>NC_053039.3:532045992-532670992 GCF_002575655.3 Aegilops tauschii subsp. strangulata
CTGCCCTGCCTTCTCTAGTTAATTTGACACCAACCCTGGGCGAGAACGCGGGCGGTTGGATGCTGCGCCAATATTTTGGCTCGCCAACGATTTGGTAGGGCCTGCTAGGGCAGCCGCCAAACGCATCCTTACTTTTAAGTATTTTTGCGCCCCACTCTACGCTAAGGGTTTGACCCCAATGGGCCGGCCCAATTCGAGTGCGGTATGTGCGAACAGTCGTCTATTCGCCGCAAAGCTCCCGGGGAGTGCGTGTTGTCTCGTTGAACATCGTTTGGCGTGCTAAATAGGAGGTCCCATTGTCGTTTCTTACCGCTCTGTCCGTCGGGTCAATGATTCACCGTTCATTCCTCTCAAGAAACTGATGGTGAACCATAGCACTATAATCTAGATAAGCAGTAGGTAACTCCATATCAATTCTATGTATGGGTACACCAAGATAATTAGCTACACGAGTTGCATAAATTCCACAAACAAATCTCCACTTGTACCGTTAAGATGCAACCTTCGTGCAACAATGGCCCCCAAGTTATACTGTTTATTACCTGAGACCGCACTCTTGAGGACACAAAGGTCTGGAACGCACATGTGACAAGCCTCATCTTTACCGTTAATACATCTACCTATAAAGAGAGCAAAATAATATATGGAAGGGAAATGAATGCTCCCTATGATAGCTTGTGTGATTTCTCTAGATTCCCCCACAGTGATACTAGCAAGAAAGTCTTTATATTCAGATATGAGAGGTTCACTAACATTGCCCCACTGCGGGAGTTTACAAGAAGTATTAAAATCTTCTAGGTCCATGGTATATGATTTATCATAAAGATCAAATAAAACAGTGTGAGAATTGCGCGAGGATGTAAATTTAAACCTTCTCACAAAAGAATCAGTCAGGTAGCGGTACTGAAGGCACTTATCTGACACGAAGTCCTCATGATCAGCATTACACACATACGCTTCAAATTCATCCTTGATGCCTGCCTGGACCATGAACTCCTTTGATGGCCATTCACAAGGCCGCACTTGAGCTTCCCTTGGTGGTTCATTGTCCGGCTCACGTATCGCGAGCCTTGGTCCTTGCTTCCTTGAGGAACCACCTTGGTACATTTTCCTAAACATTTTTCCTTCTCTGAAAAATTTCTGAAATTTTTAGTGACTCAAAATAAAAGTGAACCAAACTCAACAAGATTGATAGCAACTACTCCCACAAGTGCCTAGAGGCTAAATCATGCATTAAAACTACTTTTGACCATATAAATTTGACATGCAAGCTCAAGAACAGGGTCACCTTAGCAGCAAAAATTTGCAATAAATAAAGCACTAGAACAAAAACTAATTGGACCATTAGAGGAGTCACATACCGAAGAACAATCTCCCCAAACAGTTTTGTGAATGGAGCTTTGAGCAAAGAGATAAAAAATGGCAGCAAGATGGGCTAGAACACGGGTTTGAGCTATGGGAGGATTTTTTCTGGAGGAAGACGAAGTGAGTGGGTGCTGGAATAAGTGGAGGGGGTCCATGTGAGGTCCATGAGGCAGGGGGGCGCGCCCTGTACCCTCGTGGCCAAATGGTGGGCCCCCCTGGTGTGTTCTCAGTGCCAGTAATTCTTAAATATTCTACAAAAAAATCATATTTCATTTTCAGGACATTTGAAGAACTTTTATTTTCGGGGTATTTTTATTGCAAGGATAATTCAGAAAACAGACAAAAAATATTTTTGCTTTATTTAATTTAAATAACAGAAAGTAAAAGGAAGGTACAGAGAGTTGTGCTTTCTAACTTCATCCATCTCATGCTCATCAAAAGGAATCCACTAACAAGGTTGATCAAGTCTTGTTAACAAACTCTTTCCGAATCGCATGAAACCGGAGAATTTTTGAATAACACTAGGTTACCTCAACGGGGATATGCATGTCCCCGACAATAAAAATATCATATTTCTTCTTGACAGTAGGAAGAGGGAATTCAAAACCTCCAATAGTAATCGTTGAAATTTTCCCAATAGAATTGATACTGTGGACTTGAGGTTGTTTCCTCGGAAAGTGTGGACTTGAGGTTGTTTCCTCGGAAAGTGTACCGTATGCTCATTGCCATTAACATGAAAAGTGACATTTCCTTTGTTGCAATCAATAACAGCCCCTGCAGTATTCAAAAAGGGTCTACCAAGGATAATCGACATACTATCGTCCTCGGGAATATCAAGAATAACAAGGTCCGTCAAAATAGTAACGTTTGCAACCACAACAGGCACATCCTCACAAATACCGACAGGTATAGCAGTTGATTTATCGGCCATTTGCAACGATATTTCAGTAGGTGTCAACTTATTCAAATCAAGTCTACGATATAAAGAGAGAGGCATAACACTAACACTGGCTCCAAGATCACATAAAGCAGTTTTAACGTAGTTTCTTTTAATGGAGCATGGTATAGTTGGTACTCCGGGATCTCCTAGTTTCTTTGGTATTCCACCTTTAAAAGTATAATTAGCAAGTATGGTGGAAATTTCAGCTTCTGGTATCTTTCTTTTATTTGTAACAATATCTTTCATATACTTAGCATAGGGATTCATTTTAAACATATCAGTCAAACGCATATGCAAAAAGATAGGTCTAATCATTTCAGCAAAGCGCTCAAAATCCTCATCATCCTTTTTCTTGGATGGTTTAGGAGGAAAATGCATGGGTTTCTGAACCCATGGTTCTCTTTCTTTACCGTGCTTCCTAGCAACGAAGTCTCTCTTATCATAACGTTGATTTTTGATTATGGGTTATCAAGATCAACAGCAGGTTCAATCTCTACATCATTGTTATTGCTAGGTTGAGCATCAATATGAATATCATCATTAACATTATCACTAGGTTCATGTTCATTACCAGATTGTGTTTCAGCATCAGAAATAGAAATATCATTGGGATTCTCAGGTGTGTCAATACCAGGTTCACTAGAAGCATGCAAAGTCCTATCATTTTTCTTTTTCTTCTTCTTGGAAGGACTAGGTGCATCAACATTAGTTCTCTGAGAATCTTGCTCAACTCTCTTAGGGTGCCCCTCAGGATACAAAGGTTCCTGAGTCATTCTACCCCCTCTAGTCACAACTCTAACAACATTATCATTTTCCTTATTATTTAATTCATTGAGAAAATCATCTTGAGCTTTAAGCACTTGTTCTACCGGAGTGGTGACCATAGAAGCATTTTTACTAATACGTTTAAGGTCACCTTTAACTCTAGACATATAATCACTCAAGTGTTCAATCATATAAGCATTACGTTTCAATTGTCTACCAACATAAGCATTGAAGTTTTCTTGTTTAACAATAAAATTATCAAACTCATCCAAGCATTGGCTAGCAGACTTATTATGAGGAATATCACCTTCATCAAATCTATAGAGAGAATTTACCTTTACTACCTGTGTCAGGTTATCAAGACCATGTATTTCTTCAATAGGTGGTAAATTCTTAACATCTTCAGCTTTAATACCCTTTTCTTTTATAGATTTCTTTGCCTCTTGCATATCTTCAGGACTGAGAAATAGAATACCCCTTTTCTTCGGAGTTGGCTTAGGAGTTGGTTCAGGAAGTGTCCAATCATTATCATTACTCAATATATTATTCAATAGCAATTCAGCTTGCTCAACAGTTCTTTCCCTGAAAACACAACCAACACAACTATCCGGTGGTCTCTGGAAGCATCAGTTAGTCCATTATAAAAGATATCAAGTATTTCATTTTTCTTGAGAGGATGATCAGGCAAAGCATTAAGTAATCGGAGAAGCCTCCCCCAAGCTTGGGAGACTCTCTTCTTCAATTTGCACAAAATTATATATTTCCCTTAAGGAAGCTTGTTTCTTATGAGCGGGGAAATATTTAGCAGAGAAGTAATAAATCATATCCTGGGGACTACGCACACAACAAGGAGCAAGAGAATTAAACCATGTTTTAGCATCCCCCTTTAATGAGAACGGAAATAACTTAAGGATATAGTAGTAACGAATTTTTTCCTCATGAGTGAATAGGGTGGATATATCATTCAATTTAGTAAGATGTGCCACAACAGTTTCAGATTCATAACCATAAAAAGGACCAGATTCAACCAAAGTAATTAACTCAGGATCGACAGAGAAATCATAATCCTTATCAGAAATACAGATAGGTGAAGTAGCAAAAGCAGGGTCATATTTCATTCTAGCATTCAAAGACTTTTCTTTCAGCTTAGCTAACAGTTTCTTAAGATCATATCTATCTTTGCAAGCAAAAAAGTCTCTAGCAGTTTCTTCATCCATAACATAACCCTCAGGTACATCAGGCAATTCATATCTAGGGGGAGAATCTTCATCATCACTTTCATCAATATTATCTGTTTCAATAATTTCATTCTCTCTAACCCTAGCAAGTTGTTCATCAAGAAATTCACCTAATGGCACATTATTATCAAGCATAGAAGTAGTTTCATCATAAGCATCATGCATAGCAGAAGTGGCATCATCAATAACATGCAACATATCAGAATCAATAACAGGTGTAGGTGTCGCAAATTTACTCATAACAGAAGGTGAATCAAGTGCAGAGCTAGATGGCAGTTCCTTACCTCCCCTCGTAGTTGAGGGAAAAATCTTGGTTCTTTCATCTTTCAAGTTCCTCATAGTGATCAACAGATATAAATCCCAAGTGGCTCAAAGTATAGAGCTATGCTCCCCGGCAACGGCGCCAGAAAAAAGTCTTGATAACCCACAAGTATAGGGGATCGCAACAGTTTTCGAGGGTAGAGTATTCAACCCAAAGTTATTGATTCGACACAAGGGGAGCCAAAGAATATTCTCAAGTATTAGCAGTTGAGTTATCAATTCAACCTGAAAGACTTAATATCTGGAGCAAAGTATTTAGTAGCAAAGTAGTATGGAAGTAATGGTAACGGTGGCAAAAGTAACAGTAGTAGTTTTGTAGCAATCGTAACAGTGGCAACGGAAAAGTAACTAAGCAAAGATCAATATGTGAAAAGCTCGTAGGCAATGGATCAATGATGGATAATTATGTCGGATGCGATTCCTCATGCAACAGTTATAACATAGGGTGACATAGAACTAGCTCCAGTTCATCAATGTAATGTAGGCATGTATTCCGAATATAGTCATACGTGCTTACGGAAAAGAACTTGCATGGCATCTTTTGTCCTACCCTCCCGTGGCAGCGGGGTCCTATTGGAAACTAAGGGATATTAAGGCCTCCTTTTAATAGAGTACCGGACCAAAGCATTAACACTTAGTGAATACATGAACTCTTCAAACTATGGTCATCACCGGGATTGGTCCCGATTATTGTCACTTCGGGGCTGTCGGATCATAACACATAGTAGGTGACTATTGACTTGCAAGATAGGATCAAGAACTCACATATATTCATGAAAACATAATAGGTTCAGATCTGAAATCATGGCACTCGGGCCCTAGTGGCAAGCATTAAGCATAGCAAAGTCATAGCAACATCAATCTTAGAACATAATGGATACTAGGGATCAAACCCTAACAAAACTAACTCGATTACATGGTAAATCTCATCCAACCCATCACCGTCCAGCAAGCCTACGATGGGATTACTCACGCACGACGGTGAGCATCATGAAATTGGTGATGGAGGATGGTTGATGATGACGATGGAGACAGATTCCCCTCTCCGGAGCCCCGAACGGACTCCAGATTAGCCCTCTAGAGGAAGATTAGGGCTTGGCGGCGGCTCCGTATCGTAAAACGTGATGAATCCTTCTCTCTGATTTTTTTCTTCCTGAACGTGAATATATGGAGTTGGAGTTGAGGTCGGTGGAGTCCCAGGGGGCCCACGAGGCAGGGGGCGTGCCCCAGGGGGGCGCCCTGAACCCTTGTGGACAGGGTGTGGGCCCCCTGATGCTGATTTTTTCGCCAATATTTTTTATTAATTCCAAAACGTGTCTCCGTAGATTTTCAGGTCATTCCGAGAACTTTTATTTCTGCACAAAAATAACACCATGGCAGTTCTGGTGAAAACAGCGTTAGTCCGGGATAGTTCCATTCAAATCATGCAAGTTAGAGTCCAAAACAAGGGTAAAATTGTTTGGAAGATACGTTGGAGACGTATCAACTAGCTAATATTTTTAAGAGATCTAATTATGTTGAACCAGTTGCTAGTGATTTGAGTGCACTTGATTATCTTTATGAAGTTTTGCTTGAGATTCGTGAATCTAAAAATTGTGATGAAGAAATTTATGAAGTGATTCATGATAGCTCCTTGAATGAAAAGCATGATTGCAATGATTTTACTATAAATTCTATTAATGTCAATTGTGCTAATAATATGCAAAACCCCAAGCTTGGGGATGCTAATTTTGCTATGTTCACTACTTGTTGCAATGATCATGATTGGGGTGATTCTTCTTATGATCTTGAAATTTATTTAAGCCTCATGACGAATATGTTATTTGCAATAATATTGAAAGTGGGTTCGGAAGAGCGTCAACTTTAGGTAAAAATAATCCCACATATTTGGATAGTGCTCAATCTTATTTTTTTTTGATAAATGTGGGTTTGGAGAGGTCATGACTTTAGTTGATGTTAATCCCACTATCTTGGAAGATTATAAAACTTTTATGCATGTGGATCATGAAGAGAAAATTTTATATGATAGCTATATTGTTGAATTTGAATATGATCCCACATATAATTATTATGATAGAGGGAAATATGGTTGTAGAAATTTTCATGCTACTAAATTACCTCCGTCATGCTGAGATTGTCTATGTTTTGTTCTTCTTCCTTGCATATGCTAGTCTTTGCTTGTTTTGATAATTTGTTTGCTTATAAAATGCCTATGCATAGAAAGTATGTTAGACTTAAATGTGTTTTCACATGTTTCATGATGCTCTCTTTGTGTTTCAATTATTATATTTTGTGTGAGCATCGTTGAAAATTTATGCCTAGCTAAGGGCGTAAAACTATAGCGCTTGTTGGGAGGCAACCCAATGAATAAATTTTATTTTTGCATTTTGCTTTCTGTTCTTGTGTGTTTACACAATTATGCTACTGTTATGATTGTGTTTTTTTTGTTTTAATTAGTGTTTGTGCCAAGTAAAGCCTTTAGGATCTTCTTGGGTGATAGTTGTTTGATCTTGCTGAAAAAGACAGAAACTTTGCGCTCACGAAAATAATTTTCATAAATCACAGAAAAGAGCTTTTGCCCTGATTCTTTTTGCAGAAGATTAATACACAAAGTACCCTGGTCTTACTAATTTGGTAGAATTTTTGGAGTTCCAGAAGTATTCGAACAAATCAGTTTTCTACAGTCTGTTCTGTTTTGACAGATTCTGTTTTCTTTGTGTTGTGTGCTTATTTTGATGGCTCTATGGTTTTATTTGATGAGTTTTTGCCATAGAAAAGTTGGAATACAGTATATATAATACAAAAACAAAATAAGAATTGGTTTGATACAGCACTTATAGTAGTGATTTGTTTTTCTTTCACTAACGGATCTCACGAAGGTTTTGTTGAGTTTTGTGTGATTGAAGTTTTGAAGTTTTGGGTTATCTTACGATGGATGAAGGAAGGATAGAAGAGACTAAGCTTGGGGATGCCCCGGCATCCCAAGCTATTGTCCAAGAATGAGCAACCAACTAAGCTTGGGGATGCCCCCGAGTGGTATCCCCTCTTTCTTCTAACGACCATTGGTATTTTACTCGAGGCTATATTTTTATTCGTCACATTATATGTGTTTTGCTTGGAGCGTCTTGTATGATATGTGTCTTTGCTTGTTTTATTTTGTGTTTTAAGTCATCAATCCTTTTTGGACACACCTATTTGAGAGAGCCAAAATTATATCATGACTTGTTAGAATAGCTCTCTATGCTTCACTTAAATCTTTCATGAGCTAGGACTTGCTCTAGTGCTTCACTTATATCTTTTTGAGCACGGTGTGCTTAGTATTTTTTGAAGAAATGCTCTCTTGATTCTCTTAGATTTATTTGAGAGTTAGTAAAATTTTAAAGAAATTCTCTCTTGCTTCACTTAAATTATTTTGAGAGAAAGAAAATTTGTTATGCTCATGATCTTCACTTATATTTGCTTGAGCTTATGAAAAGCAACACATGAAAATTAGTCCCAAAGTGATAGATATCCAAGAAGGTAAAGAAAAAATGTCATGAAGATCATTGGACAAAATAAACTTGATTCTTAGTAATAGTTTTGAGATATGATGGCGTGATATGTGAGTTATGTTGATGAGTAATTGTGCTCTAGTAAGAATATTGGTGTTAAGGTTTGTGATTCCCTATGCATGCACGAAAGTCAATAGTCATGCAATGAAAATTATATCCTACTTGTGGTGCATTATTCGGTGTTAATTATGCTTAATGCTTGCTTATGAGATTATTCGTTTCTTGGTTGGTCGCTTCTCAATCTTTTTGCTAGCCTTCATTTTGCACTAAGTATGATCTCTACTTGTGCATCCAAAATCCTTTAAACCAGTTTTGCCACATGAGTCCACTATATCTACCTATATGTGGTATTCTTTTGCTGTTCTAAGCAAATTTGCATGTGCCACCTCTAATTTTCAAAATAAACTTCTCTTTTGTGTGTTTGTTTCGCTCGCGGAACGGTAACGGGTGGCTAATATTTTCCATGCTGGATCTGTTATTCTCACGATGAGTGTTTATTGACTTGTCATTGCACGAGAGTAAGGCAAAGGTCTTAGGGATGCCCAGTCCCGAAATGCAAAAATGAATTTACTTTATGTTGTCAAATAATAAGTTCCTTGGAAAGTGTTGGTATGGAGGGCACCCGTGGATAAGGTTAGCCATGGAAAGTGAAAGAATGGTGGAAAAAGAAATAAACTTTATTTTCTGTTCGGGAACCGCCTATGGCATATCTAGCATGGAAAGTGTTGGGAACTCTGAGTCATTTTCGTTGGTGGGATGGATACACCTCCCAAAATGTTTTTGTCTCTATTTTTTTCGCTTTGAGCTCTGGCACCTCTACAAATCCCTACTTCCCTCCGCGAAGGGCCTTTCTTTTACTTTATGCAATTTTTATTTTTATTTTTATTTTGAGTCTCCGTCTTCTCTTATAAAAGCACCAACTAGGAGGCAATATGATCGTACTTAAGTATTGGGTGTAGCTAATATTCGAGCGTGTTTCATGAATGGATCAATGTTTGAGCATGATGGGCTAGGGATAACTTATTTTAGCGTTGACATTTTGAAAGACATGGTTGCTTGTTGATATGCTTGAGTATCTAAATTATTATGTCAAAACTAGACTATTGCTTTGAATCACATAAAAGTCCAAATGTCCATGCTATAAAGAAAAGAATATGATATGACATGATAAACAGCACTCCACATCAAAAATTCTGTTTTTATCACTTACCTACTCGAGGACGAGCAGGAGTTAAGCTTGGGGATGCTGATACGTCTCCAACGTATCTATAATTTTTTATTGTTCCATGCTATTATATTATCAATCTTGGATGTTTTATAATCATTTTATATCATTTTTGGTACTAACCTATTGACATAGTGCCAAGTGCCAGTTGCTGTTTTTTCCATGTTTTTTACATCGCAGGAAATCAATATCAGACGAAGTCCAAATGCCACGAAACTCCACGATGAATTTTTATGGGCCAGAAGGAACACGTTGGGCCCTAGTTGCACCTGGGGGGAGTCCTGAGGAGGGGACAACCCACCAGGGCACGCCAGGAGGCCCATGCGCGCCCTGGTGGGTTGTGCCCACATCGGGTGCCCCTGGACCGCCTCTTTGCTCTATAAATACCCCAAAAATACCAGAACCCTAGGGGAGTCGACGAAATATTCATCCAGCCGCTGCAGAGTCCAGAACCACCAGATCCAATCTAGACACCATCTCGGATGGGGTTCACCACCTCCATTGGTGCCTCTCCGATGATGCGTGAGTAGTTCTTTGTAGACCTTTGAGTCCGTAGTTAGTAGCTAGAGGGCTTCCTCTCTCTCGTTGAATTCTCAATACAATGGTCTCTTTGAGATCCATATGATGTAACTCTTTTTGCGATGTGTTTGTTGGGATCTGATGAACTTCGAGTTTATGATCAGTTATATCTTTTTATATCCATGAAAGTTATTTGAGTTTCTTTGATCTCTTATACGCATGATCTCTTATACGCATGATCTCTTATAGCCTCGTATTTCTTCTCCGATATTTAGGTTTTGTTTGGCCAACTTGATCTATTTATCTTGCAATGGGAAGAGGTGCCCGGTAGTGGGTTCGGTCTTACGGTGCTTGATCCCAGTGACAGAAAGGGAACCGACACGTATGTATCGTTGCTACTAAGGATAAAAAGATGGGATCTATATGTATGCAATAGATAAACGGATCTTGTCTACATCATGTCATCGTTCTTATTGCATTACTCCATTTTTTCATGAACTTAATACACTAGATGCATGCTGGATAGCGGTCGATGTGTGGAGTAATAGTAGTAGATGCAGGCAGGAGTCGGTCTACTAATCTTGGACGTGATGCCTATGTAATGATCATTGCCTGGATATCGTCATAATTATTTGAAGTTCTATCAATTGCCCAACAGTAATTTGTTTACCCACAGTTTGCTATCTTTCTCGAGAGAAGCCACTAGTGAAACCTACGGCCCCCGGGTCTTCTTCCTCATATATTTGCTTGCGATCTACTTTTCCTTTGCATTTTTATTCAGATCTATTAAACCAAAAATACAAAAATACTTTGCTGCACTTTATTTTATTTGCGATATATTATTTCAATCTACTACAAATTTCTGGCATCGTTACCCGAAAGGGATTGACAACCCCTTTAACACGTCGGGTTGCGAGGTGTTGTTATCTGTGTGCAGGTGCTGTTTACGTTTTGTTGCTTGGTTCTCCTACTGGTTCGATAACCTTGGTTTCTTCACTGAGGGAAATACCTACCGTCGCTGTGCTGCATCATCCCTTCCTCTTTGGGGAAATACCAACGTACTCCTAGCAGGCAGGAGCTTTTCTGGCGCTATAGTCAGAGAGCGATCACCAAACAGCCGAGAAACCCCGACCAAGGAGAACTTGACGCAGGAAATCCCAATTAAACCGGTCGTATGCCTTTTAAAAGTCCAGTTTTAGTAAGATGGCTGGTTCTTTCGTACGTTTGAGCTCGTGAATAATTTCCTGTAGAGCCAGAGGGCCCTCCAGGATGTGGCGGCCACGGATGAAAGCGGATTGCGAACGACTAATCGTGCGTTGAGCGATCGGGACGAGGCGCGTAGTGCACGCTTTGGCACATATCTTGAAAGGCACGTTGATTAGCGCGATGGGTCTATACTGGCGAATGTTGTCCGCCCCCGCCACTTTGGGGATAAGCGATAAAAAGCCATTGTTGAGCCTAGCGATGTCTACTGTACCACGCATAAAGCCATTACACACCTCAAAAATGGGTCCGCGGAGCAGTGGCCACAAATGTTTGAACATTGCAACCAACCACCCGTATGGGCCCGGTGTGGTGTCCGACTTCATGCTCATGAGCGCGTCATCGATCTCCTTGGGGAGAAACGCAAGTCCCAGCTCCGCGTTCTCGCTGTCAAGGACTAACTAAGAGGGCATCCAGACGTCCGTGCGCAGACCAGCCATCTGGTCCTCGCTTGCCCCCATCAGTTGGGTATAGAACTCGCAAACGTGGTTCATTATATCCGCTTGGCACAACAACTACCCCTGTTCTGATTGCAGCCTCAGGATCACGCATTTCCGACGTCTTCCATTGGCATAGGCATGGAAGTACTTGGTGTTGGTGTCCCCTTTAAGAGTCCACTTGAGGCCACCCCGGCGCCTCCAGTATTCCTCCTCGACACGAAGCAGCGCTTCGACTTGTCCTTCCAGGGCGTAGCGGTGCACCCATTCTTGCTCTGAGAAGGGCCTCTCATCGGCCTGGGCGTCGAGCCGCGCTATTTCATCGACTAGACTCGCCCTGAGTAACTTGTCCTCCCGCCCTTGGTTCACGCCCCATCCCTTGAGGCTTGAATGGAGGTGGCCCCCTGCCGCGTTCCAGAACTCCATAGGGCCAAGTTGAGGGCCTATTTGTTGCACGCTTCTCAACCATTTTTCCCTAAAAATGGTGTCAAATTCTGGTATCTCAAACCAGGCCGTCTAAAAAAAGAAGCGCGGGCTGCGCCGGATCCGGTCTCTCCCGAGGACAAGATCAAGGGTACGTGATCAGACCCTATGCGCGTTTCTGCGATGAGCGAGCAGAAAGGATAAAGCACCTCCCAGTCGGGTGAAATGAACACCCGGTCCAACACTGAACGCATCGGGGCGAGTTGCTTGTTCGTCCAGGTGTACCTAGCGCCGGTCCTAGCCACTTCCCGAAGAGCCATGTATGCAATTGCGTTGTTGAACATAGCCACCCGAGGCCAGTTGATGATATTGTTGTTTTTGTCCGCTCCCGAGCGAATCGAATTGAAGTCACCCCCTACCACCACAGGGATTAGGGCTGCGGAGACCGCGAGCACCTTGGCTTGGAGTTCTCCCAAGAACTCCGCCGAACGGGAGTGATCCGCAGGTCCGTAGACCTGGATGACCACTAGCTCCTAAAAGCATGCCACCCGAATGCCCTATCGCAGGAGCGTGGTTCCACGCGAAGCGTTCCAGAGGGTCAACAGAAAGTAGCTCATGGTGACGAAAATCTGCTTTGATCATTTCCTGTGGCCCTACAATATCGACATCCTCTTTCCTGATGTACTCCTTAAGTTGGGTGCAACGCCCCACGTGACCAAAGCCACGTATATTCCAGAACTGTCGGTGTACAAAAGTAGGGGCACTCTTTTGTACCCCTTTACTTGTGCACGGGCAGTCGGAGCCACGCGCCGCGGCCACACTAAGCAGGGCAGAGAAGGGGAGCCGGAGAGAAGCCAAAGGCACAAGACGATCAGAGGCAATGCCAAGGCCAGAAGCACAAGACAGCGAAGGGGCAAGGTGGACTCCCCTAGCAAGGCCCTTGCCGGGGTGGCCTCCGCGGCCCCGGCAAGAGCCTTGCCGGGGCAACTTGCCCAAACAGCAATAGAGCGAGCCACCCTTGAGCCCACGGGTTCCGACCCAACCAACTACGTTGGAACCTAGGCTCGGGAGGCATCTCCGTGGTGGCATACAGATCTTTGTCAAGACCATAGACATGTGAGGTTAGATGAGGACCAGAAGACGGCGACCCTCGGCGGGATCCCAGCCGAGGGAACCCACAAGACCCCCGACAAGCGCCTTGCCGGGGACGACTGCAACACCGCGGCAAGACCCTTGTCGGGCCCCCGGCAAGGCCCTTGCCGAAGACATTAGCGAGGCCACAGCCAGGCCCGCGTCGACCAGGACTCCGCCGCCGTTCGCATGTAGCTGCCAGCCCAACCAGCTGGGCAGGCACCTGCGTGGCAACATGCGGCTTCCAGGCCAAACCAGCAAGCTCCTACGTGGCGGCATGCAGATCTTCGTGAAGACCCTACCACCACGCCACCTCAGCTGCCTGCCTACCTACATGCACCGCACACATCGCTGGCCAGGGCGCGTGTCGGAGCGAGGAGGAGCGGCGACGGACGGGACGGGCCTCACTCCCATCCCCGATAAAGCTAAGGGACACCTAGGCGAGGCATTAAATGCGCCTTGTCCTGTAATACGGGCGATAAGCTCGCAGTACTGTAGGCCTTTCTACCTCCTGTGTGCCACTGTGGCAGCCCCTTTCGACTATAAAAGGAGGCCCATGGCGTACTGGAGGGGGATTCGGCTCTTTTGAACTACTCAGCCACCATAGCTAGTTCGAGAGCTCAAGAACACTCAATACATCCACCAAAGCAGGACTAGGGTATTACGCATCCTCGCGGCCCGAACCTGCGTAAACGATCCGTGTGCTTCCTGTTAGACCTGCTCTTCTCACAACCCCGCGCCCCGCCAACCGCAGTAGGGATTCTTGTGATCCCATAGGTATCGTTTTCCACCGACATGTTTGGCGCGCCAGGTAGGGAAGCGCGATTGTGAGAATCTGGTCTAGCCGTTAGCCTAGCGGTTCTTCATCGCCATGGCACCCAAGAAGAAGACGACCACGATGATCGGCTCGTCGGGAGCCGAACGGCCCGTGCCAGTGCGGACGAGCAGCGGGCCGGTCGCGGACAGAACCTGAGTCGCGGCCCGCGAGCACCAGCATCGCTCTGGCAGTCAGAGCCTGGCGAGCGGCATCGTTCATGCGCCAGACGACGGGCCGCGCATCACCAGATCCAAAGACGGAGCTGGATGATGACCCACAAGTATAGGGGATCTATCGTAGTCCTTTCGATAAGTAAGAGTGTCGAACCCAACGAGGAGCAGAAGGAAATGATAAGCGGTTTTCAGCAAGGTATTCTCTGCAAGCACTGAAATTATAGGTAACAGGTAGTTTTGTGATAGGATAATTTGTAACGAGCAACAAGTAACAAAAGTAAATAAAGTGCAGCAAGGTGGCCCAATCCTTTTTGTAGCAAAGGACAAGCCTGGACAAACTCTTATATAGAGAAAAGCGCTCCCGAGGACACATGGGAATTATCGTCAAGCTAGTTTTCATCACGTTCATATGATTCGCGTTCGGTACTTTGATAATTTGATATGTGGGTGGACCGGTGCTTGGGTGCTGCCCTTACTTGGACAAGCATCCCACTTATGCTTAACCCCTATTGCAAGCATCCGCAACTACAAAAGAAGTATTAAGGTAAACCTAACCATAGCATGAAACATGTGGATCCAAATCAGCCCCTTACGAAGCAACGCATAAACTAGGGTTTAAGCTTCTGTCACTCTAGCAACCCATCATCTACTTATTACTTCCCAATGCCTTCATCTAGGCCCATATAATGGTGAAGTGTCATGTAGTCGACGTTCACATAACACCACTAGAGGATAGACAACATACATCTCATCAAAATATCGAACGAATACCAAATTCACATGACTACTAATAGCAAGACTTCTCCCATGTCCTCAAGAACAAACGTAACTACTCACAAAGCATATTCATGTTCATAATCAGAGGAGTATTAATATGCATATAGGATCTGAACATATGATCTTCCACCAAATAAACCAACTAGCATCAACTACAAGGAGTAATCAACACTACTAGCAACCTACAGGTACCAATCCCAAACTTAGAGACAAGAAATGGATACAAGAGATGAACTAGGGTTTGAGAGGAGATGGTGCTGGTGAAGATGTTGATGGAGATTGCCCTCTCCCGATGAGAGGAGCGTTGGTGATGACGATGGCGATGATTTCCCCCTCCTGGAGGGAAGTGTCCCCGGCAGAATAGCTCTGCCGAAGCCCTAGATTGGTTCCGCCTCGTGGCGGCGGAGTCTCGTCTCGAAAGCTTGCTTATGATTTTTCTTCGGACGAAAGACTTCATATAGCAGAAGATGGGCACCGGAGGGCCAACAGGGGGCCCACGAGGCAGGGGGGCGCGCCCAGGGGGGTAGGGCGCGCCCGCCACCCTCGTGGACAGGTGGAGGCCCCCCTGACGTGGATTATTCTTCCAGTATTTTTTATTATTTCCAAAAATAACTTTCGTCGAGTTTCAGGACTTTTGGAGTTGTGCAGAATAGGTCTCTAATATTTGCTCCTTTTCCAGCCCAGAATTCCAGCTGCCGGCATTCTCCCTCCTTATGTAAACCTTGTAAAATAAGAGAGAATAGACATAAGTATTGTGACATAATGTGTAATAACAGCCCATAATGCAATAAATATCGATATAAAAGCATGATGCAAAATGGACGTATCAACTCCCCCAAGCTTAGACCTGGCTTGCCCTCAAGCGGAAGCCGATAATGATAAATATGTCCACATGTTTAGAGGTAGAGGTGTCGATAAAATAAAATACGGACATGAGGGCATCATGCTTATTCTTATAACAGCAACATATATGGATATTGTCATATGATTTCTTATGCTCAAGTAATAATATATTCACAGTGCAAAGTATGAATCGGAAACTTTATTGAGAACCAACAAACTATAATCTCAGTCATTGAAGCAATTGCAATTTATCATAACATCAGAAAGAGTCTATGTCAGAGCTTTCTAGCAAGTCCACATACTCAACTATCATTTAATCTTTCATTATTGCTAACACTCATGCAATACTTGTGGTTACGGAGTTTTAGTCGGACACAGAGAAAGATAGGGGCTTATAGTTTCGCCTCCCAACCTTTTACCTCAAGGGTAATGTCAACAATAATAACTCATGCTAACCCACATCCAATTATATATATATATATATATATATATATATATATATATATATATCAGGATCTTTCCAACACACTGTGCTTGCCAAAGGATAAAATGTAAAAAGAAAAGGTGAAGATCACCATGACTCTTGCACAAGGTAGAAGATAATAATAAAAGATAGGCCCTTCGCAGAGGGAAGCAGAGGTTGCCATGCGCTTTCAGGTTTGGATGCACAAATCTTAATGCGAAAGAACGTCACTTTATATTGCCACTTGTGATATGAACCTTTATTATGCAGTCTGTCGCTTTTATTTCTTCCACATCACAAGATCATATAAAGCTTATTTCCTCCACGCCAATCAATCATACATATTTAGAGAGCAATTTTTATTGCTTGCACCGATGACAACTTACTTGAAGGATCTTACTCAATCCATAGGTAGGTATGGTGGACTCTCATGGCAAAACTGGTTTAAGGGTTTTTGGAAGCACAAGTAGTATCTCTACTTGGTGCAAAGAATTTGGCTAGCATGAGGGGGAAAGGCAAGCTCAACATGTTGGATGATCCATGACAATATACTTTATCTCAGATATAAGAAAACATAACCCATTACGTTGTCTTCCTTGTCCAACATCAACTCTTTAGCATGTCATATTTTAATGAGTGCTCTCAATCATAAAAGATGTCCAAGATAGTATATTTATATGTGAAACCTCTCTTTCTTTATTACTTCCTATTAATTGCAACGATGACCAAAGCTATGTTTGTCAACTCTCAACAATTTTTAATCATCATACTCTTTATATGTGAAGTCATTACTCTCAATATGATCTATTTTTTATTTCTTTTTATTCTTTTCTCTTTTCTTTTATTCACTCAAGATCATAGCAAGATAATCAAGCCCTTGACTCAACACTAATCTTTATTATATATAGCTCACGGACTCGATTACATAGAGGGATCATAAAGCAAAACTCAAAAATAGATCATACCAAAACTTTATTCTACTAGATCAAGATACTACTAATAGGATCGAACTAAGAAAAACGGTAAAGATAGGAGATGTGGTGGTGATACGATACCGGGGCATCTCCCCCAAGCTTGGCAGTTGCCAAGGGGAGTGCCCATACCCATGTGATTATGTCTCCTTTGTTGAAGAAGAAGATGATGGTTTAGTTGATGGCGTAGTCTTCTTCCTTAATTTGCGCTTGAGGACAGAATTTTGATCCCTCAAGTCATCAATCTCCAGCTCCAGGCTTAATATCTTTTTGCATAATTCCTGCTTGTTTTCCTGCAAGAGACGAAAAGGGATAAACTCGATCTTAAATTTCTTTGCTCTATCAGGGAGGCTTGACTTTTTGAACTCCACATGCATGTCCCCAGGTTGAGGTAATGGGACTTCATCTTCATCTGAGCTCGTCTCCTCCTTTCTCTTGGGCTCATAGTCCTCTTCTTCTTCCATAGTCCAACCACAATGCTCCACATCCCATTAGACCTTAGGATCTGCAAGGTAATCAGCCACATAGCTTTCTCCTTCCGAATCCTGGGACGACATGTTGCTCTAATCTGCAGCAGGACAGCTCGAAACAAAGACAGGAGATACTTGCGTGATACGGTGGTCAAAACCTTCGGGAGATTATATAATGAATTTTTACCGACCAAAATACGTATCGTGCAAGAAAACAGAGTCTGGAGAGCGCACGAGGTGCCCACGAGGCAGGGGGCGCGCCCAGGGGGGTAGGGCGCGCCCTCCACCCTCGTGGAGGCCTCGTGTCCTTCCCGGACTGCTTCTTATTTTTCTATTTTTCTAAATATTCCAAAACGGAGAAAAATTGCCTTTAGAACTGTTTTGGAGTCGGTTTACTTACCGTACCACATACCTATTCCTTTTCGGAGTCTGAAACGTTCCGGAAAGTGTCCCTTATGTATTCCTCCGGGGTTACGATTTCAATAACATTGGTTTCAACATTTATAGGATTACCTAAGATATAATGTTTGATTCTTTGACCGTTCACCACCTTCGGATTTGTGCCTTCGAAGTTGTTGATTTTTATGGCACCGGAACGATAGACCTCCTCGATAACGTAAGGGCCTTCCCATTTAGAGAGAAGTTTTCCTGCAAAAAATCTTAAACGAGAGTTGTACAGCAATACATAATCACCTACATTAGACTCACGCTTTTGTATTCTTTTGTCATGCCATCTTTTAACTTTTTCTTTAAACAACTTGGCATTCTCATAGGCTTGGGTTCTCCATTCATCAAGTGAGCTAATGTCAAATAACCTCTTCTCACCGGCAAGTTTGAAATCATAGTTGAGCTCTTTAATAGCCCAATAAGCCTTATGTTCTAGTTCGATAGGTAAGTGACATGCTTTTCCATAAACCATTTTATACGGAGACATACCCATAGGATTTTTATATGCAGTTCTATAGGCCCATAATGCATCATCAAGTTTCTTGGACCAATTCTTTCTAGATCTATTGACAGTCTTTTGCAAAATTAATTTGAGCTCTCTGTTGCTCAATTCTACTTGACCACTAGACTGTGGGTGATAAGGAGATGCAATTCTATGATTAACATCATACTTAGCAAGCATTTTACGGAAAGCACCATGAATAAAATGTGAACCACCATCAGTCATTAAATATCTAGGGACTCCAAACCTCGGAAAAATAACTTCTTTAAGCATTTTAATAGAAGTGTTATGATCAGCACTACTAGTTGGAATAGCTTCTACCCACTTAGTAACGTAATCAACAACAACTAAAATATGTGTGTAACCATTAGAGGCAGGAAAAGGTCCCATATAATCAAAGCCCCAAACATCAAATGGTTCAATAACAAGTGAATAATTCATAGGCATCTCTTGACGTCTACTAATATTACCAATTCTTTGACATTCATCACAAGACAAGACAAACTTACGGGC
Source organism: Aegilops tauschii subsp. strangulata (assembly GCF_002575655.3). NCBI lineage: Eukaryota > Viridiplantae > Streptophyta > Magnoliopsida > Poales > Poaceae > Aegilops > Aegilops tauschii. The sequence continues at coordinate 532,065,147 of NC_053039.3, forward strand.
ATCCTTGAAGAGAGTAGGCCAATAAAAACCGGATTGCAATACCTTATGTGCAGTTCTGTCTCCAGCGTGGTGTCCTCCATAAGCCTCGGAGTGACACTTGCGTAGGATCTGTTCCTGTTCATGCTCAGGTACACAACGTATAATAACACCATCTACTCCTTCTTTATAAAGATGTGGGTCATCCCAAAAGTAATGTCTCAAATCATAGAAAAACTTTTTCTTTTGTTGGTATGTGAAACTAGGTGGTATGAATTTAGCAACGATGTAATTAGCATAATCAGCATACCATGGAGCAGTACGAGAAGCATTTATGACATTTAATTGCTCATCAGGAAAGCTATCATCAATAGGTAGTGGGTCATCAAGAACATTTTCTAACCTAGACAAGTTGTCTGCAACGGGGTTCTCAGCTCCCTTTCTATCAATAATATGCAAATAAAATTCTTGTAATAGGAGAACCCATCTAATAAGTCTAGGTTTAGCATCTTTCTTTTCCATAAGATATTTAATAGCAGCATGATCCGTGTGAATAGTTACTTTAGAATCCACAATATAAGGTCTGAACTTATCACAAGCAAATACAACTGCTAAGAATTCTTTTTCAGTAGTAGCATAATTTCTTTGAGCATTGTCTAGAGTTTTACTAGCATATTGAATAACATTTAATTTCTTATCAACTCTTTGCCCTAGAACAGCACCTACAGCATAGTCACTAGCATCACACATAATTTCAAAAGGTAAATTCCAATCAGGTGGCTGAACAATAGGTGCAGAGATCAATGCTTTCTTAAGTATTTCAAATGCTTCTACACAATCATCATCAAAGACGAACGGTATATCTTTTTGTAATAAATTAGTTAGAGGCCGAGAAATTTTTGAGAAGTCCTTAATGAACCTCCTATAAAAACCGGCGTGACAAAGGAAACTTCTTATACCTTTGATGTCCTTGGGACATGGCATCTTTTCAATAGCATCAACCTTGGCCTTATCAACTTCAATACCTCTTTCAGAAACTTTATGCCCCAAGACAATACCTTCATTAACCATAAAGTGACACTTTTCCCAATTCAAGACAAGATTAGTTTCTTCACATCTATGCAAAACTCGATCAAGGTTGCTCAAGCAATCATCAAAAGAGGATCCATAAACGGAGAAATCATCCATGAAAACCTCACAAATCTTTTCACAAAAGTCAGAGAATATAGCCATCATGCATCTTTGAAAGGTAGCAGGTGCATTACATAAACCAAAAGGCATATGTCTATAAGCAAAAGTACCGAAAGGACAAGTGAAAGTGGTCTTTGATTGATCATCGGCTGACACAGGTATTTGAGAGAAACCAGAATAACCATCTAGAAAGCAAAAATGTGTATGTTTGGATAATCTTTCTAGCATTTCACTACAGGAATCAGCTACTTTGCCGTCTGCCACGGCAGACGGCAAAGGCACGGATGGTGGACGGCAAAGGCCTTTGCCGTCTGCCGCGGACGGCAAAAGGCTCCGGCAAAGTAGGCATTGGTAAAGAGCTTCTTTGCCGTCTGCTTTTTGAAGCGGACGGCAAAGGGGCCTTTGCTATCAGTGGCTGACGGCAAAGAAAGCCGACGGCAATAAATGCGCTGTTAGTCCGTTAGGCGGCTAACGGTAGCCTTTGCCGTCCACCGCTGACGGCAAAGAGCATCCGGCCTTTGCCGTCCGCCGAATGACGTCAGCTGGACGTCACTGCGGGACATGCCTTTGTCGTCTACTGCTGTAGGCAAATGTGGGCATTCTTTGCCGTCTGCCACTGTAGGCAAAGCCTTTGCCGTCCGCTGCTGTAGGAAAACTGACCAAATGGGTCAGCTCCCAGGGAGCACAGGTGGCCGCCGCGTGGCTTCTTTGCCGTCCGCGGCAGACGGCAAAGGAGCCTTTGCCATCAGCGGCTGACGGCAAAGGTGCCTCTTTTTTTCCTGTTTTTTTAAATCCAGCAATTTTCACAGCAAATATATGACATATATATATATATATTTCACAGGGCTATTTAACAGCAAACATATGACATATCCAGCACATAAGTTTCATGGTGCATACATATATAGTTCCATCCATTCATACATAGCAAGTTGCACATACACATTGTTCCATCCATACAAAGTTTCATCAAGATAGCAAGTTCCATCATAGCAAGCTAGAAGAATACTAGAGGAGAATGAAAGAAAAAACAAGCACTCCATCATAGCAAGCTAGCTTCCGTGAAGTGAATGAAATCTGCAAAATGGCAAATAAGAAAGTTAGAAAAAGGTGACTACAAGAAGAAGTATATGCCATTTATGAGCTAACTTAGGTGAAATGGATCATTTATGAGCTAACTTAGTTGAAATGGATCGTTTATGAGCTAACCTAGGTGAAATAGATCGTTTATGAGCTAACTTAGGTATAATGCATTTTAGAGCTAACCTAGGTAAGATGGGTCATTTTGGAGCTAACCTAGGTGAAATGGATCGTTTTTGAGCTAAGTTAGGTGAAATGGATCGTTTATGAGCTAACCTAGGTGAAATAGATTGTTTATGAGCTAACTTAGGTAAAATGCATCATTTTAGAGCTAACCTGGGTGTGATGGGTCATTTTGGAGCTAAACTAGGTAAAATGGATCGTTTGTGAGCTAACCTAGGTAAGATGGGTCATTTTAGAGCTAACTTGGGTAAAATGCATCATTTTGGAGCTAACCTAGGTAAGATGGGTCATTTTGGAGCTAACCTAGGTAAAATGGGTCATTTTAGAGCTAACATAGGTAAAATGGATCATTTTGGAGCTAGTCTAGGTAAAATGGGTCATTTTAGAGCTAACTTGGGTAAAATGGATCATTTATGAGCTAACTAAGGTAGAATGGGTCATTTTAGAGATAACTTAGGTAAAATGGATTGTTTATGAGCTAACTAAGCTAATTATGCCATTTTTGACATAAGTAAGCTAAGTACATGTCATTATTGAGCAAACCTAGTTAACTAAGCATATTAGAGCTAACTTAGGTCATTTTGGAGGAAACAAAGCTAAGTATAGATCGTTTTAGAGCTAACTTAGGTAAAATGGATGGTTTTGGAGCCAGTAAGCTTATTAATTCATTTTGGAGGAAAAGAAGCTAACTCTAGGTCATTGTGGTAAGCATATTGGAGGAAATAAGGCTAAGTCTAGGTCTTTATGCATTTGTTAAGCAAGACACTAGAGAAACTTACCATGATCATGGAGGTGTAGGAGCGGGCTGGCTCGTGCCGGTAGCTGGAGAAGGATCGTGCGATGCTTGTCTGGAGTTACGCTGCACCAAAGATCATTTCCAATGTCTCGTTAGCATGATGACACTCAAATGTTAATACTAGCAAGTAATGTCCATTCAAATTAAACTCACCGTGGTCCCAGGAGCAATCACTGGCATCGGCGGAGCGGTCTGACCGGTCTTCTCGCACACAGACTGCACATTTGGTTTTGACGACTTAGTCATACTAGTTAGTAATGAGACAAACACTACAAGAATGTTTTGGCTAATCTGTAGAAGAAACTTACCACAAGGAGCTCGTACATGGCCCTTGCCTGCATGTCATTCTGTGCCCTCTCCTCCTCCAACATCGTTGTCGTCCTCTCCTCCAACTCCCGCTGCCTCTCCGCCGCCTCCGCCAGAAGTTTCTCCGTTCTATCTCTCTCACTCTGTATAGCAGCCTGCAACACCACTCCTCGTTACCATTTGTAATCATTGATGGAAGCACAGACAATGTAATGGAGAAAGATAGCTGAGTACGTATAACTAACCTTGATGGCGAGTTGGACTGGCCGTTCACGAGGCCTTATCTCAGGAGCGGAGCTCGACTGGCGCGCCTTGATCTCCGGGAGAGTGCTAGGACAACGGATAAGTCCATCTCCAATGGCTATGGAGCCATGGGACCTCCCGCCACCAGATATCATCACCAGCTCTGGATCAATGGGACCCTGGCTCAGGTTAAAGTCCTCCCCTTTCCTCGCCTTCCCCTCATCTCTATATTTCACGAGCTTGTTGTGGGAGGAGATGTTGGTGAAGTTGTTTGCATCATCGAGGTCAGACGGAGAGAATGCCTTGACTTTCTTGAAAGAGGCAGTGTGGGCACGGGAACCTTCCATGCACACACCAGCCAACGAATAGCGCATACGTCGGCAAGTCATGCGTCGAGTACATGTACTAGACACGCATTATGAAGTTCCGTTTGCTATAGGCGTCGTATGTCTTGAACCCATTATCCCAGGCTTCTTGCAATTCGTCCTTAAGCGGCTGCATGTACACATTCATATTTTTCCCCGGATAGTTGGGCCCTGGAATTATCAACGTCAGGAAAATGTTCTTTCTTTGCATAATCTGTCCGGGGGGGGGAGATTGAGTGGAAAGACAAATACGGGCCAACAACTATATTGGGCTGCCGTCAGACCAAACACACTAAACCCATCCGTGCTGATGCCGACTCGAGGATGCCTCGGATCTGCCGCTTTGTCAGCATGTAATTCATCAAACTTTTTCCACGCAACACCATCCGATGTGTGTACGATCATCAGATTCCCATCTACATCTAGTTCGGTTCTTTTGCCCATTTTGTGCCATGTCATCTGTCTGGCTGTCTCTTCGACCATGAAAAGACGTTGAAGTCTTGGTACGATTGGCATATACCGAAGAACACTAACGGGGATTTTGGTCTGTGTCTTCTCACCCATACCGTTGTCTACCACAACATACCTGGAAGACTTGCAAATGGGACAATAGTTCAAGTCCGCATAGTCAAGCCTAAATAAGACACATCCTTTCTCACAGGCATGTATCTTCTCATAGGTTATCTTCAGTGCACGGAGGATTTTGTCCGACTGGTACAGGTTTGCAGGCATTACATGGCCTTTGGGTAGAAAGCGTCCAAATACTGTCATCATTGCATCGTAGCATTCTCTCCCCAAGTTGAACTGAGCCTTCAGAGCCATTACTTGTGAGATGGCATCCAACTGACAAAGTTCAGTGTGCTCGTGGAGCGGATGTTTTGAAGACTCCAACATTTCATTGAAGGCCTTTGCAGATTCCTCCATCTCCTCGTCCGAATCCCGAGCATCATCGAAGTCTTGCACCATGTTTTCCATCCCGGTACCATGCTCGTCGGTGCAACGACGATCCACCTCAGCTCGGTCACGTTGGGCAGACTCACCATGATATGTCCACACCGTATAATCGGGCGTAAAACCACTCTTCTGCAGGTGTTTGCCCATTTCAGCCTCTGTCCTCTTTTCCCAATTGCCGCACCATAAACAAGGGCACCAGGTTTTCCTCTGGCCATTTGCAAATGCGGCTTGCACAAACCCCTTGGTTTTTGTGAACCATTCAGTGCTCCATTTGTTCTGACCAGTGTGACCGGTGTACATCCACGCACGATCACTCATCTTGACTTTCAGAGCTACTGGACACACAACAAATATATATATATATATAATTCACCATGTATATATTCATCAGTTGATCTACTTTGTCAATTTTATTACGTCCATGCAACCTACACTCTAATAGGTAATGATAGGTCCTAATCCCACCCGAGTATGTGTAGATTGGGTTCATTTTCCCATGTTATGCTCCGGATCCGATGCAAAATTTTGGCAGCACCTCCCCGCTGTTCTCCTGATACACGTCTCTGCAATAAACAGAGAGGATGTGTACCCGGAGAACAACAGGGGAGGCAGTGACGAAATTTATGCGTCGGATCCGGAGCAAAGCATATGGGAAAACGAACCCAATCTACACATACTCGGGCTGTCCATGGATAGCGTTGGACAATTCGAAAGAATCACGGTTATAAATATGCAAATGCATGCATATTTATAACTATAACGCTTTCAAACGGGAGACACATATTGGTTACGCATACTGATGATTCAAGACAGATATATAGCTAGCTATCAAGTTTCATCGGCACAAACACCGGAACAGAGCAAATAATTAAGGGGGGAGGAGGACATGTCATTTGTGCTCACCCACGAACGAAGGGGCAGAGCTCGTCAAACGCACGGGGAGGTCGTCGAACACCAAAACTCGCAACGATGAAACAACTGCACATTTAAATCTACCCGATCAACACAATTATATATGATGTTTTTCATAACAAAATCGAAAAATATATGACCTAACTCATAATTCACAAATATATGACCCCGCCGGCCTCTGGAAGGCCAAAGAGCACCTTTTCGGGAGGTGTCGGGGGTCGGGGTGTCGTGTCGGTGTCGGGGTGCCGTGTCGGGGTCAGGGTGCTGTTTCGGGGTCGGGGTGTCGTGTCGGGGTCGGGGTGTCTGGGTGTGGTGTCGGGGTCAGGGGGTCGGGGTGTCAGGGTGTGGTGTTGGGGTCAGGGGGTCGGGGTGCTGTTTCGGGGTCGGGGTGTCGTGTCGGGGTTGGGGTGTCGGGGTTTGGTGTCGGGGTCGGGGTGTCGGGGTCAAGGGGTTAGGGTGTCGGGGTGTGGTGGGGTCAGGGTGTCGGGGTCAGGGGGTCAGGGGGTCGGGGTGTCGTGTCGGGGTCGGGGTGTCGGGGTCAGGGGGTCGGGGTGTTTCCTTCTATCCTTCTTCTTCTTTCCTTCTCTTCTTCTTCCCCTTCTACATATTCTTCTTTTCTTCTTCTTCTTCTTCTTCTTCTTCTTCTTCTTCTTCTTCTTCTTCTTTCTTCATCTTTTTTCTACTTCTTTTAATAATATAACTAATTATCTAAAACCCATGCACTAAATATAACACTAACACATATCTAGCACTAAATCTAACACTAACACTAACACATATCTAGACCTAAATCTAACACAAACAATTAAACAGCAAAAAAAAGAAAAAATAGAAAAAAAATAACTCACCGGAGCTCGAGGGGGGGGGGGGGGTGGCGGTGGCGACGGGGGCGGCGGGCGGCAGGGTGGCGGTGGCGACGGGGGTGGCAGGGCTCCGGGGCGATGGAGCTCAGGGGGAGCCGGCAGGGAGGCGGGGCCGATGGGGCCGCGGTGGCGCCGGGGTGGTGGGCGGATGGTGGGGGCGGCGGGGTGCCGGGGTAGTGGGACGGTCGGGCGGCGACGTGGTGGGGCGCCGGGGCAGCGGGATGGTGGGGCGAACGGGCGTCGGCGGGTGGGGGGCGGCGGGGTGGTGGGGCGACGGTGCAGGCTGCGGCGGGTGGCGGGGGCGGTGGCGGGGCGGCGCCGGGTGCTGGGGGCGGCGGCGGGTGGGGGGGGGGGCGGCGCCGGGCGGCGGGGGGTCGATCTGGTCGTGGAGAGAAACAGAGAGGAAGGGGGTGGGGGGCTCGGCCATTAGTTAGGTTAGTGAAGTTAGGTCTTTGCCGTCCGCCGTGCTTTGCCGTCCGCTAGCGGACGGCAAAGAGGGGAGCCGTTAAGTTTTATCTAATCAGCTCGTAAGTGGGGCCACCTCTCTCTTTGCCGTCAGCCAGCTGACGGCAAAGAATCTTTGCCGTCAGCTAGCGGACGGCAAAGAACTGGCTGATGGCAAAATCCTTCTTTGCCATCAGCCATTTCTTTGCCGTCCATTTTTCGTAAGCGGACGGCAAAGACCTTCTTTGCCGTCAGCTAGCAGACGGCAAAGAACTGGTAGACGGCAAATAAGCTAATTCCAGTAGTGTTTGATCAATAAAAGGTAAGGGGTAATGATCCTTTTTAGTAGCCTTATTTAATTTGCGGAAATCAATTACCATCCTATAACCCGTAATAATTCTTTGCGGAATCAATTCATCTTTATCATTAGGAATGACAGTAATACCTCCCTTCTTAGGGACTCAATGGACAGGACTTACCCACTGACTATCAGCAACGGGATAAATTATACCTGCCTCAAGGAGCTTTAGTATTCCCTTTCTTACCACTTCTTTCATCTTAGGATTCAGCCGTCGTTGATGATCACGAACTGGTTTGGCATCTTTCTCCAAATTTATTTTATGTTGACATAGAGTGGGACTAATGCCCTTAGATCATCAAGAGTATATCCAATAGCAGCATGGTGCTTCTTCAGAGTTTTCAATAATCTCTCTTCTTCATGCTCTGAAAGGTTAGCACTAATAATAACATGATATATCTTCTTTTCATCAAGATAAGCATATTTACGAGTATTAGGTAACGGTTTAAGCTCAAACATGGGATCACCCTTGGGTGGAGGAGGATCCCCTAGGATTTCAATAGGCAAATTGTGTTTCAGGATAGGTTCCTGTTTAAAGAATACTTCATCTATTTCCCTTCTTTCATTCATAAACATATCATTTTCATGGTCTAGCAAATATTGTTCTAAAGGATCACTAGGAGGTACGGCAATAGAAGCAAGACCAATAATTTCATCCTTACTAGGCAATTCCTCTTCACGGTGTTGTCTACTAAATTTAGAGAAATTAAACTCATGAGACATATCACCCAAACCAATAGTAACAACATCCTTTTCGCAGTCTATCTTAGCATTAACAGTGTTCAAGAAGGGTCTACCAAATATAATGGGACAAAAGCTATCTTGTGGGGAACCAAGAACAAGAAAATCAGCAGGATATTTAGTTTTCCCACACAAGACTTCAACATCTCTAACAATTCCCATGGGTGAAATAGTATCCCTATTGGCAAGTTTAATTGTGACATCAATATCTTCTAACTCAGTAGGTGCAATATCATGCATAATTTCTTTGTATAAGTCAATAGGTATTGCACTAGCACTAGCACCCATGTCATATAAGCCATGATAACAATGATCTCCTATTTTAACAGAAATAACAGGCATGCCTACCACAGGTCTATGTTTATCTTTAGCACAAGGTTTAGCAATTCTAGCAGTCTCTTCACGGAAATAAATAACATGCCCATCAATATTATCAGCCAAGAGATCTTTAACAATAGCAATATTAGGTTCAACTTTAACTTGCTCAGGAGGTGTATAGGTTCTAATATTGCTTTTACGAACCACAGTTGAAGCTTTAGCATGATCCTTTATTCTAACAGGGAAAGGTGGTTTCTCAACATAAGCAGTAGGAACAATAGGATCATTATAAGTGATAGTCTTTTCTTCAACTTTAATAGGTGCAACTACTTTTACTTCTATAGGAGGATGATATTTAAACCACTTCTCCTTAGGGAGATCAACATGAGCAGCAAAAGATTCACAGAAAGAAGCTACTATCTCAGAGTCAAGTCCATATTTAGTGCTAAATTTACGGAAAACATCGGTATCCATAAAAGATTTAACACAATCAAACTTAGGTGTCATACCTGACTCCTTACCTTCGTTGAGATCCCAATCTTCAGAGTTGCGTTTAATTCTTTCCAATAAGTTCCATTTGAATTCAATAGTCTTCATCATAAAAGAGCCAGCACAAGAAGTATCGAGCATGGTGCGATTGTTATCAGAAAGCCGAGCATAAAAACTTTGAATAATTATTTCTCTTGGGAGCTCATGATTGGGGCATGAATATAACATTGATTTAAGCCTCTCGCAAGCTTGAGCGATGCTTTCTCCTTCGCGAGGCCAAAAATTATATATATAATTGCGATCACGATGAACAAGATGCATAGGATAAACTTCTGATGAAATTCGAATTTCAATCGTTTGTAGTTCCATGTCCCCGTATCATCACATAGCCTATACCATGTCAATGCATCTCCCTTCAAAGATAAAGGGAATACCTTCTTCTTAATAACATCATCGGGTATACCTGCAAGCTTGAATAATCCACAAACTTCATCCACATATATTAAGTGCTCATCAGGATGCATTGTTCCATCTCCTGCATAAGGATTAGCTAGCAGTTTTTCTAACATACCCGAAGGAATTTCAAAGTAGAAATTTTCATCTTCAGTAGGTTCAGTAGGTTGAGGAGCAACTCTTTGCTCTACTGGTCGGGGTGAAGATACCCCGAACAAGCCCCTCAGAGGATTACTTTCCATAGTAACAAGTGACAGTAAATTTCAGCACACTATATAAATTTTTCCTTACCAAATTCCACCTACCAAAGGAGCTTCACTCCCCGGCAACGGCGCCAGAAAAGAGTCTTGATGACCCACAAGTATAGGGGATCTATCGTAGTCCTTTCGATACGTAAGAGTGTCAAACCCAACGAGGAGCAGAAGGAAATGATAAGCGGTTTTCAGCAAGGTATTCTCTGCAAGCACTGAAATTATAGGTAACACATAGTTTTGTGATAGGATAATTTGTAACGAGCAACAAGTAACAAAAGTAAATAAAGTGCAGCAAGGTGGCCCAATCCTTTTTGTAGCAAAGGACAAGCCTGGAAAAACTCTTATATAGAGAAAAGCGCTCCCGAGGACACATGGGAATTATCGTCAAGCTAGTTTTCATCACGTTCATATGATTCGCGTTCGGTACTTTGATAATTTGATATGCGGGTGGAACGGTGCTTGGGTGCTGCCCTTACTTGGACAAGCATACCACTTATGATTAACCCCTATTGCAAGCATTCGCAACTACAAAAGAAGTATTAAGGTAAACCTAACCATAGCATGAAACATGTGGATCCAAATCGGCCCCTTACGAAGCAACGCATAAACTAGGGTTTAAGCTTCTGTCACTCTAGCAACCCATCATCTACTTATTACTTCCCAATGCCTTCCTCTAGGCCCATATAATGGTGAAGTGTCATGTAGTCGACGTTCACATAACACCACTAGAGGATAGACAACATACATCTCATCAAAATATCGAACGAATACCAAATTCACATGACTACTAATAGTAAGACTTCTCCCATGTCCTCAGGAACAAACGTAACTACTCACAAAGCATATTCATGTTCATAATCAGAGGAGTATTAATATGCATATAGGATCTGAACATATGATCTTCCACCAAATAAACCAACTAGCATCAACTACAAGGAGTAATCAACACTACTAGCAACCTACAGGTACCAATCCCAGACTTAGAGACAAGAATTGGATACAAGAGATGAACTAGGGTTTGAGAGGAGATGGTGCTGGTGAAGATGTTGATGGAGATTGCCCTCTCCCGATGAGAGGAGCGTTGGTGATGACGATGGCGATGATTACCCCCTCCCGGAGGGAAGTGTCCCCGGCAGAACAGCTCTGCCGAAGCCGTAAATTGGTTCCGCCAAGGTTCCGCCTCGTGGCTGCAGAGTCTCGTCCCGAAAGCTTGCTTATGATTTTTCTTCGGACGAAAGACTTCATATAGCAGAAGATGGGCACCGGAGGGCCAACAGGGGGCCCACGAGGCAGGGGGCGCGCCCAGGGGGTAGGGCGCGCCCCCACCCTCGTGGACAGGTGGAGGCCCCCCTGACGTGGATTATTCTTCCAGTATTTTTTATTATTTCCAAAAATAACTTTCGTCGAGTTTCAGGACTTTTGGAGTTGTGCAGAATAGGTCTCTAACATTTGCTCCTTTTCCAGCCCAGAATTCCAGCTGCCGGCATTCTCCCTCCTTATGTAAACCTTATAAAATAAGAGAGAATAGACATAAGTATTGTGACATAATGTGTAATAACAGCCCATAATGCAATAAATATCGATATAAAAGCATGATCCAAAATGGACGTATCACTGGATCCCCCGCAGGTGGCGCGGGGCCCTCCAGGAGTGTCGCTGTACCACCCACGAGCGGCGCAGCGACCTCCAAGACGCCTACGCCGGCGCCCACAACGCGCTCTTCCCAGGGTGCGCGCGACGAGCAGCGCCACCACGCTGGAGACCTAGGACGCCGCCGTGGGAAGAGTCCTGTACATCATCTGCGGGACGAAGGAGTCCAGCATGCTAGCCGAAGTGCTGGCAAAAATGGCACGCAGCCGCTGGGCCGTGATAGAGCTCCTTCTAACATGGTTAGAAGTCGAAGCGCGCCACGGTCCACGCAGCTGTCGCCGCCACCCACGCCAGCAGAAGCTTTGGCGCACGCGCAACTGCTCCTTGACTTCCCTCCTGCTGCGGAGAAGCTCGACGAGTGGAGAGCCACCATCCGGAGCCTCGTCGCCGTCGCCAATAAAGATGATCCGAGACCGGCGGGGCCCTCAGGCCGGCACCGTCAAACCACCACACGCCAGCGATGGAGGGGCCGGGGGTGCAGCAGCCACGGTGCACTCTCCTCCTCCACGCCAGCCACCGCGGGTGTCGGTCCGTCGCGATGACGCTTGTGATAATATTTCCATAGCATCGTCCAACCCACGGACCCACCGCGACCAACGTCAAGTTCTTCAAGAACGAGCCCATGAAGATGCTCGAACCACTATCGAGCGCCGGCGCGATACACGCCACCAGTCGGACAAACGGGCGGGACCCGCTATGGACCACCCAGCACCGGGGGGCTCCGGCGGCCTACCTTACGAGGTGGGTTGCCCGGCCTTTACCCGTGAGCTGCGGCAGTTCTAGTGGCCGTCCCACCGCACGTTCAAGCCCGACGTCAGCGAGAAGTACAACGGCAAGACCCATCCATCAGAGTTCCTCAGCATCTACACCATCGCGATGCAAGCTGTCAGAGCTCGCGACGACAAGGTGCTTGCCAATTACTTCCCATTGGCACTCAAGCCCAACGTCATGTCTTGGTTGATGCACTTGCCGGTGGATTCCATTTCTTCTTGGTCGGATCTGTGCCATGAGTTCATTGGTGCCTTCACCGGGGGCCACCAAGCTCATGGCCAGGCCAGTGATTTGCATATCATTCCCCAGAAGGAAGGGGAAACCCTGCGCAAGTACATCTAGAGGTTCAGCCGGGTGCAGTACAACATCCCCGATGTTCATCCCGCCGCCGTGATCAGCGCGTTCCATCAGAACATGCGCAACCACAAGATGCGCGAAGAGCTGGTGATGAACAAGGTCAAGGATGTGGCCGAACTTTATGTTCTGGCCGATAGGTGTGCCCGGGCCGAAGAGGGAAGGAAGTACCCCGGCATGGACGCCGGCGCGGAAACCGACTCTACTGATGAAGACACTACCGCCCCAACGAAGAAGGGCCGGCGTCGCAACAAGAAACGCAAGGGAAAGACCGTGCTTGCCGCCGAGGGATCCGACAGCATCGGCGCCGCCAAGAAGGCCAAGGCAGACGACCCCGGCAAGGAGATTGCCGGGTGCGCCGCCTGCCGGGCCTTGGCGGCTGCCGACAAGCCAGGAGGCTCCGACAAGCAGTATTGCAAGATCCATCGCACCAAGGGCCACGACCTCCAGAACTGCCGACAAGTCGAGGTGCTTGCTGAGAAGCAAAAGGCCGAGTATGAAAGGCGGGACAAGGAGAAGGGCCAGGATGGTGCCAAGGGATCCGACAAGAAGCGTGGCGGCCAAGGAGGTCGCCGCGGCAAGGATAACCAACAAGAGAGGCCCGCTCGGGGCCGCGACAAGAAGCAAGAAGATGATGATCATGACGAGGACGACGAGTCCGGCGAGCAAGAGTTCCAGAAGGCTACAGAGGCCATGTGCGTCGACGGTGGAGCCTCGCTGCATACTTCTCACCGCCAGCTCAAACAGTGGGCGCGTGAGATTACAGCAGCGGAGCCCTCGTTCGACGCTCAGAAACCGCTGAAGTGGTCCAGCACGCCCCTCATCTTTGATGCCGAGGACCACCCTGACCGCACAACTGCGGTCGGGTGCTTGCCATTGTTGGTCTCACCAATGATACGCAACCTCAAGGTGAACAAGATGCTGGTTGACGGCGGGTCCGGTCTGAACTTGATCTCGCCCGTTGTGATCAAGAGGCTGCAAATTCCTGATGGAGACCTCGAGGAAACAGGCACGTTTCTCAAGGGGTCAACCCGAGAAGGAGCTAGCCGAAGGGAAAGGTCACATTGCCTCTGACGTTTGGAGGCGAGTTGAACTACAGGACGGAGAGGATTGTCTTCGATGTAGCCGAGATCCCCTTGCCCTACAACAGGATCCTCGGCCGCCCGACACTAGCCAAGTTCATGGCGGTGTCGCACTATGCCTACAACACGCTGAAGATGCCTGGGCCGATGAACATCATCACCGTCCCCTCCGACAAGAAGGACGCGCTGATCTGCGCCGACCTACTCTACCGGGAAGCGGTTGCAGCAGCTGCCGTCAAGGCACTTGCTCCTGCCATTGAAGCCCCGGGAGGGAAGAAGAAGACCGGCAAGACCTCTTGCACCCACCCCGGCAAGCGCACCTCTTCGGAGTGCTGTGCTACCGTCGAGGACATGCCAGAGAGCTCCACCGGCAAGAGCAAGAAATCCAGAGCTGCGCTGCCAGAGACCAAGAGGGTGTCCGTCAGGGAGGATGGCACGGGAGGGCTTTCACCATAAGCTCCACCCTCGACAGCAAATAGGAAGGCGCGCTCGTCACTTTCCTGCGGGCGAATGTCGATGTATTTGCATGGCAAGCATCTGACATCCCCGGCGTTCCCAGGGAAGTGATTGAGAACCATCTTGCTATCTGTCCCCATGCGCGACCCGTCAAGCAGAAGGTCAGGAAGCAAGCTCTGGAATGGCAGGAGTTCATCACAGAGGAGATCAGGAAGTTGGAAGCAGCAGGCTTGGTGAGGGGAGTGCTCCATCCGACGTGGTTGGCCAATCCGGTGGTGGTGCGCAAGGCAAACAGGAAGTGGAGGTTGTGTATTGATTACACAGATATCAATAAGGCTTGCCCTAAGGACCCCTTCCCGTTGCCGCGCATCGACCAGATTGTTGACTCCACGGCTGGGTGTGATCTGTTATCATTCCTCGATGCCTACTCAGGCTACCACCAGATCTTCATGACAAGAGAAGATGAAGAGAAGACAGCATTCATCACCCCACGTGGTACGTACTGCTTTTTACGGATGCCTTTCGGGTTGAAGAGTGCTGGCTCAACATTTGCAAGGGCAGTCCAAATTGGTTTTGAACCCCAGCTACATAGAAATATGGAAGCCTATATGCATGACATAGTGGTCAAAACCAAGGACAGGGTAACTCTTGTACAAGACTTAGAAGAGACGTTTGCCAACCTGCGCAAGATCAACCTCAAGCTGAACCCTGAGAAGTGTGTCTTCGGCGTTCCGTCCGGCAAACTTCTCGGGTTCTTTGTATCGCAGCGTGGGATCGAGGCAAACCCAGACAAGATCAAGGCTATCGAGCGCGCCCTGGCTGCGTTGCCGCCATGAGCCGATTCATCTCCAAGTCTGCCGAGCGCGCCCTTCCCTTTTCAAGATCTTGAAGAAGGCAGGCCCAATGGAGTGGACCCCAGAGGCTGAGGCGGCGTTGCAGGACCTGAAGAGATACCTTTCCCCTACACCGATACTAGTTGCGCCTAAACCACAAGAGCCGTTGCTGCTGTATCTAGCGGCGACGAATCAAGTGGTCAGTGCTGCGCTAGTGGCGCAGAGGGAGGTTGACAAAGAGACAGTGGCAACGGCAGGACCGGCAGACGGCAAGTCAGAGACTCCCCTGGCAAGGCAAGGCTCCCGGCAGAGTCTGACGCCATCGGGATAGAGCCCGCGCAGTCAAGTGGAGTGGTGCAGAAGAAGAAGATGATGCAGCACCCGGTTTACTTTGTCAGCTCCCTCTTGCAGGGGGCTAGGTCAAGGTATTCCGGTGTGCAGAAATTGCTCTTCGGCCTCCTTATGGCCTCAAGGAAGCTGCGTCATTACTTCCAAGCCCACGAGATCACTGTCGTCACCCGCCTCCCGTTGCAACGGATACTGCACAACCCAGACGCAACCGGAAGGATTGTGGAGTGGGCCTTGGAGCTATCAAGCTTTGGGCTGAAGTTTGAAAGTACTTCGACCATCCAGAGTAGAGTCTTGGCGGAATTCATTGCAGAATGGACCTCAACGCCTGACGAAGAAATCCAGGAGACCACTCTTCCCAGCAAGGAAACAGCTCGTGACTGGATTATGTACTTTGATGGGGCTTTCTCGCTGTAAGGCGCCGGTGCCGGTGTGCTGCTTGTCGCACCCACCGGAGAGCACCTCAAGTATGTGATCCAGATGCACTTTCCCAGGGAGATGTCCACGAACAACACTGCTGAGTACGAAGGGCTGCTTGCCGGTCTCAGGATCATGGCAGACCTCGGGGTGAAGAAGCTCATTGTCAGGTGTGATTCGCAGCTTGTCGTCAGACAAGTTAACAAAGATTACCAGAGTCCGTTGATGGAGGCCTACGTAGATGAGGTGAGGAAGCTGGAGGAGCGCTTTGACGGTATACAAGCGGAGCACGTTCGCCGTGCGGAGAACGACATCGCCGATTACCTGTCAAAGCGCGCCGCATTCAAGCTACTTGTGGAACCAGATACCTTTTTGCTTCGGTTAACTCAACTGTCCGTCGAACCATCAACGGAGCAGAACAAGCGGAGGAAATCAGGCCCCGGCAAGTACTTTCCTGCCGAGCCCCCAAGGGCCACCGGCAAAGGTGTTGCCATGGACCCTGAGCCTGCCGAGGAGCGACCGACTCCGGCAGGCCGTCAAGCCCTGGCCTCAGAGATGGCCGCTCCCATGGCGGAAGAGATGCCTTTGGTCCTCGCTGTCGAGCCCCAGGCTCCGGCGTGGGCACAACATACCGTCCGATTCCTCCAAACGGGGGAGCTTCCTGAGGAGCAGGAAGAAGCGGAGAAAGTAGCCCGTCGGTCTGCCTTGTACCAGTTCGTCGATGACGTCCTGTATAGAAAAAGACCAAATGGTGTGAAATTGAAGTGCATCCCCCGGGAGGAAGGACTGGAGCTGTTGGCAGAGATACATGGAGGCATATGTGGCTCCCACATAGGATCAAGGGCCCTTGCCGGCAAGGCGTTCCGGCAGGGTTTCTTCTGGCCCACTGCCCTCCAGGATGCAACGGCACTAGTAACCAAGTGTGAAGCGTGTCAGTTCCATTCAAATGGGGGATGGATCCTAAAGAGTTCACCTATCCCAATAACAAAGAAACCAGACTTAAATGATCCTGTATTAAGAGCCCTTCAAGTCGCACGTTGCTTTCTACCACATCGTTTTAAACGAACTTTTACCATAACAAACATAGACAAAAACTAATCAGTTTAGATAGTCCCTTGTGGCTACGATGGAACCTGGATCAACGCGTCATTGGGTCAAGAGAAGTTCCGATTGAAGTTCAATATGAATCTTTGGGGACTTATCATGAGATTTATGCCCACTATCTAATAATGGGAAATAGAAAAAAAGAAATTCGTTCACCAACCAACTCAAGCCCTTCAAACAATCCCTCTCTCCTGGCCATTTTCAGTCTGGGGGCTCGACATACTGGGCCCCTTCCCCCGTGCCATCGGGGGCTTTGAGTACTTGTACGTTGCAATCGACAAGTTCATAAAGTGGCCGGAGGTGGAAGCAGTGAGGAAGGTGACAGCACAGTCAGCCGTCAAGTTCTTCAAAGGACTAGTATGCCGTTTTGGTGTACCAAACAGGGTCATCACCGACAACGGCACGCAGTTCACAAGCCACACCTTCATGCAGTACATTCAAGACCTCGGCAGCAAGGTCTGTTTTGCTTCCGTGGCACAACCCCGGAGAAACGGCCAAGCGGAGAGGGCAAATGCTGAAGTGTTGCGAGGCCTGAGAATGAAGACTTTTGATAGGCTGCACAAGTGCGGAAGGCGCTAGATTGATGAGTTGCCGGCGGTTCTTTGGTCGATCAGGACGACGCCAAATCGAGCCACCGGCCAGACACCCTTTGCCCTAGTATATGGGGCAGAAGCAGTTCTCCCCACGGAACTCATACATGGGTCACCTCGAGTGCTCGCTTATGACGAGTTTGAGCAAGAGCAGTTGCGGCAAGATGACGCAACACTCCTTGAGGAAGATCGTCTTCGGGCGGCTGTGAGAGCAGCACGCTACCAGCAAGCCTTGCGCCGCTACCATAGCCGCAAGGTTCATGCCCAAAGCTTTGAGGAAGGCGACCTTGTTCTTCGGCGCGTTCAGTCGGCCAAGAATTCCAACAAGTTGACGCCGAAGTGGGAAGGCCCTTATCGGGTAATACGAGTCACCAGGCCCGGCGCTGTCCACCTGGAGACCGAAGATGCTGTCCCAGTGAGCAACTCCTAGAACATCGAGCATCTTCGCAAGTTTTACCCATAAGGCGCGGCTTGCCGGGCCTCCCAGCAAGCCACCTTTTGTACAAGCTTTGCCGGCACGGCATGTAACCCTCTGTACAAAGCCAGGCGCAGACCCTGAGCATAAATAAATGAAGCGCTGCCACCCTAAGTTATAGCATGCATGCTAGGTTGAGTCTCTCCCTCGGTTAGGGTTGATAGTGCTTAGCGGCGACTAACCCCTAGCCTAGAGGTCGAGTGTGCGTCTTTCTGTCCTCTTTGGTTCACAGGGCACGTGGACACTTCTCCTGAGCCTCTTGGGAGAAAGAGGACGGATCGGTGCTCCGGCCCCGGCAAGCCAGGGTTGCCGGGGGCTGAAGACACAAGGATCCAACCACGGCAAGCCAAGGTTGCCGGGGGCTGCGAATTCAGATAAGTCTTTCATTCCTCTGTTATGCATTTCCGTATGGAACTGGGACATGTGAAACCTCGTTTATATTCTTAAAACCACCGTGCTCCCCTTTTCCCGTACTCAGGAGCTATACCCTGGGTCGGAACTTGGTCGTAGTCGCGGTGGCAAGAGAAACGGATGAGGGGCCTAACTCTGCATCGCCCCTGCCTCCGCCGAGAGCGTGAGAATGGTTGGCTGAATTGGGGGAACGGCAAGGCCTGTTGCCGGGCGACAATGTTTATCTTAAAAATAACAAGGATTTGTCCTTGGCATGTGCCTCGCTCATGCACAAAGAACCTGGCAAACACCCTTTTTCATTAAAAACATCCCATACAGGTACAGTTCATACGGAATAAAAAAACATGAGCAAGGGGATTACAAGTTTCAAATCTAACAAGTGCCCGCAGGCTTACAAACTAAAAAGAGATAAGGTGCCCGTAATCCCTTTCTTGTCCCTCTCCTCAGAAGGTGAAACAGGACAGCGGGAGGGCGAAAGGAGCGCCTAGGCGAGGCACGTGCAGCAGAAGGCACCAGGAGAACATCCCGGTGGCCATCCCGGAGAGAGGCTGGTGATGATGATGATGGGAGAAGAGCTGGAAGACGAGGCGGCAGGACCGGCAATACGCGACGAAGGTGTCGGTGCCCGCGTACTCCGACTTGACGGCCCACCACCCGCCTTCTTCGCCTTCTCCGGGCCTCCTACACCAGCCGCCCAAGGAGGCGACCCCGAGAAGTTCAAGGGGCCCGGTGCAGATGCTGCTGCTGCCGACACCGCCCCGGGACGGCGGGTCCGACACCTAGTCGTACCCGTCATCCTCCCGCCTACTACCCTCATCGTCGTTGTCGCTGTCCTCCTCGCCACTCTCGCTCGAGGAGGAATCTTCATCGTTGGAGGAGCTCTCCACGCAACACTTCAGGCGAGTTCCAAGATCTCCGAAGACCTTGACAGAGAGCAGGCCGCCCTCTATTAACTTGAAGTAGAGGACGAGCCCCACCGTCAGGCTATGGATGCGGGCGAATGTCTTCCATCCACGATGGAGATACATAACATGCGGAGCGGGAAAGTCGACGTCGACCCGCGTGCTGCCGGTCCCGCAGCCCCTCATGTGCAATCTGAGGGTCTGGGGCGGATCGAGCTCCATCTCCTGAGCAAAGGGGGTGGGGAGACAGAGACGACGACGCGGTGGCCGGCGCAGCCTGATGAAGAACTCGCGGGGCTGGTCCCTGACGTGACCCTCCACCGCGGGAGGCACCGCTGGCGGAGGCACGACTGCCGCGCCACCTCGTCCCCCTCTTCCCCGACCGCCGCGACGACCTCGGCCACGCCCCTACCCCTTCCTCAAATGGCTGGCTCCGCCGCCGCAGGCTCGTGGGAAGGAGGGACGCACTGACGAGCAGCGACCCTCGCCGCCACCGTCGAAGGCCCATCACCTCCTCTTGCCATGGCAAGTGGAAGAAAGGAGCAAAGGTGAAGGAGGATGGATACGGAAGGAATGCGGGATGACGCCCCCTCTTCCCCTCCTTATAAAGGGGCGGGGTCGAGGCTCGGCCGCCCCACTCCGCCAATCCAGCCATCGGAGGCGCAGGGAATCAGGACCGGCCCGCTGCCCCAATCAGCGACGGCCCGGTTTCCCGCCTCCACTGCCTGCCACTTGCATGGAGGACGCATGGCGAGCGGGCAGGATCGAAAGGATGGGTGAGGCGACCGTTCCCCGCCCCGTGATCGTGGGGCGTAGGCGCCTTGAAGACTGCGACCCGAGTCCACCCAGTAAATGAGCCGCGCCTCCACGTCTCCCTCTTTCTATGGGGAACGCGCGAGCCGCCTCTTTACCACGATGTGACGCATGCATACGGAAACCGCATTGCATGACCCCCACGTCACGCACGGCCCTCCATGTCGCGCGCGGGTCATGGGGAAGCGTAGCAGAAGAAACAGTTACCGCGGTGGAATCCACCCCACCTGCCCGCGCACTGTTTTGGGCCTGGCCCAACAACGTGTCGCGCTTATGTGTGGCCCAGGCCCGGGGGCTCCTGTCGGTGTACAAAAGTAGGGGCACTCTTTTGTACCCCTTTACTTGTGCACGGGCAGTCGGAGCCGCGCGCCGCGGCCACACTAAGCAGGGCTGAGAAGGGGAGCCAGAGAGAAGCCAAAGGCACAAGACGATCAGAGGCAACGCCAAGGCCAGAAGCACAAGACAGCGAAGGGGCAAGGTGGACTCCCCCGGCAAGGCCCTTGCCGGGGCGGCCTCCGCGGCCCCGGCAAGAGCCTTGCCGGGGCAACTTGCCCAAACACCAACAGAGCGAGCCACCCTTGAGCCCACGGGTTCCGACCCAACCAACTACGTTGGAACCCAGGCTCGGGAGGCACCTCCGTGGTGGCATACAGATCTTTGTCAAGACCATAGACATGTGAGGTTAGATGAGGACCAGAAGACGGCGACCCTCGGCGGGATCCCAGCCGAGGGAACCCACAAGACCCCCGGCAAGCGCCTTGCCGGGGACGACTGCAACGCCGCGGCAAGACCCTTGCCGGGCCCCCGACAAGGCCCTTGCCGAGGACATTAGCGAGGCCACAGCCAGGCCCGCGTCGACCAGGACTCCGCCGCCGTTCGCATGCAGCTGCCAGCCCAACCAGCTGGGCAGGCACCTGCGTGGCAACATGCGGCTTCCAGGCCAAACCAGCAAGCTCCTACGTGGCGGCATGCAGATCTTCGTGAAGACCCTACCACCGCGCCATCTCAGCTGCCTGCCTACCTACATGGCACCGCACGCATCGCTGGCCAGGGCGCATGTTGGAGCAAGGAGGAGTGGCGACGGACGGGACGGGCCTCACTCCCATCCCCGATAAAGCTAAGGGACACCTAGGAGAGGCATTAAATGTGCCTTGCCTATAATACGGGCGATAAGCTCGCAGTACTGTAGGCCTTTCCACCTCCTGTGTGCCACTGTGGCAGCCCCTTTCGACTATAAAAGGAGGACCATGGCGTACTGGAGGGGGATTTGGCCCTTTTGAACTACTCAGCCACCGTAGCTAGTTCGAGAGCTCAAGAACACTCAATACATCCACCAAAGCAGGACTAGGGTATTACGTATCCTCGCAGCCCGAACCTGGGTAAACGATCCGTGTGCTTCTTGTTAGACCTTCTCTTCTCGCAACCCCGCGCCCCGCCAACCGCAGTAGGGATTCTTGTGATCCGATAGGTGTCGTTTCCCACTGACAAGAACATAGCCCGCATCTAGATTATATGGTTCCGCAAACGAACACCTCGAGAGGTGATCGCCTTGGCCACGCGCCTCACCCTGTCACGACAAGGCGAGGGAGGAGAAGCAACCCCTGTTGCAGTTTCCTTATCGGGCCGGACCATGAGCGCATCCGAGGCCCCTGCCTCGTTTGCCAACTGGTCCGCGTGTTTCGCTGCCGCCGCTGCCAGCGCTGCCTGCGCCAATTCCTTGGCACGGATCAACGAGATCAACTCGCTAGTCCCTCCCGCTCCCAACGGGTCCACTCCACTATCTCCCAAAACCTCGCTCAAGTGATCATTAGAAAAGGAATCAAGAACCATGAAGCGAGGGGGGGATTACCTGAGATCTCCATATTCTTCTGGGCTTGGAGAAGTTGAGCGCGCTGGAGAGATGGCATGTTCCTCTTGGCGTCCTTGGAGCGGGAGCTAGTCCTCACCGGTGGCGCCGGCATGGCCTTGGAGCGCCTGGCCTTGGAGATGGGCGCCGTCTTGGTGGCCTCCTATAGGAGCGGGTCGACGAGGGGGGCCGTGGGGGCCGCCAACGCCATGACCGTCTGGCGCGGAGTGGCTGGTGCTCCTAGCGGCTCCGCAATCCGAACCGCTTCCGCACTCACCTTGCGCACCGCCGCCTTCTTGGCTTGCCGCACCCTGCTGGCCTTGTTACTTCTGCGTCCGCCCTGGATTGGGGAGCGCGATGATGGGAGCTGCGAGGTGTCCATGGACAGGACCAGAGGGGTGCGCGCGCCCTCCAGCACGACCATGTCCTCCAAGTCCGAGAGCCCCTTGTCCACTGGACGCACCGGAGGAGAGGTCACCGAGCCCAGGTTGGAGCCATATTGGTTGGGGATCGACACCTCCAGCCCGTTGGGCAGCCCGTCCCGCGCCGCCTCTGCCGCGTGAGCCGCCTGCCGAGGAGGGATCGCCGCCACTCCCCTGTCTGTGATGCCAAGCTTTTCCCAAACCGCCGTGTCAATGGAATCGTCCTACATACTTGCATCTTGATCCTTGTCCCCGTCCCACCCCTGGTAGCCATAATCCGGGCCCTTGCCATTGTTGGGAGGAGGAGGAGGGGGAAGGGCAGGAGCCCCCTGACGAGGCGGGTCGAGCTCTGGCTCCTCTTTGATGTTGTAGCCCGCACCATTGAACCAGATCCGCACCATGCCCCACAGCTTGGAAGGGTTGCGGCAGACGAAGCGCATGTGGACAGGCCCCGGACGGATCAACGACTCCTCGTCGACCAAGAGGGGCCTGCCGAGCATTGTAGTTGCCGCCATGAGCCGGTCAGTTTGCCACTGCTTGGGCGGCACCCCCCGCAGCTTGACCCAGACCTCTGGCATAGCCTCTCCCTTTGGCTTGTTGAGAACGGTGTCGCGGATGTCGGCCGTGATGTTGTTGAGGGAAAGGTAAAGCTTGCCGCTGCGTGTGGCCATCCGCAGCATGGCCGGGTCCGGGAACACCACAGAGAAAGTGTCGCCGTCGAGATGGGTCACCTGCCAGTCCCATGACCCCTCAAACAAGTGCGGCAGCTCCACCTCCAGAATGGCCTTCGAGAGGGAGCCCGGGGCTGCAGACAGAATGACCGCGTTGGCCCTGAGCAGGTCCTGCGGCTCCTCCTCTGAGTCTTCAGCGTACTACAGGTAATAGAACCCCTCCCCGGAGATGGTGTGCCCCATGGTTTGGTGCAGAAGGGCCTTCCCGCAGGTGGGGCAGTGGGCAGATGTGTGGCCCTCCTGGGTGCACACCATGCACAACAGCTTGAAGGAGCAGTTGTTTTGGAAGTAGCCGGAGCGGCCGCACTTGAAGCATTCCGGGTCGTCCGCCTCCTCAATGGGGATCGGCTCCGCCGCCGTGCCCTTGGAAGAAGAAGGCGTCGAAGGATGTTGCGGGAGGGGCGGCTTGGAGGCCGCCGCCCCCGCAGACTTGAACTTCTGCTTCTTCGCATATGGATCTTCGACGGGGTCGCCCCGTGGGGAAGCGGCAGCCCCCTTGCGCTTGAGCTCGAGGCCACGCTTCTTGTGCTCCTCCTTCTTCTTTTTCCTCTCCTGTTCCTTGAGCCACCAAGCAGGCGGTGGCCCCCAGCCTCCCTCCTCGCCGGCGCGCTCCGTCCCCTACGCTATGGGCTGCTGACGCCGCTCGTGGTCCCGCGCCCGCTCCGCCGCCGGCTCTTGGGATCCCATGGCCCGCTTGTCCGCACGACGATTAGTCTTGGAGCCCATCGCCACCACCTCGGTGAAGGAGCGCACGAGGGGTGGAGGGGGAGGGGTGGGGAAGTGGGTGCGAGCGGATCGGCCAAACGCCTCACCTCAGATCTGGTGGCTGGAAACCCTAAAGAGGCGTCTAGGGTTCCCTGGCGCAGCCACAACCACTTATATGGCTTGGCGAGTGGGCCTGGGCCGGACTGGGCAGCCTCTTGCGGATCCAGCTGGGCCAGCGGCGCGGACACGAACGATGGGTCTGCTACAGACGCAGGCGGTTGTACCAAGGCGCTCGCAGGCCCCACCGCTAGGTCGCGGCCCACCTGCCTGACCTGGCCCACCGGCCCTGGAGACGTCTCCTCCCCAACCCTAGGCGCAGGAGCCCGAGGTTCCGCGGGCGCCGCCGCCACCGCGGATCGAGCCGCCTCCGGCCAGATCTGCCCCGGACTGGCGAGAAGAAGAAGGTCGGCGCCCGTCTCTGGGCACAGCCGCCCCCGCCGGAGCAGCACGAGGCGCAATCCGTGCCAGCGACCCAGCCCGCCTGGGACCGCAGCCGCCTGGGACCGCGGCCGCCGGGCGTGAACGCGCGCCGCCGCCCGACCTTGAAGGAGCCCCCAAGCTCCTCCGCCCGCGCCACGAAGTCGCCGACGGAGCATGAAGCCCTGCCGCGCTCCAAATCAACCACCACATCGCACACCTCCTCCTCCTCCTCGTCCGAACACTCACCGGCCAGGACCCAGAATCTGCTCCCCGACCAGCCACCCGCGCGCGCTGGCCGATGGTCCTTCTCCTTGCCCGGCGAGAGGCGCACCTGCCCCGTCGCCGGCCGGACCTCAGTCCACGCGCCCCCCTCGATGGAGACGCCCGCGGCGTGGACGCACAGGGCGGAGGCGCTCGCGGTGTCGCCGTCCGAGGCACCCTGGTCGCCAGGCCGTACAGGAGCCGTTGGAGCCATCTCAGGAATGGAACACTGAAACTTAATTTGTACTCCCTCCGTCCGGAAATACTTGTCATCAAAATGAATAAAAGGGGATGTATCTAGATGTATTTTAGTTCTAGATATATCTTTTTTAATCTATTTTGATGACAAGTATTTTCGGACGGAGTGAGTAGAAAATAACGGAATAGTTTCTCTAGAATTCCAAGAAAGAAAATGATAAGACTGGATAGCATCGGCCTGGCCCCCGGCTATTGATGATTTGGGCCGTTGGTTGGGCTATCCGAATTGCATTGGGAAGAGGCCCGTTTCTGAGGCTCTTCCTTCCTCCGGTGTCGTTCCCTCCAAAACCAACCGACGACCAACCGCTTGAAATCGATCGGTTGCAGCGGGCGCTCTGTCCGTCGTCGTCTATATAGCTAGCCTCCCGCGCCTCGCCATCCTTTCTCATACGTAGCTTCCTTCCATCCGCCCCCCCTCTCCTCTTCATCTGAGCGCACCAGCGGTGGCGAGATGGCCGACAAGGGGAAGGGGAAAGCCGTCGACGACACTGCCGGTACTTCGTCGCGGACTTCAGGGCGGACGGAGACTGCCGGCGGCGGCGGGACTCATCAGGATCTTCCACTCGGCATCTCTTACCAGTTCAGTGGAGGTAGGTGCCCAAGAAACCGGCGTCCTTGGTTCTTGCGTTGGTGCTCGCTTCTTGGATAGTAACATCCGATGCCTTTGTTTCTTACAGCTCCCGGTGGCGGGGGCGGGACGGGGCTCTCTCAGTCGCAATTGAGGATACCTACGACGACGGTCCAGCAGCCGCTGAGCAATCAAGGTGCGTTCTCTCCCCTCCCAAGAAAATGGCAAAATTCTTTCTCTCTGCTTATCCGTACGGTTCTTGGTTCTTGACTGACGCCGGAGTTGGATTTCTTGGTTTCTGTTGTGTAATTGTGGTTGCAGCCCGTGGGAGTGCGCCCTTCGGCGGCCAGAACCAGATCGCCAACCCACAGTTCGCTGGAGGTGGCGGCGGGGGCGGGTCAGGGGCGGGGTTCGGGGGATCCTCTCAGTTTGGTGTGTTCCCTTCCCCCCGCTCCCCTCCCAAGAAAAGCGACAAATTCTTTCTCTCTGGTCCGTGCGGTTCTTGGTTCTTGACTGACCCCGGAGTTGGATTTCTTGGCTTGTGTTGTGTAATTCTGTTGCAGCTGGTGGGAGTGGGAGTGCGGCCTTGGGCATCCACGCGCCGAGCGGCCAGAACGGCAACTCCCAGTTGGGTGGAGGCGGAGGCGGGGGCGGGTACGGGGGATTCTATCAGTCGACGCCGATGGTCCAGCCGCCCGTGGGCAATCCAGGTGTGTTCCCATCCTCCGAACCCAAGAAAAATTCCAAAACTCTTTCTGTCTGGTCCGTGCCGTGCGGTTCTTCCCTGACGCCGGCCGGCCGGGGTTGGATTTCTTGTTTTCTGTCGTGTAATTCTGTCTGTTGCAGCCGGTGCGCGCGAGTGATGGGATTCGATAACATGTGTCAGACTAAACCTTGCTGGTTTTTTGCAGGTCTCGGGCACGCGGGATTCTCTCAACCGGCGCCGACTCTGGATTCCAGCCGCCCGTGGGCAATCCAGGTGCGTTCCCAACTTGCCTTCCTCCCAACCCAAGAAAAGCGCCAAATTCTGTCTCTCTGGTTCGTGCGATGCGGTTCTTGATGCCTAGTGTAATTCTTTTTGCAGCCTTCCGCGTGGGCGGCAGCCTCACTGGAACGGGAGTGCACTATTTGCAAAGGGGCGCCCACACCACTGCTCTGGAACGCGAAGACTGCGCAAGGTACACGGGTGGGAACCCCGCTGCCCATTTGCTGGGATTGTTACGGAAAAATCTTGGCCGGCGGCAGGCCTCTAGATCATCTAGAGCAATATCTTGCCTCTACAGGTGGGTGGGTTGGGTGCCTCTACAGCATCTAGCGCTCGGGTCCTTGGTTCTTGCGCTCTTGGTTTAATTGTGACAGCGCGCAGCTTCTTTCTTGCAGCTGTCGGTGGCGGCGGCGGGTCGATACCGGAGTTTCTTGCAGCTCACGGTCACGGCGGCGGATACTCTCAGTGGGCGGCTAATCCAGGTGCGTTCCCTCCCAATTCTTTCTCTCTGCACTGACACCGGCCCGAGTTGGATTTCTTGGTTTCTGTCGTGTAATTCTCTCTCTCTCTCTCTCTCTCTCTCTCTCTCTCTCTCTCTCTCTCTCTCTCTCTCTCTCTCTCTCTCTCTCTCTCTCTCTCTATTGCACCGCAGTAACGTCGCCCCTCCTGTGGTGCGTTAATTGCAATTTTCTCGCGGAGCTGTTATGGGACAATCTGCCCATGTGCTGGCCTTGCTACGACCAGTCTCTCGACAAAATGGCTGTCTACGAATACCAGGCTGTGGATCAGGCTCTGGCTCAGATTCGGGCTGACAAGGCTCGGGCTCACCAGGAAGTGGCTGAGGCTCTGGCTCAGGGTCGGAGCATTCTCACTGGTCCGCGGCGCCAGCTCGACCACGGCCAGTCTTCTTCCGCGGCGCCGCCCCACGCTCAAGCTCAAGGCCGATGCCATCGCTGCGGAGCGCCGGAGCACACGCGGATGTCTCAGGGCGGGTTTCCAGTGTGCGAGCTTTGCTTCAACAACTGATCAATCCAAATGTAGCCAAATGTGATGTCATCAGTCCGGCCGAATGCATGCATACTTGATCGAGTAGATGATGAACTTGTAGGACTTAGTAAATGATACTATATACTTGCTGTGGATCCATGTCATTCAGTCTAGTGCAGTCTGATTCCTTAATATTTGGCTCTTTTCTGACGCTTTTGTTTTGCCTGCCTTGTTTTAACTGATTTTTGGCTCTTTGTGCTTGATTGATTCACTTTCAGTTTAACCAAATGAGTGCTCAGACTCAGAGTTTAGTTGCTACTGTTCCAGCTTAAGCTTAATTATGCTCTTAGTTTTGCCTCAAGTGTTTGACTTTTAGTATAACCAAATGAGTAATCAGAGTTTAGTTGCTACTGTTCTGGTTTAAGCTTACGAGTGATGATCATTGTAGATACTATTGCTACGGCCAATATATATATAACAGATTCAGCGCTGTGTATGCTTGTCGTCCGTAAGTGATTCGCCGTGGAGAATAAGGCTGTGGATGCTTTGGTTTTGCCTCCTATGTTTGACTGGTTTAGTTTCAGTTAAACCGAATGAGGGATCCAAGTATTTAGTTTCCGTTGTGAGGACACTAGTTCTCTGAACTTCTTGTCTCTGAACATACCTGAAGAAAGATCAGTGCCTCTCGAAGAACAAGGGCTCCCCTGTTCAGTATCCGACAACGGCAACAGTTGACTGAAGTTTTTTTTTCTTCTGAAAACACACAGTTAACTGAAGTTTAAAGGATGTAAGCTTCAGTTAATACTTTTTTTTGGCGGTACAGTTAACACTTTTTAATGCTTGTTGTCGGTAAGTGGTTTGGCGTGGGAATAAGGCTGTGGATGCTTTGTTTTTGCCTCGAATGTTTGACTAGTTTAATTTCAGTTAAACCGAATGAGCACTCAAATTTTGTTCAGAGTATGCGTCAGTACACTAGTTGTCTGAACGTCCTGTCTCTGAACACATACCTGAAGAGATCGACACCTTCTCTGAAGAATTCGACATCTACCAGGGACACAGACGACAATTGTGAAGGATCAGCACCTCTATGCTTGTGCTTTTTTTAGATATAAATACTACAGTAGATCAATGAAACTATATACTTGTGCTTGTCTCCTTGTCAGTGCTATGGCATTAGTGAATGAAACTATATATATCCATTAGTCTTTGGTTCTTTTCTGACTCTTCAGTTTTGCCTCAAGTGTTCATCTGGTTCAGTTTCAGTTTGACCAAATGAGTGACCTTCCTTGTTACTGATTATTTAGATTAAACTTACATTTTACAAATGGGTTTCCAGTGTGCGACCGTTGCTTCAACTAGGATCAATCCAAATGTAGCCAAATGTGATGTGATCAGTCCGAATGCATACATACTTGAGTAGATGATGAACTTGTAGGACTTGTTTCCTTGTCACTTAGTAAATGATACTATATACTTGCTGTCGATCGATGTCATTCAGTTCAGGGTGCAGTCTGATTCCTTAATCTTTGGCTCTTTTCTGACGCTTTTGTTTTGTCTGCCTTGTTTTAACTGATTTTTGGATCTTTGTGTTTGATTGATTCACTTTCAGTTTAACCAAATGAGTGCTCAGAGTTTAGTTGCTACTGTTCCAGCTTAAGCTTATGATCTGGCCAATACTACATATAACAGATTCAGTCCTTGTATATCTTTTCGTCGGAGAATAGGCTTTGGTTTCCTGATGCTTTAGTTTTGCCTCAAGTGTTTGTTTGACTTTTAGTTTAACTAAACGAGTAATCAGAGTTTAGTTGCTACTGTTCTGGTTTAATTTTACGAGTGATGATCATTGTAAATACTAGTAATGTGCTACGGCCAATATATATAGAACAGATTCAGCACTACGTATGCTTGTCGTCCGTAAGTGATTCGCCATGGAGAATAAGGCTGTGGATGCTTTGGTTTTGCCTCCTATGTTTGACTAGTTTAGTTTCAGTTAAACCGAATGAGTGCTCGAAGTATTTAGTTTCAATTGAAACTAGTTCCCTGAACTTCTTGTCTCTGAACATACCTGAAGAAAGATCAGTGCCTCTCGAAGAACAAGGGCTCCCCTGTTCAGTGTCCGACAACGGCAACAGTTGACTCAAGTTTTTTTTCTTCTGAAAACACACAGTTAACTGAAGTTTAACTGATGTAAGCTTCAGTTAATACTTTTCTTTTGCGTGACAGTTAACACTTTTTAATGCTTGTCGTCGGTAAGGGGTTTGGCGTGGGGATAAGGCTGTGGATGCTTTGTTTTTGCCGAATGAGCACTCAAATTTTGGTCAGACTATGCGTCAGTACACTAGTTGTCTGAACTTCCTGTCTCTGAACATACCTGAAGAGATCGACACCTTCTCTGAAGAATTCGACATCTTGTGAAGGATCAGCACCTCTATGCTTGTGCTTTTTTAGATAAATACTAGAGTAGATCAATGAAACTATATACTTGTGCTTGTTTCCTTGTCAGTGCTATGGCATTAGTAAATGGAACTATATATCCGTTAATCTTTTGTTCTTTTCTGACTCTTCAGTTTTGCCTCAAGTTTCGACTGTTTCACTTTCAGTTTAACCAAATGAGTGAGCTTCCTTGCTACTAGTGATCATCCTTCAGCTTAAGCTTAAATTTCACAAGCGATCATCATTGCAAATTCTTATACAGTTATACTAGTATGCTATGGTCAAGTCCAATACTTGGTGCATATGCTTGTGGTTGTTTCCTTTTGTATCTTGCAGTCCTTAAAACAGAGTCTGATTCGTTAGTAATCTTTGGTTGTTTCCTAATTTTTTGGTTTTAACTCGTACTTCTCAGTTAAAGCGAATGAGTGCTAAAATAATTCGGACACCTTGTTTGAACTTTCCGTCTCTGAACATACCTTTTCTCAACTCTGGGAGCAGAGAGCTTATGCTGAGCCTTTTCTGCTTCGCTCTCGTTTTGACACAACACAACAGAATGATTCCTGTGATGCATGTGGCCAAATTAAATGTGGCAATGCATGCATACATACTTGAGTAGATCCATGAAACTATGTACTGGTTTCCTTGTCTGTGATCTGATATTAGTAGATTTGCTGTCGATGTCATTCAGTGTGCAGTTTGATCTGTTAACCTTTGGTTCTTTTCTGACTCTTCAGTTTTGCCTCAAGTGTTTGAATGCTTCACTTTCAGTTTAACCTAATGCTTGAGGTTGTTTCCTTTTGTATCTTGCACAGTCTGATTTTAGTTTCAGTTGTCAGGACACTATGCATCACTACACTAGTTATCTGAACTTCCTGTCTCTGAACATACCTGAAGAAATCGATATCTTCTCTCAAGAATTCGACAGCAACTGAGTATCAAGGCGCGAACCGGATCGCTACCAGGGAGACGGACGGCTGGGATGCTCTCCAGTTATGGAAGATGAACGGCTCTCGAAGATTGTTCAGTGTCCGACAATAGCTACACTTGACTGTAAGTAGCTTTTGGTGGTCGACCGGCATCACCACCGCCATTGCTGAATGTCCTCTTAACTGCTGAGCCTTTTATGCTTTGCTCTGTTTTGTTTGCTATATTCAAGTGCTCTGACAATAGTAAATGATACCTCCTACTTTCTGTGGATGTCAGTGTTAACTCGTTAATCTTTGGTTTTGCCTCAAGTGTTTGACTGATTAACTTTCAGTTTCTTTTGCGGATGGATTAACTTTCAGTTCTAAAGATTCAGTGCTGCATATGCTTGTGGCTGTTTCCTTGCTCGTCAGCAAGTGATTCAGTCCTTTGTCGTCAGCAAATGATTTGGCGTGGAGAATAGGCTGTGGATGTTTTGGTTTCCTGACGTTTTAGTTTTGCCACAAATGTTTGACTGATTCACTTTCAGTTTAACCAAATGAGCAATCGGAGTTTAGTTGTTACTGCTCTGGTTTAAGCTTACAAGTGATGATCATTGTAAATTCAAGTAATGTGCTATGGCCAATATATAAACTGATTCTATTAGTGTGCTGTAAGTGATTCGGCATGGAGAATAAGGCTGTGGATGCTTTGGTCTTGTCTCGTATCTTTGACTGCTTTAGTTTCAGTCAAACCGAATGACTTCCCAATTTTTTTAGTTTCAGTCAGGACACTAGTTCTCTGAACATACCTGAAGAAATCGACACCTTCTCTTAAAGAATTCGACTGCTACCAGGGAGACGGGCGGCTAGGATGCGCCCCAATTATGAAAGATCAATGCCTCTCAAAGAACAAGGGCTCCCCTGTTCAGTGTCCGACAACGGCTACAGTTGACTGAAGTTTTTTTTTTTCTGAAAACACACAGTTAACTGAAGTTTAACTGATGTAAACTTCAGTTAATACTTTTTTTTGCGGGGGACAGTTAACACTTTTTAATGCTTGTCGTCGGTAAGTGGTTCAGCGTGGGAATAAGGCTGTGGATTCTTTGTTTTTGCCTCGAATGTTTGACTGGTTTAATTTCGGTTAAACAGAATGAGCACTCAACTTTTGTTCAGACTATATATCCGTTAGTGCTATGGCATTAATAAATGAAACTATATATCCGTTAATCTTTTGTTCTTTTCTGACTCAAGTGTTCGACTATTTCACTTCCAGTTTAACCAAATGAGTGAGCTTCCTTGCTACTAGTGATTATCCTTCAGCTTAAGCTTACACTTCACAAGTGATCATCATTGCAAATTCTTATACTAGTATGCTATGGCCAAGGCCAACACATATAATTGATCATTTTTTGGTGCATATGCTTGTGGTTGTTTCCTTCTATATCTTGCAGTCCTTAAAGCACAGTCTGATTCGTTAGTAATCTTTTGTTGTTTCCTAATGTTTTGGTTTAAATCGTATGTTTAAATGGGTTTAACTCGTACTCCCTCCGTTCCAAAATAGATGACCCAACTTTGTACTAACTTTAGTACAAAGTTGGGTCATCTATTTTGGAACGGAGGGAGTATCAGTTAAAGCGAATGAGTGCTAAAAAAATCGGACTATCCGTCAGGACACTAGTTCTATGAACTTTCCGTCTCTGAACATAGCTGAAGAAATCGACACCTTGTCTGAAGAATTCGACAACTACAATTATCAAGACGCGAACCGGTACGCTGCCAGGGAAACGGACGGCTAGGATGTTCTGCAGTTATGAAAGATCAACGCCTCTAGAGGACCAAGGGCTCCCCTGTTCAGTCTCCGACAACGGCTAAACTTTTCTTATTTTTTGCGGGGTAACAACGGCTACAGATAACTGAAGTTTAACTGTTGTACACTTCAGTTAACTCTGTTTCACTGCATGTACTTTCAAGTGGTGGCGCTGGCGCCTGGGGTTGATTTGGAGCCGCAGATCCACGAGCTTAATGCTACTCCCTCCATCCCATAATGTAAGACGTTTTTTGACTCTATTGTAGTGTCAAAAAACTTCTTACAATATGGGACGGAGGGAGTACTTTCCAGGAGCCTGGACTCAGGATGGGAATGAGCCGACCTGGCCCTGTTGGCCTCGAGCCAATTTTGGAGGCCATGGGCCGACCCAATTCAAAAAAAGTCAGCGATCTCACACTAGCCCAATGGGTATCCCGGGTCGACCCAACTTCTATCTTTTACATATTTTTTCGGCGGTTGGTTTACTTAGAACATTCTCTAAAATATATTTTAATGATACAACAAAATTATGACCTGAGCAAGGATGATAATATGAAATATATAAAGTTTACAAAGGGACCACAAGTCCAATTTCAACACTTCTTACATCTAATTTATAGAGACACATCGATCAAATTGATTCCAGTACGTGTAGTAAGCTAGCTATCTGATTCTCTCTTTTCTAATTTACAAAGACGAAGCTAGCTCACGTAGCAGTACGTGTAATAAGCTAGATAGCTAATTGGTATTCTAGGTTTGCCGACGCATGATGGATAATTGGTGAACCAAACCTGGATGTATCGATTTTTATCGATATGGTGCACTCACCAGTATTACTTGTGTTAATTTCTCTGAACTTCCTGTCCCTGAACACACCTGAAGAAATTGACACCTTATCTGAAGAATTGGACAGCTACCAGAAAGACGGACGGCTAGGATGCGCTCCGCTTGTGAAAGATCAATGCCCCTCGAAGACCAAGGGCTCCCCTGTTCAGTGTCCGACAAAGGCTACAGTTGACTGAAGTTTCTTTTCTTAAAATACACAGTCAAATGAAGTTTAACTTCTGTAAGCTTCAGTTAACTCTCTTTTTTGCGGGAGACAGTTAACTCTGTTCACTGCGTGCAACTTCAGTTAACCTTCTGCGATTCGTTGAACTTCAGTTAACCTTCTGCGATTCGTTGAACGGGTTATCATCTTATTCTCCAAGTATTATCATCTGTAGCTACTGGTAAAAGTAGAAGCACACTAATTGGTAGATCAGATTAATCGTGTTGTTTCCTTTTATGTCTTTCAGTCCTTTGTTGTCGGTAAATTATTTGGCGTGGAGAAAAGGCCATGGTGCTCTACATCACTGTCTGATTCATAAATAATATTTTGTTGTTTCCTGATGCTTTGGTTCACCTCGTATGTTTGACTGGTTTAGTTTCAGCTAAACCGAATGAGTGCTCAATTTTTTTAGTTTCAGTTGTCAGGACACTATACACAGCATGGAACATCTAGAAGGATAGAAATCGACGCGTCTTTGATCACAAAGCTTTGCAAGAGTCTGCTCTCCTTCAGCTCCTCAAGCAGGACATTCTACAACCAACTCTCTCAGTCCGCTGGCTTTCTGATGTCGAGAACAGCCCAGAACCTGAACCTGATTGATGTTCTTCTCTCATTTTCTTTGGGTTGGGCCACCTAAAAAACCGGCTTTGTAACGCAACCTTTGTACTTTATTTATGAAGATTTTCTTCTCTTCTCCAATGTGTCCTCTATGAAAGATGGGCAATTCGCCTTGAAATCCTTGAAACCTGATAATTCGATAAATTGAAGGCAAGCATCCTTAAGCTGGTGGCAGTTATGTTGGTGAGCTAAAGCCAATGTGGTTGTCACAGTGTCCTTGTTCAGATCCTCGCAAAGGATACTTTGGCAAACCAGCTTGAGCCTATCCATTGCATATCTATCCGCAGCAACTAGTAAAAGTCGGACCATCTCAGTATCCTCACTGCTAGGCAAAGAGTCAGTATAGATGAAATGGAGGATGGCCTTGAAAACAGCAGGTTGCATGTCCTGGACGATTATGCACTGCCCCGGCCTCGCCTCCTGCATTGACCCATAGAGCTCTTCTTTCAAAACAGGCGACCGCATAGCAAGAACAAACCTATGCGCTTCAATCATCTCTCCTCCAACAATGAAACTGACATCAAATCCCTCCTTTTCTTCGAGTAGCTTGGCAACATGGTCAGTCATGTCAGGTGGTGGCATGTCGATTTTGGGGTAAGATTTGGTTTCAGTAACATGTGGCCTCTTGAACTGTGACGATGCATTCGATCATCAGGCGATCATCCCTAAGGTACACGGATCCCTCGATCTCACTTCGCCTTATGAAAATAGGAGTCAGTGGAGCAAACCTGCTAATATCACCGGACCTGAAAATCCTAGGTCCTGTTTTATGCATTGAATACGAGATTCCAGTGCACTGGTCCACCAGCCTCATGTCGCAGGATGCCCGGAGTTCAGTGATGCACAAAAGCTCGAGATAAACCGAGATGTAATCTTGGCCCTCTCCTTTGTACCCATCAGGGAAGAAGCGTATGGCCCAGTTGTGGTCGCCGACCATGAAAACCCCGGACCGTATGTAGCTGTTGTCGTCGTGGCCCATACCTTTGTGCTTGCTGTAACCCAAGATATTGAACACATGTGTGCCTTGAGCCTCCTCCAGTGGGTTGCACATAGACATCGTCTTACATGTCTTCATCACGTGAAGAGAAGGAAAGATTGCCGGCACAGAGGAGAAAGAATCTCCGCGACTGCGCCGTTGGGTGCTGATGTGAAGGAAAAATGCATTAATCCCAGAGAAAAGCAGAGGGAAAGAGAATCAGGATACGTGGGAGTCATCTAGGTGTACCTTCAGGCCTTTGATGGTGACCGGAGGTTATCGGCTGTGGTGGCGGTGCCGAGGATCTAGTCGCCCCGACTTCCCTTTTTATGTGAGATTTTTTTTTTAGGAAAGGCCATCACGACTAGCTTTATTGAGTAGAAATAACGTTTACATCGTCCACGAGCTCCTTCACCAAACAGTCAAGAGGCTCATCCAACCAACTAAGAGAGTACTTATTACAGAAACTAAATTTCGCCAGCGCATGAGCTGCTTGATTACAAGAACGTAAACAATGCTTAAAGATAACCTTTCCAATTGAAGAGACTATATCCACACATTCCGCAAACATTGTGGCTGCTTCTTCCCACCATCGTGTATGACCAGCGCAAAAGTTAATAACTTGGAGAGAGTTGAATTCCGCCTCTTTCCGATTAAAGCCAAGATAATTAGCAAATAAAAGACCATCTCTCATTGCCAGAGCTTCAGTAGTGATTGCATCAGCTGCGATAGGAATAAATTTGCATTGGCAGGCGATGAAATTTCCCCTTCCATCTCAAAGAACAGCCGATGTCGCCCCCATTCCTTCATCTGCAAAGAATGCTGCATCCACATTTAGTTTGGTGAATCCCGGATCTGGTTCTGACCATTTTGTTTGAGATAACTCCAATGCCCTACTAGATGATGATTGGAAATTCGGAATGATTGAAAGAATTGATATTGGCCATCTCCAAGGAGGTGGAACTCCTTCATTCTGTGTCACTTGTCTCCTAATCCACCACAGGTACCATGCCCCTACAGCCAAGGCTTGCTTGAAGTTAACATTCGGGTGTAAAGATAGTTGACGATCAGGTAGCGATAGGATATGCTCAAATATAATTGAACCCGATCTATCAACTGGAATCGATTGTTCAATAAGCTCCCACATGCCCAGCCGACGCCAAAGATCCTTCACATGCATGTCCTCCGCCCCCTGATGACAGATTGGGCACGCTCCGTTCGAACTGACATGTCTGTTCGTCAGGATAGCCTTTAATGGAATGATTCCACGCAATACCCTCCATCCGAATACCTGAACTTTATGTGGCACTGGTAGTTTCCATAACGTATTCCATATTGCCAAAGGTGCAGAACAACTCGGTCACTCCATCCTATTCGCATGCGCCCTGAAAGTGTGTAACCATTGCAAATGGTAAGCTCTTCGGACCGAGAAGAAACCTGAACGGTTCGATTGCCATGCTATGAAATCATCGAATGCTTGATGGTGAATAGGAATTTGCAGTATTCTTTGAGCATCCACTAAATAGAATATAGCTCTCACAAGGTCCTCGTCCCAAGTGCCGGACACAGGATCTATAAGTTCACAAACCCTTGAGAATTGTTTGGTTCCTTGGCGTGATTACTTTCATGTCCGAGCTAGAAGGAATCCAAGGGTCCTACCAAATGTTCACTTCCTCTCCTGTACCGATTCTCCAAATGTACCCTTTTTTAAGGTTTCCAATCCTTTTAGGATACTTTGCCATGTGAAAGAGGACCCGTTCTTTGGTGTAGCATTTAATATATTCCCATTAGGATAGTACTTAGCCTTTAAAACTCTTGCCACCAAAGAGTTCGGTTCAGTAACAAGTCTCCAATATTGTTTTGCGAGCATAGCTAGGTTGAAAGAGTAAAAAAAAATTTGTTTTGTCTCGATAAAAAAGACAAATTTTACTGCTTCCAAATAGCGTTTCACGGCACAAAATTTTGTCTTTTTTGCACAGGCTACAAAAAAAGTTGTTTTTCTGTGAAACTTTCTGCACACACATAGAATATGGAGATGTCCGCACGCACTTTTTTTTTCAGAATTTTTGACATTGCAAAATGTATTTTTCAAAATGGGTTCATATGTACCCGGGTTCATCCATGCACTTCTCCTGAAACAAACACTCTTATCTGCCCCAACTATAGCTGGCAGTCCAAGATATTTATTTGATAATGCATCTGTGTCAATATGAAGGATTTGACTGATTTCTGCTTTTGACACCACACTTGTATTGGGACTGAAAAATATGCTTGATTTTGCCAGACTCATCAATTATCCTGAGTTTGCACAATAGGTATCCAATACTTGTTGTAAGGAAGTTGCATTCAACATATCTGCTCTCATGAGAATTAATCTGGCTGGGCCTGGAGTTCCAAAGGGTGTCTCGTAGTAGGTCCCAAACTTAGAGGATTTGAAGCGGTCTCTATTGCGCATAGCTACGTACCGAGCCATCAGATTTGGAGGTTGCCTCGAGCATGTTCCAGGCTGGATCGTTCGCTCGTGAGGAAACCTCATCAAGAACGTTATTTTCTCCTAGACTAGCAAAAAAAAGCGTGTGTTGTAATGGAAAAAAAATAAGTCCTTAAAAACATGAAAACAATTTATGTTAGACACAACATGGACTTTTAGATTTTGATTTTGATTCCGATTGAGTACTCCTCCTACGTTGGTGACGGATGACAATCGGTCGAGCAAGGTAGACATTTGCGAGGCGACGCCTAGGATTAGAGCGTGTTGGTGACGGGTATCGACTGCTAGGCCCCCCCCCCCCCCCACCTCATACACGTCTCCATGTGATGACATGACCCAATACAAAATGGACAGGTGCTGACTGCTCGACACGATTGTTATTGAAGACGCAAGGCCAAGCCGCGCCCCCCACACACCTCATACACATCTTCATGGGATGACGGCCCAATACTAAATGGACAGGCGTTGCCACATAAATCAAAGCATTATTTGATTGTACCCAGCAGGTCATCACTGGTCACATTCTCCTTTAAAGATCACCTTTGCCTGGCCTATTTCTGGAATATTTTTTCCCACAATCCCATTTAAGTTAGAGCCAATCAGCCATGTATGTTATCTTCTTTAAATATTTTGGCTCCCGTCTATAAATACCACGAATAGTTTTTCCCCACGGTCCTGCTTAAATTAGAGCCAATCAATCATATATGTTTCACATCTCACCCTATTTATCATAATTCTTTTCTTTCCTTTAAAGGGGCTTGTTGATTATCTACACGCAGACATATGTAAATTGGTGATATCCGATATAAAACAGCGAGGATGGACTATTGATTAATAAGTCATAAGTGAATCACGTCTTTACCGTTCAAAACAAAGTGAATGATGTCTTTTATCACAATCGAAAGCTAGTTGAACTGGTTGAACCCTCGAAAGGGAGGTCGTAAGAGTTTGATCATCCACGATAACAATTTTTTGGGCCCAACTTGGCCCAGTTCGATGATGCTCGAAAAAGGCCTAACAGGGGCTGCTGCGTAGTGTGTGCAAAGGCCGAACAATATGTACACGGTGCAGATGGGAGTCCTATCATGAGTGACGGATTTATAGGATCGATCTGTGGCTTCTAAGTTTTTTTAATGAGAAAACTCGCTTAATCAATAACGGATTTGCTATTTTACAGTTGACTGTTTTTCAATTTGCCTACACTCAAATCTCTCTCCGTCCGCTCTTGCGCAGAGATTCGCGTTGTGAGGTTTGGTTTTCGGGCTGGTTTTTGCTGTCGGGCGCGGTTTTTCTGTCTCAGCTCGTTACCGTAACGCCCGCCCGACCCCTGTTTGGTTTTGTCCTTTCTGAATTTTCGGCGCGGTTTTCCCTTTTCATTCGAGAGTCACTGTTTCGATAAAGCAGAGAGAGAGAGAGAGGGGAAGGGGCGCTCGAGCGGAGGAGGAGGAGACCAGGCGATTCGTGTCGTTCATGTCGATTCCGAGACCCCCCCTCCCCCCACCTGTCGAGCTTGATTTCTCTCCCCTTTCTCTTCGATTCATGACGTCTTAGGTTGGTCGGCCTCGTCATTCTCCCTCCTGCACATGATTTTTGATTGTTTCTGGGTGTGTGGCTTTCCAGATCTAGGTGAATTGCTGCCGTGATTTCTTTGTGGGTTCGTGATTGGTGTTTGTAGCCGCCGTGTTGTTGTAGATTCGTGGTAGGCGCTGGTAGTTGTCTCGTTTTTTTTTTGGTTAGATGTAGATGTATGGATTAGATGCAGGGTTTCAGATGAGTGTTTTTGTGGTTAGAGTTTGGTGACTTGCGCTGGCAGGTGGTCTTTATGTTCGTGGATCCTGTTGGTTTTTTGTAGTAGATACATGAATTTTGGTGAGGTTTAGTTGTAGTTAGTTGTTATCAGTGGCCTCTACTGCATGCAGTGCACAGGTTCCATGACTTCTGAGTGTTATCAATGGCCTCTGGGTGTATCAGACTTACCCCAGCCTCCAGTTAGCTCTGTTTTTGGTGTATTTTCCAGGTTATATTTTCTATTTTCCCCTGTGTTCTAGCCCTGTACTTACCCCTAGTTTGTGAGTGTTGGTTCTTATCAATGTATTTTTTCAGTGCTCATGTATTAGAGTGTAAGCACAATAATTTATGTGTTCTTTTGCTAGTATTTGTTTTCTGAAGTTCATGTAGGTTATCTAGATTATCTATTGAATTGTGCGCTTTTCTCTGTATTTTTATGTGCTTTGCACTTCAATTCCTCTATTCTTTCATTTTTCTAATGCTCCTGGTTGATTGAACCAACCAGGATTTGCAGTGTAACTCTATTTGTATTGAGTCTGTATTTTACTTATGTTTCTGTAGTGTAATTATCCTAGAGTTACTGCGTAATTATGTCCAGAGTTTCAGTGTAATATAGGCCAGAGTTACTGTGTAATTTCCCTGAGTTGCAGTGTAATTCCCCCCAGAGTTACCGTGTAATTCTCATGCTTATTATATGTACTTGACCCTAGAGTTTTACACACTGTGATTACCCCAGAGTTACTGTGTAATTACCCCAGAGTTCCAGTGTAATATACCTTAGAGTTGTTGTGTAATTTGTCCCAGAGTTTCAGTGTAATTACCCCCAGAGTTACTGTGTAATTCACATGCTGCTTACATATTATCCCAGAGTTATAATGTGTCCCATTTTTTACAGTGTAATTTTGTATGATTCGGTTATGTAATTCCTGAAATTTTGGCTTTCATTCTTGTTGATTGTTCGAGTGTCGTTGTGGTGCAGTTATGAACTATGTCCTGTTTACAGTGTAATCTTCCCAAGAATTCCAGTGTAACCCTAGTTTTACATTATAAACGCCTTGCTTATTCTATGTATTTACAGTGTAATGTTCCCAATAATGCAGTGTTATCCCAGATTTACAGTCTAAGCCCCCTTGCTTTTATTTCTGTATTTATAGTGTAATTTCCGCCCTAATTTTTAGTGTAATATTCATGCTTCAGCTCTGCAATTTATAGGTTTTAGTTTAATGGGTAAGCTTCGGAAAGTCTCTCGCCAGGACGTTACATTAGTATCATCTTCGGAATTTGCATTTGTGTGAGTGCTCTGATTCTCCCCTTTCTCTTTCTTCATTGCTGTGGCAAGTGTTTGAGTTTGTTTTTGTTGCTGCTGAACTGGGGTGAACATCTTCAGTCTCCTGGATACTTAGCATTTTGTTTCGGATTTATTCTTCTTACTAGTTTCAACTTGTATGATATGTACTTGTTTCTGAAATTTTATTAATGTGCCCACCTGTTCCAAATTCATGTGGGCAAACATGTCTGTTTTCCAGGGGTTCGGTTCTGTTGCGCCTTCTTCGCTTGGTGTAGCTTTGTTTTGCATTTCTTCCAATGTCTGCAGCAGAGTTCTCAAGATGTAAGTTTCTCAATTTTTTGTCAGGTCATGAGTTTTTCACCAATAGTTTCACTTACTCTAGAATGAATTGTTGGGCTGTTGGTGTTATGTGTTTTGTTACTGGAGTCCTCCACTCTTAATTGTGTTGTTGATGTAGCCCCATTTGCCGAATGTACCTGCAATCACCATGTTAAGTTAACTGGAGTTCTTGTTGGAATAGCATACTAAGAAAACACTCTTTTTTGTCAAGAGGTTTGGTACCACTACTGTATTTCAAAGTTGCTTTTCTGACCTTGTACATAATGTCTTATTGTAGGAGTGCTGTAAAAGAAAACGATTCCTACAATGTATTTTTTGTGTGAGCTATTTTGATTTTGATGTACGCAACATTTTCTTGTGAGTTTTTGCCATTTAGTGATACTCACATTTTGAATGAGATCTTCTTGTGATAGTGACAGTAGATTGTCTTTTGTTATTGTTCTTCTCATGCTCCCCATCTACATTTTTTTGTAAAGAATTATCTGTGAATTACTGGATCTGTATAAAAAGTCGAGAATTAGGAGGACAGTGGTCTTTCCGGTGTATTTTTAAAGTTCCTGGGTATTTTAGTTCCCTTGGTATTCCAGCATAGATTTTTTGGTGATTTACACTGTATTTATTATGGTAGTATCGCTGTAGTTACTCTGCATTTTTAGTCTGTATTTACACTGTAAGTTCATATGCTTTTTCAGTGTACTTGCTATGTATTTTAGTAGTTTTATGCACCGTTCTTACACTGTAAATCCAGGGCATTTTCATTGTACTTGATCTGTACTTTCACTGATCATTGTACTTGTAAGTTCCGCGGCATTTGGTAATTCTATGGTTTTTTTTTCCAGTGTAAGTCCATGTGTTTCTACATTGTCCAGGAAGTTACAATGTATATATAGGGGCACTTTACAGTGTAATTCCTGGGTTATTTCGCTGTAAATCCTGATCAACAACATTCTTACAATGTAAATGTTCATTTTTACAGTCTAATTTACACTGTATATTCTAGGCGATTTCCACTGTAGTTTTTGTGCAGTTACACTGTAATTCCTAGGTACTTTACCGTGTAAGCTGACAAGTTTTGGCAAGTTTAAATCTCTTGTAGTTTTCAGTGTCAATTCCTGTGTATGTGGACTATAATTTCCAGGGGATTTACACTGTAAGTCTTGGACTATTGCAGTGTACTAATTGTTAGGCAGTTGCAGTGTAAGTTGGCAAGTTCTGCTAGCGTAAATCTTGGACTGTAATTTGTAGGCGTTCTTGGACTCTTTTGCACTGCGATTCTTGGTAAATTTTCAGTGTCATTTACTTTGTCTAAGCAGTCTGTAGGCTCTGATTTTTTTTCTTTCTACTCTCTGCAGCCTTGTTTTCGTATTATACTCCGGAAATGAGTTCCTGTCATTTTTCTGAATGTTTCTATGGTATCAGGTGCGCATATTCTTTTGTATTTTTCTGCATGCTTTCACTAGTATTGAGTCTACAGTGTAATTTTCAGCTACCTTGGGATTATAGTGTAGGTTCTATGATTTTTGCCACTGTATTTCTTCATTATATACTTCAAAGTTTCTGTAATTTCCCAAGTTTAGGCACTGCTAGCGATCACTCATTTCCAGAGTATCCTGTGGTCTAGGTTTAGCTGAAACTGGGTGACAGTTTAGCCCGGCCTGTTTTTTAGAAATAGAAAACATATAGTCGCCGGGGTGGTTATTTTTGGACATACAAGTGTGCTCTGTTTTTTGGTCAAGAAATGTGAATGTTACCGAATTGAAAAACAGTCAAGTGCTGAATAGACACTCCCATCAATAAAAGGTACCATCCTTTATTTCTCTAGCAACGTTGGCTAGTGAAAGTGCAAGTAATCCCGGGTGGTTTTGGTAATTAATAACAACATATATATCATTGATCTAATGCACATTGATAATAAATTTCAGAGAAGATCAATGAATGGCATGGCAAAGACTAGTGGATGTGGACCTCTTAAAATACAAAGGACAAAGATTGGCAAAGCTTCAAGGATCTACATTTTTGGTTAAGTTATCCAAGATCACATTGAGTCCATAGGAGAAGCCAATACTATTAAAATGGGATGAGGTTTTGGTCATGACTCAATTGCTCAAGTGCTTAGTGATATTGCTCCAAAACCATCAAATATTTCTCCACTTCATTCCCATCCAAAATCGTGAAGTTGATCTCGGTGCCACCAAAACACTTCCATCCGGGCCCGCCGGATTACCATATACACTGCCACATGTCAAACCCTAATACTTTGGTGCAACCGGAATGGATCTCTGTAGCGACCCGACCTCAGACGGTCAAATCTCTATGCATAAGTGTCATCCCTGGATCGGTAATGCTGACACACACAGTACTCGAAGAATTTATAATAGAGAGCAATCACACACTTATTACATCGAATGTCTCAAAAGAAAAACAAATATAGCTTAAGGCCATCTAAATAAGTTAACAGCGGAAGGCTTGAAAGATAAAGTGAGTCCATCAACTCCAACGGCATAGCTGAGTGCACAACAACGACCTAACCGCTTCCTTACTCATCGTCTGAAAAGTCTGCAACATAATACGTTGCAGCCCGAAAATGGGTCAGCACATGGAATATGCTGGCAAAGTAACACAGTAAAGCAATGAACAGAATAACTGCTATCACTACATGCATATATGGCTGGTGGAGGCTGTATGGTTAATATGTTTTGCGAAAAGCCAATTTTTCCCTACAACAAAGTAATAAATTTTATTTAACTATCATGGTGGTTGAACAACACTAAGAATGGTACCCCCCATCTCAATCCCAATTAAGGAAAATATTCATCAAGCCAACAGTTTAATTTTAAAGTGATGAGATACAATAGGATAGTCCAAGTACTAGATACTCAAGACGTCTATAACCGGGGACACGGCTAACCATGATTAGATTGTACACTCTGCAGAGGTTTGCGCACTTTTCCCCACAAGACTCGATCTCCTCCGTTGGATTTCTCGCACTACATGGTGTTTGAGAAACGGATGACCGAGACACAGTCTTTCAGAAACATTAACTCTTTACTCCGGGTGGACCGGTACACCTACTTTCCCCTACATCTGCTAGTCCACCTCTTCAAGAGGTCATGTAGCATACTCAACTATGCCAGAGCCCATAATGGCTTGTGGCTGCACAGGGAAGTTTCTAGCATGAAATATCTCACGATCCCTTTGAGCCTGGGTGGCAGACCGTAGAAGGATCACACGGTATATCCCCGGGATCTCCTAGGACAACACTGGATTCCCCAGGTGCCCAAAACAAGCAATCCACCCAGATGTCTGTTAAAGTTGCCACCTTAAGTTGAACCATTAAATAACAATCTCACATCTGTCATGGATTCACTCACCCAAACCACGCCTACGAGCATAGCATAGCAATAATAGCATAACGTAGAAGTAACTCCCAAGGTTTGATAATAAACAGGGCAATAGGTTCTACCTCATCATCTACTTCCCAATACCCACAAGTAATCACATCCTAATCATGCAGTGTTTGAGGATTGGAACTAATGCATAAAAACTGGGTATGAAAAGAGTATAATCAGTGTGTTACTTGCCTTGCTGACGATCTGCAAAACCTGGAGACTCGTAGTAGCACGCTTCGCACTCCGGGAATTCTATCGCAAACAAACAATAACATACATAAGCATCAATCATAGATGCACGGGTAAACTCAAATAAGAAGATCGAATCTGAAAACGCAGCTGAAGAGGTTCGATTTGCAAAAAGAATCAAATCAAACGAAGCAACGAAACTCAAACAACGAAAGAAACAAGATTTGTTTACTAATCTGGACTAAAGTCAAATTTTATCGTACCAAAATCTTGTTCAAGTTGGTTAAACAGAAAGAGGGCTTCGAGACAAAGATCTAGGCGCTTGAATCGCCTGATTCCGATAAACGAGCGAA
Source organism: Aegilops tauschii subsp. strangulata (assembly GCF_002575655.3). Taxonomy (NCBI): domain Eukaryota; kingdom Viridiplantae; phylum Streptophyta; class Magnoliopsida; order Poales; family Poaceae; genus Aegilops; species Aegilops tauschii. The sequence continues at coordinate 532,110,146 of NC_053039.3, forward strand.
AAGATAAACTAAAACGAAAATCGGGTCAGAAATCGCGATCGAAAATAATCGCGAAAAACCCTGGAAAAAGAAAACTGACGAACAGGCTAACGAACGAACGTTCGCTATCTGTAACTAATGGGTGAACGGCGTTCGTTAAAATCGAACGTATGGACGAACGTCCGCAATTTAACCGAACCGAGAAAAACCGAATCGATCTATTTTTAAAGAAAACAGATCTAGGGTTTCTAGAAAAAACCGAACTAACCAAAAAAAACGACGATCAACTCGCGAAAACCGGCGGCTACCTCGGCGGCGGGATCCGGCGGGGCGGGCGGCGTCTCCGGGCGGCCGCGGCGAGTGGCGGCGGCGGCTCGCGGATCGAGGCGGCGGCGTGGGCTGGCGGCTAGGGTTCGGGAGGCGCGGCGCGGCGGCTGGTGGGCTGCGGGGTCTTGGGCCCCCGACTTATAAAGAGGCCGGCCGGGTTGGTGTCCAGGTCGGACACGGCCAGGTAAGGCGGTTGCACTTTTTTTTAAATATTTCGATGCGCAGAAAAAACAAAGAAAAGAAATACTAAACGGACTCCAAAAATCCTGAAATAAAATTTCCCCGTCCTCTAAAAATCTACTGAACAAGGTGGACATTTATTTAGGACTCTAATGAAATTTTGAAAAACGCGTATTTTTCCTAATTCAAATAAAATAGCAATAAAATCCAAATAAAAATGTTTATTTGTTTTTTAATATTTTTCCTCCAATATTTCATTATTTTGGGGAAGTCATATTATCCCCTCTCATATATTTTGATATGAAATATTTTCGGAGAGAAAAATAATTAAAACAAATGACCCTTGTTTCAATATTTGATAGAATTCAAATATGAAAACGATGAAATCCCCAACTCTCTCCGTGGGTCCTTGAGTTGCTTAGAATTTCTAGGATCGCAAAGCAAATATGCAAATGAAATATGATATGCATGAATGATCTATGAATAACATTCCAAATTGAAAATTTGGGATGTTACAAACCTACCCCCCTTAAGATGAATCTCGCCCTCGAGATTTGGGTTGGCTAGAAAATAGGTGTGTGTGGTCTTTGAGAAGATCATCCTCTCGTTCCCAGGTGGCTTCATCCTCGGTATGGTGGCTCCACTGGACTTTGCAAAACTTGATAACCTTACTGCGTGTGACTCGGCTGGCAAACTCGAGAATCTTGACCGGTTTCTCCTCATATGTCAAATCACTGTCCAACTGAACCGCTTCCAGGGGCACTGTATCTCTCAGGGGTATATCGGCCATCTCAGCATGACACTTCTTCAACTGGGAAACGTGAAATACATCATGAACTCCCGACAGTCCTTCGGGTAACTCCAACTTGTAGGCAACCTCTCCCATACGTTCCAAAACTCGGTATGGTCCTATAAATCTCGGGGCTAACTTTCCTTTAACTCCAAAACATTTAACTCCTCGCAGAGGCGACACTCGCAGATATGCTCTGTCTCCGATTTCATAGACTACCTCCTTGCGTTTTGAGTCCGCATAACTCTTCTGCCTTGACTGAGCTACCTTCAGTCTGTCTCGAATCAACTTAACCTTCTCTTCGGACTCCTTGATCAAATCTGGTCCAAACAACTGTCGGTCTCCAACTTCATCCCACATCAACGGTGTTCTGCACCTTCGTCCATACAGGGCCTCGAACGGTGCCATCTTCAAACTGGCCTGGTAGCTATTGTTGTACGAGAACTCTGCGTAGGGCAAATGTCATCCCAACTAGATCCATAATCCAGCGCACAAGCTCTCAACATATCCTCCAGAATCTGATTGACTCTCTCTGTCTGTCCATCTGTCTGCGGATGAAAGGCTGTACTGAACTCTAGCCTCGTACCCAAAGTCTGGTGCAACTGATGCCAAAACTTTGAAGTAAACTGCGTTCCTCTATCTGATACGATGGTCCTCGGAACTCCATGCAGACATACGATCCCGGTCATATATATCTTGGCCAACTTCGCACTTGTATAGGTGGTCTTCACTGGGATAAAGTGAGCCACTTTAGTCAAGCGATCAACTACTACCCAGATAGAATCATATCCCGATCGGGTCCTGGGCAATCCGGTGATGAAATCCATGCCAAGCTTATCCCACTTCCATTCGGGTATCGGCATAGGCTACAGTAATCCTGCTGGCTTCTGATGTTCTGCCTTTACTCTCTGACATACATCACATACGGCTACATACTCGGCAATATCCTTCTTCATACCAGTCCACCAGAAACACTCCTTCAAATCCAAATACATCTTGGTGTTTCCGGGGTGAATTGAGTATGGTGAGTCATGAGCCTCCTGAAGTATCAACTTCCTGATCTCTGCATTATTGGGCACATAAACGCGGTCCTCAAACCATAAGGTGTCGTGCTCATCCTCACGAAAACCTTTGGCTTTTCCCTCGCCCATTCTCTCCTTTATCTCGGCAATCTCCTTATCATCCTTCTGAGCTTCCCGAATCTTTCCCAACAATGTAGACTGAACTTCCATAGCTGCAACAAAACCTCTAGGAACAATCTCCAAACGAAGTTCCCTGAGATCCTCGGCTAACTCCTTTGGCATCCCTCCGCTTACGAGGGTGTTAACATAACTCTTACGGCTCAAGGCGTCTGCTACGACATTGGCCTTTCCTGGATGATAATGCAGCTTCATGTCATAATCCTTTATGAGTTCTAACCATCTCCTCTGCCCGAGGTTCAGCTCCTTCTATGTGAAAATGTACTTCAAACTCCTGTGATCCGTGTACACATCACAACGGTTTCCAATCAGAAAGTGTCTCCAAGTCTTGAGTGCATGCACCACGGCTGCTAACTCCAAATCATGCGTGGCATAATTCAACTCATGCGGTCGAAGCTATCGTGAGGCATACGAGACAACTCTTCCGTCTTGCATAAGTACACCTCCAAGTCCTAAGCATGAAGCATTGCAATACTCCTGGAAGTCCTTATGTATATCTGGCAGAATTAGCACTGGGCTGTAGTTAAACGTTTCTTCAACTCCTGAAAACTGGCCTCACATTCTTCCGTCCATTTGAACTTGGTGTCTTTCTTCAACAACTCTGTCATGGGCATTGCAATCTTGGAAAAATTCTCAATGAATCTCCGGTAATATCCCGTGAGTCCAAGAAAACTGCGGATCTCGCTAACTGAAGTGGGTGCCAACCACTCAGTGACTGACTGAACCTTGGTGGGGTCTACTGCTATACCTTCTCCTGATATAACATGTCCAAGGAATCCAACTTCCTTCAACCAAAACTCACACTTGCTAAACTTGGCATACAACTGATGTTCCCTGAGTTTCTCGAGAACTAAACGCAAATGCTCCTTGTGCTCCTCTTCATTCTTCGAGTATACCAAGATATCATCTATGAACACCACAACAAACTTATCCAAGAACTCCATGAACTCTTTGTTCATCATACTCATGAAATAGGCAGGGGCATTAGTCAATCCAAATGACATAACCGTATACTCATACAGCCCGTACCTTGTGGTGAAAGCTGTCTTAGGTATATCCTTCTCCCGGATCTTCAACTGGTGGTATCCTGATCGTAGGTCGATCTTTGAAAACACTTTAGCTCCTTGCAGCTGGTCAAACAAATCATTGATCATCGGCAGTGGGTACTTGTTCTTGATCGTCACTTCATTCAATGCCCGATAATCAACAACCATCCTCAACGATCCATCTTTCTTCTCAACCAAGAGCATTGGGGCTCCCCACGGTGATGAACTTCGCCGGATGTAACCTTTCTCCAATAACTCCTTAATCTTCTTCTTAATCTCCTCCAGATCGTTTGCGGGCATCCGGTATGGTCTCTTCGATATAGGCCCGGTGCCTGGCAATAGTTCTATTAAGAACTCAATGTCTCGATCCGGTGGCATGCCTGGTAATTCCTCTGGAAACACATCCGGGTAATCCTTCACAACAGGTACTTCCTCCTGAACAACTCCTGAGAGGGAATTTACTTGGGTTCTCCTTGACGTATGCCTGGATACATACTTGATCCTTTTTCCCTCTGGGGTGGTGAGATAAATCGACTTACTGGCGCAATCGATGTTCCCTCCATACATCGACAGCCAATCCATGCCCAGTATCACATCCAACCCTTGTGACTCCAGAATTATAAGGTCCGAGGGGAAAGTATGACTACCTATGGTTAATGGCATCTGAAAACATCCTCTGCTTGCCATATACTCAGCTCCGGGTGAGGTTACTAGCATAGGTGTCTTAAGAACTTTAGTGGGAAACTTATACTTATCCACGAATCTCCTTGATATGTATGAATGCGATGCACCAGTATCAAAAAGAATGAGTGCAGTAAACGACTTAACCAAAAACTTACCGATAACGGCGTCTGGCTGCTCTTCAACCTCCTCCACATTAACGTGGTTCACTTGTCCTCGGTTGAATGGGTTGGGCTTTTTCCCAGAGCTTCCATTTCCATTGCCATTCTTCAACTCAGGGCAATCATTGGCGTAGTGTTGAGTCTTCCCGCACTTGAAACAAGTAATGTGACTCTGGTCCTTCTTGGCGGGTGTGGCTGGGTTAGAGCGGTTTTGATTGTTGCTTGCTCCATTCCCATTCCCATTCTTGTGGCCATTGTGGTTATGAGAACTTCCTCCATTGTGAGTGTGGCCTCCATGGTTATGGGTAAATCCTCCCGAGTTCGGAGTAAATCGAGGCTTCTGGTGAGCTCCTGAATTGTACTTCCCTTGTCCGTACTTCCTCTTGCGGCTATCAATCTGTTGCTGCTTCCCTTCAATCATGAAAGCCTTGTCTACCAACTCCTGGTAGTTGTTAAATGTCGCCACCATCAACTACATGCTCATCTCATCATTCAGCCCTTCCATAAACTTCTCCTGCTTCGCGGCATCTGTGGGCACATCATCAGGGGCATTGCGAGATAACTTGCTAAACTCATCCACGTATTGAGCTATAGTACGGTTTCTCTGGCGTAAGTTGCGAAACTCACGCTTCTTCACGCTCATAGCTCCAGTTGAGACGTGTGCTGTGCGGAATGCTTACTAAAATTGATACCAAGTGACATTGGCTATAGGGAAAGTGGTTGTGTAATTCTCCCACCATGATGCTGCTGGTCCATCCAATTGATGTGCGGCAAAGCGCACCTTCTCAGCATCTGTGCAACCTGCGGTGGTCAACTTCCTTCCAATACGGCGTAGCCAATCATCTACAACTATCGGCTCGGTGCTACTGGAAAACACCGACGGTTGCAACCTCAGAAAACGGGCTAAGTTGTCAACTGGAGGTGGTGGCGGTGGGTTGTTGTTGTTGTTGTTGTTGTTGTTGTTGTTGTTGTTGTTGTTCCCTTGGTTCTGAACTAACAATTGCATCAAGGCATTCTGCTGCTGGATCAACTGAGTGAGCTCCGGTGGGAAGGCAAATCCGGTATCACGTCTCAGAGGCATCTGATGGGTTTAGAGGGAAGAGATTTAGAATAGAATGAGGTCTAGTGAGAAAGCACTACCCATATGCACATGACACAAACACAATCATATCATATCACTCAATCAATCAAGCAAGGGCATACAAATGGTCTAACTATCGTTACAGTGCTCAGACTACTACTATATACATGGGGGAATACTACTAGTCATATGGGGGTCATCTAGAAATTTTGATCGGTGGAAGACTCCATGATATCTGCTCCAGCTTCGTCTTCATAATCATCATCACTGCTGTCGGGGTCGGAGTCGGTGTCGTCGATGATGATGTAGTCTTCGAAACGAATCTCCTTGGGTTCGTCGTCTTCTCCTCCTGGCGCGGGATCTCCCATGAATACTCCGATCTTCTTTATCAGGTCGTCATTCTTCTCCAGCAGTATTGCGATTTCCTCCTCATATCCGTCGCGCGTAGACTTGAGTTCCTCTTCTAGCTCCGTGATCCTGGTCATTGCCTTCTTCAGATCCATCATGCCTGCGCACATCTAGTTCTCCTCGCGTCGAATGTGCTAGTTTAACTCCTGGATGAAAGCTGCAATGGACCTGTCCTTCCTGGTGCTGATCATCTCCCATTGCTCATCTCGGCGCCCACATATCTGGTAGATAGTGCCCTTCAGCTCCTGTTTGTAGACTTCTCCGATACGTCCCATAGCAATGTGGGCTGCCATGCTCTTGCCTAGACTCCAGGTGCGAAGGAAAACTCTATGGGCTCAGTGACTGGCGTTAATGTCCTTCTTGGAATATGAACTGGAACACTCCAACGCTCCTCTTCTGGTAAAGTGGCGGTGTAGGTCCCGGTGAAGCTTGGTATTCCGATGTTCAGGTACCTAGTGACCTCCTTCAAGTGTCGTCCAAAGGGTGTGTCTTCATCCGGTTGTGCAAACTTGTTCCTTAAATCCGCCATCCTAAAGAGTGGAAAAATGGAGAGAAGTCAGAAATGAGTAGAGAAGAGTGACCTATGGCTTGTCTTAGTGGTTGTGTCCTACAGTCAACGTGTGCTCTGATACCATCTTGTAGCGATCCGACCTCAGACGGTCAAATCTTTGTGCATAAGTATCATCCCTGGATCGGTAATGCTGACACACACAGTACTCGAAGGATCTATAACAGAGTGCAATCACACACTTATTACATCGAATATCTCAAAAGAAAACTTATTACAATAAATATGGCTTAAGGCCATCTAAATAAGTTAACAGCGGAAGGGTTGGAAGATAAAGTGAGTCCATCAACTCCAACGGCATAGCTGAGTGCACGACAATGACCTAACTGCTTCCTTACTCATCGTCTGAAAAGTCTGCAACATAATACGTTGCAGCCCAAAACGGTTCAGCACATGGAATTTGCTGGCAAAGTAACACAGTAAAGCAATGAACAGAATAACTGCTATCACTACATGCATATATGGCTGGTGGAGGCTGTATGGTTAATATGTTTTGCGAAAAGCCAATTTTTCCCTACAACAAAGGAATAAATTTTATTTAACTATCATGGTGGTTGAACAACACTGAGAATGGTACCCTCCATCTCAATCCCAATTAAGGAAAATATTCATCAACCCAACCGTTTAATTTTAGAGTGATGAGATACAATAGGATAGTCCAAGTACTAGATACTCAAGATGTCCATAACCGGGGACACGACTAACCATGATTAGATTGTACACTCTGCAGAGGTTTGCGCACTTTTCCCCACAAGACTCGATCTCCTCCGTTGGATTTCTCGCACTACATGGTGTTTGAGAAACGGATGACCGAGACACAGTCTTTCAGAAACATTAACTCTTTACTCCGGGTGGACCAGTACACCTACTTTCCCCTACATCTGCAAGTCCACCTCTTCAAGAGGTCATGTAGCATACTCAACTATGCCAGAGCCCATAATGGCTTATGGCTGCACACGGAAGTTTCTAGCATGAAATATCTCATGATCCCTTTGAGCCTGGGTGGCGGACCGTAGGAGGATCACACGGTATATCCCCGGGATCTCCTAGGACAACACTGGATTCCCCAGGTGCCCAAAACAAGCAATCCACCCAGATGTGTGTTAAAGTTGCCACCTTAAGTTGAACCATTAAATAAAAATCTCACATCTGTCATGGATTCACTCACCCAAACCACGTCTACGAGCATAGCATAACAATAATAGCATAACGTAGAAGTAACTCCCAAGGTTTGATAATAAACAGGGCAATAGGTTCTACCTCATCATCTACTTCCCAATACCCACAAGTTAATCACATCCTAATCATGTAGTGTTTGAGGATTGGAACTAATGCATAAAAACTGGGTATGAAAAGAGTATGATCAATGTGTTACTTGCCTTGCTGACGATCTGCAAAACCTAGAGACTCGTAGTAGCACGCTTCGCACTCCGGGAATTCTATCGCAAACAAACAATAGCGTACATAAGCATCAATCATAGATGCACGGGTAAACTCAAATAAGAAGATCAAATCTGAAAACGCAACTGAAGAGATTCGATTTGCAAAAAGAATCAAATCAAACGGAGCAACGAAACTCAAACTACGAAAGAAACAAGATCCGTTTACTAATCTGGACTAAAGTCAAATTTTACAGTACCAAAATCTTGTTCAAGTTGGTGAAACAGAAAGAGGGCTTCGAGACGAAGATCTAGGCGCTTGAATCGCCTGATTCCGATAAACGAGCGAAAAGATAAACTAAAACGAAAATCGGGTCAGAAATCGTGATCGAAAATAATCGCGAAAAACCCTGGAAAAAGAAAACTGACGAACAGGCTAACGAACGGACGTTCGCTGTCTGCAACTAATGGGTGAATGGCGTTCGTTAAAATCGAACATACGAACGAACGTCCGCAATTTAACCGAACCGAGAAAAATCGAACCGATCTATTTTTAAAGAAAACAGATCTAGGGTTTCTAGAAAAAAAACCCGAACTAACAAAAAAATGACGGCCAACTCGCGAAAACCGGCGGCGGCGGCTACCTCGGCGGCGGGATCTGGCGGGGCGGTGCGGCGGCTCTGGGCGGCGGCGAGTGGCGGCGGCGGCAGCGGCTCGCGGATCGAGGCGGCAGCGCGGGCTGGCGGCCAGGGTTCGAGAGGCGCGGCGCGGCGGCTGGTGGGCTGCGGGGTCTGGGGCCCCCGTCTTATAAAGAGGCCGGCCGGGTTGGTGTCCAGGTCGGACATGACCCCGTAAGGCGGTTGCACTTTTTTTTAAAAAAATATTCCAACGCGCAGAAAAAACGAAGAAAAGAAATACTAAACGGACTCCAAAAATCCTGAAATAAATTTTCCCCGTCCTCTAAAAATATACCGGACAAGGTGGACATTTATTTAGGACTCTAATGCAATTTTGAAAAACGCATATTTTTCCTAATTCAAATAAAATAGCAATAAAATCCAAATAAAAATGTTTATTTGTTTTTTAATATTTTTCCTCCAATATTTCATTATTTTGGGGAAGTCATATTATCCCCTCTCATATATTTTGATATGAAATATTTCCGAAGAGAAAAATAATTAAAACAAATGACCCTTGTTTCAATATTTAATAGAATTCAAATATGAAAACGATGAAGTCCCCAACTCTCTCCGTGGGTCCTTGAGTTGCTTAGAATTTCTAGGATCGCAAAGCAAATATGCAAATGAAATATGATATGCATGAATGATCCATGTATAACATTCGAAATTGAAAATTTGGGATGTTACAATCTCGGTTTCACCGAGATGGCATGACCAAGTTTCTATGATGTAGTTGCTTCATTTCGGAATCACCGAAATTAACTGATCAGAATTCCGAAACAAGGTCTTGCCTTAGTGATGTCTACAACGCAACCTTCTTCTTGTAGACTCGTGTTGGGCCTCCAAGAGCAGAGTTTTGTAGGACAGTAGCAAATTTCCCTCAAGTGAATGACCTAAGCTTTATCAATCCGTGGGAGGCGTAGGATGAAGATGGTCTCTCTCAAACAACCCTGCAACCAAATAGCGAAGAGTCTCTTGTGTCCCCAACACACACAATACAATGGTAGATTGTATAGGTGCACTAGTTCGGCGAAGAGATGGTGATACAAGTGTAATATGGATGGTAGATATAGGTTTTTGTAATCTGAAAATATAAAACAGCAAGGTAACAAGTGGTAAAAGTGAGCAAAAACGGTATTGCAATGCTTGAAAACAAGGCATAGGGTTCATACTTTCACTACTGCAAGTTCTCTCAACAATGATAACATAATTAGTACATATGGCAATCCCTCAACGTGCGACAAAAGTCACTCCAAAGTTCCTATCACGGAGAACATAAGATGAAAATTTCTTGTAGGGTACGAAACCACCTCAAAGTTATTCTTTTCGATCAATCCATTGAGCTATTTCTATAAGTGTCACAAACAACCCTAGAGTTCGTGGTAAAATAACACCATATGACACACACTAATCAACCCTAATGTGACCTAGATACTCCAATGTCACCACAAGTATCCGTGGGTCAATTATACGATATGCATCAAACAACAGATTCATAATATTCAATCCAACACAAAGAACCTCAAAGAGTGCCCCAAGATTCCTACCGGAGAAACAAGGACGAAAATGTGCATCAACCCCTATGCATAGATTACCCCAATGTCACCTCGGGAATCCATGAGTCGAGTGCCAAAACATACATCAATTGAATCAATAGAACACCCCATTGTCACCACGGTATCCCACGCAAGACATACATCAAGTGTTCTCAAATCCATAATAGTATTCAATCTGATAATAATGAAACCTCAAAGATAAAACTCAATTCACCACGAGAAGGTAGAGGGGGAAAAACACCATATGATCCAACTATAATAACAAGGGACAACTGCATTTTTACCCCTAGTTGGTTCCTACCCACGGGTTTTGCCCTTACTTTTCGAGCTTGCTCAGTTTTGCCCTTACTTTTTCCGTCGAGGTCCCTCCAATGCCCTTTGACCGTTTGACCAAAACTTTGAAAATTCATAACTAATTCGTATGAACTCGGAAAAATGCAAATAAGATATCAAAATGTGTAGATAAACATTACCTTTATGTGCATATCATTTGCATTCAGGACAAAAGCAAGCTTTAAACTACCTGAGGTAATTAATATTATTAACATTATTAAAAATAAAAAGGTATAAACAATATTTTTTCATGAATAAAAATTACATGCAAATGTAGGTGATGTTTTCTGAACATCCTAATATCTTATTTGCATTTTTCTGAGTTTGTATCAACTTGTTATGAAGTTTTCAAATAATGGTCAAAGTCATTAGAACATTCTTAACAAGATGATACGAACTCAGAAAAATGCAAATAAGATATCTGGATGTTCAGAAAACATCACCTAAATTTGCATGTATTTTTTATTCATGAAAAAAATATTATTTATACCTTTTTATTTTTGATAATGTTAATAACATTAATTACCTCAGGTAGTTTAAAGGGTGCTTTTGTCCTGAATGCAAATAATATGCACATAAAGGTAATGTTTATCTGAACATTTTGATATCTTATTTGCATTTTTCCGAGTTCATATGAATTAGTTATGAATTTTCAAAGTTTCGGTCAAACGGTCAAAGGGCATTCGAGGGACCTCGACGGAAAAAGTAAGGGCAAAACTGAGCAAGCTCGAAAAGTAAGGGCAAAACCCATGGGTAGGAACCAACTAGGGGTAAAAATGCAATTGTCCCTAATAACAAAGCTCGCGGTACATCAAGATCGTGCCAAATCAAGAACACGAGAGAGAGAGAGAGATCAAACACATAGAGACTTGCACATACCCTCAGCCCCGAGGGTGAACTACTCCCTCCTTGTCATGGAGAGCGCCGGGATGATGAAGATGGCCACCGGTGATGGTTTCCCCCCTCCGGCAGGGTGCAGGAACGAGCTCCCAATTGGTTTTCATGGCTACAGAGGCTTGCGGCGGCGGAACTCCCGATCTAGGTTTTGTTCTGGGGTTTTTGGGATTTATAGGAGGTGTTGGCATCGGGGACAAGTCAAGGGGGCCCACGAGGCGATCATAAGGCGGGGGGCGCGCCCTCCACCCTTGTGGTGGCTTCGGGACTCTTCTCCGATATCTTTTCGTTCCAGTATTTTTTATATTTTTCAAAAATATTCTCCGTAAATTTTCAACTTGTTCCCGGAACTTTTATTTCTGCACAAAAAACGACACCATGGTAGTTATGTTGAAAACAACATCAGTCCGGGTTAGTTCTAATGAAATCATACCAAAATCATATAAAATTGTTGTAAACATGGCATGAATACTTCATAAATTAGAGATACGTTGGAGACGTATCAGCATCCCCAAGCTTAATTCCTGCTCGTCCTCGAGTAGGTAAATGATAAAAGAAATAATTTATGAAGTGTGAATGCTAGCAAATGCACAAGTTTGATCAATGATAATTTCAATCACTTTTTCTAGCATCATTATATATCATAACAGTAGCTCATCTCATAAAGCTTCTCATGATCAAGTAACAAGCTATTCACATGTTAAAGCATAGATCATAAACTTTCTTGAAAACTAACAAACTAGGTTCTCAGTCATCAAACAACTGCAATTCATCTTATTCTTAGGAAGGGTCTATGCAAGAGCTTTGATTTAGCAAATCCCGCATACTCGACTATCATATAGTCTTCCATGATTGCTACCTCTCAAATCATATTTCAGAACAAATAGCATCCATTGAACACAGAGAAAGATATGGGCTTAATGTTTCGCCTCCCAACTTATTTATCATATAGATAATTGTCAACAATAATAATTCATGATCAAATATATTTAAATGGCCATATATGCTTAGATCTTTCCCATCACATGATGCTTGCCAACTAAAGAGTAGGTTGGAATAAGAAGGAATACTATTGACTCTTGCATAAAAGTAAAGATAGGCCCTTCGTAGAGGGAAGCAGGGATTTGCAGAGGTGCCAGAGCTCGAAGCTTTTAAAACAGAGATGAAAATAATTTTGAGAGGTATGCTTTCATTGTCAACATAACAACCAAGAGTTCTCACTATATTTCATGCTAGACACATTATAGGCGGTTCCCAAACAGAATGGTAAAGTTTTTACTCCCCCACCACCAACAAGCACATTCCACGGCTGGTCCGAAACAACGGATACCGTCCAACTATCAACAATCCCGGGGGAGTTTTGTTTGCAATTAGATTTTGATTTGATTTGAGCATGCAACTGGGCATCCCGGTTACCATCATTTTCTCATGAATGATGAGTGGAGTCCACTCATCGTGAGAATAACCCACCCAGCATGGAAGATACTGATAGCCCCTAGTCGCTACATGAGCGATTCGGGCATACAAAACAGATTATTATTTGAAGGTGTAGAGTTTGGCACATGCAAATTTACTTGAAACGGCAGGTAAATACCGCATATAGGTAGATATGGTGGACACTCATGGAAGAAACTCGGTCCAAGGATTTTGGATGCACAAGTAGTATTCCCGCTTAGTACAGAAATTTTGGCCAACAAAAGATTCTAAAAAGCAAGCATCACATGATGGAGGATCCATAACAATATAACTTCTATACAAATATACCCAAACATAACTCATTAAGTTGTCATCCTTGTCCAACTTCAACTAATTTGATCAAGTTTGAAAATAATTAATGGGGCTCACAATCATAGAAGATGTCCAAGATAGTATATTTATATGTGAAACCTCTCTTCCTTCAATATTCTTTCATGAATTGTTCAAGTGACCAATACTATGTTTGCTAACTTTCAATAAATTTACCACCTCTACTTCTTATATGTGAAGTCATTACTCCCCATGGTATAAGCATATGAAACATATATAAATTTTCAGATTTATGATATTCAATTCATTCAACCATTTACTCATATGATATAAGTGAAGCACGAGAGTAAATGACAAACTACTCCAAAAAAGATATAAGTGAAGATCAATGAGTAGTTGAATAATTATGTAACTATGTGAGCACTCTCTCTCAAAAATAAAATTTCAGATCTTAAGTACTTTATTCAAACAGCAAGCAAATCCTAATAAAATAAAATGACGCTCCAAGCAAAACACATATCATGTGGTGAATAAAAATATAGCCCCAAGTAAAGTTAGCGATGAACGAAGAGGAAAGAGGGGATGCCATCCGGGGCATCCCCAATCTTAGGCTCTTGGTTGTCCTTGAATATTACCTTGGGGTGCCTTGGGCATCCCCAAGCTTAGGCTCTTGCCACTCCTTATTCCGTAGTCCATCGAAACTTTACCCAAAACTTGAAAACTTCACAACACAAAACTCAACAGAAAACTCGTAAGCTCCGTTAGTATAATAAAGCAAATCACCACTTAGGTACTGTTGTGAACTCATTCTTTATTTATATTGGTGTAATATCTACTATATTCCAACTTCTCCATGGTTCATACCCTCCGATACTACTCATAGATTCATCAAAATAAGCAAACAACACATAGAAAACAGAATCTGTCAAAAATAGAACAATCTATAGTAATCTGTAACTCTCGAATACTTTTGTAACTCCAAAAATTCTGAAAAAATAGGAAAACCTGAGAAATTTGTTTATTAATCTTCTTCAAAAATAATAAGTATTTTATCACGCTTCTGTTAAAAATTAGAATTGTTTTCTTGAGTGCAAAAGTTTCTGTTTTTAGCAAGATCAAATCAACTATCACCGTAAGCCATCCCAAAGGTCTTACTTGGCACTTTATTGAAACAAAAGCTATAAAATATGATCACTACAGTAGCATAATCATGTGAACACACAAAAACAGTAGGTATAAATGGTGGGTTGTCTCCCAACAAGTGCTTTTCTTTAATGCCTTTCTAGCTATAGGCATGATGATTTCAATGATGCTCACATGAAAGATAAGAATTGAAACATAATGGGAGCATCATGAAGCATGTGACTAGCGCATTTAAGTCTAACCCACTTCCTATGCATAGGGATTTTGTGAGCAAACAACTTATGGGAGCAAGAATCAACTAGCATAGGAAGGCAAAACAAGCATAACTTCAAGATTTTCAACACATAGAGAGGAAACTTGATATTATTGCAATTCCTACAAGCATATATTCCTCCCTCATAATAATTTTCAGTAGCATCATGAATGAATTCAACAATATAAATATCACACAGAGCATTATTTTCATAATGCATAAGCATAGAAATTTTATTACTCTCCACATAAGCAAAATTCTGCTCATTTATAGTAGTGGGAGCAAACTCAACAAAACAACTATCATGTGAGGCATAATCCAATTGAAAATTAAAATCACGATGACAAGTTTCATCGTTATCATTATTCTTTATAGCATACATGTCATCACAATAATCATCATAGATAGCAACTTTATTCGCATAATCAATTGGAACCTCTTCCAAAATAGTGGATTCATCACTAAATAAAGTCATGACCTCTCCAAATCCACTTTCATCAATAGTGGGATCATTACTTCCTAAAGTTGATACTCTTCCAGACCCACTTTCATCAATATAATCATCATAAATAGGAGGCATGCTTTCATCATAATAAATTTGCTCATCAAAACTTGGGGGACAAAAAATATCATCTTCATCAAACATAGCATCCCCAAGCTTGTGGCTTTACATATCATTAGCATCATGGATATTCAAGGAATTCATACTAACAACATTGCAATCATGCTCATCATTCAAAAATTTAATGCCAAACATTTTATTGACTTCTTCTTCTAACACTTGAGCACAATTTTCCTTTCCATCATTTTCACGAAAGACATAAAAAAGATGAAGCATATGAGGCAACCTCAATTCCATTTTTTTGTAGTTTTCTTTTATAGACTAAATTAGTGATAAAACAAGAAACTAAAAGATTCAATTGCAAGATCTAAAGATATACCTTCAAGCACTAACCTCCCCGGCAACGACGCCCGGAAAGAGCTTGATGTCTACTACGCAACCTTCTTCTTGTAGACTCGTGTTGGGCTTCCAAGAGTAGAGTTTTGTAGGATAGTAGCAAATTTCCCTCAAGTGGATGACCTAAGGTTTATCAATCCGTGGGAGGCGTAGGATGAAGATGGTCTCTCTCAAACAACCCTGCAACCAAATAACAAAGAGTTTCTTGTGTCCCCAACACACATAATACAATGATAGATTGTATAGGTGCACTAGTTCGGCGAAGAGATGGTAATACAAGTGTAATATGGATGGTAGATATAGGTTTTTGTAATCTGAAAATATAAAAATAGCAAGGTAACAAGTGGCAAAAGTGAGAAAAAACGGTATTGCAATGCTTGAAAGCAAGGCCTAGGGTTCATACTTTCACTAGTGCAAGTTCTCTCAACAATGATAACATAATTAGATCATATGGCAATCCCTCAACATGCGACAAAAAGTCACCCCAAGGTTCCTATCGCGGAGAACATAAGATGAAAATTGCTTGTAGGGTATGAAACCACCTCAAAGTTATTCTTTCTGATCAATCCATTGAGCTATTCCTATAAGTGTCACAAACAGCCCTAGAGTTCATAGTAAAATAACACCATATGACACACATCAATAAGGCCTAATGTCACGTAGATACTCCAATGTCACCACAAGTATCCATGGGTCAATTATACGATATGCATTAAACAACTTCAGATTCATAATATTCAATCCAACACAAAGAACCTCAAAGAGTTCCCCAAGATTCCTGCCGGAGAAACAAGGACGAAAACGAGCATCAACCCCTATGCATAGATTACCCCAATGTCACCTCGGGAATCTGCGAGTTGAGTGCCAAAACATACATCAAGTGAATCAATAGAACACCCCATTGTCACCAGGGTATCTCACGCAAGACATACATGAAGTGTTCTCAAATCCATAATAGTATTCAATCCGATAATAATGAAACCTCAAAGGTAAAACTCAATTCATCACAAGAAGGTAGAGAGGGAGAAACACCATATGATCCCACTACAATAACAAAGCTCGTGGTACATCAATATCGTGCGAAATCAAGAACATGAGAGAGAGAGAAAGATCAAACACATAGCGACTGGTACATACCCTCAGCCTCGAGGGTGAACTACTCCCTCCTCGTCATGGAGAGCGCCGGGATGATGAAGATGGACACCGGTGATGGTTTGCCCCTCCGGCAGGGTGCAGGAACGGGCTCCCGATTGGTTTTCGTGGCTACAGAGGCTTTCGGCGGCGGAACTCCTGATCTAGGTTTTGTGCTGGGGTTTTTGGGATTTATAGGAGGTGTTGGCGTCGGGGACGGGTCAAGGTGGCCCACGATGTGATCGCAAGGCAGGAGGCACGCCCTCCACCCTTGTGGTGGCCTCGGGACTCTTCTCCGATATCTTTTCATTCCAGTATTTTTTATATTTTTTAAAAATATTTTCTGTAAATTTTCAGCTCGTTCCGAGAACTTTTATTTCTGCACAAAAAAGACACCACGGTAGTTCTGCTGAAAACAACGTTAGTCCGGGTTAATTCTAATCAAATCATACCAAACTCATATAAAATTGTTGTAAACATGGCATGAATACTTCATAAATTATAGATATGTTGGAGACGTATCACTTAGCCATCGCACCTCGGTCCCACCGAGTTGGTATAATTGGTCTTTTGCACTAGCCGGTCTCACCAAGATTTTGATGTCGGTGTCACCGAGTTGGGTCAAAGATTTGTCACGGTTGGATTTTTGGTGCTGCCTATTTATACCCCTCCACCACCACCTACTCTCTAAGAGAGCCATCAGAACGAAATACAACTTTCACTACTCATTTTCTGAGAAGGGAACCACCTACTCATGTGTTGAGATCAAGAGATTCAAATCCAACCATTTGAACCTTTATTTCTACCTTTCCCCAAGTTGCTTTCCATTCAATCCCCTCTCCTACCTGGCCAAATCTGTGAGAGAGTGTTTGAGTGTTGGGGAGACTATCATTTGAAGCACAAGAGCAAGGAGTTCATCATCATCAACACCGTCTATTACCTTTTGGAGAGTGGTGTCTCTGATAACCCACAAGTATAGGGGATCGCAACAGTTTTTGAGGGTAGAGTATTCAACCCCAATTTATAGATTCGACACAAGGGGAGCCAAAGAATATTAGCAAGTATTAGCAGCTGAGTTATCAATTCAACCACAGCTAGATATTAATTATCTGCAACAAAGTGATCAGTAGCAAAGTAGTATGATAGTTTTGATAGTAGTAGCAACAGCAATAGTAACTGTAACAGTGAT
Organism: Aegilops tauschii subsp. strangulata; assembly: GCF_002575655.3. Lineage (NCBI taxonomy): Eukaryota > Viridiplantae > Streptophyta > Magnoliopsida > Poales > Poaceae > Aegilops > Aegilops tauschii. Next base: position 532,127,828 of record NC_053039.3, read on the forward strand.
AGCAATGATTTTGTAGCAAGTGCAGCAGTAACAATAGCAGTGGTAACTTAGCAAGAACAATATGTAGGAAAATCGTAGGCATTGGATCGGCGATTTGTTGGATGATATTCATCATATAACAATCATAACCTATGGCAATACGACACTAGCTCTAGTTCATAAATATAATGTAGGCATGTATTCCGTAACTAGTCATACGTGCTTATGGGAAGAACTTGCATGACATCTTTTATCCTACCCTCCCATGGCAGCGGGGTCCTATTGGAAACTAAGGGGTATTAAGGCCTCCTTTTAATAGAGAACCAGAACAAAACATTAACACACGGTGAATACATGAACTCCTCAAACTACGGTCATCACCGGGAAGTGTCCCGACTATTGTCACTCTGGGGTTGCCAGATCATAACACGTAGTAGGTGACTATAACTTGCAAGATCGGATCTAGAACATAGATATAATGGTGATAACATAAATGGTTCAGATCTAAAATCATGGCACCCGGGCCCAAAGTGACAAGCATTAAGCATGGCAAAGTCATAGCAACATCAATCTCAGAACATAATGGATACTAGGGATCAAGCCTTAACAAAACTAACTCAATTACATGATGAATCTCATCCAACTCCTCACAGACTAGCGAGCCTACGAAGGAATTACTCACTTCCGGTGGGGAGCATCATGGAATTGGCGATGGAGAAGGGTCGGTGATAAGAAAGATCGAAGATCCCCCTCCCCAGAGCCCCAAACGGACTCCAGATCTGGCCTCCCGATGAAGAACCGGAGGCGGCGGTGGCTCACTCTCATGAAACGTGGTAATTCCTTCTTCCTGATTTTTTTCTGGAAAAATATGATTTTATAGCATCGGTTTCAGGGTCTACGGGGCCACCAGGTGGGGACAACCCACCTGGGCGCGCCTGGAGGGGGTGGCATGCCCTGGTGGGTTGTGCCCACCTAGGTGCCCCCCTCCGGTGGTTCTTGGCTCCAGTATTTTTCTTTATTTGTATAAAAATTCCTCGGAAAGTTTCGTTCCAATCCGAGAACTTTTATTTCTGCACAAAAAACAACACCATTGTAGTTTTGCTGAAAACAGCATCAGTCTGGGTTGGTTTCATTCAAATCATGCAAATTAGAGTCCAAAACAAGAGGAAAAGCGTTAGGAAAAGTAGATACGACGGAGACGTATCAGTCTCCTAGATTGGTTAGGTGTCACTTGGGAGCCTTCAAGATTGTGGAGTTGAACCAAGGAGTTTGTAAGGGCAAGGAGATCACCTACTTCGTGAAGATCTACCCGATGAGGCAGTCCTTCATGGGCGTAAGCCATGGTGGAATAGGCAAGGTTGCTTCTTCATGGACCCTTCATGGACTCGCACAACTGTTACCCTCCGTGGGTTGAAGCCTCCATCAACGTGAACGTACGATAGCATCACCTATCGGAACCATGCCAAAAATATCGTGTCTTAATTGTGTTTGAAATATCCAATCCCCCATTTATATTCATATGCAAAGTCTTTACTTTCCATTGCACAACTCTTAGACTTGCATGTGTAGGGTGTACTTGACTTGGTAGAATTGTTCAAACTTTCCTACAACCAAAAATTAGGATAAGTTTTTATTTGGTCAAGTAGTCTAATCACCCCCTCTAGACATACTTTCGATCCTACGAGTGGTATTAGAGCTTTAGTCTCCATTGCATTGGTTTCACAACCTAGGAGAGAATGGCGTCTAGTAAGGGAAATTATCACCGTAGAGGTCCATATTTTGATGGTATAAACTTTGCTAGTTGGAAGCATAAGATGAAAATGCATATTCTTGGTCATAATCCTGCCGTTTGGGCTGTTGTTCATGTTTGCTTGCAAGGTGAGTTCTTTGAGGATGGTAAAGAACTTGATCATGAAGCAACCATGAACGAATTGAAGATGTTGCAATACAGTGCTCAAGCACGTGACATTCTCTTCAACGCTTTCTGCCCCGAGGAGTTCAACAAGATTAGCCGCCTTGAGAATGCAAAGGAATTTGGGAAGGAATCTGTCAAGGTATCTAAGTTGGATGTGCTTCAAAGTCAACTTGACAAGTTCAAGATGAAAGATGGTGAAGGAGTCGCTGAAATGTACTCTAGTCTTCCTTTCATCACGAATGATATTGCCGGCTTAGGAAGTGAAGAGATGACAAACAAATTCATCATCAAGAATATCCTAAGAGCCTTGGATGGAAAATATGATACCTTGTGCACGTTCATCCAAATGATGCACAATTACAAAGATCCCAAGCCCATGGAAGTCAATGGTAGGATTGTTGCTCATGAGATATCACTCAAGGATAAGAATGAGCTCCACAACAATTCAAGTGGTGCATACAAATCCTCAAGTGATGCCCCTACAACATCAAGTGACAAGTTAGTATCCAATGAGGAGATAAGCCTAATGGTGAAGAACTTCAACAAGTTCTACAAGAATAAAAGCAAAGAGAGAAGCTCCAACTCAAGACACTACGAGAAAAGATCATCAAGTCGTGACCATAATTGCTGTAATTGTGGAAGACCCGGACACTAATCAAATGAGTGTACGACACCTTACAAGAAAAGGGAAGATTCACCTAGAAGAAAGAGTAGAAGAGATGAATCACCTCATAGAGAGAGGAGGAGTAGAGATGATCGCTATGAATGAAGACCTTCTAGAAGAAACAAGGATTCGGAAAGGAAGGACAAGTCAACTAAGCGCTAATCTAGAAGAAGACATAAAGCTCATGTTGGTGAATGGGTTTTCGGCTCCGACTCCGACAACCACTTCAAGAGAAGTTATCACTCCGACTCCGTCTATAGTCAAGATGAAGGTGTTGTTGGACTTGCTCTCATATCCACAAAAACAAGCATACATATAGGGAGTATTGAGTAATGTGCATGGTATGAATAAGGAATTTGGTTTTACAAGTAAAACTTAGAACTTACGGTTCTTGCGAACATGCATTTTGGTAGAAACAACAAACTAAACAGCAGTAAACGATAGGGAGTATGAGCAAATTAAACAGCAGTTGAGGATAAAGGCTTTAGAAGGACTGACTTACATTAACAGTTAACACCGGCTTTATAATGCCCTTCTCCATGTCAAGGGAAGGATAACTCAAGAATTTCAGCACATAATCTTCTTCATAAGCATTGCCTGTACTCTACATTTTGTAGAGAGTAATTATAGATATGATAATACTGGAAGGGACAGAGGATAATGAAGATAAGATGCAGATTGATGCTACATAATCAACTACCAATCCCTGTAAGTACAAGCATTACAGGACAAAATGTACTGACAAGAGGAATGGGCTACACTTCTGCATGGGCATTGTCTGTGTATTCTACCTTTTGGTAAGATTAAATATAGATCTGATCTTTTTTAGTAAATGGTGGGCAAGGGAGATAAGATGCAGAATGCTACACAATGAACCAATCCCTCTTCCCATAATACAAGAGTGTTTTGAACACCGGTGTACTATACAAAACGTTCTTATATTATGGGACGGAGGGAGTAGCTGTTAATGTAAGTACAGTGATAGACGACGTTCAGTCCTTACAAGAGGACTGCAGAGCTAAACCTCTTCAAAAGCATTGGGTTGATTCTCAATTTATGTAAGGGTCCATACGGATCTTATAATGTCCACCAAATGGACGATAACGAGGCTAACATGTGCAGTGGTGCTACATAATCAAACAACTATGAAAGTAAGTATGGTCATATAGGGCAAGAGGTACTCACAAGAGCAATGCAGTGTGCAGTATAGTTGCGAGATTCTGTGGTCCCTTGAGAATGAATGTTCTTCTGCTAACAGTTTTCGTACAAGTGAGACGTTAGGGCAAATGTAGAAATGTAGTTCAAATTGTGATGTGATATCATAGATAGTACCTAACGCTGCACCCGAGACCAATGTGTAACAAGATTATTCCAATCACCGTCGGATAAATGTAGCACTGGATACTTTACAAAAATTTCGTTTAGAGGCTTGCCATCGAAGTGCGCTTGCCTGAGGTAGGAACGATACTTCATCAACGAGTGCTTGAAAAGCGCAACCAACCCTTGCTCGTCTTCACAATCCAGTTTGGTCCTCGCCTATTTAAAAGAATGAAATCTTGTGTCTTCTGTCAGCAGAAACATATGCATTAATGAGCATGAATAACATTAGTACATTACTTACGCGTAAGTTGCGGAGGAAGACTGTAAATTGTTTTGTGTCTGCGGTATAATCTTTCCATGAAGGAAAGATGCGCACAAAGTTCCTGACAACAATATAAGCTTTGTCTTCTAAACTGGGAAGAAATGGAACAGGGGTCCTATTTGCTGCGATTGGGGCTCTCTCTGGTTCGAAAAGGGATTTGGCAACTGGATTTGGTGTACTCTTTGCTGGAATGGGGGTTTTGCGTCGTAGAGCTGGTGCTACGTCAACTGGCATAATCATAATGTTTGCTGTAGTTGGGGTCTGCTGAGTTGGGGCATTAGAAATGACCAGTGTAGTAGGGCTAGAGTTGGGGTGTTTTGTGGGTCAGGTGATATTGCAACTACACCTAATGGGCTATTTGATTTATCAGGTGCCACTACCTTTTCCAAATACTTTGCTTGTGCTCCTCCATGATCAGCAATCGCCCTCTTCCTTTTGAACGTCTGATACACAAAAACAGCATTTGAATGGATAAATATGATATGATGACAAATGGAATATGTATTGAAAATGGATAGGCAGGGCGTATTCACATACACGATGTGTAAACTAAGCTAATGGCAGTTCAACAAAGTAGAAGCAATGCAAAGCATCAGTTGCAAGATATGTGCGACAAATATAACCTTGGAAAGTTAGAGCAAGCACCTTGATGGGTGAATAAGATAGGGCATCTTCCTCTGACTCCTCCACTAGGGAGCTACATTGACTTAGGTCTCCCTCTAGCTCAGAATCACTGTTAGGATCATATTCTAAGCATGAATCTGTAGGTGGACAGCGTTTGCATTGCATCCAGACTTGATTTCAGTCCCTTAATGCCAAGTTTGACAGCCATGGCATTGTTCTGCTTTATTCTTTTCATGCGCGCAAGCTCATAATCATTATGCTGTTGTTCAGAATCTGAGATTCATGAAAACATAAAAAGTAGTCAGATTATCTATGGAATGTATTGCGGATTCAACTCGAAGAGTGTCTCCCTATAAACCCCTGCATATGCAAAGTTCACCCCCAACCGTGCTGACCAGACCACACACAGAAATACAAACCCCTTATGTCTTTATAATAGGCAGACACACATTTCAAAACTAAAGTAGGAACATTAGAATCATATGAAATTCGTATTTGAACAAATAAACTAAGGAATTATGAGTGGCATAATGTTTAGCTTCAAGGGTGGAGTGTTGGTAGTGCGACACAACGCAAGTAGGCAGATTGTATTCCGTGTAAAAGATCGAAGCCTATGTAAAAGCTGGAAATGACACTTTCTTTCTATACAATGCAGTGTTCGTTGCCCACACATGATGGATGAGATCACATAGAGAAATACTATTCACTCATGTCTATGGTTGCAGTATTTAGAAACAGGGTGGTCCACCCTAAAAGAATATTGACAACAAATATGACAAGGCAAACATAGATGTAGTGAATCAATCATTTACTTGTGAGCTTACTAGGACAAGTATGCAGAATTGTAACTGCAGTAAGAGACCGTCCAAAATCTGAAACAAGAAGTTTGTCTAGCACTTATTGTTTGCAACTAATCGACGTGAATAATTGGATATTATATCGAATGAGTAAGAAAGACAAGTAAAATTGTCAACAAACCTGGCTTGCAGTAGTAATCTGGGTCAATGACACTACGACCAACAATCCAAAATGACTAGTGTCTGTTCCTAGGGCCGGAATTTTGAAAACCCTGTGAACTTTACAGGTACTAAAGATTACCGAAATACATTTGAACCATTAAGTGTAGGTAGCACTGAGCACACAACAAACCCTAATGACAGTCCTGCCTAATGAGTAATGAATCAATTAGAAAATGGGTGATGAGGAGTTGTTGCTGAGTGTTGAGGACTTATCTCAGGATAAATCGGGTTGGCTTAGTGGGTGCTGCACGCCTGAGCCCTGAACGGACTGGGAAGGTAGGCACGGCGGCGCGTCCGGGCAGCAGTGACACTGTTGGGCGAGCGGCTCCTGACCTCCTGTTAGTCCGGCGTCTCCTCCTAGAGTCATGCCGTCCGGGGACGGCAAGTCGCCGGTGAGGCAGGCGGCTGGGGGCGAGTAGAGATCGGAAGCGCGCAGCAGAACAGAGGGGAATTGGGGCCTGGGACGACCCAAAATCCCAGGGTGGGCCGGCCCATCATGGGCACCCTGTAGAGATACACACCCGAGCGGCGAACATGCATTTTCGAAACTAATTTAGGAACATTTAGCTGACCAATTAAAAGAATCTGTTTTAATAATATCAGATTCGTATTTGAACAACTAAGCTTGTTTAGCTTGATGGGTTGAGCAGTGCTATCATGACACGGAGCACGTATTCTGATCGTATAGTGATCATAAAAGGGGGAAACCGGAGAAATGATATTTAGCAGCCATTGTTTGCTTCGAGCTAAGAACTAAATTGTAAGAGCTGAAAAGAAAGTAGAGTAACCAAGTTAAGATCTATTTTCTGGTTGAGATCAAAAAGTTGATGTGGTGGATCATAAAAGATATGAAGTACCACCTCTCTTGCGGCGCCGTGTAGGCATCGGGGGTGCGATGGCTTTCGGTGGCGTTGAAGCAGATCTGCGATGGTAGATGGGTGCATCGGGGGATAAGTCCCGTTGCGGTGGAAGAGAAGGTCGTGTGAGCGGCCCCGGCAAAGAGGACGACGGCGCCGATGAAGCGAGAGGACGTGATGCAAGGCTCTTGGTGCGTCGCCGTGATGAGAAACGTCCATCTCTAGCAATGGACGACGCGGTCTTGGTAGGCGCTCCGGCATGGTGGAGGACGGTGGCGATGGATGTGGCGGAGGACGGCGGCGATGGATGTGGTGGAGGACGACGGCGATGGATGGGGTGGCGGACGGAGGTTGGTGTGGGGATGGTGTTCTAGCGCGGACGGTGTATGAATGGGAAAATGGAGGGAGAGGTACGGGGAACCATGTTTTTGGGACACGCCTGTCTAAAATATGGGAAAGTTACGAACTTAGCCCCCGTTTAAAATTTGGACGTCTCGTCGGTTGGGGATACGACGGTAATCTCGCTAATATTTGCCCAGAGCGATTTCGGGCGAGGAGAGGGTGGTTGGCGCCCACGGTGTATGAACGGGGCTGACAGGTAGGGCGGTTGTGTCACGTCTGAGTGAAGTTACAAACCTGCCCCTATTGAAATATTTGCCTACATCGATTTTGGCCGAGTCGAGTTTGTTTTGCCGCCCACCGTGTATGAATGGGGAAATGGAGGGAGAAACAGAGGTCTTTCGGGCGAGCTTGAATCAAATGTGTTTTGCCGCCCATGTTTGGCGCCCACCGTGTCAGAATGGGCTCAGAGGCGGTCGTGTCACGTCTAATTAAAGTTACTATCCTACCCCTATTTAGAGCAGTGGAAATCGGGCCGATGGATTGTCCGTGTAATGGGTAGACAGTAATTTCCATCTCCCAAACACTTGGCTTCGGGCAGCCGACGTGGGAGTGGACATTTTGCCGCTTCTTTCGAATTTTGGGACAATAAGAATCCATGTTTACCCTGGCAACTAAATTCGAATCCATTTTGTATTCCTATACGAATCTTTATAAATCATTCTATGTGTTTTTATATATCTTCAAAAGGACGACAAAGATGTATTCCAATGTCATATATGAATATGGTTTACAAATGCCGATACTCAAATTCAGAAGCTAGAATCCAGTTTAAGGTGAATTCGAATATTTGGAACACTTCATGTCCAACTCAAATGTCACACGCAGCATAATGTGTACTCCCATTTAGATATGTACACAAGCGATGTATCAAGATTCAAATACTGGGTCAATCAACCAAGAATGTACAGAACTAACAGACATATAAACACTTATAGAGTATATGGATCAATAATATCAACTAACATACATAAGCCAGGTCGCTGTACTTTTCTTTGCTACAATAGCGTCCTTTTTTTAGCCAAGCTACTACAGCATCTTGGCCCTTTCCGATGCGTGCCACTTATGGTCCATCTATACTACTATTATTGCTGAATGCACATTCAGCCCGATTGGCATATTTGTAGGTCTGGCACAGCAATCAAAATGAAATGTCTCCGAGTCTTATCAATTAATACAGATTTGTGCTCAAATAAAATTACAAACCAAAAAACAAAAAACAAAAAACAATTATTACATGATCCCTAAAACAAATGATTTGATTGATTACATGAACAAACAACACACAGGTTATTCAACGATGGAAAGAACATTTCACCTATGATTTACCAAGTGAGAATTTAATTTCCTTTTTTCCTTCAGGACCTTAACAATGCGGTCAGTCTCAGCTTGCTTTGTTTTGAAATCCACCAAATATTTAATGGTTGTCTTGAGTACTGCTACTGATTGTGCTGTTTGCTTCCTCAACATGTCAACTTCGTCTCTAAGTGCAGAAGCAGAATCTCTTTCTACCACTAGTTTAGCCTCTAGAGCATCAGCAGTTGGCAATTCATAATGCACGATTGGGCCGGTGCCACTGCTGTGGGATGATACAACGTCCATGGGGACCTCGCTCTTTGATCTTGGGCTAACCTGTTTTGCCATTAAAGTTCCGATTGGATTCAGAAAAGTTGAAGTTAGCAAAACATCTCAACTGGGAGTTATAACAACAAACCAGTTAAACAAACAAGGAATTAAAGAGTTTCAATTCAATGATGAAAAGTAGTTATTAACATCATTGTAACCCGTTGTTGTAGCAGCAAAGCAGTTAAACAAACAAGTAGCTATTTAAGTTCAGGCAAACAGGTAATTCTTAATAGTAAGTATCAAACACATAGATAGGCGCAGTCTATAATAGGATTAACAGGCTATGGCATTATGTAATTAGTAGCAAACTAAATTAAGCCAAGCAACGTAATTGAACAATTTTGCAATAAGTGGCTAACTAAAATTCCGAGAAGCAGGTAGCTGAACTTACGCTAGTTCTTTGTACAGGTACACTGCAACTTCTTTTTCGCTTACAAGGTTGTACGAAGGAGTCCATGGCATCAATTGCTTGGATACGCAGTCCCAATACTTCCTTCTTCCCACACTGCATTGGTAAGTCGAATGGTTAATTTGGTAAGATGGTGCGTCCTTGATATGTTATATGAGGACGTGTAGTCAGACTAGTTGTAGCCACACACATCACACTGGCTTTTACTATATATTTCATGTGATTACTTTTGGCATATCGAGATCTAAGCAATCTACAATAGGATGAAAAGACCGGCATCCTTCACATTATTGGCGAACTCAGTTCATAGAAACAAGTAATTCAACCATTCTGTGGGTAAATCAAAAGCGCCACTGGAATATTTTTCACTACCCCTATCATACACGCAAAAAGGGGCGACGCCACCATAGGGGCTGGTATGGGCGGCCGCCTCGGGTGGCTCGAAAGTGTGCACCTAGTTTGAGTCGTCCTGGTTGGCCCAGACTAGTTTTGTTTGTCCCAACGCACGAGCAGGCAATGTAAAAAATGAAGAAAAATGTTTCAATTTGGATAGGCCAATAACATAAGTGCAAGGCAGGCCCTATAGCAGGCTCGCGGCCCAAACGAGCGCCTCACATATCGATCGATAGTAGGAAAAATCCCAATTCATCCGCTCCAGTCTGGTTCGCTCCTAACCTAGCCGCCGCTGGACAGACCGACACAGCACTTCCTCGCGCCCTCATTGGAGGGCGGTCGCCGGGCTTCAAGTGAACGGAAGGACAAGAAGATGAAGATCCAACCCTGGGTGTAGCCTGCGTGGGAGGCAGCGGCGGCAGCACGGGCATGGCATCGAGCTTGCGCAAATGGACAGTCGCAGCTACAAGAGTAGCATGCGCAACGAGCAGGTACATCACATCCCTGATTATATCTAATTCAACTCTTCAATTTTTGGCCAATAGTTAAACCTGACGGTGTTGTAAAACTGCTTGTATGTAGGGAATCTATGAGAAAATGAAACCAATTTCTACTTATTTTATAACTCCCCCAATCAATACTGAACTGACTGAATCTGATGTATCTAATCAAGTTTCCGGTGCAAACATCCAAGCTCATGTTGTTCTTGAGCCTGAAGTGTCTAATGAACAGACTGCTAATGAAGGATTTGATGCAAACATTTTACATGCTCCTGGTGATGAACATATAGTGTCTAATGAGGCATCTAATGCAAGCATTTTGCAAGCTCCCATTGAAGGATTTAGTGTCTAATGATGATCTGCTATGTTGAGAGAGACATAGAGATTTGCAGGCATTGATGACAAGCAAATTATAGTGCATTTTCATGGCTTGAGGAAACGTATTCGCCATCTACCAGAAAGTCCCCGTATCATGACAACGTAGCATAAATACTTTTCTAATCTGTTGTTTGAAACTATTGGCATACTTGTGCAGGATAGATATATTGATATGCAGTTTGCACACTCGTTATAGGTGCAATTACACTTCGATATTTTCAGCCAGAGAATGAATAATTCAAGCAGGTACAGACCATGTTTGTAGTCCTTGTACACCATGTTGCATTTTGTATTTTTTGGTGCTTGCATCATTTAGTGTTTATAATCTGAACTACTTTGGATCATTAGCTGGTTTTCAAAGTGCATGTAGCTTCACATTTCTCAAGTTATGTTGATTTCCGGAGTGCAAGTGCCTTCGTATTTTTTAAGTTAAATGTTCGCCCCTGGTAACTTGAATTCGTGGATCCGCCACTGCACACAAATCATACACGAATGCCAGTATGAATTAAATGAAATGCAGGGACTTACGCTAGCTCGTTGTACAGGCTCACTGCAGCTCTGCTTGCGCTTGGGATGTTCCATGTACAAGTCCATGTTACCACTTGCTTGGATGTGCAGGCCTTGTGCTCCTTGCATTCCCCTCTGCATTTTTGACACGCGAATGGCTGATCAAATAAGAGGAATCTACCTTGCTGTTGTACCGGAGGACAGATACTTACAAGGTTATACGGGTGTGCAGGATGTGTACCAGATCCCGTAGCGCCATCATGCTTTGCTAAAAAAATGGATTTTCTTGTTTCAGATGATATCTCCAGAAGAAATAAGAGTTAAAGTCAGAGCTGGATAGGCGTGTAAGCTAAGAGAGCAGTGAAAGGATATCCAAACATCATCGGAACAATGCACAAGGGAGTGATGTGTGGATACCTAGTTCGGGCCGGTGTTTGGGCATGCTCGCCTAGCTAGAGTGCGGGTCACTTCAGAGCCGTTGAGGGTGATGCGCTGGCGTTGGCTGGCCGCGCACGGATGCAGATCTTGAGTGGCAGCAGAGCGCTACGATGCGATGGACGAGACCGTTGGTGAAGCCCCAGCGGCCTCGGGGGGCGGAGGCGCGACGATGTGCTCGGTGAAGTAGCCCCGGTGAGCTGGGAGACGGCATCGGTGAAGCGCACCTGATGCGGTGGAAGTCGGTGTTTGTGAGGCACGTCGGTTTCAGCGGCCGACGTTGTCGGTGGACCACCCAATGCAGTGGACGAGGGCGTAGATGAGGTAGCTCCGGTGCGGTGGTGAAGCGCGACCGTCGACGTCGTCCGGCACAGATGTGGGGAAAGAGACGAGATGAGGGGCGATTCGAACTTTGCTTGGGTTGGCGGTGAATTAGGGATTTGAGCAATCTGGGCGCGGAAGGGGGCGGTGGAGAAGGGAGATTTTGCAAGGCTGGAATTGGGGCCGCCAGATATGTCAATCCGAAACATGGAAGCGCGGACTTATTTTGTCGTCGTCCTTTTTTTGGGGCACGGGGGCGGGGGGGGGGGGGGGGGGGGGAGGGGGAGGCAGGGAGGGGGGTGGGTGGCTGGGTGCTAAGCGTCCGTCCGACACACGCGACCACCACGACACGACCCTGGTCTGCCTGGTGCGCCTACATTTGAGAATGCAAAGGAATCTTCTTTCATTTGCAAACGAATCTATATGTATTACCATGCCCATGTTTTCCTTGCAATAATTAGTCATTCGGAACGAGATACTATAAATTAATTAATGAGAAGTTATTTGAAAAAAAAATCGAAATGGTATCCACGGTATCCACGCTAACGTGGATTAGAGTGTGTGTCACATAATTAGTTATTTGAATTAGAGTGTGTGTCACATAGCGATCTCCAATTCTAACGTGGATTTCGCATTTCACTGTATCCACGCTACTTTTTTAATACAAATTCATATGTATATGATGAACACCATGGTAGTGAGAAAACTTTTGGATGGATTCAAACATATGACCTACAAAATAGCACAACAAATCGAGTCAATGTCAACTTTTCGAAACCTAGTATGGCACGAATTCGAAATAATTACCCATATGCATGGTCCTCAGTTCAAATCTTACAATGTACACCGAATTGAAACATCGATATTAAGTCTCGTACTATCTACATTCAAATGTTGTTTTTAGCCCCCCCCCCCCCCCCCCCCCGCACTCACGCTACATACTTCCTGTATCGGTCAATCTTCCTCTCCTAACCACCTTAGGAAGCTATCGGTTTCCAACACACATCCATTCTTTGTCTCCATGTTTCGATATCTAACTCTCTCAACTACACAACCCCCATTTTCCACTCTGTTATGAAATGTATTTACTGAAGGAAGTATGCCCTAGAGGCAATAATAAAGTTATTATTATTTTTCCTTATATCATGATAAATGTTTATTATTCATGCTAGAATTGTATTAACCGGAAACATGATACATGTGTGAATACATAGACAAACAGAGTGTCACTAGTATGCCTCTACTTGACTAGCTCGTTGATCAAAGATGGTTATGTTTCCTAGCCATAGACATGAGTTGTCATTTGATTAACAGGATCACATCATTAGGAGAATGATGTGATTGACTTGACCCATTCCGTTAGCTTAGCACTCGATCGTTTAGTATGTTGCTATTGCTTTCTTCATGACTTATACATGTTCCTATGACTATGAGATTATGCAACTCCCGTTTACCGGAGGAACACTTTGTGTGCTACTAAACGTCACAACGTAACTGGGTGATTATAAAGGTGCTCTACAGGTGTCTCCAAAGGTACTTGTTGCGTTGGCGTATTTCGAGATTAGGATTTGTCACTCCGATTGTCGGAGAGGTATCTCTGGGCCCTCTCGGTAATGCACATCACTTAAGCCTTGCAAGCATTGCAACTAATGAGTTAGTTGTGGGATGATGTATTACGGAACGAGTAAAGAGACTTGTCGGTAACGAGATTGAACTAGGTATTGAGATGACAAAGGGAACAATGTATGTTGTTATGCGGTTTGACCGATAAAGATCTTCGTAGAATATGTGGGAGCCAATATGAGCATCCAGGTTCCGCTATTGGTTATTGACCGGAGACGTGTCTCGGTCATGTCTACATAGTTCTCGAACCCGTAGGGTCCGCACGCTTAACGTTTCGATGACAGTTATATTATGAGTTTATATGTTTTGATGTACCGAAGGTTGTTCGGAGTCCCGGATGTGATCACGGACATGACGAGGAGTCTCAAAATGGTCGAGACATGAATATTGATATATTGGATGACTATATTCGGAAACCCGAATGGTTCCGGGGGTTATCGGATATATACCGGAGTACCGGGGGGTTACCGGAACCCCCCGGAGGCTATTGGGCCTCATGTGCCCAATTGGTGGAAGAGGAGAGGTGGCCAAGGGGCAGCCGCGCGCCCCTCCCCCCTAAGTCCGAATTGGACAAGGAGGGGGGGCGGCGCCCCCCCCCCCTTTCCTTTCCCCCCTCTCTCCTTCCCTCTCCTCTCCTAGTCCAACAAGGAAGGGAGGGAGTCCTACTCCCGGTGGGAGTAGGACTCCTCCTGGCGCGCCTCCTCCCTAGCCGGCTGCACCTCCCCCTGGCTCTTTATATACGGGGGCAGGGGGCACCCCAAGGACACAACAATTGATCGTTTGATCTTTTAGCCGTGTGCGGTGCCCCCTCCACCATAGTCCACCTCGATAATACTGTAGCGGTGCTTAGGCGAAGCCCTGCGTCGGTAGAACATCATCATCGTCACCATGCCGTCGTGCTGACGAAACTCTCCCTCAACACTCGGCTGGATCGGAGTTCGAGGGGCGTCATCGGGCTGAACGTGTGCTGAACTCGGAGGTGCCATGCGTTCGGTACTTGATCGGTCGGATCGTGAAGACGTACGACTACATCAACCGCGTTGTGCTAACGCTTCCGCTTTCGGTCTACGAGGGTACGTGGACAACACTCTCCCCTCTCGTTGCTATGCATCACCATGATCTTCCGTGTGCGTATTAATTTTTTTGAAATTACTACGTTCCCCAACAGTGGCATCCGAGCCAGGTTTTATGCGTTGATGTTATATGCACGAGTAGAACACAAGTGAGTTGTGGGCGATATAAGTCATACTGCTTATCAGCATGTCATACTTTGGTTCGGCGGTATTGTTGGATGAAGCGGCCCGGACCGACATTACGCGTACGCTTACGCGAGACTGGTTCTACCGACGTGCTTTGCACACAGGTGGCTGGCGGGTGTCAGTTTCTCCAACTTTAGTTGAACCGAGTGTGGCTACGCCCGGTCCTTGCGAAGGTTAGAACAACACCAACTTGACAAACTATCGTTGTGGTTTTGATGCGTAGGTAAGAACGGTTCTTGCTAAGCCCGTAGCAGCCACGTAAAATTTGCAACAACAAAGTAGAGGACGTCTAACTTGTTTTTGCAGGGCATGTTGTGATGTGATATGGTCAAGACATGATGCTAAATTTTATTGTATGAGATGATCATGTTTTGTAACCGAGTTATCGGCAACTGGCAGGAGCCATATGGTTGTCGCTTTATTGTATGCAATGCAATCGCCCTGTAATGCTTTACTTTATCACTAAGCGGTAGCGATAGTCGTAGAAGCATAAGATTGGCGAGACGACAACGACGCTACGATGAAGATCAAGGTGTCGTGCCGGTGACGATGGTGATCATGACGGTGCTTCGGAGATGGAGATCACAAGCACAAGATGATGATGGCCATATCATATCACTTATATTGATTGCATGTGATGTTTATATTTTATGCATCTTATCTTGCTTTGGTTGACGGTAGCATTATAAGATGATCCCTCACTAAATTATCAAAGTGTTCTCCCTGAGTATGCACCGTTGCGAAAGTTCTTCGTGCTGAGACACCACGTGATGATCGGGTGTGATAGGCTCTACGTTCAAATACAACGGGTGTAAAACAGTTGCACACGCGGAATACTCAGGTTAAACTTGACGAGCCTAGCATATAACAGATATGGCCTTGGAATACTGAGACCGAAAGGTTGAGCGTGAATCATATACTCCCTCCGTTTTTATTTAGTTCGCATATTAGCTTTGGTCAAAGTCAAGCTTTGTAAACTTTGACAAAGTTTCTAAACAAAAATATTAACATATACAATAACAAATCAATACCATTAGATTCATTATTAATTGTACTTTCACATCATATAGATTTGATATGGTAAATGTTTATAGTGTTCTCTATAAGCTTGGTCAAACTTTACGAAGTTTGACTTCAGTCAAATCTAATACGCGAACTAAATAAAAACGGAGGGAGTAGTAGATATGATCAACATAATGATGTTCACCATTGAAACTACTCCATCTCACGTGATGATCGGACATGGTTTAGTTGATATGGATCACGTGATCACTTAGAAGATTAGAGGGATGTCTATCTAAGTGGGAGTTCTTAAGTAATATGATTAATTGAACTTTAATTTATCATGAACTTAGTCCTAGTAGTATTAGCATATCTATGTTGTAGATCAATAGCTCGCGTTGTTGCTTCCCTATGTTTTATATATGTTCCTAGAGAAAACTAAGTTGAAAGATGATAGTAGCAATGATGCGGGCTGGGTCCGTGATCTGAGGTTTATCCTCATTGCTGCACAGAAGAATTATGTCCTTGATGCACCGCTAGGTGACAGACCTATTGCAGGAGCAGATGCAGACGTTATGAACGTTTGGCTAGCTCAATATGATGACTACTTGATAGTTTAGTGCACCATGCTTAACGGCTTAGAATCGGGACTTCAAAGACGTTTTGAACGTCATGGACCATATGAGATGTTCCAGGAGTTGAAGTTAATATTTCAAGCAAATACCCAAGTTGAGAGATATGAAGTCTCCAACAAGTTCTACAGCTAAAAGATGGAGGAGAATAGCTCAAGCAGTGAGCATGTGCTCAGATTGTCCGGGTACTACAATCGCTTGAATAAAGTGGGAGTTAATCTTCCAGATAAGATAGTGATTGACAGAATTCTCTAGTCACCATCACCAAGTTAGTAGAACTTCGTGATGAACTATAATATGCAAGGGATAACATAAACAATTCCCAAGCTCTTCGTGATGCTGAAATCGACGAAGGTAGAAATCAAGAAAAACATCAAGTGTTGATGGTTGACGAGACCACTAGTTTCAAGAAAAGGGCAAAGGGAAGAAGGGGAACTTCAAGAAGAACGTTAAGCAAGTTGCTGCTCAAGTGAAGAAGCCCAAGTCTGGTCCTAAGCCTGAGACTAAGTGCTTCTACTGCAAAGGGACTGGTCACCGGAAGCGGAACTATCCCAAGTATTTGGTGGATAAGAAGGATGGCAAAGTGAACAAAGGTATATTGGATATACATGTTATTGATGTGTACTTTACTAGTGTTTATAGCAACCCCTCGGCATTTGATACTGGTTCAGTTACTAAGAGTAGTAACTCAAAACGGGAGTTGCGGAATAAACAGAAACTAGTAAAAGACGAGGTGACGAGGTGTGTTGGAAGTAGTTCCAAGATTGATATGATCATCATCGCACACTCCCTATACTTTTGGGATTAGTGTTGAAACTAAATAAGTGTTATTTGGTGTTTGCGTTGAGCATGAATATGATTTGATCATGTTTGTTGCAATACAGTTATTCATTTAAATTAGAGAATAATTGTTGTTCTGTTTACATGAATAAAACCTTCTATGGTCATACACCCAATAAAATGGTTTGTTGGATCTCGATCGTAGTGATACACATATTCATAATAATGAAGCCAAAAGATGCAAAGTTAATAATGATAGTGCAACTTATTTGTGGCACTGCCTTTTAGGTCATATTGGTGTAAAGCGCATGAAGAAACTCCATGCTGATGGGATTTTGGAATCACTTGATTATGAATCACTTGATGCTTACGAACCATGCCTCTTGGGCAAGATGACTAAAACGCCGTTCTCCGGAACAATGGAGCAAGCAACAGATTTGTTGGAAATCATACATACTGGTGTATGTGGTCCGATGAATATTAAGGCTTGCAGCGGGTATCATTATTTTCTGACATTCACAGATGATTTGAGCAGATATGGGTATATCTACTTGATGAAACACAAGTCTGAAACATTTGAAAAGTTCAAAGAATTTCAGAGTGAAGTGGAGAATCATCGTAACAAAAATAAAAGTTTCTACAATATGATCGCAGAGGTAAAATATTTGAGTTACGAGTTTGGCCTTCAGTTAAAACAATGTGAAATAGTTTCACTACTCACGCCACCTGGAACACCATAGTGTAATGGTGTGTCCGAACGCCGTAATCGTACTTTATTAGATATGGTGCGATCTATGATGTCTCTTACCGATCTACCACTATCGTTTTAGGGTTATGCATTAGAGACAGCTACATTCACGTTAAATAGGGCACCATCTAAATCCGTTGAGACGACACCGTATGAACTATGGTTTGGCAAGAAACCTAAGCTGTCGTTTCTTAAAGTTTGAGGTTGCAATGCTTATGTGAAAAAGTTTCAACCTGATAAGCTCAAACCCAAATCGGAGAAATGTGTCTTCATAGGATACCCAAAAGAAAATGTTGGGTACACCTTCTATCACAGATCCGAAGGTAAGATATTCATTGCTGAAAATGGATCCTTTCTAGAGAAGGAGTTTCTCTCGAAAGAAGTGAGTGGGAGGAAAATAGAACTTGATGAGGTAACTGTACCTGCTCCCTTATTGGAAAGTAGTTCATCGCAGAAACCGGTTTCTGTGATGCCTACACCAATTAGTGAGGAAGTTAATGATGATGATCATGGAACTTTAGATCAAGTTGTTACTGAACCTCGTAGGTCAACCAGAGTAAGATCCGCACCAGAGTGGTACGGTAATCCTGTTCTGGAGGTTATGTTACTAGACCATGACGAACCTACGAACTATGAAGAAGCGATGGTGAGCCCAGATTCCGCAAAATGGCTTGAGGCCATGAAATCTGAGATGGGATCCATGTATGAGAACAAAGTGTGGACTTTGGTTGACTTGCCCGATGATCGGCAAGCCATTGAGAATAAATGGATCTTCAAGAAGAAGACTGACGCTGACGGTAATGTTACTGTATATAAAGCTCGACTTGTTGCAAAAGGTTTTCGACAAGTTCAAGGTGTTGACTACGATGAGAGTTTCTCACTCGTATCTATGCTTAAGTCTGTTCGAATCATGTTAGTAATTGCCGCATTTTATGAAATCTGGCAAATGGATAAACAAAACTGCATTGTTTAATGGATTTATTAAAGAAGAGTTGTATATGATGCAACCAGAAGGATTTGTCAATCATAAAAGTGCTGACAAAATATGCAAGCTCCAGCGATCCATCTATGGACTGGTGCAAGCATCTCGGAGTTGGAATATACGCTTTGATAAGTTGATCAAAGCATATAGTTTTATACAGACTTGCGGTGAAGCTTGTATTTACAAGAAAGTGAGTGGGAGCACTACAACATTTCTGATAAGTATATGTGAATGACATATTGTTGATCGGAAATAATGTAGAATTATTCTGCAAAGCATAAAGGAGTGTTTGAAAGGAGTTCTTCAAAGAAAGACCTCGGTGAAGCTGCTTACATGTTGAGCATCAAGATCTATAGAGATAGATCAAGACGCTTGATAAGTTTTTTTTCCAATGAGTACATACCTTGACAGGATTTTGAAATAGTTCAAAATGGAACAGTCAAAGAAAGAGTTCTTGCCTGTGTTACAAGGTGTGAAGTTGAGTAAAGACTCAAAACCCGACCATGGCAGAAAAATAAAAAGAGAATGAAGAGTCATTTCCTATGCCTCAGTCATAGGTTCTATCAAGTATGCTATGTTGCGTACCAGACTTATTGTGTACATCACCATAAGTTTGGCAAGGGAGTACAATAGTGATCTAGGAGTAGATCACTGGACAGCGGTCAAAATTATCCTTAGCGGAATAAGGATATATTTTTCGGTTATGGAGGTGATAAGGAGTTCGTCGTAAAGAGTTACGTCGATGCAAGCTTTGACACCGATCTGGATGACTCTAAGTCACAATCCAGATACATATTGAAAAGTGGGAGCAATTAGCTAAAGTAGCTCCGTGCAGAGCATTGTAAACATAGAAATTTGCAAAATACTTACGGATCTGAATGTGACAGACCCGTTGACTAAAATTATCTCACAAGCAAAACATGATCACACCTTAGTACTCTTTGGGTGTTAATCACATAGCGATGTGAACTAGATTACTGACTCTAGTAAACCCTTTGGGTGTTGGTCACATGTCGATGTGAACTATGGGTGTTAACCACATAAAGATGTGAACCATTGATGTTAAATCACATAGCGATGTGAACTAGATTATTGACTCTAGTGCAAGTGGGAGACTGAAGGAAATATGCCCTACAGGCAATAATAAAGTTATTATTTATTTCCTTATATCATGATAAATGTTTATTATTCATGCTAGAATTGTATTAACCAGAAACATGATACATGTGTGAATACATAGACAAACAGAGTGTCACTAGTATGCCTCTACTTGACTAGCTCATTGATCAAAGATGGTTATGTTTCCTAGCCATAGACATGAGTTGTCATTTGATTAACGGGATCACATCATTAGGAGAATGATGTGATTGACTTGACCCATTCCGTTAGCTTAGCACTCGATCGTTTAGTATGTTGCTATTGCTTTCATCATGACTTATACATGTTCCTATGACTATGAGATTATGCAACTCCTGTTTACCGGAGGAACACTTTGTGTGCTACCAAACATCACAACATAACTGGGTGATTATAAAGGTGCTCTACAGGTGTCTCCAAAGGTACTTGTTGGGTTGGCGTATTTCCAGATTAGGATTTGTCACTCTGATTGTCGGAGAGGTATCTCCGGGCCCTCTCGGTAATGCACATCACTTAAGACTTGCAAGCATTGCAACTAATGAGTTAGTTGTGGGATGATGTATTACGGAACGAGTAAAGAGACTTGCCGGTAACGAGATTGAACTAGGTATTGAGATATCGACGATCGAATCTCGGGCAAGTAACATACCGATGACAAAGGGAACACCGTATGTTGTTATGCGGTCTGACCGATAAAGATCTTCGTAGAATATGTGGGAGCCAATATGAGCATCCAGGTTCCGCTATTGGTTATTGACCGGAGACGTGTCTCGGTCATGTCTACATAGTTCTCGAACCCGTAGGGTCCGCACGCTTAACGTTTCGATGACAGTTATATTATGAGTTTATATGTTTTGATGTACCGAAGGTTGTTCGGAGTCCCGGATGTGATCACAGACATGACGAGGAGTCTCGAAATGGTCGAGACATGAAGATTGATATATTGGATGACTATATTTGGACACCGGAATGGTTCCGGGGGTTATCGGATATATACCGTAGTACCGGGGGGTTACCGGAACCCCCCCTCGGAGGCTATTGGGCCTCATGGGCCCAATTGGTGGAAGAGGAGAGGCGGCCAAGGGGCAGCCGCGCACCCCTCCCCCCCAAGTCCGAATTGGACAAGGAGGGGGGGCGGCGCCCCCCTTTCCTTTCCCCCCCTCTCCTTCCCTCTCCTCTCCTAGTCCAACAAGGAAGGGAGGGAGTCCTACTCCCGGTGGGAGTAGGACTCCTCCTGGCGCGCCTCCTCCCTGGCCAGCCGCACCTCCCCCTTGCTCCTTTATATACGGGGGCAGGGGCACCCCAAGGACACAACAATTGATCGTTTGATCTTTTAGCCGTGTGCGGTGCCCCCCTCCACCATAGTCCACCTCGATAATACTGTAGAGGTGCTTAGGTGAAGCCCTGCATCGGTAGGACATAATCATCATCACCACGCCGTCGTGCTGACGAAACTCTGCCTCAACACTCGGCTGGATTGGAGTTCGCGGGACGTCATCGGGCTGAACGTGTGCTGAACTCGGAGGTGCCATGCGTTCGGTACTTGATCGGTCGGATCGTGAAGACGTACGACTACATCAACCGCGTTGTGCTAACGCTTCCGCTTTCGGTCTACGAGGGTACGTGGACAACACTCTCCCCTCTCGTTGTTATGCATCACCATGATCTTGCGTGTGCGTAGGATTTTTTTTGAAATTACTACGTTCCTCAACATTTACCTCACGCACCCGCCATTGCACCCCATGCCGAGCTCTCTCTCTCTCCCTCTCCCTCTCACCCTCTCGCGCTAAATATACATGCATTGCCTATCTAGCCCCCAACCTCTCGTGCGCACGCACGCACGTTGTCTATCTAGGTCACTCCCTCGAGACTGTCTCACTCTTTCTTCCGCACGGCGGGCCACACTCACTCAATCTTGCTCTCTTTATCTGAGTCTCGTTTAACCTCGTTTTCTTTCTCACACAAATGATATATCTCCCTGTTCGGGCCTCGATCGACACACTCTATACTCTCTCACGCAGATTGTCTATCTAGGTCAGTCCATCAAAGCCGCCCCCACTCTTTCGACCTCATGGCGGGCCACGCTCTCTCTCTCTCCCTCTCTCTCTCTCTCTCTCTCTCTCTCTCTTTGTATGTCTCGATTAACCTCGCTCTTTCTCGGACAAAAATGATATATCACCATGTTTGAGCCCAATTCGACTTATTCACATTGTATACTCTCTCGCGCACATTGTCTATCTAGGTCACTCTCTCCAACGCGTCTCACTCTTTCGATCGCACGACGACCCTATGTGATCGATTGACCTTGCTTCCTCCCACGCACAAAATATATCTACACGTCTGTGACTGGATCATCTCTCAAGCTCTATCTTACAGCCCTCCCTTGCCAAAAGCTCAATCGGACAATATCTCTCCAGAGCATATATTGTTCAATGAATGTCGGACCACACTCACTTTGTGTCTCTATCTATATGTCTCTCGATTGACCTCGCTTTCTCACGCCGTATCTTCCACACATTGAAGCTACCTCTCCATCCCTCGCAAAGCCGGAGCTATTTACATTGCGAGGGGCACCCCAACCATGGATTAATTTGTGTAGGCATTTATTCTGGTCGGTTTAGATTATATTTTCGTAGCATTCGGCCCACAACTACTCGAAACACCGTTGCAACCCCCGCAACTCCCCTAGCTGATTTCCCTCTGGCTCGGTCATTGCTCTCTCGCACGTACTTTCTCGCCTTCAACGTCGCACCATGGTATTATTGCAAAAAACTCTGTTGTTCTCTTTAATTATTATAAATAAGCTACAAAACTACACACCGATAGTCCACTTGGAATGGAACAAATTTCGACCCACAAATTAAAGTGCTACAAACTACACACCGAGGGGCCCACATGTCATGAAACAAATTTGGACCCATATACAAATTAAAAAATAAAGGACGAGGATCGAACATGCGACCAGGGCCTTCAAGCCGCACGTCAATAGGCAACATACGTAGAACAGCAATGTTTGTTGTACCTCCCTTTGTTCACATAATGTTTTTATATTACCACAACCTATTTAATTGATAACATGTAATATTATTTTTAGTACTATTCGCCTTCACTTACTGGTGGGTTCCATGTGTGCTCTCTCTCTCTCCCCTCCCCTTCTGCGTTTAGACGCACGGGCAAACACGAAGAACTCACAGGTGATGTTGCCGTTGACCATATCTGGACGCGTTCACAAGTTATGGCACCAGTTTCACGTGCTAGAAGCACTAGTCAGTGTGTACGTGCAATGCACGTTAATTTGGAAGTATATTAAGTGCATGCGGATATTAAGTAGGATATTATTTGCGTGTTATTATGTGATTAGCACTATTTTTGGTATGAAATTAACTGCACGCTAAACGTGTTGAGCGCTCATACATTGAAGCGGTCTAGGTCGTTGGATGACAAGGAATACATGTGGCTTGATGACGTTTTATATTTAATTGGATACGGCTCTAGCAGAACATTCAATCGATCAAACCATAGATTTCGTTCAGTCTGACTCCGACTTTAAATTATACGACGATGGATCTAAAATAAACGAAAATGATAAACGTTCAGACTTTAAGCATGGCAATCCGAACATTTTTCATGGCAAATTAAGATTACGCGGCGGCGGCGGGGGCGTCTTGCCGTGGGAAGCGGCTCCTCTGCCGTGCTCTGTGTGTCGTCGGGTCACTGACCGACGGCGACGGCGGCGCCTTGCGCCGTTGTTGGCGTACTCCTGGACGTTGGCCTAGCTTCAAGGAAGGCCAAAATGTTCTGGACTTCGGAGCGAGTCAACTGGCCGGAGGAGGCGACTGGCTTTGGTGCAAGGAAGCGGTCGACGGCGGCCATCCATGTCGCTGAGGGGGGCACTGGCACCCGCGCGGGGACAGGCGCTGTCAACGGCGCGCCGGAGACATTCGTGTGCACGGGCACCGGCACGGGCACACACATCAGTGCACGCGCAGGCGCAGGCGCTGGCAGGTGCACAGGCACCGGCACGGGCGTGCGCGTAAGTGCACGTGCAGGCGCATGCGCTGGCCGATGCACGGGTGCGAGAAAGTCGGCGGGGACCTCGTGGAACCCCGTGGCATCAAGCTCGGCGACAATGTGCGGCTCCTAGCCCATCAATGCCACGGGGATGGGCGCTGGCGCAGTCGGGGCGACGGGAGCCAGAACGGGAGCAGGGACAGGCGCGGCGTCTTCCTGCAAGGCCAGTTCAAGCTCATCCCAAAGCGCCTTATGTTCTTGAGACTCCGGCTGGGTGTCTTCCTCAGGAAACTGGAAGACTAAGGGCAGACCATCGTGATGCGGCATGGCGTACGTTTAGGTCAGGCTGGTTGGATGTAGACGACAGGAGAATCGAAGAGGAAGAGAAGATTGTAGCGGTACCGGGTAGTGCGGGGTTGATTTTAAACTGCGGCGCGGGCAACATTAGAAGTGGGAGCAGTTGGGACGAAGGTGGGCGGCAGAGCCTGGTCAAAGGGCTTGCCTCCCGGTGAGCCTGCACAGCGTTGTGCTCGCACGCCTCCCTGTCAGCCGGCGCAGCGGTGTGCTCGCACGCCTCCCGTCGACTCACACACTTGCTCGGACGGCACCTGCCGATGAGAAGCGGGACTCGTGGCGGCACGTAAACGCCCATGATTTCAATAGTGAAAGCGTGGGCCTTAACGTGACAGGTCTTTGTTCCAAAATACCTTGGCTCTTCATTTGTGCAACTTGTCATAAGCAGCTTGTCTCAAATTGAAGAAAAAAATTATGAAGTAATATTTGTGCCATATCACATGACCATGCTCAGTTTCAAGAATTTATGGTCATTTTTGGATTTTCTGAAATTTAAGATCCAGGATTCGAAACAATATCATAACCTGCATCATGCAATAAATTTTTAAGCCATACATCTGTCCTGTTGTATTTTTTAAGAAAGGATTTGGTCAAACATTTTGCTTAGTTAGACTTAAGACAAGTTATATATGCAGAGCAAAAGGATAATCCCCCCGTACCAGTGCATTGCCTGATATATTAACTCAAGTACTAGGCACGAACAAACGGGCTCAATTCTGTGCTCATCCTGGTGTAGTAGTAGTAGTACTAGGCAATGCAGTTGACGGGTGACCTTGGCGAGCGGCGACCGAGGGAATTGAACCGTGCTCGGCACGGTAGGTAACGTTGTCTAGTTACTAAAGCATCCCTCCGTTGTTCATCGGTAGTCATTATGGACCGGGGACATGAGGGGAATTTCCTAGGGCTGGAATTCTGGCCGCCAGATATTTCGACTCAAAACGCGGAGGCTCGACTGGTTGGGGTTGCCTAATGTGCGTACCACGCACGCCACCAGAAGGACACGAGCCCGGTTTTTTCATTTTCTTAGTTTTTTAGGATCAACACGAGCCAAGGTCTGGTTGGTACGCCGTTGGGTCCTACCATTCGAGAATACAAAAGGAACCTTTTAAATTGCCGAGCGAATCTATGTGTATTACAATGCCCGTATTTTCCTTGCAAATACTAATCTCAACGTGGTAATTGATTTATGACGAGTTGTTGAATTAGAGTGAGTTTGTGATATAGTGATCTCAACGTGGATTTCACATTTCATGGTATCCCTGGTAAGTTTTTCAATGCAAATTCAAATTTAAAAGATGAACAATATGGAGGTGAGAAAACTTTGTATGTATCAAGCATATGACCACACACGCACACACACACACATAGACACCCACACACGAACACAACAACAATCCAATAAGTATAGTGCATCTATTTTTCCAAACCATGCATGTATGACACGAATTCAAAAATACTCCTTCTGTTCCTAAATATTAGTTGTTTAGAGATTTCAACAAGCGACTACATACGGAGCAAAATGAGTGAATCTACACTCTAAAATATGTTTATATACATCCGTATGTGCCAGTCCACTTGAAATCTCTAAAAAGACTAATATTTAGGAACGAAGGGAGTAAAATGTAAGAGATGCATGGTCCTCAATTCAATATTTAAAACGAACATGAAACTGAAACATGAATATTAAGTCTAGTACTACAGTACATGCAAATGTTGTGTTTAATTAGGCGGAGCTATGATTGTCGGGGGTCACCCCCTCGACCTTAGATAAAATTGTGAAGCTCTATTTAGGGTTGTTTAGATTATATTTGTCCCCACCCTCCCAATTACCGATTGGTTGTGCATCCCCCACCCCTCCTCCCCGGGAGAATATCATGTGCCCCCATACCTTAGATGCTATATGCCGATACGAGATGCTTGGAGCTTGTAGATCTGAGATATAGCAGCTCACATGATGTCTTAATATTTTTACAGGAAACCTTGATGAGTTTGAGTATTGCACATAATTTGTACAAAAACTACTCAGATGCCCTTGGATCCCATATCCAACGACCTCGAAGCTTGTATCACTGTAGCATCTAAGATGAAGGAGGACATCATATTCTCCTGTATGTAAGAATATCATGTGCTACCACACCTTAGATGCTTTGGTGATACAAGCTCTTCAGAGCCGTTGGATTTGTGACCCAACACCTCCTCGGTGGTTCGAATGGTTTTTTGCAGAAAAGCCCCCAAAGAGTTCGGCCACTTCTTACAAGCACAAGGCTGCTCAGATGCCATTGGATCTCAGATCAAACGACCTCGAAGCTCGTATCACCGTAGCATCCAAGCTGCGAGAGCACCTTATGTTTTCTCGCACGGGAGAATATGAGGTGCTCCCGCACCGTAGATTCTATGGTGATACGAGTTCACAGAGATCTAACGGCCCACGGTAGGAGGTTTGAATGTTTTTGCAATATACGGCTGAGAGAGTTTGGGAATTGCGCAGAAAGTACAAGTACTACGCATGTGCCATCTGATCACTGATCATACGACCTAGATGCTCATATCACCGTAGCAGGTAATTAAGCTACAGGGAGCACCTAATATGAGCAACGGGGAGCCATTGGATCCAAGATGCAGCGGCACACACGAGGCCTGAATGTTTTATTTGCAAAAAAACCTTTGGAGAGTTTGGAAATTGCGCATAATTACAAAGACTACTCCCAAGCCATTGGACCTCACTTCCAACAGTGTAAAAACTCGTATCACCATAGCATCTAAGCTGCGGGGTGGATGTGATATTCTATGCCACTGTCATTTTTGTTCGTAAACTTGCAAAATACGTGTAACTTGTGCCGTTACTTGTCTAACCGCGCAAAGTGTTTGTTTAAAAAAACCATCCTACACTGAAATATTGGAACAACACACGGGGGTCCCACTTGTCATTAATCAAATTTGGACCTAAAACTAACAAATCTGAAAGACGAGATTCGAACTGGCAACCTGGACTACAAAGCGTAAGTCGATAGCCTGAAACAACAATGGTTGTTGGCTTTGTCCCATAACTTGATTTTATACAGTATTACGTTGAGTAGAGTAGAGGGAGTGCCTCGTCAACACGTGCATGACCGTTGACTCACTTACTGGTGGGTCCCAGGTCTGCGATCTCTCTCTTCTCTCCATCGTCTAACCTTTGCAGGGGCACACACGAAGAGCGGCGTAGCTTGCCGTGGTGTTATTACAACTAAAAAAAGCTTGGAAAATAGAAGAATCGCCTAGAACAAGAGACGTTGTGGCTGGTCGAGACGGAGCTAACCACACCTATCCTCCGTGCCATGTTAGCATGATGAAGCTGTGTGGCTAGTGGGGTGTTTTCGACCGACTGGCTGGGTCCCTAGGTCGAACCATAGGTACTACGTCTGATATAGTA
The DNA here is from genome assembly GCF_002575655.3 of Aegilops tauschii subsp. strangulata. Lineage (NCBI taxonomy): Eukaryota > Viridiplantae > Streptophyta > Magnoliopsida > Poales > Poaceae > Aegilops > Aegilops tauschii. Next base: position 532,155,436 of record NC_053039.3, read on the forward strand.
AATTTTTACACGCACATTTTTTCTCCGTGCCGAGACATGGCACACCCTACCGCGTGGTTTCAGGGTCCTCCCGAGTGGTGCACGCATATATTCTTCCTGACGTGGGACGCCCTACCGCGCGTTTTCGCCGAAGCAAGTAAATGAGTCGTCAAATCACGAAAGACCACTTTTCTCGCCAAGTACATCAGTGAAGCACGATGGCTAGCTAGTTGGGCTAGTTCAACCGATTAGCTAGGCTGCCGCCACATTATTTCACCCCTTTTTTATCTACTTGTCGGCAGGTAAATTTAAATATCCACCGCGGCGTTGCTCTGGTGTTTGAGTGCGGCAGGATTTTTAATTTTTTGATTGACGGGAGCAGGCGCGACAGGATTTTTAATTTTTTGATTGACGGGAGCAGGCGCGGCAGCAATTAGTCACGATGACTGCGCCTGTAAAACCCACTGCTCCCTGATGTGAGAAGTCGTCGACTAGTGTTTTACCATGGTGAAAACCAAAAGATTCCCCGCTCCTCGGATAGCTCCCTCCGCCTTCCCATAGATTGCATTGCCTTTCAGCCGTTTCACCCCCTGCATCACGAACGTCGTGCGCCTCGAGAAGCAGAGGGACTTCGGTGGTGTTTAGGCGCCCTCTGCATGGGCATGTCCATGTCTCGGCGCAACATGACCGTTGGATCAAACTCAGACGGTGCAGTCACTGTAGCACAAAGCGTGTGGGTGTGTTTGGTTGCATTCTCATCTCAATATAGTTGTTTCCTCTTCATGTATTTGTGTTAACCTACTAGTGTGGACTCATGCACCCTTCATGCACTCTGCCAAACACCCAAAAGTGGGTCGAGAAGGGAACTTTTGCTCCCATCCCGTGCATCCTTCATACACCCTGCCTAACACTATTCGTGCTTCATATGGTTCATGTTTCGTGGAGTACTGTAGCACCGTACTCTGTGTGTGCTGTAGACCTAGTTCTGTTAACATTGATCTCACCGTTCATTCTCGACCAGACAGTCGAGAAAGCGGTACTATGTTACTACATTACTGTTCATATAGTTGACATGCGCACAACATCATTTGTTGTCGTCATATCTTACTACACTAGCAACAAGATTATGTAGTACTGACGTATGAACCACTGCACATGCCTAGTAGTAGGAGCACTGTGTATGTTCAAGTGGCTGCCGTGTCTCGCACTCCTCCGTCGTAAGAGTTGAAACGCTTGCTGTAATCATTTTTTTCTTCAGAAAAACAGTGGACACGCTCTACCGTGTGGATCCTCCTCCAGCCATGCACTAAATTACTCACTTTCGCCGACGTGTGGGACAGCCAGCATCGGGGTCCACCAGCCATGCACTAAATTACTCCGTAGTAGAGTGACGGTAGACTACCCCGATCGAAGCGCCACAGTAATGCCCAATGAGCCGTCAAATCACAAAACCCCCTCCTTTCCAGCAGTAAGTTGGACGGACGAAGCAACCATCATTTCACTCTTCTCTCTCAGCTTCCTCTCTACCCAACTCGCTTCTCCCTCATCTTGTTCCTCATTTCTTCAAGAAAACCCCGACCTGCTTCTGCCATTGTTCTTCTCTCCCAAAGAAGGAAAGGTGAGTGCATCAATGGTGTTGATTCTGGCCAAGGCCCGGTCTTGCAACCCCGAGACTGATCCTATAACTCCCTCTTTTCTTCTTTTGGGTTTGTGATTATGGTTTATTTTCTTTTATTTCTATTTGACAGTTTCTTGATGGACGCTGGAGCACCGGCCGAAGTGATGTCTATGGCTCTGGCCAAAACCGTCGAGGCTCATGGTACGAAGAAGCGCAAGCACCCCGCCGAGACTACCGCACACAAGCTCAAAGCCATCGCCCTGTCCAAGCCCCCCTCTCCGGGATCCCTCATTAAGCAAGTCGAGGTAATATCTCTTCTTGATGATCTTTTTCTCGATCTTGATCGTGTTTTTTCATCTAACACGCAGTACTAGTACTACTAGTACAACTTTCTGGGTAATCTTGCATGTGATTTTTGTGTGCCAAATGACGGTTCTAAATTCCTCTTTTGACCAAAACATGCGAGAGGTTGACACTGATTTCTTATAGATTACTTTCAACTACTCCCTCTGTCCCAAATTTCTTGTCTTAGATTTGTCTAGATACGAATGTATCTAATACTAAAATGTGACCTGATACATCCGTATCTAGACAAATCTAAGACAAGAATTTTGGGACGGAGGGAGTACTTTATGAACATCAATGCTACCTTTGAAGAGGGTATATTTGCCTCAGTAACTTGTGTTATGGATATTGCAAGTAATCCCTCTGCTCTCATGCCTTTGAAGACATGTTCTAGTGTCTTTGTTCACTCATTTCTGTGCGTATATGTAGTCATATATGGAGTATAATATCGAAAATCATCTTATATTTCTGAACGGAGGTAGTAATAAAATATGGTTTCTGTTTGAATTAGAACTAGGTCCGCGGTGGAGATGAAGTTCTCAAAGTCATGCCGTGTGAACTGGAAGACCTGAGGATGAGTTATACTGCTCAACTATCCAGCTGTTGTGTCCTTGTCGCCACGTGTCCTGAACTAGTGTTTTCTTGTAGCATTGTTGTCAGGCGTGTTCTCGAGGCTATACTTGACCACAACAATTTCCTGGCTGTGCCTTCGATTACGAAGGGTGTGGTTCTTGTAAAGCTTCCCAACAAATCTGATGCGGCCTGTCTTCATGATCATGTTTATGAGGGGAAAGACCACTCTGTTAGGTTCTCCAAGGTTGACGAGATGGTGATGGTGCATGTAGACATCTCTCACGAAGTCCATGGCCTAGTCAGTTATGCGGGGTTCATCCCGTAGGTCGGCGGCAAGAAATAGTCTGCAGAGTTTAATTAGTGCAACTTTGTTTATCTGTAGTAAGTACTATTGTTCAGTGCTTGATTTGTGTTTGTGAACCCTGTATTGTTTATTAGTACTGCCGCTTTTGGTGTGTGGTCAGTCCTGAGAACGGTCTATGTTAATGTCTGTCCACTCAATTCAGTTTGCATATTTTGAAGTATCTAGATCATCTTTTTTGTGAGGACGGTTTATCAATTATGGTTACACTCCAATATCTGTATGCATTGCAGGGTTTATCGCACCCACCAGGATTTCCAGTCCCATGGATGTTCGGTCCATACGATTTGTCACGACCTTTGGATGGTCCTGCTTGTGGGAGTAGGCGGGGCCCCTGCATGCCACCCGTAGTTGGACGATCAATCTTCTGTTTAGTACTTCAACATAGTGATTTCCTGGTAAGGATTCACTCGTGATTTGCTGTCTAAATCTTATTGATTTAATGCCATGTTTTCTTTCTTTTCCTGTAATTTTACGATGCAGGTTTTGCCATGTGACATTCATCACAGAATAAACCGTTTGGTTTGCTCTACGATGGCTATTTTTGCAGGTTTCACTTCTTATGTCGTGTCAGTAACGAAGGCACTGTCCATCACTTATATTACTAGAAAAAATTGGACCAGTCTGTTGTCTGAGTACAAGCTGAATCCCTATGATGACCTGCAGTTTGGTTTAACAAAAACGCCACAATTAGTCCTTCTCGCGTTTAAAAGAAATGAAGAAAAAACTGGATCACGGTCACGAAGCCTAGTCAAGTTAGAAAGCTGATCAGAGCAGACCAGACACGATCGCCGCTGTCTCGCACATCGGTACCACCTTCAGCAACGGATCGAGAACCATCAGTTGCTCTAGCACTGACAGCGGCAGCAGCTCTGTCTGATCCAGCTGAGGATTGGGCACCGACCGCGTCAGCGGATCAAGATGATCTACCGGAGGATCGGGCATTGACACCGGCACCTGCTCCGACACCGGCACCAGCTCTATAAGGAGCACCATCTCCGGCAGTAGCGGCGGCTTCGGCACCTGCACCAACACTTGCACTTGCATCTGCTCCGGCCCGTGCAGCGGCAACCGAACGAGCAGTTGCACCGGCAACAGACTGGGCTGCAGTTCGCACTTCATATACCAAAGTCCTTACAAAACCGACATGTCCACCTTCTTGATAAGCATTGGCCGCCCAAGTGTTTCGTTCTTTTTTCTTTCCATGTTGTTTCGCATGATTCACAGTGTTGATCTAACTGTTTGGGTATGTCTTCTTGTTTGCAAACAGAGAATTCCTAGAGCAACGAGGGAGTCGTTCAACAATCCGGGCGACAGCGGCCAAGTTTCTCTTACCATGCGCAGCCTTGGTGTGAATGAACCTACTCAATATACCGTAAGTACAAAGGATGGTCGCATGATGATTGATGCCAAAGGATGGTCAAGGTTCAAATCTAAATCATATCTTGCGGTAGGGGATGATCTCAAAATCGAACTTTCTCGGCAAGGAGAGCTGGTCCAAATCAACTTTGAAATTCTTCAGTAGCAGCACGCAACTGCCGAACTGATCTATCCTCCGAGAGATTTTGATGTAATAATCTGGCATGGTGAAACAAGTGTCCTGTGTGTATAAGTAATACGACAGTATTATTTATCACATGGTATATCGTTGATAGAATTGCAACTCTCATTGCTGGTTAGGAACTGTTGTTCGATTTCATTCCAACAGCTGACGTGCTTTATTCAATTTTGTGTATTCGCCTTGCGACAGCATCTAAAACCACCGCCGTACCGATCGCTTGCAATATGAAAAGCGCTAAGGTAGAACACATGGGCCCCCAAACATGCAGGGTGGACCTGCGGCCCAAAGTCCAGAACCGTGAGTCTGTCTGAGTATTATATTCTCAGCTAAACCCCCATAATGCCCGTGCGTTGCACGTAACATCAAGATGCATTTGTATGAGTATTTTATCTTGTGAGAGAAAAGGATGAACGAGGGAAGGCCTTATTTGCAAATGTGGATAGGTGTGTGGGTACCTTTTTGCAAAATTGCCATAGTTTCCTTCCTATCCGTCAGATATAAATCGGACGGCCTATATTGCAGGATGGGAGGCACACCATCATCACCAACTCGTCTATACCGTATTAAAAACAACTCTGTTTTTTATAATTATATATGTTATATATATTCCCCTTGATTTTTCTTATGTATAAAGTTGTGATATAAAAGATTTGTATATTTCTTTACAGAGGGAGTATCTCTCTGTCAAAAATATATTTTTGTGTAACTAGTTACTCCCGTCTTTCTACTTCCTTTCGCTGATATGTGGGGCATCCGGCAATGGGGTCCACGTGCCATATGCACAAATTAGAGTGCACAACTGCACGGTAGACACACCCCGGTCGTAGCGCCGCAGTAATGCCCAATGAGCCGTCAAATCACAAACCCCCCTTTCCAGCTTTAGCAGTAAGCTGGACGGACGAAGCGGCAATATTTCACTGGGCCTGAATCCCCTTCTCCCTCGTCTACTTGTTCAGACAAAAACCCCTCTCGGCGATTGCATAGGGTTTTCTCATGGAGAACCAGGTACGAATTCTTCATCCATCCCCGATAAATCCAAGTCCCTTGGTCGCGGGTAATCCTAGGATGGCAGCCGCCGCCGTTGATGCATTTTTCTTCCTACTGAATCTAGTGTGTTTCATTTGCAGTGCCCAAAGTGCGAGGAACCTACAGGAGTCTGCGCCCTCGGCGAGACGCCACACTTGTTCCTTCTCATCCTAACACAAGATTTTAAAACGCGCACAGTATGTTCCTAGAATCCTCTTTTCTATCCGGGAGGGTGGGGTTTATTTGAACATGCTGTCGACTAATTTGGAAATTTGGATTGCTATATTTGGATAAAAGGTACTACCAGTACAATGGTCAACACTGACGTGAAGGAGGAAGTTATTTCTAGATTTGTATAGGGAATACATTGTGTTCTCATATTATTTTTCCTGCAGTGCATTATTTGCTCTGCCAGAACACATGTACTCAAGATGCTCGGCCTTGCCATAACTGAATACACCAGTTTAATGGTCACAGTGAAGACAAGCCATGGATATAAGTTCCGAGTTGGGTTCATGAACCAAGAAGATCGCTGCTTTTTTTATGGCCGAACTTGGATAAACTTTCTCAAGTGTTACCGACTGAAAGTTGGCGCACGAATGTTGATGGAAATAGCAGAACCTGGTCTCATCTTCATTGCGATCTTCCACCCCGATGTCGTTCCAATTGTTCATCCATGTTAGTTTTGTATCTGGTTCTTGCTTGTTGCCTCGATTACCTCTTAATCCACCTATTCTGTCTAACTAATCACAATTTAAATTTAGAAGTAGCAACGAATCTCTCACAAAGATGCTACTTCTAACTAATATTTTCTTATAATTGGTGGCACGTGTAGGTTTTTTCAGAGTTAAGCAGGCTGCTCGTTTGTTATTCTATAACAACTCGGCTGTTACTGATGGCACTGAAGTTGACTGGGACGACATCCATAAGTTCCTACACTTTATTGATCGTCTTGAGGTCCTTGTGGGGCGTTTCAATGGTGGAAGGCCACGTGGGATATGTGTGCCACTGCTGCACTCGTTGAACAGGTCCAACTGTGTCGAGAAACTTATGGTACGAGCTGTTTTCTGTTATATATGTTGTTCATAAACTATTGCTTATACACAGCTGTGATCTTCTTGAAACAGAAACTGCCCAGTTCTATTGTTCCTATACAGATGCCTGACCATGGTCGGGTCAGACTTGCGCTTGGTCACAACATGATGTTTATGTCGACCTACTCCATTCCCCTTGGAGGTGAAAAGATACTTATTCATGGGTGGTCTCAAATAATGAAGGCCCGTCCATCTTGGAGAATAGGACAGAAGATTATGTTCCTACTTTTCCATGGCTCTAAAGCGAATATCCTGTTTATTGACCACATTGCGAGATGAAGCCGCTTTCAGAAGGTTGTGGATGTGCGGGGTGGCGCCTGGGCCTTGTCCTGGGGCTTGGCGGCCTCACCCTTGGTTAACTGTAGGCAAAGTAGCATTGTTCGAGGCGTGCTTTGTACGGTTGAACCTGTATAAGTACTCATACTGCTTTCAGCTATGGTTGTTAAGTGCCCCTGCTGGTTTCAGTTAAGGTTGTTAAGTACTCCTGCTGCTTTTATAGTCTGTCGTGTTTCTTCAGTCCTATCTTCCTCCAGCCGCCAAAACCAAACCAGCGCCGACGGGGCCGCCTGCTTCCGCCTCCCACGGCTGGCTGCGCCTCAGCGCACGCATCACCGCCCCACCGTCTCCTAAATCGTTAACGTCGACGTCCGAGGCCTCGCCGTCGTCCTCCGCGCGCTTTGGTGCGCTCGCCGCGGCGCGGCCCTCTTGCGTTGTCAACATAGTCAACAAACAAAAGGAATCGGTAGAAGTACGTGGAGAGGATGATAGTACGGGCACACCATGTCAGCGTATGGAAAAATAAAATGCTTCCTCCTAGTGTTTTCCTGACATCTGGGACCCACGACATTGTGAGCGTATATAGTCAATAGACAAGAGAAGAGCACGAGATCGGCTGATACATGGGACGTAGCAAAACGGAGGAAACGGACCTCCTACGGTCGAAACGGGGGTCCTGTTGATCGGGAGGGGTGTGGCGTACTGCAAAACGGAGGAAACGGACTTGTGTTGGAGCGCTACGGTCGAAACGGGGGTCCTGTTCATCGGGAGGGGTGTGGCGTACCGCAAAACGGGACTCCACGGGATACTGTTCATCTCCACCGTTGACCCCCTCCAGCCTCCACGGGCTACTGTTCATCCACCATCGACCTCCTCCAGCCTCCACCTGTGACTGTTCATCCACGGGCTCTTGTTCATCCAGCCTCCACCACGCGCTACTCCACCGGCTACTGTTCAACCAGCCCTCTCCACGGGCTCCTGTTCAACCACCCCTCCACGGGCTACTGTTCATCCAGCCCTCCACTGTCTACTGTTCATCCAGCCCTCCACGGGGTAGTCCTGTTCATCCAGCCCTCCACGGGGTCCTGTTCATCCAGCCCAACCGGCTCGATCGATCAGGGTCCTGTTCATCTAGAGGCAACACCACGGGGTCCTGTTCATCCACCCCCACCGGGAACTGTTCATCCAACCCCCCCCAGCAACACTCACTATTCATCCAGAGGCAGCATCGATCGGCTTCAGTTAGCAGCAGTAGCGAAGGAATCGCTTGATCGGGTTCAGTTAACAGCCATCGATCGATCGCTCGGGTTCAGTAACGCGTAGCCTGCAGTGCAATCGCTCGGGTTCAGTTAGAGCCCAACGCCTCGCACCCACGCGCGTGCGTTTACGAGAGAAATGCTCATCGCTCCACCATAACTGGGAACACCCCGATATTTTCCTTGCCCTCGCTTCTTCCACGGGTTTTTCCATCATGGACGGCCCAAAGAATGTCATGCAGCTGCGTCTCCGGCCCGCCCAAGACGAAAAGCCCATTTTCTGTGATGATTATTTTTCATAGAAGTAGGACCCCACCACATCTATGATGATACCGGGTTTTGTCACAATTATCGTCATAGAAGTGTCATAAGTATGACAGAAAAAAATTTCGTTCGGCCCAAAATGTCACGGATGTGTCTTTTTTTGTAGTGAAGGAAGGACTCCAGAAGCCTCACACCTCGACGTGATCAAGGCAGCCTCCACCGAAGACTTGACGTGTACTCCAAGGACATCCCCGGCCGCCGCCATACGCATCCTATATCTATAACGGACTATGTAACCCTAGTTACCACTATGGCATGTATATAAGCCAAGGGTTTAGCCTGTAGAAGGGACCCGATCATAATCTCATTCACCTAGCCTTAGGGTTAGAACACAACTTACAATCTCGAGGTAGATCAAGCTTGTACTCGATACACGATCATTAGTACAATCAAAGCAGGACGCAGGGTATTACCTCTTCGAGAGGGACCGAACCTGGGTAAACACCGTGTCCCTTGTCTCCTGTTACCATCGATCCGAGATCCACAGCTCAAGATCCCCTCCCCCGAGGTCTCCCGGTTTTACCACCGACATTGGTGCTTTAATTGAGAGTTCCGCTCTGTGATCAGAAAAGGATCTATGGCTAATCTGCGGATCAACTGCAACGCCGGCAAGGACGGCATCTTTGCCGCTAGCCAACTATTCATGTTTGGTAGCATGGTTTTCCACGCCAACTCGACGGACCATCTAGCACCCATCGAGAACTTCACTGTGGACTAGATGGTCACTTTCGGAAGCCTAGAATACACCACGGATTCCCGTGGTGATCTTGATCTTTCCGGCTGGGCTCCAGACCGGATCAAGAACCTCTCGGTTGCTGAGGGCTCGACACCGGATCTGACCTCCGACCTGAACATCGGATCCGATCTCCCGATGGGTTCGATCCCATCAGAAGAATCGCTTGCTATCATGCCAGGCGAGGGCCTCGACAATTCAAACATGGACCCTACTTCAAGTGTGTATCCGATCTCCCCATGTAGTGGCCTAGATTCAGATCGGGCCGACCAATTCCCCAAGCTTGCGTCAAGCAGCGCTCGGGTCATGCTTCGAGTCTGCCTGGCCTCTAGCCAGGCCATGAAACCTGAAGATCTGTCTCACCTTAATGAGATGATAGATCGCACTCATAGCTTATCAATATCGAACGATCAGACTTCAGTTTACGACAAGATCGGACTTAAAGCCGATGACATGGAAAATTACATCCCACCCACCACCCACCTACTCGTCACAGTCGATGACTTAACCAACATGTTAGACTACGGTGAGGCCATCGACATGGATGAAGATGCCGACGACACTCCAGATACCACTATGCCTTTGAGCAATACAGGCAGGTGGACCGCAACATCCATCTACGATGTATACATGGTGGACACACCTAAGAACCCATTGAGGCGTCGGCACAGACGCGCGAAGGGTACCAACTATTGGGAACGCATTATTTAAAAAAAATCCTATGATCACGCAAGATCTATCTAGGAGATGCATAGCAACGAGAAGGGAGAGTGTGTCCACGTACCCTCGTAGAATGAAAGCAGAAGCATTTAGTAACGCGGTTGATGTAGTCGAACGTCTTTATGATCCAACCGATCCAAGAACCGAACGTACGGCACCTCCGTGTTCAGCACACGTTCAGCATGATGACGTCCCTCGAGCTCTTGATCCAGTTGAGGACGAAGGAGAGTTCGTCAGCACGACGGTGTGGTGACGGTGATGATGAAGTTACCGGCGTAGGGCTTCACCTAAGCACTACGATGATATGACTGAGGTGTTAAACTGTGGAGGGGGGCACCGCACACGGCTAAGAGATTGTCTGTTCTGCTTTAGGGTGCCCCCTGCCCACGTATATAAAGGAGGAGGGAGGAGGAAGCCGGCCAAGGGGGAGGCGCGCCAAGGGGGGAGTCCTACTAGGACTCCAAACCTAGTAGGATTCGCCCCCTTTCCTTCCAACGGAGAGGGGAAAAGGGGAAGGGAGAGAGAGGGAGATGGAAAGATGGAGGCCGCGCTCCCTCCCCTTATCCAATTCTGATTGGCGCAAGGGGGGCGCGCCCCACCTCCTGTGGCCTGCCTCCTCTCCTCCACTATAGCCCATTAGGCCCAAAAACTTTCCCGGGGGTTCCGATAGCCTCCCGATACTCCGATAAATCCCCGAACCTTATCGGAACCATTCCGATGTCCGTATATAACCTTCCAATATATCAATCTTTACCTCTCGACAATTTCGAGACACCTTGTCATGTCCATGATCTCATCCGGGACTTCGAACAAACTTTGGTCATCAAATCACATAACTCACAATACAAATCGTCATCAAACATTAAGTGTGCAGACCATACGGGTTCGAGAACTATGTAGACATGACCGAGACACATCTCCGGTCAATAACCTGTTACAGCCCTAGAATTGCTTGTAGTTAATTGCATGAAAGCATTCATGTCATCATGTTTAATTCAAATGAATTTGAATTGGGGATGACCAAACCCTAGCACCAAATGAATTCAACTAGGTTCAAAATAAAAATATTTTCATTAAACCCAAAATGCCCTTCAAAAATGTTCATTATTTATGGAAAAAGGTTAAAACCTTTACCAGAGGTCATGCACATTTTTCCAAGGCATTTATGGTCTTTGAGTTAATTCAAACATATTTGAATTGGAGCTATTTAAATGCCATATACATTTTTGGTGCTCCAAAAATGTTGGAAATTGTTATGGGTCACTAGAATAATTCAGACAGCACCCCTAATTATTTCCAGGATTTTATAAAATGGTTTAGTATTTTACTAAATCAAAACAAAACAAATTAAACTAGAAAACAGAAACAATTAAGTAAGAGAGAGAGAGAGAAGGCCACTGGGCCCCTCACCTGGACATACCTGGCGCCCCACCACGGCCCAGGAGCTGGCCCAGCCCACCAGAGCCGCCACCGTCTCCCACCTCGCGCCAGAAGGACGCCAGAGGGACGCCGGGCGTGTGGTCGCCGCGCGCGAGGCCACCTCCTGCTTCCGCCGCTTCTGGACGCCTCCACGAGTGCCACGGCACCTCCCCGACCCCCTCTCACTTCTCCCTCACTCGCTGCACTCCCTCCCCTCCCCTGTCTCTCTCCCCGCAGCACCACCGAACGGAGCCGTCGCCACCGTCGCCGTTGCCGTGGCCACCGGCCACCCCTCGCCCCGCCGATGAGTCCACGAGCTCCGCCTCGACGCCTTGAAGCTCCCCCTCAACGCGAGCATCGCCGGACGCCCTGTCGCCTCGCCATCGACCCGTCGTCTCCACTCACGGCCGTGCATCGCCGCCGCCAAATTCCGACGCCGTCCGTGCCTCCCCGAGCTCGCCGAGAACCTCTTCGTGACCGCGGTGAGCACCCGGTCATTTCCCCCCTAACCCTGCTCCCCGTTTGGTTGCCGTAGCACCGTTCCCCACGAGCACCGAACCACGCCGCCGCCCGAGCTTCTCGCCGCCGTGGCCACAGTCATCATAGCTCCCAACCGAGCACACCCACGTGCTCACCGCGCCGCGTAGGTGCCGTAGGAGCTAAGCACGCCACTCAACGACCACCGCAGCCCCGTTCCCGAGTGCGCCCGAGCTCCGGCCGCCGCGGTCGAGCCCCTCGCCATCGCCTCCGGCCACCCCGGGCCCGACTGGCGCCACCGCCCGACGCGCGCTGGTCTGGGCTCTCGAACGAGCCCAGCCACGCTGCGAACGGGGCACCACAGCCCGTGCCCGAGTGCCCCGCCGCGTCTGCTGCCGCCGGCGGCTAAACGCCGGTTAGGTGACATGGCAGATTAGGTTAGCCACTAACCCCGTGGTTAGTTTAACCCAGTGACACTGACACCGGGCCCCACGACGGGTCAAAGCTGAGTCAACGCGGGGTTAAACCGGAGTTCAACACTGTCTCAATGACATGCGGGTCCCACCGTCAGGTTTGACCGTGGTTGACTGCTGACGTCGCTATGACACACTGCTGACATCATAAATACATTTGCTGGGATTTTCTTATTTAGAAATAATTCAAAAAATTCCAGAAAATGCCCTAACTTCTAAAATTCATAGAAATTCAACCGTAGCTCCAAATGAAATGATTTATATATGAAAAATTATCAGAAAAATCCAGAGAATCTGTTTATGGCATCCTCATGCATGTTTGAACAACTTACAGCCACTGTATATGACAATTTAAATAAATGGCATCTGAAATGTCTTATATGGAGTTTGAATTTGAACCTAAGGTTCAAACCAACTCCATTTAATATGTTGCTAGCTGCATTAGCTCAAAACACATTCATATTGCCATGTCATGATCATGCATCATATTGTGCATTGCATTGATTGTGTTTCCTCTCTGTTGCCGGTATTGTCCCCTCTCGATAGCCGTGTTTCCGACGATGAGTTCGATGACACTAATGAAGACTCAATGCTATCTTCGGAAGTGTCAGGCAAGCATAAACCCCTTGTTCATTCCGATACAATCCCACTCTCTCGCTCCTGCTCTCTTTACTGCATTAGGACAACAACGATTCAACTGTTACTTGTTGCGGTAGTTGAACCCCTTATCCTCTGCATGACCTGTCATTGCCACAGTAAATAGATGAAACCCACTAGCATGAGTAGGAGTTGTTTGAGCCCTGATGTGCCTACTCATTCATGCTTGTTTGTCATGCCTGCTATTGCTTAGAGTTGTGTCAGGTCTAATTCATCGGGGATGAATTGGAATGGTGATGAACATGTCCTACTGTGTGTGAGCTAAGTGTGTGAACACGATTTGGTAAAGGTAGCGGTGAGAGGCCATGTAGGAGTACATGGTGGGTTGTCTCATTGCAGCCGTCCTCAGGAACTGAGTTCTGTGTTTGTGATCCATGATACAGTTACTACCACGCATTGGGCCCGAAACCAATGGACCCTCTCGGCTTCTTAATCACCCTTGTCCTCTGTCCAGGAGTTGCAAGTAGTTTCTGGTGTTTGTAGTATGCTGGAGGCCGTGGGCAGCGCTGACCGGAGGGGTGGGCTGTGATGCGGTAGGCACGTGGCCGGGCATGCCGGGCGCCCGTTTGGTGTCTCGGAACCCTGCACACATCGTTCGGGGCCGTATGTGGAAACCTCGGCCGGACTCCCTGCGGATGGAACCTGAATAGGCGATAAACCTGGACTAGAGACTTGAGTGTTTAGGTAGGCTGTGGCCGACACCCTCGCTGGGCCTCCGCTTGAAGGTTGCCGAGTACATGTCGTGTAAACGGCGGTAAGTGGTGAGAGCGTGTGTGTCGAAGTACACCCCTGCAGGGTTAACATCATCTATTCGAATAGCCGTGTCCGCGGTAAAGGACTTCTGGGTTGCCTATAACAGTTCATAGACAAGTGAAAGTGGATACTCTAAAATGCGCAAGATAAGCGTGAGTGCTATGGATGGCGTTCTCGTAGGGAGACGGGAGCGGATCCATAGTGGAGTATTGATATGGTGAATATGTGGACTCGTGTGCGCCACCTCAAAAGAGTTGCTTGCAGTCGTAGTTCAGGATAGCCACTGAGTCAAAGCTGGCTTGCTGCAGTTAAACTCCACCACCCCTTTGTTGATACCGATGCATATGTAGCTAGTTCTGATGTAAGTCTTGCTGGGTACATTTGTACTCACGTTTGCCTATTTTATGTTTTGCAGAGAGACGTCAGTCTCGCTAGTAGTTCCGTGTGGACTTCGACGTTTAGCTTGATACCTCAGCTACGATCTTGTGCCCTCGGCAGGATCTGGTAGATAGTCAGGCTTCTCAGCCTTTTTCATTTGTAGATGTCTGTACTCAGACATGTTAAGCTTCCGCATGTGCTTTGACTTGTATGCTCTGAATGTTGGGTCATGAGACCCATGTTTGTAATATCTGGCTCTTCGGAGCCTAATGAATAAATACTCTGAGTCGTAGAGTCTTGTTGTGATGCCATGTTGTATTTGCACATATCGAGCATATTGTGTGTATGATTGAAATGCTTGGTATGTGTGGGATCCGACAATCTAGTTGTCTATCCTTAGCAGCCTCTCTTATGGGGAAATGTAGTCTAGTGCCTCCTTGAGCCATAGTAGTCCTGCTAGCCCAGCACTACTGCTCTGGACACTTGACTGGCCGGCATGTGCTTCATATCGTTCCGGTGTCTGTCCCTTCGGGGAAATGTCACGCGGTGACATCCGGAGTCCTGCCTAGCCTGCTACAGCCCGGGTTCCCGGAGTCCTGTTAGCCCAGCGCTACAACCCAGATTCGCACGCTGCTGACCGACATGTTCGATGTTGATTCATGTATGCCTGTCCCCATATGTTAGTGCCGCTTTGGGTTCACGACTAGCCATGTCGGCCCGGGTTCTCTGTCATATGGATACTAGCGACATTATCATATACGTGAGCCAAAAGGCGCAAACGGTCCCGGGCCATGGTAAGGCGACACCCGTGGGAATACCGTGCGTGAGGCCACAAGGTGATATGAGGTGTTACAGGCTAGATCGGTGTGACTTAGAATCGGGGTCCCGACAGCACCAATAGTGGAACCTGGATGCTCATATTGGCTCCTACATATTCTACGAAGATCTTTATCGGTCAAACTGCATAACAACATATGTCATTCCCTTTGTCATCGGTATGTTACATGCCCGAGATTCGATCGTCGCTATCTTCATACCTAGTTCAATCTCGTTACTGGCAAGTCTGTTTACTCGTTTCGTAATACATCATCCCGTAACTAACTCATTAGTCACATTGCTTGCAAGGCTTATAGTGATCTGCATTACCGAGAGGGCCCAGAGATACCTCTCCGGTACACGGAGTGACAAATCCTAATCTCGATCTATGCCAACTCAACAAACACCATTGTCGGGTGGTAGGTGCGACATATGCCAACGGGTGGCTTATCATTGTGGGAGCCACTAAGACATCGCCGGTGCCTGGAAACGGGATAAGGCGAAGACATGCACGCCGACGGATCTTACCCAGGTTCGGGGCTCTCCGTGGAGATAACACCCCTAATCCTGCTCTGCGGGGTCTCCGCATGATCACTAGATCAACAGAAGTAGCTACAAGTGCTCCTTGAGCTGTTTGGCTAGAGGAGGAAGAAAGGCAAGGCTAGCTCTCCTCTTGCCTCTACGTGGTGTGTAAAACTATCTCAGAGATTAACCCTTTGCATGGGTGCCCTGGGGGTTTATATAGGCCTACCCCCCAGGGATACAATGGTAATCCGGCTGGGCGCGGGTCCCAGCCGTCAGTGTCTGTGTTCGCCGGCTTCTCCGCCGGCCGTTGGGGCCCGCCGACTGGCGGGTCCCGCCGGCTGCCGGCCTCTTGGCCGACAGGCCGGCCCCACCGCCCGGGGGTCTTGTCGGTGGCTGGTTACTGTTGCCTCGCCCCTGATGACGAGGGCTTTGTCGAGGTAAGCATGGCTACAGTGCTGCCGCCTAGCGGGCTCTCACTGTAGCATTACCTTGTCTTGTCTTCTTAATGATGCACATACTTCAAGGGAGGAAGGTAGCCGGCTATTTGGAGCCGGCTACGCCCCAGGCCGACTAGGGGAGGTCGGGCCGCCTTCGAGCGTCTCTCTGGCTGAAGGGGCCCGCCGCCTGCGGGCCGTATTGGCGCCTGTCGTGGGTGGCGTCACGGTCAACATGGCAACAGTGTCGCGCCGGACGGGGGATGGCTGACCCGTACGGCGCACTGTGGCCATGCATGCTCCGGGATTCGGGGGTGGTAGGCTGTACTGTGCCACGCCCCGTCTTATCGTAGTTATATGGGTGCAGCCCTTGAGGGTGCAGTCTTGGCCGGCTTCCGGGAGTCGGTCTTCTTGCGGCTGGCTTTTGGGAGTCGGTCTTCTTGTGGCCGGCTTCTGGGAGTCGGTCTTCTTACGGCCGGCTTCTGGGAGTCGACCATCCTATGGTTATCTTCGGGAAGGTTTTTGAGGTCGGGTCGCCTTCCGGTACTCGGCCTGTGAGATAGCCGACCAGGGGAAGGCGGCCCTGTGTTTTGGATGCTTGAAGGCCCGATCGGCCTGATAATTTTTCGAAGAGCCAGGGGGAGTCGGTTAGGCTACCCATGGCCATTTACTCCGACAGTAGTCCCCGAAGTTGGTTGGGCTTCGAGGCTAAGAAGAGGACGAGAAGCTCGGTCAGCTTCCTATCTTGAAGAGCCAGTAGCTAGGAGCCGGCTTCGGTTGGGTGCGCCGTTTTGGCGAGATATTGAAGTCTGAAGGCGGGAGTCGGCTGGTGCGGACGCCGGGTTGCGGGCCGGCCGCTCGCCGCCCGTGCGCCACGTGGCACCCTCCAGCTAAAAAAAGCCTGCCAGCCCACGCGCGTGACGGGACGCCGCTGCAGGCCGGGGCCCACCACTCCCACACCTAGGCCCAGGTGCGGATTCTCTGTGGCTCAAAGCGGGCCGCTCGCCTTTCGACGGCAGTTTCTGCACGTCGTTAGGGCGCAATAATCGCGGGACGTGGGGGAGTGGGCGCACTTAATCCCACGTCCCCCCCACGCCTCGCCTCCTTGGCTGCGCCGCACGAGGCTATAAGTAGGGGGAGGAGGGGGAGCGGCGGGCGCTCGCACGCTCACCCTCGCTCCGCCATTTTCTTCCTTTCCTTCTCCGCCGCAGCAGCCCTTCGCCACCGTGCCGTCCCCTAGTCTTCGCACTACCCCACAGCTTCGCTGTCGCGGGGCCGTGGTTTCGCCGTTGCTGCGCCCTTTCTCGTCAGCTTCCCGCCGTCATGCAGCACCGCGGAGACTGGGACGGCTCCAACGTCCACGCGGACCACATCGACTTCCTCCGCAAGACGCGGCGGCTGCCCGGCGAGGACCAGGTGCCGGTGTGTCTTGCGCCGAAGAAGGAGATCTCGCCGGTGCCGGAGGAGGGCGAGCGGGTAATCTTCCGCTCGCACTTCCTGCGCGGCCTCGGCCTGCCCGCGAGTGCCTTCTTCCACTCCTTCCTTGAATTCTACCAGCTCCAGCCGCACCACCTCACTCCAAACACGGTGGTGCTGCTGACCGCCTTCGTCACTCTGTGCGAGGGCTTCCTCGGTGTCCTTCCCACCCTCGAGCTTTGGGGGGAATTCTTCCAATCCAAGCTTGGCACCCGCATGCAGGGCGTGCCGGCTCAAAGCGGCGCCTTCATCGCGGTGCGGAGGCCGGCAGCCGACAACCCCTTCCCTGCCATCACGCTGATCCAGTCGGTGAAACTCTGGCAGAAATCGTACTTCTACGTGAAGAACGTCGCCCCGCAAGGCGACTACGTCAATTTGCCGGCTTACGTAGCCGGCCCGCCGGCTAGGAGGCGGCCCCAGTGGTCCTATCGGGCCAGGACGCTGTCGCCGGCTGGAGCCGCCGCCGTCGCCCGACTCCGGGTAATGATCTAGTCGGAGGGCCTGACTGGGCCCGACCTGCTGGCCGCCTTCGTGGTGCGCTGGGTGCTCCCGCTTCAAGGCCGCCCTCATTTGATCTGTCAAATTAGCGGCCAACTCGATCCGAGTCGGATGTGCACCAAGGAGACGCCTCATGATGAGGTGGCTCACATGGTGAACTATCTCGCGAACTGCAAGCTCTCTGCAGAGTGGCAGTTTGGCAAGGAGCCGTACTCCCGTGCCAATCCCCCGCCCATGGTATGCTTTCTTTATCTTCTCTTCTTTAGTTTTGTCACCAAGTTTTTCTTGGCCGACTCTGACCAGTCGGCACGTCTTGGCAGAGCCCTCTCCTTCGACCTGCGGCCGGGTCAGTGGGGGCGGATCGCCAATTTCTCCCCGACCGGGCGGAGCATGACTTGGAGGACCCCGACTTGGGGGCGGCCGCTATGGACGATAACACCAAGGCAGGAGGCGCCGAAGCAGGCGGCTCCGGGCTTGGGGCCAGCTTCGACGACTGGCCGGATGACGACGAGGCGGAAATCGTCCCGCGCCGCCAGCCGGCGTCCGACCATGGCGCGGATTCACCCGCCGCGCCGCCTGCTCGAGGCGGCGCGTAGAAGCGTCGGGCCGCGTCGGGTTTGTTTGGCAGTCAGCCGAAGAAGCCCAAGAGCGGGGCGGCGGCGACTAGGCGGGATGAGGCGGCCGCGAAGGCGGCCCGCTTCCGCAAGGTGGTGAAGCAGCCGCAAAAGTTTTCGGCGTAAGTGTCGATTCTCTTGCATATTCCTTCTTCTTTTCTTGTCGATTTCTGAATCCTTGTCTTGACTTATCAAACAGGGCTCTGCTCTCTCTTGAGCGGATCGCTGCCGCCTCCGTGGTTGGATCGGCGGGAGGATCCGCAAGCACCCGCCGCGTGGACCCCCGTGCCGAGCTTCAAGCGGCAACGGAGCGGAACGCGTGGGAGGAGCGGGAGGCGGAGGAGCTGAGGGCGGCCACTGCCAAGGCGGTGCAAGAGATGGCGGAGGAGTCGGCGAAGGCACAAGCCGACGCGGCGGCCAAGGCTCAGGCGGAGGCTGCAGCCGCAGCGGCAGCGGCGGGGGCCTTGCATGTCACCCCCCTGTGCGCCGTGGCGCCCGAGATCCCGGAGACCCCGCCGGAGGAAACCGGTGGCGACCTGCCGGGGATGGAGAGGGAGGAGGACGACGTCGTCGTCCGGGAGAGGGAGGCGGCACCGCCATCGCCGACTGGGGCGGACCGAGGCAACCAGCTTGACGCGCCGCCCGTGCGGCCGGCTGGAGGTGAGCCGGCAGCGAGGACGGACCTGGTGATCCGGTCGCCAGCACGCCAGTGCGCGGGGAAGGCGACTTCGGCGCCGGACCCGCAGAAGGCCACGAGCTCTGGCTCGTCGACCCAGGATCTGGAGACAGCCAGCGCCAGCTCGGGGTGGATGCCGGGTGGTGGGACGGCCGTGGTGAACGTGGCGGCGCAAGAAGTCCGGAACCGGCTTCAGTCCCAGGCCGCCGTGCTGAGGCAGTACAATGAAGAGTTCCTCGTGACACGGGCGGCCATTCGGGTGAGTCTTCCCGCTTTTCTGTTTCTTGATCTTGATTTCTTCCGTGGGGGCGCGTCAGCGCACCCACTGGGTGTAGTCCCCGAGTTCCGAGTCGGCTGCTGAGTAGGCGGCTTGGAACTTCTTAGTAGACTTTGATTGCTTATCTTGCTCTTGTTCGCATCTCTGTCCGACTTGCAGGACTACCATAACCTCCGTGCGGCTGCCTTCAACTCCCAGGCTCGGGAGTTGACCCAGAAGACCGCTGATCTAACTGAGAGTCAGAGTAAGTGCTTCATCTTTTATCTCACGTGGGGGCACGTCAGCGCACCCACTGGGTGTAGTCCCCGAGATTCGGGCCGACTGCTGAGCAGTCGGGTCGGATCTTTCCTAGCGACTTCTTTCTTATTGCTTTTTTCTTCTTTGCCATATCTGCAGAGGCCAATGCCAGCCTGAGGGAGCAGCTGGGTGGGACCCAGACCGCCCTTCGCGCCAAGGAAGCTGAGTTTGACGCCTTGGTTCAGGAGCGTGACCGCTTTGTCAAGAGGCTGGCCGACCAGGAGGAGAGCCACAAGGCGGCCCTGAAGGCGGTGCAGGACAACGAGGCCGCCCTCCAGGCCGAGTACGAGACCGAGGCGGCGAGCTGGGCAGAGGCAAGGCAGTCGCTGATCAGCGGCTACGGCCAGATCAAAGACTTGGTTGATGGCAGGCCGCCCTCTTCTTCGTTTCTTGCTTGCCGCTTGCCATTTGGTCCATTCTCTGACTTTGTGTTTTTTCTCTTCCTTTCTTTCTTGTGCAGAGTACTTCCCTGGTTACTCTACCGCCGCCAACCAGGTCGTCAAGGCCCACCGCGAGGCACGAAGGCTAGCTGGTGTGGAGATCGCGCCGAATGCTCGTCGGTCGCTTGAGGAGTAGCTTCTGGCGATCCAATCCCGCCTCCAGCCGGCTCACCGCATGCTCCGCCGTCTTCAGCGCGCTGGGGCGCAAGTGCTGGCCGCCCTCTGGCCCGGCGAGGCGATTCCCCGTACCCCCAGTCGGACTGCCGACTGGCTGGAGGTAGCGGTTGGCCGCTTCGAGGCCTGGAAGGCTTCTGCAGCTCGGTCAGGCGCCAGGCGGGCGCTGGAGTTCGTCAAAGCCTAGTATCCTGAGTTGAGCTTGGACCAGCTGGCCACCTGGCGGCAGGAGGCCGATGAGGAGTTGGAGGCGGTGCGGCCCGATATCATCCAGCGTGCTTTGGCAATTGCCGACTACACCGACACCAGTGCCTTTGCTCCTGAGGTGGATGATAACGACATTGCTCAGCCGGAGGAGTGGTTCGGGCTGAACCCGGCGGATGGTGAGGACTCGGTGGAGGAGATCGATTCCAGTGACGAGGGCGAAGAGGATGAGGGAGAGGATGGTGAAGACGCCGTGCCAGACGGTGGAGCAGCCGGCCAGCCTCAACTTGATCGTGCCTCCAGCAACGAGGCACGTGCGAGCGCGCCGCCTGCAGCCGGTGATGATCAAGCCGAGACTCGCCAGCCGGCCACTCCTCCCGCCGGTACTGCCGTCTCCACCGACCGGCCCGGCTCGCCTGTTGTGCCCTTAGCCTGATCTGCCGCCTTTGCTTTCCTGTCTATTGCTCTTCGAACAATATTTTGTTAAGTTTGCGCAGTTCCACCCACTAGGGGTGTATTCAAGTTATGTTGACTGCCGGCCTGTTGAAGGCCTTTTGTGTAAATATAATCATGCATGTGTTTGGCTTCCCATTGTTCTTGCTTTTCATCCTTTGGCTGTTTCCTTTGCCGCCCTTTCTTGGTCGCTGCCTTCCCAGCCGGACAGCTGCTCTGCAGTCTATGGCTGGAGAAGTGCTTGGCCGGTTGGGAGGGCAAGTACTCTAGCTTTCTTGGATTGTAGAAAAGTGAATGGGAAGCCGGCCAGCCGGCTGTTCTGACAGCCGGTAGGTGTGGTGGGAGGCCGGCTTGTGTTATATAGGTTCGTTAGTCCTTAGCCGTTTTTCGTGTGGGCATCCTTTCCTGCCTTTGGCTCTTGCCAGTCGGACAGTCGGTTCTTCGAGCTGCGACTTTCAATAAGAGAGGGCTCGGGTGCCGGCACACTACTTGTCTGACTGCAGGTAGAACTTTAATATAGCTCAAGGCGGCAAGTCCCCGGGCCGACTGGTCGAACCCGGTGCCGGATAGAAAATCAAATGTAATAGCACATTTATAGGTATGACACTCGTCATTCAAAGATAAAAGAGGGTAGTCCCCGAGTGCGCCTCGGGGGGCCCGTTGTCTTGTAGTTAATACAAAAGGTAGCGTGGTACATACTACTTTTAACTGTAAAATCTTCTCAGGAGATTGGCGTTCCATGGTCGTTCCGACTCCTTGCCGGAATCATCCCTCTTGCGTGCCTTCGGCTTCTGTGCATCGATCAGGTAGTAGGAGTCGTTGCCTAGGGCCTTGCCGATGACGAATGGGCCTTCCCAAGGGGGCGAGAGCTTGTGCTGGCCGGCTGTTCGCTGGATCAGCCGGAGCAGAAGATCGCCTTCTTGGAAGGATCATGGCTTGACCTTCCGGTTGTGGTAACGGTGCAAACCCTGCTGGTAGATGGCGGACCGGCTGAGTGCTAACAGCCGGCCCTCTTCCAGCAAGTCGACACCGTCTTCTCGCGCTTCCTTGGCCTCCGCCTCCGTGTACATGGTGACCCGAGGCGAGTCGAACTCGATGTCAGTTGGGATGACAGCCTCGGCACCATATACAAGGAAGAAAGGAGTGAAGCCGGTTGACTTGTTTGGGGTAGTACGCAGACTCCAGAGGACAGCCGGCAGCTCATCAAGCCAGCAGTCGGCCGAACGCTCCAGTGGTACGACCAGTCGGGGCTTCATGCCGGAGAGGATGAGGCCGTTTGCTCGCTCGACCTGGCCGTTTGACTGCAGGTGGGCAACGGACGCTAAGTCCAGTCGGATGCCCTGTGTCACGCAGAAACATGCCAGTGCTCCCTTGGCAAAATTCGTGCCGTTGTCGGTGATGATGCTGTGTGGTATACCATACCGGGTGGTGATATCTGCGATGAATGTCACGGCAGTCGGCCCGTTCAGCTTCTTGATTGGCTTCGCTTCAATCCACTTGGTGAATTTGCCACGGCGACAGGCAGATGTGTCATGCCGCCGCGTGCTGTCTTGAATGGGCCCACCATGTCCAGCCCCCTGACGGCAAAGGGCCAGGTGAGGGGGATGGTCTTGAGTGCAGAAGCCGGCAAGTGTTGCTTGGAGCTGAAGACTTGGCACCCTTTGCAGCATTTGACTAATTCCTTGGCATCTTCCAAAGCAGTCGGCCAGAAGAAACCATGGCGGAAAGCTTTGGCGACAAGTGATCTTGAGGCCGCGTGGTGGCCGCATTCGCCTTGGTGCATGTCCTTGAGGATTGCTATGCCCTTCTCTGGCTCGACGCAGCGCTGGAAGACTCCAGTGATGCTGCGCCTAACAAGTTCCCTGTTTACTATTGTGTATGCTCCGGCTCGGCGTTGAACTTGTCTTGCCGAGATCTCGTCAGTCGGCAGCTCTCTGTTTACCAGGAAGTTGAGGATGGGTTGGGCCCATGATGGAGCTGTGACTTCTTCTATTGTCAATACGGCTACCGTGACCCGGGTGGGTGGGTTGGGTGGTGAAGAGTTGGAGTCGGCCACCGCCTGTTGTGTCGTTGCAGTCCCCGGGCCGGGTTCTGAAGTCCCTGAGCCGGGTGCGACTACGGCAGTCCCCGGGCCGCCTGTCGAAGTCCCCGAGCCGCCTGCTGGGTTACCCAAGTCGGATCCGACTGCATCAGGGGCAGGCGGTATGAAGATGGAGTCTGATTCTGGAGACGGCTTGACAGACGGTTTGAGTTGGAGAGAGACGCCGGTTGGTATAGCTTGTCGGGTGGAGCCAATCCGTGCCAGGGCATCTTCTTGCTCGTTGTCGGCCCGTGGCACGTGGAGGAACTCGCATCCTTCAAAGTATCCACTGATTTGCTGGACGAGGAATCGATAGCTCGCCATGTTTGCGTCCTTGGCGCCCCAGTCGCCGGATGACTGCTGGACTACCTAATCCGAGTCGCCATAGCATAGGATCCGGCGTATGCCGAGCTCTTTGGCTAGCCGGAGCCCGTGTATGAGCGCCTCGTACTTGGCCACATTGTTGGAGGCGGCAAAATGAATTTGCAGTGTGTATCTGAGTTTGTCGCCCTTGGGAGAGGTGAGGACGATGCTGGCTCCCAAGCCGGTGCGCATCTTGGATCCATCGAAGTGCATCCGCCAATGAGTGGAGTCGGGAGCCGGCGGTAGGTACTGGGTCTCGGCCCAGTCGACAAGGAAGTCGGCCAATGCTTGGGACTTGATGGCAGTGCGGGGCTGGTAGAAGATAGTGTAAGGAGCCAGCGCAATGGCCCACTTAGCCACCTGGCCGGATGCATCCCGGCTGCCTATGATCTCGGCAAGCGGGGCAGTGCATACGACCGTGATGGGATGCTCTTGAAAGTAGGGCTTCAGCTTCTTGGCGGCAAAGTACACTCCATAGCACATCTTCTGGTAGTGCGGGTAGTTTTGCTTCGAGGTGGACAGTACTTCGCTCAAATAATATACCGGCCTCTGGACTAATTGAGCCCGGCCTTCTTCTGGGCGTTGGACCACGATAACTGTACTGACCACTCGGCTAGTCACAGCAATGTAAAGGAGCATGGGCTCTTTCTCAGTCGGCGCTGCCAGGACAGGCGGTGTGGTCAGCATCTTCTTCAACTCGTGGAAAGCTTGGTCTGCTTGGTCGTTCCACTCAAAGTGGGTGGACTTCTTCATGAGTCGGTACAGGGGGAGAGCCTTCTCTCCCAGCCGGCTGATAAAGCGGTTTAGGGAGGCCAGGCACCCGGTAAACTTCTGAACGTCTCGCAGCTTGGTAGGAATCTCCATTCTTTCTATGGCCTTGATCTTCACTGGGCTACACTCGATGCCGCGTTCGAAGACCAAAAAGCCTAGAAGCTGGCCGGCTGGTACTCCGAACACGCATTTCTCAGGGTTGAGTTTGATCTGAAACCGGCGCAAGTTGGCAAATGTTTCTCTGAGATCTTCCAGCAGGGTGCCGCGCTTCTCCGTCTTCACCACAATATCGTCTACATAGACGTGGGCATTTCTACCGAGTTGCTTGAGGAGGCATTTCTGCATGCAACGCTGAAAAGTGGCACCGGCATTTCTCAAGCCGAATGTCATAGTCAGGTAGCAGAAAGCTCTGAATGGTGTGATGAAGGCGGTCTTCGGGCGGTCGGCTGGATCCAACTTGATCTGGTGGTAGCCTGAGTAAGCATCCAAGAAACTCAACAGCTCGCATCCGGCTGTGGAGTCTATCACTTGATCGATTCGTGGTAAGGCAAACGGATCCTTGGGGTAGGCTTTGTTGAGGCTGGTGTAATCTATACACATACACCATTTATTGTTTTTCTTCAACACCAGGACCGGGTTGGCAAGCCATTCTGGAAAAAACACCTCCATAATGAAGCCGGCTGCCAGGAGCCGGGCTATCTCTTCTCCTACGATCCTTCTCTTCTCCTCCGACAGTCGGCGGAGAGGTTGCTTGACTGGTTTTGCGTCCGCTCGGACGTGTAGCTTGTGCTCGGCGAAATCCTTCGGAACACCCGACATGTCCATTGGGGACCATGCAAAGATGTCCCGATTCTCACGGAGGAAGTCGACGAGCTCGCCTTCCTATTTGCTGTCCAGGTTTGCACCAATGACAGCAAACCTCTCCGGGTTCTCCGGGTCCAGAGGTATCTTCTTTGTTTCCTTGGCCGGCTGGAAGGAGCCTTGAGCATCATATTCCTTGGGGTTAGGGGACAGGGTCGGCTGCTTGCCGGCCATGGCCACGACTCGATCCAGCATCTTCTTCTCTTCAGCAATCACGAGGGACTCGGCCAGCCGGCTGCTGGCTGCAGCACACTCTGAGGATTTCTTGTAGTCTCCGGCTATGGTGATGATCCCCTTTGAACTCGGCATCTTCATCTTGAGGTAGGCGTAGTGGGGCACAACCATGAACTTGGCCAGGGCAGGTCGGCCAAGCAATGCGTGGTAAGGGCTCTCTAGATCCACTACTTCAAACCAGATCGCTTCTCGGCGGAAGTGATCCTTGTCTCCGAAGAGAACATCCATCTTGATCTTGCCGATTGGGGAACAGGACAGGTCGGGTACGATGCCATGGAACACAGTCCGGCTTGGCATGAGTTGCTTCGTCTTGAGGTTCAACTTCTCCATGGTGTCGCGGTACAGTATGTTGATGCTGCTTCCACCGTCAATCAGCACACGGGAGAAACGGGCAGCTCGCCTCTCTGTCGCGAGGGTGGCGTCCAACACCAATGCATAAGAGCAGGGAGACGACATCACCTCTGGGTGATCGGCCCGGCTCCAGCTGATAGGCTTCTCAGACCAATGCATAAACTCGGGGTTGTTGGAGGCGACCGCGTTGACTTCTTAGTGCTGCTGGCGCCGACTGCGCTTGCCTTCAATTTGGCTTGTGAAGACGACGTAGGCGGCGTGCTCATCTGGGAACTCATCTTGAATGGCTCCGACTGCTGGTCGAACAACCGGTTGCTGAGGGGCTGGAGGCGGCGGGCCAGCAGGTGGAGGCGGCAGCAACCCCTCGCCCTTGGAGATCCGCGTGAGCCAATGGCACTTCCGGGTCGTGTGGTTGGACGGCTTCGCGCCGCTGTTGAACTTGCAGGGGGCATCAAGGGTTTGCTCATAGGAGAAAGTCGGCTGCCAAGCCGGCCTGCCGCCCTTCTGCTTCTTGGGCGCGGGCCGCTCTTCGGGTTGTTCGTCTTCGACGGTGGCTACTTGCCGACTGGTGGAAGGTGGCATAGGGGCCTTGCGCTTGTTGTCGTTCTGGTAAGGGCGTCGGTTGGAGTCACCAGCCGGCGTCTTGGGAGCCGGAGCGAGCACCTTTCCAGAGGCGTCCACTCGAAGCTCGGTCTTCATCGAAGAGTCGGCCGTGGCGTGCTTGTCTGCTATGATCAGCAGCTCGTCGAGGGTAGTCGGCTCGTTGCAGAGGAGTCGGTGCTTGAGGAGGGTGCCCTCTCGGCACCCGGCGGTGAAGTACTCTATGGCTTGAACCTCGTGCACCCCCTCGCAGGAGTTGCGAGCTCGGCCCAACGCGTGAGGTAGTCGCGAGTTGATTCGCTGGGCCCTTGGACGCACAAGGAGAGCTGGCGGGGCTTGGGAGGCCGCTTGTATGTGCTGGTGAAGTTGCGGATGAAGACTTCCGTGAAGTCTAGCCAGCTGTTGACGCTGTAGGGCTTGAGGCTGTTCAACCAGGTGCGTGCCGTGCCTTGAAGCATGAGCGGGACGTACTTCATGGCAACGCGCCTGTTGTCGTTTGCTATGCTGACTGCAGTGGAGTAGTCGATTAACCAGTCTTCCGGCTTCACGGAGCCGTCGTATTTTGGCATGTCTCTTGGGAGTGAGAACCCTTTGGGGAAGGGCTCGTCGCGGATGCGGGGGCCAAAGCAAGGCGGGCCGACATCATCTTCTTCTTCTAGTGCCAGGGATCGCGCTAGGCGGTTGATCCGGTGGCGGGCGTCATTCTCGCCGACTCCTTCGCGGTGGCCTAGTCGGCCGCCGAGAGTCGGATGCATGACAGGCGGCGGGGTGGGATATCTCTCCCCACGAGGCGGGGGAGGAGGAGGATTGCCTTGTCATTCCACAGCTCGGGGGCGGCCTTCTGCGTCGCGCTCAATGGTGAGCCGAGTCCGACTGCGGCTAGCAGCCGGCTCCTTGTCTTTTCTTGCGCGGGCGCCGCTTGCAGTCGGCGTCTGGGATGTCGCGCCATGCTCTCGGCATGGGGGAGGACTTTCAGCGCGGGCGCCGGCTTCATGCCGCTCTGCGGCCGCGTCGATCAGCTGCTGGATGCGTCTAGTCATGTAGGGGAGCTCATCGTCCCCCAGCCCGTTCAGCTCGTCTACGGCCGCCTGAGCGGCACGCAGGTTCTCAAGTGGTGTGGCGTAGACTGGGCGGTCTGCTCCCAGCATGCTGGCGATGGCCGCGCCGCGCTTCTTGACGATGCCGGCCCGGCTCGGCCCGCCAGGAGGCGGCGTACCGAAGGCGGCGCAGTCGACTTCGCGCTGGTGAGCCTCAGTGAGGCGTCTCATGGATGCTATCTTCTGGCCTTCCGCGACGAGGGCGAGGCTGCGTACCTCCAGTGTCTCGGCGTCGGCATCGGCCGGGACGGGGACGGACAAGTCGTGCAGCGCCGCTTGCAGGGTGTCGTGGGCGCTCTCGCCTGAGACGGCGCCGTGGTTGATGACCAGCACCTCAGTGACAGCGCTGCTGCCACTGTCGGCTCGAGGGAGAGGGTCGTCGATGACCACCACGTTGGTGGGGAAGGCGTCAAGCGATGCCGTGTCGGAGTCGACCAGCATCGGGTCGGTGGAGCCGACCGACTCCAAGTCCACAGCAAGCTCGCTGGAGACGTGAAGCTGGTCGAGGAGGCTGACGAGGCGGCTCTCGGGGCAGTCTATGCCCGCGTCGGACGTAGGCTCGTCGGAGATGCGAGCCTCGCCAAGAAGATCGGCAAGGCAGCTCGCCGCGCAGGCGTCGTCGACGCCTTGTAGCGCGTCGGGGCAAGCGCCATCGGGCATAGCGGGCTGGCTACGCTCGCGGGGGAGGAAAAGGGTTCTCGTCTAGAACAGGTCTCCAGACGACGGTGCACCAGGCCCCATGGTGGGCGCCAAATGTCGGGTGGTAGGTGCGACATATGCCAACGGGTGGCTTATCATTGTGGGAGCCAGTAAGACATCGCCGGTGCCTGGAAACGGGATAAGGCGAAGACATGCACGCCGGCGGATCTTACCCAGGTTCGGGGCTCTCCGTGGAGATAACACCCCTAATCCTGCTCTGTGGGGTCTCCGCATGATCACTAGATCAACACAAGTAGCTACAAGTGCTCCTTGAGCTGTTTGGCTAGAGGAGGAAGAAAGGCAAGGCTAGCTCTCCTCTTGCCTCTACGTGGTGTGTAAAACTATCTTAGAGATTAACCCTTTGCATGGGTGCCCTGGGGGGTTTATATAGGCCTACCCCCCAGGGATACAATGGTAATCCGGCTGGGCGCGGGTCCCAGCCGTCAGTGTCTGTGTTCGCCGGCTTCTCCGCCGGCCGTTGGGGCCCGCCGACTGGTGGGTCCCGCCGGCTGCCGGCCTCTTGGCCGACAGGCCGGCCCCACCGCCCGGGGGTCTTGTCGGTGGCTGGTTACTGTTGCCGCGCCCCTGATGATGAGGGCTTTGTCGAGGTAAGCATGGCTACAGTGCCGCCGCCTGGCGGGCTCTCACTGTAGCCTTGCCTCGTCTTGTCTCCTTAATAATGCACATACTTCAAGGGAGGGAGGTAGCCGGCTATTGGGAGCTGGCTATGCCCCAGGCCGACTAGGGGAGGCCGGGCCGCCTTCGAGCGTCTCTCTGGCTAAAGGGGCCCGCCGCCCGCGGGCCGTATTGGCGCCTGTCGTGGGTGGCGTCACGGTCAACATGGGAACAGTGCCGCGCCGGACGGGAGATGGCTGACCCGTACGGCGCACTGTGGCCATGCGTGCTCCGGGATTCGTGGGTGGCAGGCTCTACTGTGGCCACGCCCCGTCTTATCGCAGTTATGTGGGTGCAGCCCTTGAGGGTGCAGTCTTGGCCGGCTTCCGGGAGTCAGTCTTCTTGCGGCCGGCTTCTG
Source organism: Aegilops tauschii subsp. strangulata (assembly GCF_002575655.3). NCBI lineage: Eukaryota > Viridiplantae > Streptophyta > Magnoliopsida > Poales > Poaceae > Aegilops > Aegilops tauschii. Next base: position 532,184,432 of record NC_053039.3, read on the forward strand.
GGAGTCGGTCTTCTTGTGGCCGGCTTCTGGGAGTCGGTCTTCTTACGGCCGGCTTCTGGGAGTCGGCCATCCTATGGTTATCTTCGGGAAGGTTTCTGAGGTCAGGTCGCCTTCGGGTAGTCGGCCTGTGAGATAGCCGACCAGGGGAAGGCGACCCTGTGTTTTGGATGCTTGAAGGCCTGATCGGCCTGATAATTTTTCGAACAGCCAGGGGGAGTCGGTTAGGCTACCCGTGGCCATTTACTCCGACAACCATCAGAGACACCTGTAGAGCACCTTTATAATCACCCAGTTACGTTGTGATGTTTGATAGCACACAAAGTGTTCCTCCGGTATTCGGGAGTTGCATAATCTCATAGTCAGAGGAGTATGTATAAGTCATGAAGAAAGCAATAGCAATAAAACTAAACGATCATTATGCTAAGCTAACGGATGGGTCTTGTCCATCACATCATTCTCTAATGATGTGATCCCTTTGATCAAATGACAACACATGTCTATGGTCAGGAAACTTAACCATCTTTGATTAACGAGCTAGTCTAGTAGAGGCACACTAGGGACATTCCGTTTGTCTATGTATTCACACATGTACTAAGTTTCCGGTTAATACAAGTCTAGCATGAATAATAACATTTATCATGATATAAGGAAATATAAATAACAACTTTATTATTGCCTCTAGGGCATATTTCCTTCAGTCTCCCTCTTGCACTAGAGTCAATAATCTGGATTACATAGTAATGATTCTAACACCCATGGAGTCTTGGTGTTGATCATGTTTTGCTCGTGGAAGAGGCTTAGTCAACGGGTCTGCAACATTCAGATCTGTATGTATTTTGCAAATCTCTATGTCTCCCTCCTTGACTTGATCGCGGATGGAATTGAAGCATCTCTTGATGTGTTTGGTTCTCTTGTGAAATCTGGATTCCTTCGCCAAGGCAATTTCTCCAGTATTGTCACAAAAGATTTTCATTGGACCCGATGCACTAGGTATTACACCTCGATCGGATATGAACTCCATCATCCAGACTCCTTCAGTTGCTGCTTCCGAAGTAGCTATGTACTCTGCTTCACACGTAGATCCCGCCACGACGCTCTGCTTGGAACTGCACCAACTGACAGCACCGCCATTCAATATAAATACGTATCCAGTTTGCGACTTAGAGTCTCCGGATCAGTGTCAAAGCTTGCATCGACGTAACCATTTACGACAAGCTCTTTGTCACCTCCATAAACGAGAAACATATCCTTAGTCCTTTTCAGGTATTTCAGGATGTTCTTCACCGCTGTCCAATGATCCACTCCTGGATTACTTTGGTACCTCCCGGCTAAACTTATAGCAAGGCACACATCAGGTCTGGTACACAACATTGCATACACGATAGAACCTATGGCTGATGCATAGGGAATGACTTTCATTTTCTCTCTATCTTCTGCAGTGGTCTGGCATTGAGTCTGACTCAACTTCACACCTTGTAACTGAAGGAAATATGCCCTAGAGGCAATAATAAAGTTGTTATTTATATTTCCTTATATCATGATAAATGTTTATTATTCATGCTAGAATTGTATTAACCGGAAACTTAGTACATGTGTGATTACATAGACAAACAGAGTGTCACTAGTATGCCTCTACTTGACTAGCTCGTTAATCAAAGATGGTTAAGTTTCCTAGCCATAGACATGAGTTGTCATTTGATTAACGGGATCACATCATTAGAGAATGATGTGATTGAAAAGACCCATCCTTTAGCTTAGCACTATGATCGTTTAGTTTATTGCTATTGATTTCTTCATAACTTATACATGTTCCTATGACTATGAGATTATGCAACTCCCGAATACCGGAGGGACACTTAGTGTGCTATCAAACGTCACAACGTAACTGGGTGATTATAAAGATGCTCTACAGGTGTCTCCGATGGTGTTTGTTGAGTTGGCGTAGATCGATATTAGGATTTGTCACTCCGATTGTCGGAGAGGTATCTCTGGGCCCTCTCGGTAATGATCATCACTATAAGCCTTGCAAGCAATATTTGTAACTAATGAGTTAGTTACAGGATGATGCATTACGAAATGAGTAAAGAGACTTGCCGGTAACGAGATTGAACTAGGTATGAGGATACCGACGATCGAATCTCGGGCAAGTAGCATACCGATGACAAAGGGAACAACGTATGTTGTTATGCGGTTTGACCGATAAAGAACTTCGTTAGAATATGTGGGAGCCAATATGAGCATCCAGGTTCCGCTATTGGTTATTTACTGGAGATGAGTCTGGGTCATGTCTACATAGTTCTCGAACCCGTAGGGTCCGCACGCTTAACATTCGATGACGATCGGTATTATGAGTTTATGTGTTTTGATGTACCGAAGGTAGTCCGGAGTCCCGGATGAGATCACGGACATGACGAGGAGTCTCGAAATGGTCGAGGCATAAAGATTGATATACTAGACCATGTTGTTCGGACACCGGAAGTGTTCCGGAAAGTTTCGGATAAAACCGGAGTGCCGGAGGGTTACCGGAACCCCCCCCCCCCCCCCGGGAAGTTATGGGCCCTTAGTGGGCCTTAGGGGAGAGAGAGGGTACCAGCCAGGAGGTGTTGCCCCTCCTAGGGGAGTCCGAATAGGGCTAGGGGAGGGGGGCGCAGCCCCTCTTTCCCTCTCCCTCTCCCTCTCCTTCCTTCTCCTCCTAGTTGGACTAGGAAAGGGGGAAACCTACTCCTACTAGGAGTAGGATTCCTCCCCCTTGTGGTCGGCCGGCCTCCTCCTCCCCTCCTTTATATACGGGGAGGGGGGCACCCCATAGACACACAAGTTAATCTTTAGCCGTGTGCGGTGCCCCCCTCCACAGTTTTACACCTCAGTCATATCGTCGTAGTGCTTAGGCAAAGCCCATGCGCCGGTAACTTCATCATCAATGTCACCACACCGTCGTGCTGACGAAACACTCCCTCGACCTCAGCTGGATCAAGAGTTCGTGGGACGTCACCGAGCTGAACGTGTGTAGATCTCGGAGGTGCCGTGCGTTCGGTACTTGATCGGTTGGATCGCGAAGACGTTCGACTACATCAACCGCGTTACTAAATGCTTCCGCTTTCGGTCTACGATGGTACGTGGACACACTCTCCCCGCTCGTTTCTATGTTTCTCCTAGATAGATCTTGCGTGATCGTAGCCAAATTTTGAAATACAACGTTCCCCAATAGTAACACAGGCAAGAGCCCTTTCTTTGACTGATCCATTTTGAACTTCTTCAAAACTTTATCAAGGTATGTGCTTTTTGAAAGTCCAATTAAGCGTCTTGATCTATCTCTATAGATCTTGAAGCCCAATGTATAAGCAGCTTCACCGAGGTCTTTCATTGAAAAGTTCTTATTCAAGTATCCTTTTATGCTATCCAGAAATTTTGTATCATTTCCAATCAAAAATATGTCATCCACATATAATATCAGAAATGCTATAGAGCTCCCACTCACTTTCTTGTAAATACAGGCTTCTCCAAAAGTCTGTATAAAACCATATGCTTTGATCACACTATCAAAGCATATATTCCAACTCCGAGAGGCTTGCACTAGTCCATAAATGGATCGCTGGAGCTTGCGCACTTTGTTAGCACCTTTAGGATCGACAAAACCTTCTGGTTGCATCAGATACAACTCTTCTTTAAGGTATCCATTAAGGAATGCAGTTTTGACATCCATTTGCCAAATTTCATAATCATAAAATGCGGCAATTGCTAACATGATTCGGACAAACTTAAGCATCGCTACGGGTGAGAAGGTCTCATCGTAGTCAACTCCTTGAACTTGTCGAAAACCTTCCGCAAGAAGTCGAGATTTGTAGATAGTAACATTACCGTCGGCGTCAGTCTTCTTCTTGAAGATCCATTTATTCTCTATGGCTTGCCGATCATCGGGCAAGTCAACCAAAGTCCATACTTTGTTCTCATACATGGATCCCATCTCAGAATTCATGGCCTCAAGCCATTTTGCGTAAACTGGGCTCATCATCGCTTCCTCATAGTTCGTCGGTTCGTCATGATCAAGTAACATGACCTCCAGGACAAGATTACCGTACCACTCTGGTGCGGATCTTACTCTGGTTGACCTACGAGGTTCGGTAGTAACTTGATCTGAAGTTTCATGATCATCATCATTAGCTTCCTCACTAATTGGTGTAGGAATCACTGGAACTGATTTCTGTGATGAACTACTTTCCAATTCGGGAGAAGGTACAATTACCTCATCAAGTTCTACTTTCCTCCCACTCACTTCTTTCGAGAGAAACTCATTCTCTAGAAAGGATCCATTCTTAGCAATGAATATCTTGCCTTCGAATCTGTGATAGAAGGTGTACCCAACGGTCACCTTTGGGTATCATATGAAGACACATTTCTTAGATTTGGGTTCGAGCTGATCAGGTTGAAGTTTTTTCACATAAGCATCGCAGCCCCAAACTTTAAGAAACGACAGCTTAGGTTTCTTGCCAAACCACAGTTCATATGGTGTCGTCTCAACGGATTTAGATGGTGCCCTATTTAACGTGAATGCAGCCGTCTCTAAAGCATAACCCCAAAACAATAGCGGTAAATCAGTAAGAGATATCATAGATTGCACCATATCTAATAAAGTACGGTTACGACGTTCGGACACACCATTACGTTGTGGTGTTCCAGGTGGCGTGAGTTGCGAAACTATTCCACATTGTTTCAAATGAAGACCAAACTCATAACTCAAATATTCACCTCCACGATCAGATTGTAGAAACTTTATTTTCTTGTTACGATGATTTTCCACTTCACTCTGAAATTCTTTGAACTTTTCAAATGTTCAAGACTTATGTTGCATCAAGTAGATATACCCATATCTTCTCAAATCATCTGTGAAGGTCAGAAAATAACGATACCCGCTGCGAGCCTCAACACTCATCGGACCGCATACATCAGTATGTATTATTTCCAACAATTCTGTTGCTCGCTCCATTGTTCCGGAGAACGGAGTCTTAGTCATCTTGCCCATGAGGCATGGTTCGCAAGCATCAAGTGATTCATAATCAAGTGATTCCAAAAACCCATTAGCATGGAGTTTCTTCATGCGCTTTACACCAATATGACCTAAACGACAGTGCCACAAATAAGTTGCACTATCATTATTAACTTTGCATCTTTTGGCTTCAATATTATGAATATGTGTATCACTACTATCGAGATTCAATAAAAATAGACCACTCATCAAGGGTGCATGACCATAAAAGATATTACTCATATAAATAGAACAACCATTATTCTCTTATTTAAATGAATAATCATCTCACATTAAACAAGATCCAGATAAAATGTTCATGCTCAACGCTGGAACCAAATAACAATTATCCAGGTCTAAAACTAATCCCGAAGGTAGATGTAGAGGTAGCGTGCCGACGGCGATCACATCGACTTTGGAACCATTTCCCATGCGCATCGTCACCTCGTCCTTAGCCAATCTTCGTTTAATCCGTAGCCCCTGTTTCGAGTTGCAAATATGAGCAACGACATAACCAGTATCAAATACCCAGGTGCTACTACGAGCATTTGTAAGGTACACATCAATAACATGTATATCAAATATACATTTCACTTTGCCATCCTTCTTATCCGCCAAATACTTGGGGTTGTTCCACTTCCAGTGACCAGTCCCTTTGAAGTAGAAGCACTCAGTATCAGGCTTAGGTCTAGACTTGGGTTTCTTCACTTGAGAAGCAACTTGCTTGCCATTCTTCTTGAAGTTCCCCTTCTTCCCTTTGCCCTTTTTCTTGAAACTAGTGGTCTTGTTAACCATCAATACTTGATGCTCCTTCTTGATTTCTACCTCCGCAGCCTTTAGCATTGCGTAGAGCTTGGGAATTGTCTTATCCATCCCTTGCATATTATAGTTCATCACGAAGCTTTTATAGCTTGGTGGCAGTGATTGAAGAACTCTGTCAATTACACTATCATCAGGAAGATTAACTCCCAGTTGAGTCAAGTGGTTGTGGTACCCAGACACTCTGAGTATATATTCACTGACAGAACTATTCTCCTCCATCTTGCAGCTATAGAAATTATTGGAGACTTCATATCTCTCAGTTCGGGCATTTGCTTGAAATATTAACTTCAACTCCTGGAACATCTCATATGCTCCATGACGTTCAAAACGTCTTTGAAGTCCCGATTCTAAGCCGTAAAGCATGGCACACTGAACTATCGAGTAGTCATCAGCTTTGCTCTGCCAGAAGTTCATTACGTCCGGAGTTGCTCCTGCAGCGGGTCTTGCACCTAGCGGTGCTTCCAGGACATAATTCTTCTATGCAGCAATGAGGATAATCCTCAAGTTACGGACCCAGTCCGTGTAGTTGCTACCATCATCTTTCAACTTAGCTTTCTCTAGGAACGCATTAAAATTCAAAGGAACGGTTGCACGGGCCATTGATCTACAACAGCATAGACATGCAAAAACTATCAGGTACTAAGTTCATGATAAATTAAATTTCAATTACTCATATTACTTAAGAACTGCCACTTAGATAAACATCCCTCTAGTCATCTAAATGATCACGTGATCCATAACAACTAAACCATGTCCGATCATCACGTGAGATGGAGTAGTTTTCAATGGTGAACATCACTATGTTGATCATATCTACTATATGATTCACGTTCGACCTTTCGGTCTTAGTGTTCCGGGGCCATATCTGCATATGCTAGGCTCGTCAAGTTTAACCCGAGTATTCTGCACGTGCAAAACTGGCTTGCACCCGCTGTATGTGAACGTAGAGCTTATCACACCCGATCATCACATGGTGTCTCGGCACGACGAACTGTAGGAACGGTGCATACTCAGGGAGAACACTTATACCTTGAAATTTAGTGAGAGATCGTCTTATAATGCTACCGCCGTACTAAGCAAAATAAGATGCATAAAAGATAAACATCACATGCAATCAAAATATGTGACATGATACGGCCATCATCATCTTGTGCCTTTGATCTCCATCTCCAAAGCACCGTCATGATCTCCATCGTCACCGGCTTGACACCTTGATCTCCATCATAGCATCGTTGTCGTCTCGCCAACTATTGCTTCCACGACTATCGCTACCGCTTAGTGATAAAGCGACAACCATAAGGCTCCTGCCAGTTGCCGACAACTTTTACAAAACATGATCATCTCATACAACAGTTTATATATCATCACGTCTTGACCATATCACATCACAACATGCCCTGCAAAAACAAGTTAGACGTCCTCTACTTTGTTGTTGCAAGTTTTACGTGTCTTCTACGGGCTTCTAGCAAGAACCGTTCTTACCTACGCATCAAAACCACAACGATTTTTCGTCAATGTGTTGTTTTAACCTTCAACAAGGACCGGCCGTAGTCAAACTCGGTTCAACTAAAGTTGGAGAAACAAACACCCTCTAGCCACCTCTGTGCGAAGCACGTCGGTAGAACCAGTCTCATGAACGCGGTCATGTAATGTCGGTCCGGACTGCTTCATCCAATAATACCGCCGAATCAAAATAAGACGTTGGTGGTAAGCAGTATGACTATTATCGCCCACAACTCATTGTGTTCTACTCGTGCATATATCATCTACGCATAGACCTGGCACGGATGCCACTGTTGGGAACGCAGCATTTCAAAAAGTTTCCTACGATCACACAAGATCTATCTAGGAGATGCATAGCAACGAGACGGGAGAGTGTGTCCACGTACCCTCGTTGACCAAAAGCAGAAGCGTTTAGTAACGCGGTTGATGTAGTCGAACGTCTTCACGATCCAACCGATCCAAGCACCAAACGTACGACACCTCCGTGTTCAGCACACATTCAGCACGATGACGTCCCTCGAGCTCTTGATCCAGTTGAGGACGAAGGAGAGTTTCGTCAGCACGACGGCGTGGCGACGGTGATGATCAAGTTACCGGCACAGGGCTTCGCCTAAGCACTACGACGATATGACCGAGGTGTTAAACTGTGGAGGGGGGCACCGCACACGGCTAAGAGATTGTCCGTTCTGCTTTAGGGTGCCCCCTGCCCACATATATAAAGGAGGGGGAGGAGGAGGCCAGCCAAGGGGGAGGCGCGCCAAGGGGGGAGTCCTACTAGGACTCCAAACCTAGTAGGATTCGCCCCCCTTTCCTTGCAACAGAGAGGGGGAAAGGGGAAGGGAGAGAGAGGGAGAAGGAAAGAGGAGGGCCGCGCGCCCCTCCCCTTGTCCAATTCGGATTGGGGCAAGGGGGCGCGCTCCACCTCCTGTGGCCTGCCTCCTCTCCTCCACTATGGCCCATTAGGCCCAATAACTTTCCCGGGGGTTCCGATAGCCTCCCGGTACTCCGATAAATCCCCGAACCTTATCGGAACCATTCCGATGTCCGTATATAACATTCCAATATATCAATCTTTACCTCTCGACCATTTCGAGACTCCTCGTCATGTCCGTGATCTCATCCGAGACTCCGAACAAACTTCGGTCATCAAATCACATAACTCATAATACAAATCGTCATCGAACGTTAAGCGTGCGGACCCTACGGGTTCGAGAACTATGTAGACATGACCGAGGCACATCTCCGGTTAATACAATTCTAGCATGAATAATAAACATTTATCATGATATAAGGATATATAAATAACAACTTTATTATTGCCTCTAGGGCATATTTCCTTCACCAACGGGGGGCCTAGCTACCACGACACCACCGCCGCCGCCGACGGCGCAGTGGCCGGCGAAGCTGATAACCAGGGAGAGGACATTCAAGCCTCCCTAGAACAGAAAACAGCCCCGCAGGAATATCTAAGGATGAGGACCCCGATGATCTCTTCGACGGGGTTGACAATAATTATTTACCTGAATCCGAGGAGGATGAGAGCCTCAAAACCGCTGACTACGTAGTCCCCGAAGACGCCTTTGAGCTTCAGACGGCGCCTGGTAGCTACTACCAGGAGTATGAAGAGGAAGCAACAACAGCTGCAAGCCGATCAAAGCATGCTGGATGACAAGTGGATAGAAATCCTCTCGACCGAACAAGACCTCGAGGAATGGCACCACACCGTGCCTAAGTCTTACCCCCGCCGGCATCTTTTGCCGGAATTTGATGAAGAGGTCACCGACAACATGCTTTTAATACATGGTTGGGCCGATCACTTGATCGACCCCCTAGAGGGCGCGACAAGCCAACAAGAGAAAATTTACACGCTCAAACAGCGACATGCCATCACGAAAAATACCCTATTGAATATCTCGAGCCCTACGGCGCACGACGACAGATAGAAGCTAACCGAGCCCCTACTCGGTACATCTATGGATCAAGGGGGCGTGCACCGGCCGGGCGCGACGGCTGCGACGCCTGCTTGGATAGGCACAACTAGGCTTGGGAACAAACTTATGCCCGGATGTCTCCCGACGTCCGGCAAGACATTTTTTGGTTCAGAGGACCTGCTCAACCGATCTGCTTCACTGACAGGGTGATGGAACATCAGTTCCCGAATGGGTTTAAGCCCATCAACATCGAGCAGTATGACGGAACTACCGATCCAGCCATGTGGATTGATGATTTCCTCCTCCACATCCACATGGCCAACAGAGACGATATCCACGCCATCAAGTACTTGCCGCTCAAACTCAAGGGGCCGACGAGGCATTGGCTGGATAGCTTTCCTCCCCACTCTATTGGGAGCAGATGCTCTGAGGAGCCACCGATGACTTCCTCGGACCTTATGCCATTATATGCATAAATTCTGACTTGTGTCATGGATCAATAACTGGGTTGCCTGACTCTTCTGTATAGTTGCTTTGCATAGGAATATCTCCCTTGGCATCCAAGGCATGTAATCCTATATAACATCAACATGAAGGCTGCCCCCGGTGTTGCGTATTTTTCCTAAATCTACTCATTAACTATGTCATTTTTTGCGCTTGTTGTAGTTACACTATGATTTTTTCTAAATACATGGCAGTTTTATGGGGGGAGCGCGCGTCCGCCGGTAGATTAATTGAAAACATCAACCGCCTCCTGCTCCACTGGATTGAGCCACATATAGCCGTCAGATCTCCCTAATGAGGTGTGTCACGATTGCAACAGGATAGATGTTGCATAGCTCGCTCTGCAACAACAACTTTGTTGCAAAAACACCGAAAGCATTGTTTTTGCCTGGAATTTTTTTATTTTCGTCTTCACTTTTTTTGCAACATAGATGATGTTGCCGGAGGACTTTTGCAACATAGGCGTTGTTGCGGGTTTTTTGTCTTTACATTTTGAAACATAGATGATGATGTGGGAGGATTTTTGCATGAATGATGTTGCGGAGATTTTTCACTGAAAATGATGACGTTGTGTGCAGTGTGAATTGAGAAATTTATGCAACAAAGATGATGTTGCGGGAGGACTTATGCAACAAGGTGCTTGTTGCGATAAGTATAAAATGCATCGCCGGCCGGCGACGGCGGAGGACGAGACAGGAGGCTGGAGCGGTGCAGCTGGGCCGACGGTGGCCAGATCGGTGCTTGGGCGTGCGCACTCGAGTGGTGGCCATGGCTGCAAGCAGGCATAAAGAGGCGGAGAAGGAGATGCAAATGCTCGTGATTTTTCTAGACAAGAGGCACGTGTTGCTTCGGACCACAAGGACACATGTCTATCGATGGAAAAAAACGATGCAATAGTAGCATCCGCCGGCTGATGGGAATAGTTTTCCTAGTTTTATTCACTAGAGCATGGCAATAAGGAAAATTCTTACCTTCAGTCGGCGGATCGCACGCGAGCATTCGCCGCCTCGTCCGTGCGACGCGTGTCCTCCGTCGGGCCTTCGTTTTCTAGTCGATCTCTCTTTTTTATCTGACGAAAGGATAAGGAGGCAGCCCACCCAGCGCTAGGCCTTTCTTCCCTCTTTGAACTCTCTCTCTCTCTCTCTCTCACGAGTGGATAAGGCCTAGCCATTAGAGATGAGGTAGCACGTGACATGAAAATCGATGCCGTTGCATCTGGGTTGGGTGTGGGCGCCCCCGCTGCCACCCATCTCCACCATGAATGTCGGACGTCGTAGGGCTGTCGGCTATCGCAGTGCTTCCGAGCTTGGGACAGCCGCCCCCGTCCTCATCCATGTCATCCCCGACCATCATCGGTTGTCTCTCTGTTGCAGTTGCAACAACAGACATGCCAAAGGCGACGGCAACAACGATGGTGCTGCTGGGACATCATCATTCATTGCGAAAAAGAATCTGCAACATCAACAAGTCCTCTCGCTACATCATCCTTGTTGCATAAATTTCTTGATTCACACCGCAGATGGCAACATCTTTTCAATGAAAAAAATTCTGCAACATTATTCATGTTGCAAAAGTCCTCCCGCAACATCATCTATGTTGCAAAAAGGTGAAGACGAAAAAAATAATTCTGCAACAACACCATTGTTGCAAATGTCCTCCCGCAACATCATCTATGTTGCAAAAAGAGTTAAAGGAAAAAAATTGGATGAAAATAATGCTTCAGTGGTTTTGCAACAAAGCAATTGTTGCAGAGCGAGTTGCGCAACATCTACCTTGTTGCAATTCCTCACGCGCCTCATTTGGGAGATCAAACGGCTATTTATGCCTCAATCCAATGACGCAGGAGGCGGCAGATGTTTTAAAACGATCCGCCGGCCAACGCGTAGTGCGGCCCAAAAAATCATGTGGACATACATTTATGAATTTCCTAGATTTTTCGGATTTACGTTGAGATTTTGCTTTTCTGGGCCTTTTTATAGACAGGGCCCAAAGAGGGTCCGCGCTGGGACGTTGTACTAGCGAACACAATCGTTCGCTTGCTTCTAGCGTTCTAAACCAACTAATCTTGCTCCAATCTGGTATCTGTTTCTATCCGGTTCCGTAGGAGTGCTGGATACCAGAAACCCCACGCCCAGCGAGTATCGTGGTTTCATCTCATACTCATCTCGCCACCGCCGCCTTCTTCCATCACAGACCTGAAGGTTCGATCGGCTCCCCCTTGTGCTGCTTCTCTTTCCCTCTGCTTTCCGCTGTGATTAATACCCATTTTCTTTAACACCATCAGATTAGCGCGCGGGACGCCGATCGCAGCAATTTTTTCTATTCCGGCCGGCAATCTTCCTCCTGGTCACCAGATGAAAACATCTAAGACGGTGTCTGTGTGCACCCCACTGGAGGAGGATCAAGGCACACATGTGTTTGATATCTTGGGTTACAGCAAGCACAAGGGCATGGGCCATGACCTGGACAGCTGCATAAGGTCTGGGATTTTCTCCGTCGGCGGCCACGACTGGGCAATCCTCTTTTATCCCGACGGGTTTAATGGATATGGCCTAGATTACATCTCAGTATATCTCATTCTTTTGAGCAACAACTTTAAACTCCGGGCATCCTGTGACATGAGGCTCGTGGACCAGTACACTGGATTCCCATTTTCAGTGCATAAAACAGAACTTAGAACTTTCAGTTCCGGTGACTTCACTAACTTTGCTCCTGAGACTCCTTATTTCATGAGGCGAAGCGAGTTTGAGGGATCTCCGTACCTTAAGGATGATCGCTTGACGATCGAATGCACCGTCACTGTTTTCAAGATGCCACATGTTACTGAAACCAAATCATTCCCCAAAATCGACATGCCACAACCTGACATGACTGAGAATGTCAGCAAGCTACTTGAAGAAATGACAGGATTTGATGTGAGTTTCATTGTTGGAGGAGAGACTATTGAAGCACATAGGTTTGTTCTTGCTATGAGGTCGCCTGTTTTCAAAGCAGAGCTCTATGGGTCGATGCAGGAGGCGAGGCTGGGGGAGTGCATAACCATCAAGGACATTCAACCTGCCGTTTTCAAGGCCCTGCTCCATTTCATCTATACTGACTCTTTGCCTACCGGCGAGGATACAGAGGTGATCCGGCTTTTACTAGTGGCCGCGGATAGATATGCAATGGATAGGCTCAAGCTGGTTTGCCAAAGCATCCTTTGCGAGGATTTGAATGTGGACACCATCACAACCACATTGGCTTTTGCTGACCGACATAACTGCCACCAGCTTAAGGATGCTTGCCTTGAATTTATCGAATTATCAAATTTCATGGATGCTGTGGTGGCAACCCAACGCTTAAAGGATCTCAAGGCGACTTGCCCATCTTTCATAGTGGATGAACTGGAGAAGAGAAGAAAGTTTCCATGATCATGAGCAACTATATTGGTAGATTTGCTAAATTTCTCATACCAATTTGTCGTAGGGATGATCAGCTCAATGTTAGATCAATCCAAGAGTGCTTAGGTTAATTCTCAAGTGATATGAATGGCATGAAAGTCGCCCTAATCAACCTGTCCAAATCGGAAATGTTTATTTATCAGGTTGCTGATTTTATCTGGAGTGCTTCTCTGCTACCTGTAAGACTTGTTCTTAATATTCTTTCAAAAGTTCCTTCTTGTGTGCAACCTTTGTTGAGCATTTGATATCTAGATGGAATGAAATATGATTCTCCTCTCCCTTTGACTCTCAATAAAAGTTCGTCTCCTCTCAGATTTGTGTGAGTGCCCTCTCGCTGCCAGTCCACCGTGGCTCTGGAGGCCCTTGGGTCTTTGCAAGATGCGACGAATTGCAGCTCCTCGTAGAGCAACTTGTCACCATTGTAACACAAGAGAAAGAACTGGCAAGTTGGCAGGGGTAAGAGATGTAAATCTATAATTTGAGTTGGTAGTTGAGAGTTTCAGTTTTATGCAAGACCAATTTATAAGCATCTGCCTTCCCAGGGATAAAAAGCGCGTGGCTTGAAAAAAAAAATGCAGAGATATTTTCACTTCTTTCAGATTATTTATTAGTTAGCAAAATACAAATAGCATTATAGAAGCAAGCTGTAGGTCAGAGAGACAAATATTTTTGCTTATGAAATTCACAAGTCTTATAGAATGAAGAAGAATTGTTTTTCTGAAATAAAAATGTTCCGAAATTGCATTTCTTCTAAACGAAATAGCAAAGGAAATGAAGATATGAGTTGGTCAGAAGCCTGATCTGCGTCACTCCACCCTAGTTGATGCCGAACCGAACGGCAGCGATGTCTGGAAACAATGTTATGGCACACACAGTTAAGCACAACAGGGCTCCAGGCCTTTGCGTCAGGCTTGTGGCGTACAGAGAAAGTTGTAGTCTGGATGGATGTTCAGCAGTATGTATTGGCCATAGCATGTTATTAGAATTTACAATCATGTTCACATGTAATTAGCTGAAACTGAAACAGTAGCGACGAAGCACTGAGTACTCATTTGGTTTGAACCAAAGTTTAACAAATGAATAAGTTTGACTTTTTTTTTGTGCCTCAAAGTGTATTTGAATTAGCATGTTGGGCATTTTATAATTTATTTTTACTGTCTGTAGAGTGCCTATACTGAAGCGTTGAACTTGAGAACCAAGGCGCCAAAACTTGTGCCAGATTAGCATCCATCCAATTCAATGGCCCGATTACAGGTATCATATGGTGATTCAAAGTTGCATTCAAAATTCAGATCTGAAAACTGCCACTGAAGGCAGCATGCAGAGTGAAAGTGTGAAACCAACCTTAAAAACAGCACCTTTCACAGCTACTATGGATCAAACCCGCACTCCCTCCTCCAAGCCCGCCCCTCTCGCCAAACTGCCGGCCAGGTTTAGAACTGGAAAATATTTTGCAAATTTTTAACTGAAACTGAATCAGTCAAACATATAAGGTAGAACTAGAGCGCCAGGAAACATATGACGTATTCGTATGGAAGGAGGGAAGTTGTACTAAAGTCACTGGACACAGTTCATGGGGATCGATCTGATCTACCAAGTAGTCTAGTTCTAACAAATAATAATACTTGGAGACGAAGATGATGACCCGATCAACGAATCACAGAAGCTATTACAGGAGGAACTGAAATTACACGCAGTGAACAGAGTTAACTGTCCCCGGCAAGAAAATAAATAGTGTTAACTCACAGCAGTTAAACTTCAGTTAACTGTGTGTTTTCAAAAAGAACTTCAGTCAACTGTAACCGTTGTCGGACACTGAAGAGGGAAGCCCTTATTCTTTGAGGGGTTTCACAAGTGAAGCGCATCTAGCCGTCCGTCTTTCTGGTAGCTGTCAAATTCCTCAGAGAAGTTGTTGATTTCTCCAGGTGTATTCAGGGATAGGAAGTTCAGAGATTTAGTGTACCGACGCATAAATTTGAGTGCTCATTCGGTATAACTGAATTTAAACATAACAAAACTGGAAGCAAAAGCAGCACTGAATCTATTATATATATTGGCCATAGAATATTACTTTGATCACCACTCGTAAGCTTAAACCGGAATAGAAACTCTGATTACTCATTTGATTAAACTGAAAGTTAATCAGCCAAACACTTGAGGCAAAACCAAAGCGTCAGAAAAGATCCAAAGGTTAATGAATAATACTGCACACTGAATGGCATATCCACGCTTACTTTTTGCGTCTGGGAAAAACTGCGCAGCAAAGCACGCGTATGCAATCAGTGCCAGATTAAAGTCACTGGATACAGTTCATGGCAATTGATCTGATCTACCAAGTTGGCTACAGATTAAAGCAGAGTTAACTGAAGTTTACAGCAGTTAAACTGCAGTTACCTAACTGTAGCTGTTGTCGGACAATGAACAGCGTTGATCTATCATAACTGGAGCGCATCCTAGCCGTCCGTTTCCCTGGCAGCGTACCGGTTCGCATCTTGATACTCGTAGCTGTAGAATTCTTCAGAGAAGGTGTCGATTTCTTCAGGTATGCTCAGAGACAGGAAGTTCAGAGAACTAGTCTAGTCCGAAAGAAATTTGAGTGCTCATTCGACTTAACTGAAATTAAACCATTCAAGCATACGACTTAACTGAATCGTTTGCCGGCGACAAAGGACTGAAAGATATAAAAGGAAATTCTAAGGAGTGATAT
The DNA here is from genome assembly GCF_002575655.3 of Aegilops tauschii subsp. strangulata. NCBI lineage: Eukaryota > Viridiplantae > Streptophyta > Magnoliopsida > Poales > Poaceae > Aegilops > Aegilops tauschii. The sequence continues at coordinate 532,200,362 of NC_053039.3, forward strand.
TCCTCTATCTCTCTGAATCCCTAGCGCTTACACCCTGTACGTGTGTGGATATAAAAGGAAATTCTAAGGAGTGATATTCCTCTATCTCTCTGAAACCTTAGCGCTTACAACATGATATTGAAAGCATTTCTGTACAACTCTGAAATGTACATCACTACTATATGATATTGTTTGCGGCACTATAGGTATTCTGCATTAAAATATCACAAGACTGCAGGTTAAAGCACGAGAGACATAGTGCCAGAAGAAAAACCTAGATATCAGGTGTTGCTATATCTCCAAACACGAGAGACATAGGGTGTGTTTGGTAGGGTGCATGGAGGGTGCATGAGGGCAAAAGTTCTCAATCCGACCCATTTTTGCTTGTTTGGCAGGGTGCATGGGCTCACCTGAGCTATGTCCATCTCATGCATAAAAGGGCCCTCAACCATGCTCATCTCATGCACCCCAAACAGGGTGCATGAAGGCAGCCATGCTGGCCCTGACCCTCGTCCCCACCCACCAGATCACGTTCAGATATGTTTATACTTACAAAAAATGTTCAAATTTTGAAAAAATGTTCAAATTCTGAAAAAGTTCAGAATTTTGATTTTTTAAAAAGTTTAAAATTTCAAAATTGTTTAAAATTTCAAAAAATTGTTCTGAATTTCAAAATTTGTTTGAATTTTAAATAAATGTTTTAAAAATTTCAAAAATGTTCGGAATTTAGAAAAATAAATATTTTTGAATTTTGAAAAAACCATAATTTCAAAAAATATATATAAAATATTCAAATATTGTTTAAATTTTCGAAAGTTCAGAATTTCAAACATTTTCAAATTTTCAAAATATGTTTAGAATTTCAAATTTTAATTAGTTTTGAAAAAATATTTAGAATTTCAAATTTTGTTTAATTTTTTTTTCAATTTTGTTCATCATTCAAAAAATTAGAATTTGAAATTGTTCAGCATGTCTAAACACATGCAGGCTGCCAAACAAAGTCTCGGCTCAGCATGTCTCAGCGCATACATCGCCGCCAAACAACAGCAACTGCATGGACTCAGCATGTTTACACTGAGCATGTATGAGAGGAGAACAACTAGGCTAGGTCCATACATGCTACCAAACACACCCATAGTGTCAGAAGAACCCACAAACTAATCGGCAGCAATAATAACGAATTGGTATCTAAGGAGGGAAGATTAAAGTCACTGGATAATACTACCAAGTACAACAGTTAAACCAAGAACACTAGAGTTAACTAGATACAGTTCCTGGCTATGGAAAATACTTGATCGACATGCGGTGAAGCAGAGTTAACTGAAGTTTACAGCAGTTAAACTGCAGTTAACTAACTGTAGCTTTTGTCGGACAATGAACAGTGGATCCATTGGTCTTCGAGAGGCGTTGATCTATCATAACTGGAGCGCATCCTAGCCGTCCGTTTCCGTGGCAGCGTACCAGTTCGCGTCTTGATACTCGTAGCTGTCAAATTCTTCAGACAAGAAATTTGTGCCAAAGCATGTTATTAGAATTTACAATCATGGTCACATGTAATTAGCTTAGACTGAAACAGTAGCGACGAAACACTGAGTACTCATTTGGTTTGAACCAAAGTTTAACGAATGATGACGTTTTTTTGCCTCAAAGTGTATTTGAATTAGCATGTTGGGCATTTTATAAATTTATTTAGACAGGAAGTTCAGAGAACCAGTGTAATGACACATAGTACGAAAGAAATTTGAGCGCTCATTAGTCGTAACTGAAATTAAACCATTCAAGCATACAAGGAAAAACCAAAGCATCCACAGTCTAGATATAAAAGAAAAGAGCCACAAGCATATGCAGCACTGAATCTGTTATAGATATTGGCCATAGCTTATTACTAGAACTAAACTCTAAGTACTCGTTTGGTTAAACTGAAAGTGAATCAGTCGAACACTTGTGGCGAAACTAAAGCGTCACATACGAACCAAAGATTAACGAATCAGACTGCACACTGAATGACAGGGAAACAAGTCCTACAAGTATATGGTTTCATGGATCTACTCAAGCATGTATGCACTGCCACATTTGGCCACATCACAGGAATAATTCTTCAGAGAAGGTGTTGATTCTTTCAGGTATCTTCAGAGAACAACTGTCCTGACATGCTAGTATTACTAAGGAATCAGACTGTTCAGAGAACAGGTGTTGATAGTCCTAAATTTCTTTGAGCACTCATTAGCTTTTACTGATACTAAACCATTCAAACATAATAGTATTACTAAGGAATCAGACTGTGCGGAAATTTGTTGGCGCGGACGAGCACGCGCGCTCCCGGAATCACCATGCGTTCGTTCGTTTCGGGATGCACGACGCAAGACGTATGCCTGGACGAGGACGTGAGCGCATTTAATGTGTATACGTGATGGATTGAGACGCCGTTCTTCGGGACGTGCCGGCCGACGGCAGCGCGTTGATGACGGCTTTCGACATGTACCAATACGTACCACTGTCCCAGACGGCGTACGAAGTGGTGTTCTGTTTGTGAAAGGGTTTGGTCGGGCCACCAGATCTATTCAGCTCCCCTGGTCGTTGACTCGCGGTAGCTGCTTGAATCCGACCTGTTGTCACCGCCGGTGCAGATTCGATTCTCTGGATCATAGGTGCCGACCTCTTCCACGGCTGTAAGACGGGATTGCACTTCAGGTTCGTCGTCGAATCCTTCACCAGCCATTGATGTACTGTCAGCTCTTCCGTGAAGTGAAGCCTGCATGCAGGACGAAGCAGCATATAGATCTGCTATGTTTCCATTTTAGATGAGCAAGGAGATGAACACTAGTGAGAACATCTTACCTGAATCACAGATGTCCGCTCCATGGTAGCCGTATCCTCTGGTTCACTGCTCCCAGCGATATGATCTTGAGATCCTAAAAACTGATGCTGCTGGTTCTGCTCATTGCTGGCAAGTTAACAAGTACAACAGACAGCAGTGTAGCTTCAACAGGTTTTATTACACAAATTTCTATTTTTTGGCTGCCAAGCCCTCAACAACAGAATGTGGAAATAAACAAACTATAAGGAAAATTTGTCTCCACAGCTATTTTCTCGACCATATGCAGAACAACTTTTGGAGGAATATAAATAGGTGCGTGCCCTACACGTACCCCGCACCACACAGCTACATGTTATTCTAGAAACAGTTTCTAATAGTGTGTAATCACAAAACACAACGTATCGACGTCTAGCAGCAGCCTTGTACTTTACAGGAAAATCAGTACTTCTCAGTGAAATTTGGAGGAATATAAATATACAGCCAACTCAAAATTGTCATATCCTTGAAACAGAAACACACATCCACAATTGTTATACCTTTTGGTCCAGCCAGGTGCTTGAGGATCGTCTTTGCCTGTCGATTGTTCTCGGGTCGGAAGGGACAGGGCCATTCCATTGCAAGTGCTGTTGATGTCTACTTGTATTGTGGGGCGGTGGATCACCCACATTACCAATGCTGGATTCAGCGGCTGTTGCATACCAAAGCTTGGCTTGCTTCGCCGTTCACTAACCGTTGACAGATGGTGGCCTCTGGCAACTGAAACCTATGTTACAGAACACAGTAGATATATAAGGCCATCCCGTAGATGCACTGCCTCACACTGGCAATCAAAATGGGGGAATGTATTTCTCAGAAAAGTTTGTATGCATACAGTTTCCACTGGCATAAAAGCAGAGTCCTACACTGGACAAGGTATCACCATTTGAATTAGAATTCACTCCAATCTCACATGAGTTAATGAATAAAATGTAGTATAATTTAGACAGCCAAACTGACGCACAAATTGCATAACTACTATATGTTTCAACTAGAAATAAACCGCTGCATATATATACCTGCTCGACGAGTCAGGTGCTTGTCCATCGTCTTTGTCTGTCGAATGCTTTGGATTCGACAGGGCAACCCTTTTGGAACTGTGGTCAAATTCTTCTTGTACTGCTACCGCCGTCTCGCCGGCACCACTATTGCTAGATTGAGCGACCGCGCACAGCAGAGATTGATTTACTTCGTCGCGCAGCAAGTATTAGGCCGCGGCGAGATCCGGCAATGGAAATCTATGTAAAACAACCCAGTTCCCTGATAAGACGACCCTTGAACTACAGTGGCTAAGACTGAGATCAAAAACTAGCGGAACAGAAACAATACCTGTCGATTGGATCTGCTAGAAACTCGAATCCGTCCGCCTCCCGCCTCCGGCATCGCCATAGCTCTGCCCTTGACAGCTCTTGCGTCGCTCGAAGGGATAGGCCTCTTTTTCCTTTATTTTGTCGTCTGAGATAATGGACCCACACAGAAACCCTACACTTATCTGTTTGGAAAGCGCCGTTTTGATGACGGGCCGTTTCTAACGTCCGCTGTAATGTAATCTCACGCGCCTGATGTACCAACAGTACAGCAGTGTCTTGTACCACCACACCATCTTTATTTCACACGGCTCTGTAGCCGCCAGCGCCACCGCACTGCCCGTATACGATGGGTATCTATACGATCGCATTCACTATGGTCTGCAACGTGTGGTCGTTCGATTGGCACACATACCAGGAGCAAGCGAGCCCGTCCGCGCCATCGCCGCTCTCTCAGACTGTGCTTTACCGAAAAAGGCTTTCGCCCCGCTTTATATATAAAGCACGATCCTCACATCCCAGTACAACGCACGCCACCACAACACACGCACACACCCAAGGCATGATACATAGGCGCTGAGGCAACACCACCCCTAGCACTACCACCGCGAAGAGATGAAGCCGCATACGACGAACCGTGGGCTCCAAGGCGGCGCCTTCAAGAAGGATACGACACCGGAGCGCCGCCACTGCCCAATCCAAGGATTAGAGTTTCCCCCGGAGCCGCACGACGAGCAATGAGAGCCGTGACGAGGCCTTCAAGAAGGGAACGAGCTTCGCCGCCGCCGGTCCGTCCGAAGATAGAACAGGTTTTCACCCCGGCCAAAACTCACCGCCACCGAACGCCACACCCCGGCGACCATGCCGCCCACACGGCCATGGCCACCGGGCAGCACCAAGCCACGGTCTCCGCCCGAGAGCACCGCGCAACCACCACCAGGGCCGCCGCCCCGGCATCCAAGACCTAGACCCCACCTCACCCGAGACCTGCCGCTATCCCAACCAAAGAGACGAGTAGAAAGGTCCCACCTTTCGCACCCCTGGGCGACCCCCAGCGCGAGACCCAATAGGTCAGCCACCTGGCCTCCATCGACCCGTCCTGCAGCACCGGGCGCGAGGCGAGCTCGGTCTGGCAGCTCCGTGCGCGAGACGAGGTCAGTCCTGCAGCACCGTGCGCGAGACGAGCTCAGTCCTGCGGCACTATGCGCGAGACGAGCTCGGACCTACACACCGGGCGTGAGACGAGCGATAGACCGCAGCTGGGAGAAGGCCAGCCCATAGTTGCCAGAAATCTGGATCGCCCGGGTCGAGGAACGGGGTCGAGGGTCGCGGGTCGACACCCCTCCGGAACGTGGTTCGACGAGAGATATACATCTTCGGGACGCTAATCGGGGATGCGGATCGCGATCCAAAGGGTTTCGGGTCGATGATCCGGTACGATACATCCCGATGAAGTTGGAGGGAAAGAAAGATCATTACGATCTGCATTGATGTATTTCCTTGTATTGCGGAGGTGGGAAATCCCGCCTGATACTACTTCACAAAATAGATGAAAAAATGGGGCCACAAGGTAGCCCCTATGGCGCGATTCTTCTGCCATAATTACTTTCCCACAAACAATCTGGCCGACCAATTATCCCCAAATCCTAGTTCGTCCTGTTCATCTTCAAACCACCAGTCTGTCAAGGATCAATCTCCAAGCCTACCGTCAGCCTGCACACACTCCTGTTTACCCTTCCCAGCATTCTTGTGCCTCGAAGAACTCCTAATCGGCGACGGAATCGCCGCTCGCGTAAGGTCGTACCAATGGTGGTAACCGGAGTGCGGGACGGGGGATGCCTCAGCAGCGGCGGACAGCTCGAATTCCGGCAGGCGAGCAGCGGATCACGGAAGGTCGGACTCTGGCAAGCCTGCAGCCGGCGGAGTAGTACGATTGCGGATTGGCTGGTAAGCAAGCATCGGATCCCCATGAACGCGCCATCGTCCATCTATCGGGGTCGTGATCCGGCAATCGATCCAGCTCGACCCGCCATCGTCCCCGACCCTCGATCGGGGTCGATCGACCCCGGGACGTGGATCGCGCCATCGACCCGCGAACCAGGAACAGTTGGAATATGTTATATGTATTGGCCAGAGCATAATTAAGCTTAAACTGGAACAGGTGGAACTAATCTCTGAGTACTCATTTGGTTATACTGAATGTGAATCAATCAAACACAAAGAGCCAAAAATCAGTTAAAATAAGGCAAAGCTAAAGCGTCAGAAAAGAGCCAAGGATTAAACTGAGTGAAATCGATCTACAGCAAGTATGTATATATATAGTTTCATGGACCTACTCAATTATGTATGTATGCATTGCCACATTTGGCCACATGCATGCATCACAGGAATCATGCTGTTCTGTTCTGTCAAAACAGAGCAAAGCAGAGTTCACAGCATTCTGTTCAGCTGTCAGCATTCTGTTCAGCTGCCCCCGCGGTAGCAATAACTGCACACCTCGTCGCTTCGGTGGTTGTAGATGCAAGCCTTGGAAGAAGGCTGGCTGAGGCGGAGGTCCAGGTCGAGATCGGGGGCCTGCTGACCCTGACGCGCAGCGACGCAGCTGGGGACGTATCGGGTCTGCCCGTGGCAATCCTCGCACAAGGGCACCAATGAGTTCATGGCGGCGGCACAAAAGCTAGCCCAAATAAGGAATGAATCGTTCGTGATCGCAAATTGAAATTACCCCGCCCGAGTTGCCGTGCGGCTGCGCTGCTCCCGTCTGGTTCCCGCCGCTGGCCGTCGCGAGGATGCCACCGGCTGCAACAGAGAGAATTACACAACAGCAACCAAGAAATCAAACTCCGGCCGGCGTCAATGAAGAACCAAGAACCGCACAGCATGGACCAGAGAGAAAGAGTTCAGCGCTTTTCTTGGGTTGGGACTTGGGAGGGAGGGAACACACCTAGATTGCCCACCGGCGGCGTCGACTGAGAGACACCCCCGCGACGGAGACCTGCTAGAAATGGCTGTAGATGCTGTAGAGGCCCGTTGCTGGCGAAGATCTTGCGGTGGCAATCCGAGCACAAGGGCATCGAGGCCACCCAATACATTCTTGTGGAATTTTTGCAGACAATGCACCTCCCGGCTGCCCAAGGAACAAGAAATCAATGTCGGACGTCAACGAACAAGGAACCGCACGAACCAGAGAGGTGCTTTTCTTGGGAGGGGAGGGAACTGAGAGTCTGAGACTCACCTGGATCTGGAATGCGACCCTGATGCGCACCGGCGTTGACGGTGAAGCGCTTGCTGTAGCAAGCCTGGCACAAGGGCACCGAGTCCAGATGCCCCGTCGTGAGCTCATTGCAATCAGAGCACCTTAGACCTGCGGAAGAAGGCTGCAATGCAAAGAGCCAAGAAGAAACCAATGAGCTCATGGCGGCGGGACCGCGGGACAAGCCAGCCCAAATTGAAATTACCCCGCTGGAGTTGCCGTGCGGCTGCCCTATTACCCCGCCGGAGAAACCATAGCCAGTCGGCGCGTGGATTCCACCGGCTGCAACAGTCGGAATTACACAGCAGAAACCAAGAAACCCAACTCCAGCGTCAGTCAAGAACCAAGAACCGCACGGACCAGAGTGAAAGAGTTTTGCGCTTTTCTTGGGTTGGAAGGGAACATACCAAACTGAGAGAATCCCCCGAACCCCGACCCTGACCCGCCCCCGCCCCCACCTCCAGCGAACTGGGAAGAAGAGGCACCGGAGTTGGCGATCTGGTTCTGGCCGCTCGCCGCGTGGATGCCGAAGGGCGCACTCCCAGCGTCTGCAACCACAATTACACAACAGAAACCAAGAAATCCAACTCCGGCGTCAGTCAAGAACCAAGAACCGCACTGCCAGGACCACGGAACAGAGAGAAAGAATTTTGCCATTTTCTTGGGTTGGGTTGGGACGAAACGCACCTGGATATGCATTGCGCAGCGACTGCCGGAGCATCGTCGTCCGTGCCAACCCGCCGCCGCGACTGAGACCTGCAAGAAACCAAGGCATCTGACAGATGTTACAATACGATCCAAGAAGCGGGCATCAACGCAAGAACCAAGGACGTGCTCGCTCCTAGCTTCGGTTTCTTGGGCACCCACCTCCACCGAAGCCTTGGGCGTTGACGGTAGCCGACGACACCCGTGCGAGCGCCTGCGAAGTCGCCGTCCGCCCTGCATTTTGCAATCGAAAGAAACCGAGAAATCCAACTCAGACGTCAATGAACCAACCACGAAACCGCACGAACCAGATAGAAAGAACTCGGCGCTTCATTTGGGAGGGAACGTACCTGGATTTCCCAGCAGAGGATCGAATCCCCTGAGCAGAGCGAACTGCCCTTGCAGGGAAGACGGGCCTGGAAAATCGCCTGCTGCAGGCGCCTGCGGGCCGGCTGTAGTCTCCGGCGGCGCTACACGCGGACGCCGCTGCCGTGGCTCAGTATTGTCGCCGGCGCCCTTCCGCTTTCTCGCCATCTCGCCTCGGTCGATCGAACAGCTTCGCAAGAACCACACGGGAGAGGGAGAGAGCTGGAAGGAAGGAAGGAAGCTACGTATGAGGAAAGATGGGAGAGGAGGAAGGCGAGGCGAGGCGAGGGAGGCTAGCTATATAGACGACGACGGCAGAGGAGAGCGTCTCCCGTCCCGCTGCAACCGATCGATTTCAAGAAGCAGAGAGATTCCTTCTGCCTGCGGTTGGTCGTCAGTTGGTTTTGGAGGGAACAACACGGGCGGGAGGAAGGAAGAGCCTCTGAAACGGGCCTAATGCAATTCTGATAGCCCAACTAACGGCCCAAATCATCAATAGCCGGGGGCCAGGCCCATGCTATCCAGTCTTGCCATTTTCTTTGCTGGAATTCTAGAGAAACTATTCCATTATTTTCTACAAAGTTCCAGTGTGTTTCCAATTGTCAAAAAAAAGTTCCAGTGTGCTTCTAAAAAATATATAGAAAGTTCCAGTGTTCCAAATGAAAATAAATGGCACTGGATTTTTTTTATCTATTCGTCAGATTGCTCAAAAAACGAAACTATCAATAAAAGGTTTACCATGAACGCGTTTGTATAGCCCGCGTGGTTGTGGCATATCGATGGGCCCTTGTTCTCTGGCTGGTTGCGACGGGACTCATGGTACGGGCGCACGGTTACCGTAGGATTAATCCAGGTTAAAGGCCTTTCATGACTTGCATTAGTGCCCGTCTCTGAAGATATGAGAAAATATTTTGCAAAAATTTAGATGGTTTAGCACTGGGTTTGAAAAAAAATATAGATATTAGGTGATTTTATATTGCCAAACGCCAGAGTTTTGAACTCTAGATAACAAAAATTAAGAACTCATTTTGTTTCGTGAAGTTTGGAAGTGTTGCTGCTCCTTGCGAGGAGCCCCATCATTTAGTTATTGTAGGCAGAGACGACCTCTGCCGTGGTTTACAAGTTGAACGACCAATCACTAGGACATGACTACAGATAGGATTGAGGAGATAGACATACATGTACATATTGTTAAGATTTACGAAAAAGGGTTTCCCCCGCTTTATATTATAAAGCACAACCACACCAACAAGTATCCGATACAAACGCACGCCACACAGAACCCAAGGCAAGATACACGAATGCCGGGCACCGACACACAACCTCAACGACACAAAGCATCTAAAAGATGACCAAAAAAGGATCCGCCAAGAGCCGACGGATACCACCACCAAGGAGCGATCGTCCGGGAGGATGTGCGACGGACATGCCAGACCGAGGACTCCAAGACGGTGCCTCCAGGAAGGGCTCGAGCAAGAACGTCGCCACCGTCTGATCCGAAGATCAAGTTTTCACCCGGAGTAAGATGGAGGGAGAAGAAGCACCACGACGGAGCCTGCAAGGAGGAACACGACGTCCACGGACGCCGTCACCGTCGACCATAGCGGACTGGGTAGGTGATGTACCCCGGTGCTTCAGCTAAGATTAGATGAGATACAGTGTGAAACAACCACTGTATCATTTAACACCATGCCTTAATCTTAACTATCCTGAGTTTATACCATTCTGGAACTCTTCAAATGTATTGGTAGGGAGCACTTTGGTAAAGCCATCTGTTACTTGATCTTTCGAAGAAATGAACTGGATCTCCAATTTCTTGTCTACAACTCTTTCTCTCATGTTGATGCAGAGGCCAGGGGTAATCCTCCATTTCAAAAAGAAACTCTTTCTCTCACAAAATAAAAATCAATTTCAATGTGCTTGGCTCTGGCACGAAAACAAGGATTGTCAGAAAGATATGTTGCTTGGGGCTCAACCAATGGCCCAAATCATTAACAGCCATTTGGATCGAGGAAGAGAATGTGTCGATTTCTCAAGGTATGTTCAGAGACAGGAAGTTCAAAGAACTAGTATCCTGACAACAACTGAAACTAAATAATTTGAGCATTCATGCGGTTTATCTGAAACTAAACCAGTAAACCAAAGCAGCAGGAAACAACAAAATATTGTTAGGTTTGGCCTATTCTCCACGCCAAATCATATTTACCGACGACAAAGGACCGAAAGACATAAAAGGAAAACAAGTAGTGTATTTCATGGGGATCGATCTGATCTACCAAGTTGTGTAGTTCTAGTTCTAGCACTAGCTACAGATAATAATACTTGGAGATGAAGATGATAAACCGATCAACAATCACGGAATCTATTTGCAGGAGGAACTGAAATTACACGCAGTGAACCGAGTTAACTGTCCCCCGCCAATAAAAAGTGTTAACTGAAGCTTACATAAGTTAAACTTCAGTTAACTGTGTGTTTTCAAACAAAAACTTCAGTCAACTGTTGCCGTTTTCGGACTCTGAACAGGGGAGCCCTTGGTCTTGGAGAGTCGTTGATCTTTCATAAGTCGAGGGCCGCTGAAACTAAACTAGTCAAACATACGAGGTAAAACCAAAGCATCAGGAAACAACAAAATATTACTGTATTTATGAATCAGACTGTGCTTTAAAGCACCATGGCCTATTCTCCACGCCAAATCATTTACCGACGTCAAAGGATTGAAAGACATAAAAGGAAACATATGAACCAAGTTATCTAGTTCTCCGACACATATCATAACCCGGAAGCTATTTACAGAAGGAACTGAAATTACACGCAGTGAAACATATTTAACTGTCCCCCGCAAAAAGAAAGTGTTAACTGAAGCTTACGTAAGTTAAACTTGAGTTAACCGTGTTTTAAAAAAAACTTCAGTCAACTGCAGCCGTTGTCGGACACTGAACAGAGGAGCCCATGGTCTTCGAGGAGCGTTGATCCTTCATAAGTGGAGAGCATCGTAGCCGTCCGTCTTTCTGGTAGAATGTCGAGTTCTTCAGAGAAGATGTCGATTTCTTCAGAGAAGGTGTGTTGAGAGACAGGAAGTTCAGAAAACTAGTTTACTGACGCATAGTTCGAACAAAATTTGAGTGCTCATTCGGTTTAACTAAAATTAAACCAGTCAAACCTACGAGGCATCTGTTATATATGCAGCACTGAAATTAAACCAGCCTTAACTATTCTCCATGTTGAATCACTTACCGATGACAAGCATATGCAGCACTGAAATTAAACCAGCCTTAACTATTCTCCATGTTGAATCACTTACCGATGACAAGCATATGCAGCACTGAATCTGTTATATATATTGGCCATAGCATTACGTTGATCATCACTCGTATGCTTAAACCGGAACAGTAGCAACTAAACTCTGAGTACTCATTTGGTTAAACTGAAAGTCAAACACTTTAGGCAAAACTAAAGCGTCAGGAAAGAGCCAAAGATTAATGAATCAGACTGCACAGTGAATGACATCCACAGCAAGTATGAAGTATATACTATCATTCACTAATGTGAGAGCACTTGACAAGGAAACAAGTCCTACAAGCATATTAATATGAAAAGAATGAATTATATAAATAGTATTGTTTATAAAATTTTACATGAATCAAAATTGCAACACATTTTTTAGAACACATCAATATTCTAGAATTACAAGCATGAATTTGACATGCCAAGTCTGTAAAACACATTGTCTAGGTTGACTGCAGTGGCTTTGTCATGTGGCGGCGGCCTGGCGCTGTTGAAGTTTTGGTTGACAAATCTGCGAAGTTTCATAATGAAGAGAGCAAATGTCAGCAAAGATCACTGGTATCAAACATATAGCAACTTATATATGTACATACGAAAAGATGTCTCTTATTTGAACTTAGATAAAACATATATATATGACGTTGAACCCAGAGACAATATCTCTACTGATGATATTGGATCACAGAGGGGGTCTAGAACTGGATTTGAAAGTGGTTCAGTCACTGGCTCTGGGCCCACGAACCCTAGAAACCAATCACTTGGGCACAACCATCAGACTCTCTCACCAATACGCCTAAGCGTATCTTTGCATTGATAGGTAGAGTGAAAGTTACAGGGTTAGGGGTCCAACGACTTGTGCGCAAAGGCAAGTCGGAGGCTCCCGGGAGCAGAGGGAGGGGGTGCTCAGCCCCAATACATACGGTTTATGTTACATCGAGTAGTGCTTGCAGCCCTTTGGCACCGGCCGTGGCCCAGGCGCGCACATCATCTTGGATGGTAGCTAGCAGGATGTTGATGGAGGGTTGACGTTGATCGAAGATGCATGCACTTCGGTGCTTCCAAATCTCCCACGTGATGATTGGGACGATCGAGGCAAGTGCCTTCCGGAGAGAGTGCGGCACGGAGTCTGACGCGGATCGCCACCAATCGTAGAGGGAACAAGAAATATACATTTGCTAAGAATCAACTTTATTGCAGCGGGAACAAGAAATATACATTTCTCTAGTTCAAGATCATTTCTTGATCTTTATCCGTTCTCTAAAAATTGATCACTTTGATACAAAATTTATCAAATATTTAAACTTTGAACTTTGAACATAAGACTCATTGAATTATAGCACTGTTATCATCAACGTTGGTCAGAAAATAACAATACCATGTTTTAACTTTAAAACAAATATCTCTTTTTTGTCGTAGCGGAAACTATCTACATCTTATTTCACCCACAAGGGAAAAAACATTGCTAAAAACATTTCTTCCAATTAAATTTTCCCGTTGGTTCCAATTTAATTGGAGGATAAAACTTTTACTTTGCAACGGAAACTTTACAATATTTTATTCAAAAAAATTTCTGTACTCTTTTACTCTCTAAGCAATTTTAACCGATTGGTTCAAAAAAGCATTAGAGAAGCAACAATTTAATCTTTTACTTTAGTTCTTTTCACTTTTAAAAGAGCACTTTTATTTTCAATAATAAAACATGATCATGTTATTAACAACGTTGGTCATAAAAAATAACATAATCATATTCATCACTTTAGCATGCTCTTAAAAATGTAATTCTGTCTAAACTTTTATTTTCTTTGTAAAAGAGCACTATTAATTATTTACGCAGCGGAAAAACATGAATAAAAATTCATGAACTTTTAATTCTTTACAGAAACTTTTCTTTGACAAAATAGAAAATTTATGAACTTTATTATTTTCTTTATAAAATTCATGAACATTTCCTTTTCTGAAAATTTTCATTCTCAGAAACTTTTTCTGTTTACTTTGCTATTTACTAAACAAAAAATTTCGTTGGAAAATGAATAAAAGGAATGCTGACGAGCCTCTTTGCTAGCACAGCCCGTCCCACGGCCTGCAAACGCACGCGCCGCTCGCAGCCTTAACAGCGCGGCCCGCGGCCCACCAGCCTGCTGGGCGAGCACCGGTCGGCCGCCCGAGCGCCTCAGTATAGGACGCGGCTCAGCCGCACAGCCGGCCTCGGTCCAGCGCGGCCCGGCCGCCGAGGCCTCCACTTTCGGCCCAGAAGGCCCGGGGCGGGGTTAGGTTTTCAATCAGGGCCGTTCAGCTCGATCGGACGACGCAGCATCCTTCTCGCTCGAACAAAACCGACCCACCGCAGCGATCGGAACGAAACCCAGTCCGTTCGCCCCCCTTTCTCCTCGCGCGCCGCTCAGGCTCTCTCGACCCGTCGCTGTCCCGGTCGCCGGGCGACCGCGCCGCGCCGGTCCGGTCGAGCCGCCGGCGATGGCGTCCACCACCGCGCGAGCCTGGCCGCATCTCTTCCCCCCGGCCTCTCCTTTGACGGAGAGAGGGGGGGACGCTCGCGGCCACCTCTGCTCCCCTTCTCTCGCTCCCGACTGCGCCGTTGCGTTTGACGCCGGTCGCCGGCAGCCGGAGACGGGGTTGAGCTCCGCCGTTCCCTGGCCAGCTCTTCTCCCTCCCCCTTTCCTCCCTTCTACTCCTCTGCTCTACTACTGCATGCAGCAACAGAGAGAGAGAGAGAGATGCTGCGGGTTTCGATGCAGCGCCGTGGCCATCCCCTTCGCCGGCTGCGCGTCTGCCTTGCGGTGAGCGCGCCGCCGTCGAGCGGTTTGGCCGCGGTGCCTACCCCCGTTTTTTGTCTTTTTCTTTTCGTTGCCGGCATGCCGTTGAGCTGGCTCCGGTAGTACTTCATCCGACGCCTCGGCTTGCCGATGCGCGTCCGGATCGAGAGGAACAGGCGCGGCCTTGCGGCGGCACTTCTTTGTCCATTGAGGAATTTTTCTTTGCCCTGTTTAGGGTTCTTGGGGAAGGGATCCTTTTTCTTTCTCTGTTTATACTTTGCACCGAAAATCATAGCCTAGGATGGCTCTGATACCATTGATAGAGTGCTTTGGATTGGATAGGTTAGATCATTCCGGTGAACCTACCTTCTGCATGTCCAGACGAGCTCGATCCAGCGCCGGCCATGGTGAAGTAGGGGCCGGTGACGATGTGGACAGAGAGTGGACGGCGGTGGTGGTGGAGCTTCCCGTGAGCACCGCGCTAACCCTAGATTGGTAGGGATTGTAGGTGGGGATTGTGGCAGCGATTAACCTCGTAAGTCGTGCCCCGGCCCCCACCCTGTTTATATAGCACGGGTCACAGGGGCCCACCAACCATAATGGGTTGGGCGCCCCCGATCAGGGCGCATTGACCAAGGGCCTGGCAGGCTGTTGGGCCTGCTCAGAGGAGATCAACCTAACAAGGGGTGGTGGGGAGTAGTAGTAAGGCGGCACCAAGAGAAGGTGCGGTACCAAATTTCCTTGAAGAAGGGGCATGCCACAAGTAGATGGTGAATGTCCTCGACATCCTGATCGCAGAGCACACAAGCTGATGGATGGGGCAGGCCGTGCCTAGCAAGTCTCGTGGCCATCCAGCATCGATCATGTTTCGCGAGCTAGAGAAAGATCTTGTTGTCGTCTGGTGCCCAACATTTCCAAGTGATCCTCCACTCCGGGTCAGCGATTGAGCCTTGGAAAAGGGCGTGGTAGCATGATTTGGCCGAGTAAGAGCCGCTATCGGTCCAGCGCCAGCGTAACGAGTCGGGCTGGGGGAGAGAGTCACCTGTAGAAGATGCCTCCAGAGTTGGACGTACTCGACAGTGGTCACCACGTTCAGCGCGCCATGGATATCATGGATCCAAGCCCGATTCTGGAGTCCATCATGGACCAAGCGCTTGGCGCGGAGGCGACGAGGGACAAGCGCGTCCAGGTGCGGCGCAAGCTCGGCAATGGATTTGCCATCCACCCAGCGGTCAGTCCAGAAACAACAAGTGTGGCCGTCACCAACGGTCCAGGTGGTGGATGCCCGGAAGATGTCGCGGACGCTGGCGTCATCCGGCAGGTGGAGGTGGTGCCAGGTACAGGATGGGTCGGTGATGCGCAGCCATAGCCAGTGAACGCGGAGGGAGATGCCGGTGCGCTGAATATCACGCATGCCCAGGCCGCCGAGCTCAAGAGGGCGGCAGATGCGCGGCCAGTTGACAAGGCAGTTACCTGAGCGAGCCTCTTTGCGGCCATGCCACAAGAAATCCCGGATCAGACGATTGATAAGCTTGAGGATCAGGGCAGAGAGGGTCATGGCGAGCAACAGATGCACTGGCATGGCAGAAAGGACGTGGCGGACGAGGGCGAGATGCTCGCCGCGAGGGAGGAGGCATGCCTGCCAGGAGCCCAAGCGCTTGGCCATCTTCTCGACAAGAGGCGTGAGCGCCGCAGTGCCGATTTTCCTCGTCGAGAGAGGGAGGCCTTGGTAGTTGATGGGGAAAGCCTTAGTCGAGCATGAGAGCGTCTCGCCCGCGAGGGCGGCCACCACGCTGCTGCTATGTTGTACCAGCAACGCGCTTTATAACAGACGCTACTGGTTATTATCAGTAGCGTGGGGTCCAGAACACACGCTACTGGTAAACTTCTATGTATAAGCATTTTCCTAGTAGTGGGAGCACTTCGCAAAGTTGGTCTTGAGGCCGGAGGCATGGCCGAATAGCTCGAGAATGCTCTGGACAGCCTGGAGGTCGCGGCGATCGGGATGAAAAAAGAGAACAACGTCATCCACAAACAGAGAGATGCTGGGGATGGCACGCCTAGCGGTGAGGCGCTGGAGGGTGCCAAGCCTGCTCGCATGCTGGACCAAGGTGTTGAGGACGTCGATCACCAGAACGAAGAGCATGGGTGAAACAGGATCGCCTTGCCGAAG
Organism: Aegilops tauschii subsp. strangulata; assembly: GCF_002575655.3. Classification (NCBI taxonomy): domain Eukaryota; kingdom Viridiplantae; phylum Streptophyta; class Magnoliopsida; order Poales; family Poaceae; genus Aegilops; species Aegilops tauschii. Next base: position 532,217,055 of record NC_053039.3, read on the forward strand.
GCCACAGGCATGATCTATGGGCGGTCCGGGGGAGCCGTTGACGAGCACTCTCGAAGAGGAGGTCGAGAGGTGGATGGCAACCCATGCCCACCAGCGATGGACAAAGCCCAGGTGCGCGAGGACCTCGAAGAGGAAGGGCCAAGAAACCGTGTCGAAAGCACGGGCGATGTCGAGCTTGAGGAGGACGCGTGGGGCTTTAAGATTGTGAAGGAGCCGCGCGGTCTGCTGCACCATCATGAAGTTGTCATGGACTCCGCGGCCGGCAATGAACGCACTCTGGTTGGCCGACACGGTGTCGCCGAGGCGAGGGCCTAGCCTCAGCGAGAGCACCTTGGCAAATAGCTTGGCGAGGAGATGGATCAAGCTTATAGGGCGGGAATCTGAGATGGAGGATGCGTCAGCTTTCTTGGGGAGGAGGGTGAGCAACGCCTCGTTGAGCTTGTGAAAGCCGCACCCATTCATGTGGTAGAGCTTGAGGAACACGTCGCAGATGTCTTGCTTGATGATATCCCAACATTCAAGGAGGAACTCGGCAGTGAACCCATCGGGGCCTGGGGCTTTGCCGGCCGATAGGCACTTGACGGCCTCCCAGATTTCTTGATCGGAGAAAGGGACGTCGAGCTCAGACATGTCGAATGCCGGGTGGCCAATGGACCCAAGGTCGATGGTAGAGGCACGAGGGGTGTGGGAGCCGAAGATGGATGAGAAATGCTCGTAGGCAAGACGCGCCATGCCCGCGTCCTCGGAGACCGGGAGGCCGGCGTCGTTGAGCTGGAAGATGTCGTTCTTTTGCCTACGGTGAGCAGCATGTATCTTGAGGAACGCCGTACTCTCGTCGCCCTCGCGGAGCCAGCGGAAGCGAGTGCGCTGGCGCGCAATGGATCTCTCCAGGGAAGCAAGGCCCAGGTACGCGCATTTGAGCTTGCGACGCAGCCAAGCCTCGCCAGCAGATAGGGGCCATAGGTCTTGGGCAGCATCCAGGCGAGCAATGAGCTCGCGAGCGAGGAGGATTTGAAGCGAGACATCCCCCAACCTTTTTGCGCCCCAGCTTTGCAAGCTGCGAGCCGTAGCCATCAGCTTAGCGAAGACCCGATGGAAAGGGTCCGCGTCAGGGTCGACGCCATTCCAGGCCTCGGAGACAGTATCATGGAAACCCTCCCACTTCACCCAATAGCTTTGGAAGTGGAAATGTGGTTTGCCGTGAGCACGAGGTGCACAATCGATGACGAGGGGGCAATGATCCGAAGTAGTAGTCGCGAGACACCGGAGGATGCAGTGGGGTTGCTCGGAGTCCCAGCCCGGGGTGCAGAGGACCTGGTCATTGCGGACGAGCGTCGGCCGCTCCTGCTCGTTAGACCAAGTATACCTCCGGCCGTGGAGGTAAATATCGCGCAGCTCCAAGTCTGCGGTGAAACGTCGGAAGCGGTGCATGATACGACGGTTAAGTCTATTGTTGTTTTTATCTTCGGCGGACAAGATCATGTTGAAGTCGCCTCCTATGAGCCAGGGTCCAGCGCAGGTGGCCCGTTCATCTTGCAGATCGGAGAGGAACTTGATCTTCGCCTGGTCATCTTGGGGCCCGTAAACCCCAGTGAGACACCAATGCTGGTTCCCAACGAGGGGGGAGACCAAAGCCGTAATATGATGCGTGCCAATGTACGGGTGAGAGAGGGAGATGATGTCACGCTGCCAGGCAAGTAGGATACCGCCATGCGTCCCATCTGCGGGCAGGAAGTAGAAGTCCAGAAACTGCGGACCTAGAATCTCCACAACAGTAGACAACGAGACGGAATTTAGCTTCGTTTCAAGGAGGTAGACGATACAGGGTAAATCAGCGGAGAACATGCTGCAAACTGCAGTCCGTTTAGCCCGGCTATTGAGGCCGCAGACATTCCAAAAAACTACTTTGAGGTGTGCATCCATGGAGAAAAGGGGGGGAGCCGGGGGGGAGCGCCACGAAGGCAAGGTCAGATCTCGACCAGGCGAGGCTGGGGCGAGGAGCGCGCCGAGGCGACGAGACCTGCGACGTCAGTGGGGACTTGCCACCCATAGAAATTGGCAAAAGCCTGCATGATGTCCCCAGCCAACGGTCGCTCGAAGAGCTTGTGGTAGCGTTCCAGGGCGGCGGCGGAAACTGGCTCGTCGTCAGAGATGATGCCAAGACGAAGGAGAAGGACCCGCTTTGCCTTGGCCTCGGCATTCAAGCCGTGATCAGCCCACGTAATGCGGTCACTACGCCGAGGAGTGAAGTTTGGAGGCAGCTCAAGCCAGCGCCGACGGGCCGTCGGGGTGGTGAGGATTGGCGCAATTGGCGCGCTGATGGTGTCCAAGAAACCCTGCAGCTGGGGTTGGTCACGAGGGGGCGCAGCTAATGCGGAGGGAGCGTCAGGCTGGGTACGTGAGGGCTGCATGGAAAGAGCGCATGTAGTGCCACGTGTTGCCTCCGCAGAGGCCGAGCCGATCACGCCATGCATGTGGCCCTGCACAGGGCTTTGGATTCCTGGGCTGGCCGGGTCAGGGGTGGGGGCGGATTGGTCCTCAACTGGTGGCGCGGCAGGCGAGGAGGATACGGTGGGGGTGGTTGGTGCAGCTGAGATCATGGTGTTGCCAGAGGTGGGAACCAATCCTGTTGGGCTGCACACGGGGGCCCTGGTGGCAGGGGGACAAAAGCAGCTTCTGCTTCGCGAGGAGATTCCTCGGGATTGGCGTGCACCACACAGCCCATTGGCGGCATCAGAACACGTGTGTCTGGCCCCACGCGGTCGGGAGACCGGTCTGCGACAGGTGGAGAGGGCGCGGCAGACTGGAGAAGCAAGTCCCACTTCAATGTTGAAATTACAGTTGCCCGAGTCTCAACACATATCCAGGATTAAAACCCTAGAGCTCCTGTTGAACTCTGAACAAGGGGACTTAGCTGGTTTCAATTTCCTAAGGGAGATGGAGTTGTTGAGGATGAACTGGCTTCTGATGAGGAATTGGATGATTTGCAAAAGGAACAAGAGGAGCTTGCCTGTGGAGAAACTAATGAGATGAACTCAAGCAATGATCAATATCAGGTTGATTTCTCTATGCTTTCCAAGGACAATGGAGACAAATGAAGCTAATGATTAGGTTGGAGGGCTTCAAGTTGCACCACCTGCCTTGAGTGTTAATCATTTGCTGTTCGCGGATGATAGTTTACAATTTTTGGGGCAACATTGGTCAAAGCAGAGAATGTTTTTTTTTCTCGAATACGCAAAGCTTGCATATCACGGCATTGATAGAAGAAGCAAGAATGATTATAGGAGGTGGTACAACACATGATTCGGATGCAAGGGGCGTGACCATGGTGCTCGAAGCGGAGAGATGAAAGATGCATGACCCAAACAAAGAAGAACAAGGATAAACTCTCCGACTAGAGAAGCAAACCAATCTACAACTAGTTCATGACATGGTTAAGGTGAATGTTGACGTATCTTTTCACGTCGAAACATTGTCCGGAGCGACTGGAGCAGTTATTCGTGATGAACATGGCGACTTCATTGCTGCTGCTTCTTGGTTTATACCCAATGTACGAGATGTGGACGCTGCTGAACTTCTTGCTATACGAAATGGAATGTATCTTGTTGCCAATATGGGATGTATGAGAGTGGATGTTGAATCAGACTGCACCTTTGCGGTGGAATCAGTTCAGCTAATGGATAATTATCAAGGACCAGATGTTGCAGTTGTTGCTGAATGTAAGCAACTCTCCATCGACTTTGCAAAGATCACCTTCAAGCATTGTTTCAGAGAAGCAAACCAAGTGGCTGATGAGTTAGCAAAACAGTCTTTTAGATCGAATTCTTCTAGTTCCTGGGATGCTACCATCCCTGACTTTATTTCTCACCATCTTGTAAATGATATGACAGTTATTTGAGAAATAAAGTCTGATTATGCTTAAAAAAATCTACAACTAGACGACCAAAACTCCGAAGCCCGCACAGAAGACGCCGCGAGCAACCAAGACAACACCTTCAAGAAGGAGAACGACACCGAGGCGCCGTCATCATCCGATCCGGAAACCCGGACCTAGGGTTTCCCCTGATGCTCGAAGAGGGGCACAGAATGGCCATAAGAACGCCTCCAGGAAGGTGACGACACCCGTGGGTGTCGCCGCTGCCAGCAAAAGATGCAGGGCTTTCGCCCTGGCCAATTCCAAGCAATCCCAAGCCGCCGGAACACGAGTCGAAGAGGAGCTCATCAAGTGTAGGCCGGTGCTGCAACTGCATGAAGGGGAGCCACGCGCGATGCCAAAGGAGGCACCGTGCATCGTCGGGTGCGCGAACTCCGGAGGAGCATGATAATCCCCAAGTGCAGGGAATCATCGTAGCAATTCCCAAAGGTGGAAGTGATAAGTATGAAGTGTCGAACCCACAAGGAGCTAAAGGTAAGATCAATATTCTCTCAAGCCCTATCTGCCACTGATACGACTCTACGTGCACCGAACGTTTGCTTCCAACTAGAAATGAGAAATAAAACTACGTTGTGGGTATGAAGAGGATAACTTTGCATGGTATCGGAGAGCTAAAATATAAAAGTAGGTGCTGTTATCATAAAGTTAGAATATATTACTAAATATTATAAATAGCGAGTGTGGAATAATGGTGGATCGGTGTGCGGAATTGTCCTAGGCAATTGTTAACAAGACCGATAGTCGTCATTGCAATTTCATATGAGGGAGAGGCATAAGCTAACATACTTTCACTACTTGGATCATATGCACTTATGATTGGAACTCTAGCAAGCATCCGCAACTACTAAAGATCATTAAGGTAAAACCCAACCATAGCATTAAAGCATCAAGTCCTCTTTATTCCCATACGCAACAACCCCTTATTCGGGTTTGTGTTTCAATCACTCACCAACCCACTATAAGCGAATCATGAACGTATTGCAACACCCTACAGCAGGAATCCCTCACGCTTGCGCGACACGGAGGGCACCATAGGACAGCACCAAAATAAAACATACAACTCATACCAATCTACATCATCAATCAACCCAAAGACAAAGGATATCTACTCAAAACATCATAGGATGGCAACACATCATTGGATCATAATATGTGGCATAAAGCACCATGTTCAAGTAGGGATTACAACGGGGTGCGGGAGAGTGGACCGTGTAAAAGAGATGAGGATAGTGATGATGATGGTGATGTTGATGAAGACGATCACCGCGGTGATGATTCCCCTCCCGGTGGCACTCCGGCGCCACCGAGAGAGAGGAGGAGAGGTTCTCCCCCTTGTGCTTCCTCCTCCATGGCCTCCCCCCTCTGGTCCTTGGCCTTCATGGTGATGATGGACCCTCCGGGATCCTCCTCCATGGCCACTGGTGATGATGGCCCCCTCCGGCAGGGTGCCGGAGAGGGCCTAGATTGATTTCTCGTGGCTACAGAGGCTTGCGGCGGCAGAACTTCCGATCTAGGTTAATTTTCCGAGGTTTCTGTATTTATAGGAATTTTTGGCGTCGGTCTCACGTCAAGGAGGTGCCCGAGGTGTCCACGAGGCAGGCCCATTTGCCTGGGGGGTGGGCGCGCCCCCACCCTCGTGGACGCCCCGGGACTCTCCTGGCCCAACTCTTTTACTCCGGGGTCTTCTTTTGGTCCATAAAAAATCATCAAAAATTGGCAAGTCAATTGGACTCCGTTTGATATTCCTTTTCTGTAAAACTCAAAAACAAGGAGAAAACAGAAACTAGCACTGGGCTCTAGGTTAATAGGTTAGTCCCAAAAACCATATAAAATAGCATATAAAGCATCCAAGGTTGATAATATAATAGCATGAATACTTCATAAATTATAGATACGTTGGAGACGTATCAGAGCACAAGGATGCGTGGCTGCACGGAATGAAGTGAGGATGGGACGGTGGCCATAGGCCCGGACAAGCCAGGATCTGGAAGGAAGAAACGCAGATCCGAGCCACCGAGACCGGAGCAGCTGGGACGCCGGCGGGCCTAGGGAACTGGAAGGGGACGCAGCTCCCAGAGCATGCAGAGAATGTGAAGAGAGTTCTGAAGGCTTATTGTGATGCATCGAGACAAAGAATTAATAGTGAGAAGTCATCTATTTTTTCGTGTGAGGGGGTGCCTGAACAGATCAAGGAAGGAATTAAATTGGTACTTCAAGTTCCTAATGACACATTATCGAAGAAATACTTGGGTTTGCCAACCGCTGTTGGTAGCTCAAGGATGAAACTTTCAAGTTCTTGAAGGACAAATTATGGGCTAGAATACAAGGCTGGATAGAAAAGTGCTTATTAGTGGCGGGCACGGAGGTGCTTGTTAAGGCCGCTGCACAGGCAATTACCACTTCTTCAATGTCCTGCTTTTAAACTTCCCCGTGGATTATGTGAGCATTTGAATGGTACACTACACAAATTTTGGCGGGGTAGCAAGAACAGAGAACAGGAGGTGGCTTTGGTTTCATGGTCTGGGGTGACACAGCCAAAGAATATGGGTGGGCTCGTTTTAGAGATGTTGAGCTCTTCAACTTAGTGATGCTAGCAAAACAAGCTTGAAGACTTTTGCAATATTAGAATCCGCTTAGCAGCCTCAGGGCTGCTTATTACCCAAACATAGATTTGCTGGAAGCTGAATTGGGATCAGCACCGAGCCAAGTTTGGCGTGCTATACTTGAGGGCAGAGACACCCTCAAGCTCGAGGTGATAAAACGAATTGGTACTAGGGAGAAAACAAGAGTATGGTATGATAATTGGCTGCCTAGAGACTTCAACCTTAGGCTAATTGTGGAAAAGTTAGCGAACCCTCCAGAGATGGTGTGACGCCCCCGGTTCAATCGTACACTAACCATACGCGCAAATGTGTACGATCAAGATCAGGGACTCACGGGAAGATATCACAACACAACTCTAGACACAAATTAAAGTCATACAAGCTTTATATTACAAGCCAGGGGCCTCGAGGGCTGGAATACAGAAGCTCAAATACAAATGAGTCAGCGGAAGCAACAATATCTGAGTACAGACATAAGGTAAACAAGTTGCCATGAGATGGCTAGCACAAAAGTAGCAACGATCGAAAAGGCAAGGCCTCCTGTCTGTGAGCCTCCTAACTACTCCGGGTTGTCAGCGGCCTGCACGTAGTAGTAGGCGCCCTCGGTCTACTTCCTAAGCGCAGGGGTCTTGGGCCCATCGCCCTTTGCACCCCTGCACATTGCATGGACAGCCCGAAGCAGACCCACCCCCTAATACAAGCCCAGGTGGTTCCCGTCCAACTGGGCACGCGACACTCAGTCGCTGACGTCTGAAGAGCTTCGGCTGATACTACGACGTCGGTTGCCCATATCTTGTCCTGCGTGGCGGTTAGTGTGTATAGGTCAACGACCAACTCAGATCCAATATCCAAACTCGTTAGGCATGTTATTATGAAATAACCGCGGACAACGACCAGGGACCAGGCCCACCTCTCTCCTAGGTATCTCAACCTGCCCTGTCGCTCCTCCATAAAGACTCACTCAGGGGGCCGTCGGGAAACACGTCCTTGATACGTCTCCAACGTATCTATAATTTATGAAGTATTCATGCTGTTATATTATCATTCTTGGATGTTTTACAATCATTTCATAGCAACTTTATATCATTTTTGGGACTAACCTATTGACCCAGTGTCCAGTGCCAGTTGCTGTTTTTTGCTTGTTTTTTACATCACAAGAAATCAATATCAAATGGAGTCCAAACACCGCGAAACTTTTTGTGGATTTTTCATGGACCAGAAGACTCCCGATGGGCCAGAGCAGCACCTGGGGGGGGGGGGGGTGCCCCAAGGGTGGCACAACCCACCAGGGCGCGCCTGGGGGCCCAGGCGCGCCCAGGTGAGTTGTGCCCACCTCGGTGGCCTCTCGCACCCCCTCTTTGCCCTATAAAATCCCAAATATTCCAAAAACCCTCGAGGTTAACCTAGATCAGAAGTTCCGCCGCCTCAAGGCTCTGTAGCCACCGAAAACCAATCTAGACCCCGTTCCGGCACCCTGCCGGAGGGGGGATCATCACCGGTGGCCATCTTCATCATCCCGGCGGCCACCATGATGAGGAGGGAGTAGTCCACCCTCGGGGCTGAGTGTTTGTACCAGTAGCTATGTGTTTAATCTCTCTCTCTCTCTCTCGTGTTCTTGAGATGTCACGATCTTGATGTATCGCGGGCTTTGTTAATATAGTCGGATCATATGGTGTTTTCCTCTCTCTCTATCTTGTTGTGATGAATTGAGTTTTTCCCTTTGAGATTTCGTTGTTATCGGATTGAATATTATGGATTTGAGAGCACTTGATATATATCTTGCATATGAATACTCGTGGTGACAATGGGGTATCATATTGATTCACTTGATATGTGTTTTGGCATTCAACTCGCGGATTCCCGTAGTGACATTGGGGAAATCTATGCATAGGGGTTGATGCGTGTTCTCGTCTTTATTTCTCCGGTAGAAATCTTGGGGCACTCTTTGAAGTTCTTTGTGTTGGATTGAGTATTATGAATCTGAAATTATTTGGTGTTATTTTAGTACAAACTCTTGGATAGATCGATCGGAAAGAATAGCTTTGAGGTGGTTTCGTACCCTACAAATGATTTCTTCGTATGTTCTCCGCTAGATAGGAACTTTGGAGTGATTCTTCATCTCACTTTGAGTGGTGGTTATATGATCCAATTATATTAGCACTGTTGAGAGATTGCACTAGCGAAAGTACGGACCCTAGGCCTCATTTTCAAGCATCGCAATACCGTTTTTGTGCCCGTTTACTATTTGCTACCTTGTTGTTTTTATTTATTCAGATTATAAAAATATATTTCTACCATCAATATTACACTTTTATCACCATCTCTTCGCCGAACTAGTGTGATGCTCGATTATTCCCCTCGGGATCCCAACCAGATCCTTGGGATCCCATGCGAACACTTCCTTGTTCACGCGTAAGAAGTCGACCAACGCCTTTTCTTGATCTGGAGAGAGGTTGGCACCTATGGTGAAGGTGGTACCCGATGCTCCATCTTCATCGACCGGCACCTGCTTCGTCTCGGCCTGATCTTCAGAGAACAACTGCTTCTTCTTTGCTGGCGCAGCCCCCGAGACCTCTAGGGTCCCTTCCTCAGTTGGCTGCGCGGCCGCCGCAGCCCTGAAGGCAAGCTTGAGGGACAACAGCGCGACCTTGGTGTCTCCTACCACGGTGAGGACGCCGCTGCTTCCCGGCATCCTCATGAGGTTGTAGGCAGGGTCAGTCGCTGCCATGAACTTGGCCAGGGCCAGGTACCCGAGGATGGCATTGTATGGGAGGCTGATGCGGGCGAGTCGAAGTCGATAAGCTCGGTGCGGTAGTTGTCACGGGTGCCGAAGGTGACGGGTAGGTAGATCTGCCCGAGGGGCCTGGTGGAGCCGTCGACGACTCCAGAGAAGGGCTTCGTAGGGTGGAGCCGGCCATGGGGCACATGAAGCAAGCCAAATGCTTCCACCATCGATGAGGGTCTTGGTGACCGCCACACTGCAGATGGTGGGGGTGCAGAGCATCGGGGGCGCGCCGGCGCCGGCCGTGACCATGGGGTGGTCCCTGGAGTCGATGGTGAGGTCGGCCTTGGGCGCCGCCCAACCCAGCGGTGCCACCCGCCGCATATGGGCGTCACCCGCCTAGCGAAATAACTGCTTGATGTGGCGATCTGAGGGTGGCTCCTGCGAGCCGCCTGTCGGGATCGTAGCAGAAATTTAAAATTTTCTACGCATCACCAAGATCAATCTATGGAGTCATCTAGCAACGAGAGAGAGGAGTGCATCTACATACCCTTGTAGATCGCGAGCGGAAGCGTTCAAGTGAACGGGGTTGATGGAGTCGTACTCGTCGTGATCCAAATCACCGATGACCGAGCGCCGAACGGACGGCACCTCCGCGTTCAACACACGTACGGAGCAGCGACGTCTCCTCCTTCTTGATCCAGCAAGGGGGAAGGAGAGGTTGATGGAGATCCAGCAGCACGACGGTGTGGTGGTGGAAGTAGCGGGGATCCCGGCAGGGCTTCGCCAAGCGCAAGCGGGAGGGAGAGGTGTCACGGGAGGGAGAGGGAGGCGCCAGGGGCTAGGGTACTGCTGCCCTCCCTCCCCCCACTATATATAGGGTCCCTGGGGGGGCGCCGGCCCTGGGAGATCCCATCTCCGGGGGGGGTGGCGGCCAAGGGGGTGGCTTGCCCCCCAAGCCAAGTGGGGCGCCCCCCCACCCCCAGGGTTTCCAACCCTAGGCGCAGGGGAGGCCCAAGGGGGGCGCACCAGCCCACCAGTGGCTGGTTCCCCTCCCCACTTCAGCCCATGGGGCCCTACGGGATAGGTGGCCCCACCCGGTCGACCCCCGGGACCCTTCCGGTGGTCCCAGTACAATACCGATAACCCCCAAAACTTTCCCGGTGGCCGAAACTGGACTTCCTATATATAATTCTTCACCTCCGGACCATTCCGGAACTCCTCGTGACGTCCGGGATCTCATCCGGGACTCCGAACAACTTTCGGGTTTCCGCATACTAATATCTCTACAACCCTAGCGTCACCGAACCTTAAGTGTGTAGACCCTACGGGTTCCGGAGACATGCAGACATGACCGAGACGACTCTCCGGTCAATAACCAACAGCGGGATCTGGATAACCATGTTGGCTCCCACATGTTCCACGATGATCTCATCAGATGAACCACGATGTCGAGGATTCAATCAATCCCGTATACAATTCCCTTTGTCAATCGGTACGTTACTTGCCCGAGATTCGATCGTCGGTATCCCAATACCTCGTTCAATCTCGTTACCGGCAAGTCACTTTACTCGTACCGTAATGCATGATCCCGTGACCAAACACTTGGTCACATTGAGCTCATTATGATGATGCATTACCGAGTGGGCCCAGAGATACCTCTCCGTCAAACGGAGTGACAAATCCCAGTCTCGATTCGTGCCAACCCAACAGACACTTTCGGAGATACCCGTAGTGCACCTTTATAGCCACCCAGTTACGTTGTGACGTTTGGCACACCCAAAGCACTCCTATGGTATCCGGGAGTTGCACAATCTCATGGTCTAAGGAAATGATACTTGACAATTGGAAAAGCTCTAGCAAACGAACTACACGATCTTTGTGCTATGCTTAGGATTGGGTCTTGTCCATCACATCATTCTCCTAATGATGTGATCCCGTTATCAATGACATCCAATGTCCATAGTCAGGAAACCATGACTATCTGTTGATCAACGAGCTAGTCAACTAGAGGCTTACTAGGGACACGTTGTGGTCTATGTATTCACACATGTATTACGATTTCCGGATAACACAATTATAGCATGAACAATAGACAATTATCATGAACAAGGAAATATAATAATAACCATTTTATTATTGCCTCTAGGGCATATTTCCAACAGTCTCCCACTTGCACTAGAGTCAATAATCTAGTTACATTGTGATGAATCGAACACCCATAGAGTTCTGGTGTTGATCATGTTTTGCTCTAGGGAGAGGTTTAGTCAACGGATCTGCTACATTCAGGTCCGTATGTACTTTACAAATATCTATGTCTCCATTTTGAACATTTTCACGAATGGAGTTGAAGCGACGCTTGATATGCCTGGTCTTCCTGTGAAACCTGGGCTCCTTGGCAAGGGCAATAGCTCCAATGTTGTCACAGAAGAGAGTCATCGGGCCCGACGCATTGGGAATCACCCCTAGGTCGGTAATGAACTCCTTTATCCAGATTGCTTCCTGTGCTGCCTCTGAGGCCACCATGTACTCCGCTTCACATGTAGATCCCGCCACGACGCTTTGCTTGCAACTGCACCAGCTTACTGCCCCTCCATTCAAAATATACACGTATCCGGTTTGTGACTTAGAGTCATCCAGATCTGTGTCAAAGCTAGCATCGTCATAACCCTTTACGACGAGCTCTTCGTCACCTCCATAAACGAGAAACATATCCTTAGTCCTTTTCAGGTACTTCAGGATATTCTTGACCGCTGTCCAGTGTTCCATGCCGGGATTACTTTGGTACCTTCCTACCAAACTTACGGCAAGGTTTACATCAGGTCTGGTACACAGCATGGCATACATAATAGACCCTATGGCCGAGGCATAGGGGATGACACTCATCTTTTCTCTATCTTCTCCCGTGGTCGGGCATTGAGCCATGCTCAATTGCACACCTTGCAATACAGGCAAGAACCCCTTCTTGGACTGATCCATATGAACTTCTTCAATATCTTGTCAAGGTACGTACTCTGTGAAAGACCAATGAGGCGTCTTGATCTATCTCTATAGATCTTGATGCCTAATATATAAGCAGCTTCTCCAAGGTCCTTCATTGAAAAACACTTATTCAAGTAGGCCTTTATACTTTCCAAGAATTCTATATCATTTCCCATCAATAGTATGTCATCCACATATAATATGAGAAATGCTACAGAGCTCCCACTCACTTTCTTGTAAACACAGGCTTCTCCATAAGTCTGTGTAAACCCAAACGCTTTGATCATCTCATCAAATCGAATGTTCCAACTCCGAGATGCTTGCACCAGCCCATAGATGGAGCGCTGGAGCTTGCATACCTTGTTAGCATTCTTAGGATCGACAAAACCTTCCAGCTGCATCATATACAATTCTTCCTTAAGAAAGCCGTTAAGGAATGCCGTTTTGACGTCCATTTGCCATATCTCATAATCATAGAATGCGGCAATTGCTAACATGATTCAGACGGACTTCAGCTTCGCTACGGGTGAGAAAGTCTCATCGTAGTCAACCCCTTGAACTTGTCGATAACCCTTAGCGACAAGTTGAGCCTTATAGATGGTCACATTACCATCCGCGTCTGTCTTCTTCTTAAAGATCCATTTGTTTTCTATCGCTCGCCGATCATCGGGGAAGTCAGTCAAAGTCCATACTTCGTTTTCATACATGGATCCTATCTCGGATTTCATGGCTTCTAGCCATTTGTTGGAATCTGGGCCCGCCATTGCTTCTTCATAGTTCGAAGGTTCACCGTTGTCTAACAACATGATTTCTAGGACAGGGTTGCCGTACCACTCTGGTGCGGAACGTGTCCTTGTGGACCTACGAAGTTCAGCAGTAACTTGATCCGAAGCTTCATGATCATCATCATTAACTTCCTCCCCAGTCGGTGTAGGCACCACAGGAACATCTTCCCGCGCTGCGCTACTTTCCGGTTCGGAAGGGGTGACTATCACCTCATCAAGTTCCACTTTCCTCCCACTTACTTCCTTCGAGAGAAACTCTTTCTCCAGAAAGGACCCGTTCTTGGCAACAAAGATCTTGCCTTCGGATCTGAGGTAGAAGGTATACCCAATGGTTTCCTTAGGGTATCCTATGAAGACGCATTTCTCCGACTTGGGTTTGAGCTTTTCAGGTTGGAGTTTCTTGACATAAGCATCGCATCCCCAAACTTTTAGAAACGACAGCTTAGGTTTCTTCCCAAACCATAATTCATACGGTGTCGTTTCAACGGATTTCGACGGAGCCCTATTTAAAGTGAATGCGGCAGTCTCTAAAGCATAGCCCCAAAATGAGAGCGGTAGAACGGTAAGAGACATCATAGATCGCACCATATCCAATAGAGTGTGATTACGACGTTCAGACACACCATTTCGCTGAGGTGTTCCAGGCGGCGTGAGTTGTGAAACTATTCCACATTTCCTTAAGTGTGTGCCAAATTCGTGACTCAAATATTCCCCTCCACGATCTGATCGTAAGAACTTTATTTTCCTGTCATGTTGATTCTCAACCTCACTCTGAAATTCCTTGAACTTTTCAAAGGTCTCAGACTTGTGTTTCATTAGGTAGACATACCCATATCTACTTAAGTCATCAGTGAGAGTGAGAACATAACGATAGCCACCGCGAGCCTCAACACTCATTGGACCGCACACATCGGTATGTATGATTTCCAATAAGTTGGTTGCTTGCTCCATTGTTCCGGAGAACGGAGTCTTGGTCATCTTACCCATGAGGCATGGTTCGCACGTGTCAAATGATTCGTAATCAAGAGACTCCAGAAGTCCATCTGCATGCAGCTTCTTCATGCGCTTGACACCAATGTGACCAAGGCGGCAGTGCCACAAGTATGTGGGACTATTGTTATCAACTTTACATCTTTTGGTATTCACACTATGAATATGTGTAACATCACGTTCGAGATTCATTAAGAATAAACCATTGACCAGCGGGGCATGACCATAAAACATATCTCTCATATAAATAAAACAACCATTATTCTCGGATTTAAATGAGTAGCCATCTCGCATTAAACGAGACCCTGATACAATGTTCATGCTCAAAGCTGGCACTAAATAACAATTATTGAGGTTTAAAACTAATCCCGTAGGTAAATGCAGAGGTAGCGTGCCGACGGCGATCACATCGACCTTGGAACCATTCCCGACGCGCATCGTCACCTCGTCCTTCGCCAGTCTCCGCTTATTCCGCAGCTCCTGTTTTGAGTTACAAATATGAGCAACCGCACCGGTATCAAATACCCAGGAGCTACTACGAGTGCTGGTAAGGTACACATCAATTACATGTATATCACATATACCTTTGGTGTTGCCGGCCTTCTTGTCCGCTAAGTATTTGGGGCAGTTCCGCTTCCAGTGACCACTTCCCTTGCAATAAAAGCACTCAGTCTCAGGCTTGGGTCCATTCCTTGGCTTCTTCCCGGCAACTGGCTTACCGGGCGCGGCAACTCCCTTGCCGTCTTTCTTGAAGTTCTTCTTACCCTTGCCTTTCTTGAACTTAGTGGTTTTATTCACCATCAACACTTGATGTTCCTTTTTGATCTCCACCTCCGCTGATTTCAGCATTGAATATACCTCAGGAATGGTCTTTTCCATCCCCTGCATATTGAAGTTCATCACAAAGCTCTTGTAGCTCGGTGGAAGCGACTGAAGGATTCTGTCAATGACCGCGTCATCCGGGAGATTAACTCCCAGCTGAGTCAAGTGGTTGTGTAACCCAGACATTCTGAGTATGTGCTCACTGACAGAACTGTTTTCCTCCATCTTACAACTAAAGAACTTGTCGGAGACTTCATATCTCTCGACCCGGGCATGAGCTTGGAAAACCATTTTCAGCTCTTCGAACATCTCATATGCTCCATGTTGCTCAAAACGCTTTTGGAGCCCCGGTTCTAAGCTGTAAAGCATGCCGCACTGAACGAGGGAGTAATCATCAGCACGTGACTGCCAAGCGTTCATAACGTCTTGGTTCTCTGGGATGGGTGCATCACCTAGCGGTGCTTCTAGGACATAATCTTTCTTGGCAGCTATGAGGATGATCCTCAGGTTCCGGACCCAGTCCGTATAGTTGCTGCCATCATCTTTCAGCTTGGTTTTCTCTAGGAACGCGTTGAAGTTGAGGGCAACGTGGGCCATTTGATCTACAAGACATATTGTAAAGATTTTAGACTAAGTTCATGATAATTAAGTTCATCTATTCAAATTATTCAATGAACTCCCACTCAGATAGACATCCCTCTGGTCATCTAAGTGAAACATGATCCGAGTCAACTAGGCCGTGTCCGATCATCACGTGAGACGGACTAGTCAACATCGGTGAACATCTTCATGTTGATCGTATCTTCTATACGACTCATGCTCGACCTTTCGGTCTTCCGTGTTCCGAGGCCATGTCTGTACATGCTAGGCTCGTCAAGTCAACCTAAGTGTATTGCGTGTGTTCTGAGGCCATGTCTGTACATGCTAGGCTCGTCAACACCCGTTGTATGCGAACGTTAGAATCTATCACACCCGATCATCACGTGGTGCTTCGAAACAACGAACCTTCGCAACGGTGCACAGTTAGGGGGAAAACTTTCTTGAAATTATTATAAGGGATCATCTTACTTACTACCGTCGTTCTAAGCAAATAAGATGTAAAACATGATAAACATCACATGCAATCAAATAGTGACATGATATGGCCAATATCATTTTGCTCCTTTTGATCTCCATCTTCGGGGCGCCATGATCATCTTCGTCATCGGCATGACACCATGATCTCCATCATCATGATCTCCATCATCGTGTCTTCATGAAGTTGTCACGCCAACGATTACTTCTACTTCTACGGCTAACGTGTTTAGCAATAAAGTAAAGTAATTTACATGGCGTTATTCAATGACACGCAGGTCATACAAAAATAAAGACAACTCCTATGGCTCCTGCAGGTTGTCATACTCATCGACATGCAAGTCGTGATTCCTATTACAAGAACATGATCAATCTCATACATCACATATATCATTCATCACATCTTCTGGCCATATCACATCACAAAGCATATGCTGCAAAAACAAGTTAGACGTCCTCTAATTGTTGTTGCATGTTTTTACGTGGCTTCTATAGGTTTCTAGCAAGAACGTTTCTTACCTGCGTTAAACCACAACGTGATATGCCAATTAATATTTACCCTTCATAAGGACCCTTTTCATCGAATCCGATCCGACTAAAGTGGGAGAGACAGACACCCGCTAGCCACCTTATGCAACTAGTGCATGTCAGTTGGTGGAACCTATCTCACGTAAGCGTACGTGTAAGGTCGGTCCGGGCCGCTTCATCCCACGATGCCGCCGAATCAAGATAAGACTAGTAGCGGCAAGTAAATTGACATGATCTACGCCCACAACAATCTTGTGTTCTACTCGTGCATAGTAACTACGCATAGACCTAGCTCATGATGCCACTGTTGGAGATCGTTGCAGAAATTTAAAATTTTCTACGCATCACCAAGATCAATCTATGGAGTCATCTAGCAACGAGAGAGAGGACTGCATCTACATACCCTTGTAGATCGCGAGCGGAAGCGTTCAAGTGAACGGGGTTGATGGAGTCGTACTCGTCGTGATCCAAATCACCGATGACTGAGCGCCGAACGGACGGCACCTCCGCGTTCAACACACGTAGGGAGCAGCAACGTCTCCTCCTTCTTGATCCAGCAAGGGGGAAGGAGAGGTTGATGGAGATCCAGCAGCACGACGGCGTGGTGGTGGAAGTAGCGGGGATCCCGGCAGGGCTTCGCCAAGCGCAAGCGGGAGGGAGAGGTGTCCCGGGAGGGAGAGGGAGGCGCCAGGGGCTAGGGTACTGCTGCCCTCCCTCCCCCAATATATATAGGGTCCCTGGGGGCGCCGGCCCTGGGAGATCCCATCTCCAGGGGGGCGGCGGCCAAGGGGGTGGCTTGCCCCCCAAGCCAAGTGGGGCGCCCCCACCCCCAGGGTTTCCAACCCTAGGCGCAGGGGAGGACCAAGGGGGTGCACCAGCCCACCAGTGGCTAGTTCCCCTCCCCACTTCAGCCCATGGGGCCCTCCGGGATAGGTGGCCCCACCCGGTGGACCCCCGGGATCCTTCCGGTGGTCCCGGTACAATACCGATAACCCCCGAAACTTTCCCGGTGGCCGAAACTGGACTTCGTATATATAATTCTTCACCTCAGGACCATTCCGGAACTCCTCGTGACGTCCGGGATCTCATCCGGGACTCCGAACAACTTTCGGGTTTCCGCATACTAATATCTCTACAACCCTAGCGTCACCGAACCTTAAGTGTGTAGACCCTACGGGTTCGGGAGACATGTAGACTGACCGAGACGACTCTCCGGTCAATAACCAACAGCAGGATCTAGATACCCATCTTGGCTCCCACATGTTCCACGATGATCTCATCGGATGAACTGAAGGAAATATGCCCTAGAGGCAATAATAAAGTATTATTTATTTCCTTGTATCATGATAAATCTTTATTATTCATGCTAGAATTGTATTAACCGGAAACATAATACATGTGTGAATATATAGACAAACAGAGTGTCACTAGTATGCCTCTACTTGACTAGCTCATTAATCAAAGATGGTTATGTTTCCTAGCCATAGACATAAGTTGTCATTTGATTAACGAGATCACCTCATTAGGAGAATGACGTGATTGACTTGACCCATTCAGTTAGCTTAGCACCCAATCGTTTAGTATGTTGCTATTGCTTTCTTCATGACTTATACATGTTCCTATGACTATGAGATTATGCAACTCCCGTTTACCGGAGGAACACTTTGTGTGCTACCAAACGTCACAACGTAAATGGGTGATTATAAAGGTGCTCTACAGGTGTCTCCAAAGGTACTTGTTGGGTTGGCGTATTTCGAGATTAGGATTTGTCACTCCAATTGTCGGAGAGGTATCTCTGGGCCCACTCGGTAATGCACATCACTATAAGCCTTGCAAGCATTGTGACTAATGAGTTAGTTGCGGGATGATGTGTTACGGATCGAGTAAAGAGACTTGCCGGTAACGAGATTGAACTAGGTATCGAGATACCGACGATCAAATCTCGGGCAAGTAACATACCGGTGACAAAGGGAACAACGTATGTTGTTATGCGGTCTGACCGATAAAGATCTTCGTAGAATATGTGGGAGCCAATATGGGCATCCAGGTCCCGCTATTGGTTATTGACCGGAGACGTGTCTCGGTCATGTCTACATAGTTCTCGAACCCGTAGGGTCCGCACGCTTAACGTTACGATGATAGTTTAATTGAGTTTTGATGTACCGAAGGCGTTCGGAGTCCCGGATGAGATTGGGGACATGACGAGGAGTCTCAAAATGGCCGAGACGTAAAGATCGATATATTGGACGACTATATTCGGACTTCGGAAAGGTTCCGAGTGATTCGGGTATTTTTCGGAGTACCGGAGAGTTACGGGAATACGTATTGGGCCTTATTGGGCCATACGGGAAAGAAGGAAAAGGGCCTCAAGGGTGGCCGCACCCCTCCCCTTGGTCTGGTCCGAATTGGACTAGGGAAGGGGGGCGCCCCCTTCCTTCCTTCTCTTTTTCCCTTCCTCTTTTCCTATTCCATATGGGAGGTGGAATCCTACTAGGACTAGGGAGTCCTAGTAGGACTCCACACTTGGTGCGCCCCCTCCTAGGGCCGGCCTCCTCCTCCCTTGCTCCTTTATATACGGGGGCAGGGGGCACCCCATAGACACAACAATTGATCCTTGAGATCTCTTAGCCGTGTGCGGTGCCCCCCTCCAGCATATTACACCTCGATAATACCGTTGCGGAGCTTAGGCGAAGCCCTGCGTCAGTGGAACATCACCATCGTCACCACGCCGTCGTGCTGACGAAACTCTCCCTCAACACTCGGCTGGATCGGAGTTCGAGGGACGTCATCGAGCTGAACGTGTGTAGAACTCGGAGGTGCCGTACGTTCGGTACTTGATCGGTCGGATCGTGAAGACGTACGACTACATCAACCGCGTTGTGATAACGCTTCCACTGTCGGTCTACGAGGTTACGTGGACAACACTCTCCCCTCTCGTTGCTATGCATCACCATGATCTTGCGTGTGCGTAGGAATTTTTTTGAAATTACTACGTTCCCCAACAGTGGCATCCGAGCCTGGTTTTATGCGTTGATGCTATGCACGAGTAGAACACAAGTGAGTTGTGGGCGATATAAGTCATACTGCTTACCAGCATGTCATACTTTGGTTCAGCGGTATTGTGAGATGAAGCGACCCGGACCGACATTACGCGTACGCTTACGCGAGACTGGTTTCACCGTTCGGAGCACTCGTTGCTTAAAGGTGACTGGCGGGTGTCTGTCTCTCTCACTTTAGTTGAACCGAGTGTGGCTACGCCCGGTCCTTGCGAAGGTTAAAACAGCACCAACTTGACAAACTATCGTTGTGGTTTTGATGCGTAGGTAAGAACGGTTCTTGCTAAGCCCGTAGCAGCCACGTAAAACTTGCAACAACAAAGTAGAGGACGTCTAACTTGTTTTTGCAGGGCATGTTGTGATGTGATATGGTCAAGACATGATGTGATATAATGTGTTGTATGAGATGATCATGTTTTGTAACCGAGTTATCGGCAACTGGCAGGAGCCATATGGTTGTCGCTTTATTGTATGAGATGCAATCGCCATGTAATAGTTTTACTTTATCACTAAGCGGTAGCGATAGTCGTAAAAGCAATAAGTTGGCGAGACGACAACGATGCTACGATGGAGATCAAGTTGTCGCGCCGGTGACGATGGTGATCATGACGGTGCTTCGGAGATGGAGATCACAAGCACAAGATGATGATGGCCATATCATATCACTTATATTGATTGCATGTGATATTAATCCTTTATGCATCTCATCTTGCTTTGACTGACGGTAGCATTATAAGATGATCTCTCACTAAAATTTCAAGATAAAAGTGTTCTCCCTGAGTATGCACCGTTGCAAAAGTTCTTCGTGCTGAGACACCACGTGTTAATTGGGTGTGATAGGCTCTACGTTCAAATACAACGGGTGCAAAACAGTTGCACATGCGGAATACTCAGGTTAAACTTGACGAGCCTAGCATATACAGATATGGCCTCGGAACACAGAGACCGAAAGGTCGAGCGTGAATCATATAGTAGATATGATCAACATAGTGATGTTCACCATTGAAACTACTCCATCTCACGTGTTAATCGGACATGGTTTAGTTGCTTTGGATCACGTAATCACTTAGATGATTAGAGGGATGTCTATCTAAGTGGGAGTTCTTAAGTAATATGATTAATTGAACTTAAATTTATCATGAACTTAGTCCTGATAGTATTTTGCAAATTATGTTGTAGATCAATAGCTCGCGTTGTTGCTTCCCTGTGTTTATTTTTGGTATGTTCCTAGAGAAAAATTATGTTGAAAGATGTTAGTAGCAAAGATGCGGATTGGATCCGTGATCTGAGGATTATACTCATTGCTGCACAGAAAAAATTATGTCCTTGATGCACCGCTAGGTGACAGACCTATTGCAGGAGCAGATGCAGACGTTATGAATGTTTGGCTAGCTCAATATGATGACTACTTGATAGTTTAGTGCACCATGCTTAACGGCTTAGAATCGGGACTTCAAAGACGTTTTGAACGTCATGGACCATATAAGATGTTCCAGGAGTTGAAGTTAATATTTCAAGCAAATACCCGAGTTGAGAGATATGAAGTCTCCAACAAGTTCTATAGCTAAAAGATGGAGGAGAATCGCTCAACTAGTGAGCATGTGCTCAGATTGTCTGGGTACTACAATCGCTTGAATCAAGTGGGAGTTAATCTTCCAGATAAAATAGTGATTGACAGAATTCTCTAGTCACCATCACCAAGTTAGTAGAACTTCGTGATGAACTATAGTATGCAAGGGATGACGAAAGTAATTCCCGAGCTCTTCGTGATGCTGAAATCGACGAAGGTAGAAATCAAGAAAAACATCAAGTGTTGAGCAGATATGGGTATATCTACTTGATGAAACACAAGTCTGAAATATTTGAAAAGTTCAAAGAATTTCAGAGTGAAGTGGAGAATCATCGTAACAAGAAAATAAAACTTACTACGATATGATCGCAGAGGTAAAATATTTGAGTTACGAGTTTGGCCTTCAGTTAAAACAAAGTGAAATAGTTTCACTACTCACGCCACCTGGAACACCACGGTGTAATGGTGTGTCTGAATGTCATAACCGTACTTTATTGGATATAGTGCAATCTATGATGTTTCTTACCGATTTACCACTATAGTTTTGGGGTTATGCATTAGAGACAGCTGCATTCACGTTAAATAGGGCACCATCAAATCCGTTGAGACGACGCCTTATGAACTGAGGTTTAGCAAGAAACCAAAGTTGTCGTTTCTTAAAATTTTGAGGTTGCGATGCTTATGTGAAAAAGTTTCATCCTGATAAGCTCAAACCCAAATCGGAGAAATGTGTCTTCATAGGATACCCAAAGGAGACAGTTGGGTACACCTTCTATAACAGATCCGAAGGCAAGACATTCGTTGCTAAAAATGGATCCTTTCTAGAGAAGGAGTTTCTCTCGAAAGAAGTGAGTGGGAGGAAAGTAGAACTTGATGAGGTAACTGTACCTGCTCCCTTATTGGAAAGTAGTTCATCACAGAAATCTGTTCCTGTGACTCCTGCACCAATTAGTGAGAAAGTTAATGATGATGATCATGTAACTTCAGATCAAGTTACTACCAAACCTCGTAGGTAAACCAGAGTGAGATCCACACCAGAGTGGTACGGTAATCCTGTTCTGGAGGTCATGTTATTTGACCATAACGAACCTACGAACTATGAGGAAGCGATGATGAGCCCAGATTCCGGGAAATGGCTTGAGGCCATGAAATCTGAGATGAGATCCATGAATGAAGAACAAAGTATGGACTTTGGTTGACTTGCCCAATGATCGGCGAACCATTGAGATTAAATGGATCTTCAAGAGGAAGACAGACAGTGATAGTAGTGTTACTGTCTACAAAGCTAGAATTGTCGCAAAAAGGTTTTCGACAAGTTCAAGGTGTTGACTACGATGAGAGTTTCTCACTCGTATCTATGCTTAAAGTCTGTCCGAATCATGTTAGCAATTGCCGCATTTTATGAAATCTGGCAAATGGATAAACAAAACTGCATTCCTTAATGGATTTATTAAAGAAGAGTTGTATATGATGCAACCAGAAGGTTTTGTCAATCCTAAAGGTGCTCACAAAATATGCAAGCTCGAGCGATCCATCTATGGACTGGTGCAAGCATCTCGGAGTTGGAATATACACTTTGATAAGTTGATCAAAGGATATATACAGACTTGCGGTGAAGCCTGTATTTACAAGAAAGTGAGTGGGAGCACTACAACATTTCTGATAAGTATATGTGAATGACATATTGTTGATCGGAAATAATGTAGAATTATTCTGCAAAGCATAAAGGAGTGTTTGAAAGGAGTTTTTCAAAGAAAGACCTCGGTGAAGCTGCTTACATATTGAGCATCAAGATCTATAGAGATAGATCAAGACGCTTGATAAGTTTTTTCAATGAGTACATACCTTAACAAGATTTTGAAGTAGTTCAAAATACACCAGTCAAAGAAAGAGTTCTTGCCTGTGTTACAAGGTATGAAATTGAGTAAGACTCAAAGCCCGACCACGACAGAAGATAGAACGAGAATGAAAGTCATTCCCTATGCTATGGACATAGGTTCTATAAAGTATGCCATGCTGTGTACCAAATCTATTGTATACCCTACACTAATTTTGGCAAGGGAGTACAATAGTGATCTAGGAGTAGATCACTGGACATCGGTCAAAATTATCCTTATTGGAATAAGGAAATGTTTCTCGATTATGGAAGTGACAAAAGGTTCGTCCTAAAGGGTTACGTCGATCCAAGTTTTGACACTAAATCTAGATGACTCTAAGTCTCGGTCTAGATACATATTGAAAGTGGGAGCAATTAGCTAGAGTAGCTCCGTACAGAGCATTGTAGACATAGAAATTTGCAAAATACTTACGGATCTGAATGTGACAGACCCGTTGACTAAAATTATCTCACAAGCAAAACATGATCACACCTTAGTACTCTTTGGGTGTTAATCACATAGTGATGTGAACTAGATTACTGACTCTAGTAAACCCTGTGGGTGTTGATCACATGACGATGTGAACTATGGGTGTTAATCACATGGTGATGTGAACTATTGATGTTAAATCACATGGCGATGTGAACTAGATTATTGACTCTAGTGCAAGTGGGAGACTGAAGGAAATATGCCCTAGAGGCAATAATAAAGTATTATTTATTTCCTTGTATCATGATAAATCTTTATTATTCATGCTAGAATTGTATTAACCGGAAACATAATACATGTGTGAATATATAGACAAACAGAGTGTCACTAGTATGCCTCTACTTGACTAGCTCATTAATCAAAGATGGTTATGTTTCCTAGCCATAGACATAAGTTGTCATTTGATTAACGAGATCACCTCATTAGGAGAATGACGTGATTGACTTGACCCATTCAGTTAGCTTAGCACCCGATCGTTTAGTATGTTGCTATTGCTTTCTTCATGACTTATACATGTTCCTCTGACTATGAGATTATGCAACTCCCGTTTACCGGAGGAACACTTTGTGTGCTACCAAACGTCACAACGTAAATGGGTGATTATAAAGGTGCTCTACAGGTGTCTCCAAAGGTACTTGTTGGGTTGGCGTATTTCGAGATTAGGATTTGTCACTCCAATTGTCGGAGAGGTATCTCTAGGCCCACTCGGTAATGCACATCACTATAAGCCTTGCAAGCATTGTGACTAATGAGTTAGTTGTGGGATGATGTGTTACGGAACGAGTAAAGAGACTTGCCGGTAACGAGATTGGACTAGGTATCGAGATACACTACAGGAAACAGCTACTTTGCCGTCTGCCACGGCGGACGGCAAAGACCTTTGCCGTCAGCCACGGACGGCAAAAGGCTCCGGCAAAGAAGGCTACGGTAAACAGCTGCTTTGCCGTCTGCTTCCTGGCGGCGGACGGCAAAGGCTCTTTGCCGTCTGCGGCGGACGGCAAAGAGGGCGGACGGCAATAATTGCGCTGTCAGTCCGTTAAGTGGCTAACGACAGACCTTTGCCGTCCGTCGCAGACGGCAAAATTTCTCTGGTCTTTGCCGTCCGCCTTATGATGTCATCCACACGTCACTAGATGGCAGGTTCTTTGCCGTCTGCCACTGATGGCAAAGTGCAGGTTCTTTGCCGTCTGCCACGGACGGCAAAGTCTTTGCCGTCTGCCACTGTAGGCAAACTGACCAAATGGGTCAGCTCCCAGGAAGCACAGTTGGCTGCCACGTGGCTTCTTTGCCGTCCGCGGCAGACGGCAAAGAGCTCTTTGCCGTCGGTGGCAGACGACAAAGAGCCTGCATATTGTCTGTTTTGTCTGTTTTTTATTAAATCCCACAATTTGCACAGAAAATATATATGACATATAGATATATTTCACAGGCATTCATCACATAAACAAGTTCATACATCATTTCATACATAAACAAGTTCCATCCATCATTTCATACATAAACAAGTTCCATCCATCATTACATACATAAAGAAGTTCCATCCATACATAAAGAAGCACTCCATAGCTAAGGTGACTAGAATGAGAAGACAAGAATGAGAAGACAAGAACAAGAAGAGTAGAACAAGCACTCCATCCAGCACATAATGAAATCTGCAAAATGGCAAAATTAGAAAGTTAGAAATGGATCGTTTTTTAGCTCACTTAGGTGAAATGGATCGTTTTTGAGGTAACTAAGGTGAAATGGATCGTTTTTTAGCTCACTTAGGTCAAATGGATCGTTTTTTAGCTAACTTAGTTGAAATGGATCGTTTTTGAGCTAACTTTGTTGAAATGGATCATTTTTGAGCTAATTTAGTTGAAATAGATCTTGTTGAGCTAACTTAGGTGAAATGGATCATTTAAGAGCTAATTTAGGTGAAATGGATCGTTTTTTAGCTCACTTAGGTCAAATGGATCGTTTATGAGCTAAATTAGTTGAAATGGATCGTTTATGAGATAACCTAGGTAAGATGGGTCATTTTGGAGTTAACGTAGGTGAAATGGGCCATTTTAAAGCTAACATAGGTAAAATGGATCATTTAGGAGCTAATCTAGGTAAAATGGGTCATTTTTGAGCTAATTTGGATGAACTGCATCATTTATAAGCTAACCTAGGTAAAATGGGTCATTTTGGAGGAAAATAAGCTAACTCTAGGTCATTATGGTAAGCATATTGGAGGAAATAAAGCTAAGTCTAGGTCTTTATGCATTTGTTAAGCAAAACACTAGAGAAACTTACCGTGATCAGGGAGGTGTAGGAGCGGGGTGGCTAGTGCCGCTACCTGGAGAAGGATCGTGCGATGCGTTTCTGGAGTTAAGCTGCACCAAAGATCATTTCCAATGTCTCGTTAGCATTACGACACTCAAATGTTAAGACTACCAAGTAATGTCCATTCAAACTAAACTCACCATGCTCCCAGGAGCAATCACTGGCATCGGCGGAGCAGGCTGACTGGACTTCTCGCACACAGACTGCACATTTGGTTTTCAGAACAGAGTCAGACTCAAATGTTAAAACTAGCAAGTAATCTGCAGAAGAAACTTACCACAAGGAGCTCGTACATGGCCCTTGCCTGCATGTCATTCCGTGCCCTCTCCTCCTCCATCATCTTTCTCGTCCTCTCCTCCATCTCCCGCTGCCTCTCCGCCACCTCCGCCAGAAGTTTCTCCGTTCTATCTCTCTCAGTCTGTATAGCAGCCTGCAACACCACTCACATGACCATTTGTAATCATTGATGGAAGCGCACACAATGTAATGGAGAAAGATAACTGAGTACGTATCACTAAGCTTGATGGCGAGTTGCACTGGCCGTTCACGAGGCCTTATCTCAGGAGCGGAGCTCGACTGGCGCGCCTTGATCTCCGGGAGAGTGCTAGGACAACGGATAAGTCCATCTCCAATGGCTATGGAGCCATGGGACCTCCCGCCACCAGATATCATCACCAGCTCTGGATCAATGGGACCCTGGCTCGGGTTAAAGTCCTCCCCTTTCCTCGCCTTCCCCTCATCTCTATATCTCACGAGCTTGTTGTGGGAGGAGATGTTGGTGAAGTTGTTTGCATCATCGAGGTCAGACTGAGAGAAAGCCTTGACTTTCTTGAAAGAGCCAGTGTGGGCCATGGCATACAGGTCGTACACCTCTGGCACCTTATCCGCCTTATTGTAGCGTGCCTGAAAGAGAGAAACAATGAAAATTAGTAATTAAAGGGCTCAAGCTAGCATGATGAATGAATTGCATGAATCATGAAGCAAACCACATACCCAGTTGCGCCCGAACTGATATAAGTTGGAGCTACCTTGATGGTGTGGCACACCTTCCATTTGGGCACGTTTGTCCTTGGCCTGGTTGTGGAGGGCTAGCCATTCTTGTGAGCACCACTCATCGACCAACACCTCCCAACAATCCATCCGATCCGCACACCATCTCGGAGGCGCCTAAGTTAGCAAATAGAAACTTGAGCGCTACGGCTAAGAATTACTAAATGAAGGAACTTAAGTAGAAGGCCTTAAGAATTACCTTCATGTACTGCTCCTTACTCAGGAACTTATCGCGGCACGCCGGCTTGGTCTTCTTGATACCACGCAAGGCGTAGTAGTCTCGAACAGCCTGCACCCGAGCCTCGTGCCGTAAGTTCTGGAGTAGGCGCTTGCAGACGTTCTGGATAACATTTGCGCTGTCCTCCTCGTATCCCTCCTCACACCTGTAGAATGTCTGCAATCAAATGAGACAATATTGATTAGTACAATTAATAACTAGCTAGTTGAAGATTTTGAAATGTGTAAAGGAGAAATTACCAGAACGTCCTGATCACCATGTCTGCCCTCGTGTCGCACACGACACCGTCGATAATGACATCCGGCGGGGCTGGGGCAGCCACGTAGTGCTCCCAGCTCAACCCAAGCTCTGGAAGCCGACCCTCACCAGGCAACGTGACAAACCCCGGGAAGTTTTGCCGGCAAAGAACTCCAAGGACGGAGTTGGGCCGGCGGACACTATGATGGTGGTCCCAACCCCTGCAGCATGACAAGGCCAACGCATTAGTTATTTGAAGAAACGTGAATGCAGAAGGTACAAAAATATTAAATGCACTTACGTACCTCTCCCCATCAGGGAAGATCAACCACCTCTGCTCGCGGGTCTCCGGCACGGACGGGAGCCGTGTAGCACCACGCTGGTAGACGGTGCCACCCTCCTCCTCAAGATCAGTCGGCTCCCCGCCATCATCAGCATGGCCACTCGGCTCCTCGGGCTGATCCGGCCAGGTACCCCATCCGGACGTGTGCTCCTCCGGGGTCTCGTGGGCCGAACTCTCGTGGGCCGAAGGCCAGTCGACCCGAGGCTCGTGGGCCCAAGACTCGTGGACCGGAGGCTCGTGGACCGGAGTCCGTGTAGCCTCCTCCTCGGACGAGTCCACCCTAGCAGTCACGTGCTCGGGTGAAACAGCTGGGGGTGGCGGCGAGGAAGGCGCCCTAGCAGTCACCCTACCTCCTCTCCCGCGACCACGTGCCCCACCTCCTCTCTTCCTACCTCGTCCCCTGCTGGGCACCGCGGTCGACGAAGAAGGGCCCGGCGGTGTGGACATACTGTCCAGCAACGCTCGGCGGAGAGGTACGTCTGGAATCGAAGACCTTAGACCACGCGCCGACGAAGAAGGGGCCTTGGCGCGCTCCCGACCAGCGCCCACCATCTTTCAACACCTGCCATGACAAACAGTAAACGAAATTAGTACAACATAAAAAAAAGACCGACATGAATAATAATATGTGTATCACTTAAGTGTATCATCATCAAGTACAACATTAAAAAATTTAATACCTGACACTACTAATAATCTCGATCAGTATCATCAATAAATGCATAATCATCATCATCACTATAATCAATGACGGGCTCATAGGGTTCAGTGGCATCAACATGTGCAAGGCCACCTTGACGTAATCGGTCAAGCAATGACAGGTCATCCGCAGCAGTAACCTCTTCTTGTTCCGGCTCTTCTTGTTCCTCCTCTGGGGTGATGTCGGATTCACTGTCGCTGTCTACTTCAATGTTTTGGGGTGAAGTATAGCGGTTCTTGAAACGCTTTTTGGAAAGACGTGTCTCTTGGAAGAATTCTCCTTCATATGTGTCTGGGTTAATGTGAGGTTCATAATCCTCTTCCTTTGGGGGAGATAGTCTAGCACGTGGCGGCACTTCATAAACGACATCCCAACCTTTCAGATTTGGATTAGTTTGGCAGGCCCACGGTAGATAGAATACTTGGGTCGCCTGTTGAGCCGTAATATAGACATCAGGAACATCTAAATGGGTGCTTTGGTTGATTTCAACTAGCCCTATATGTTCATGAGTCCTTCTAGTCTCCTTCGGCTGAAACCAATAACATTTGAAGACTACGACATTCGGTGGGTTTTCACCATAGAATAGAAGTTCATAAATTGCTTCAACTCTCCCATAATACTCGGTACCTCCTTCACCGATAGCAGATACACAACAATTTGTAGACTTTCGGTCGGCCATAGATAGCTCTTTGCCATAGGTACGAAAGCGATACCCGTTGATGTCGTATTTGTCAAATGAACGGACCTTATAGTCAAAACCATTAGCGACTTGT
The DNA here is from genome assembly GCF_002575655.3 of Aegilops tauschii subsp. strangulata. NCBI lineage: Eukaryota > Viridiplantae > Streptophyta > Magnoliopsida > Poales > Poaceae > Aegilops > Aegilops tauschii. Next base: position 532,246,138 of record NC_053039.3, read on the forward strand.
CTCAATTCGGCGTCCATAGACTCTGAATTAGCCTACAAGTTTAAAATTAAAGGATTGTTGCATTACACACAAATTAGCGAATGAAACCGGGATAGCCGCCTACAAATTAGCCTACAAGTCTAATAGAAATTACCGTTTGTTTGAACCAAGAGATGAAACCGGGATAGCCGCCTCCTTGCTTTGCGAGAAGCTCATACTCTTCGACAGAATCCTTTTGGATCACCGCTCCATACGAGAATAAGGCGACGTATCGACTGTATGAAATATCCAGGAATAAGAGCAGTTCGAAGGAAATAGAAGTTGCGAAACTATGTACCGAGAACTTACTCGATGTACGACCGCACTTCTATCAGGTTGTTGAAGATATACAACGAAATGGTCCGCCATTGTTCGTTATCCAAAGATACTGGATTTGAAACACTGGCTGGTGCGAGATTCCCTTTGAATAGGCTGAGGTTGGATCCACCCTTTTTAGGGCCGTCAGCATTGTACCGAGGCTTCGGATTATGCAAATGACGATTTTTGGCTTCGTAGTGTGCTGTCACGAAGTTTGCCGCCTCCTCAGTGATGAATGCCTCGGTCGGGAGATGCAAAATCAAATGTTGCATTGGATTAAAGAAGCCCGGTGGAAAGATCTTCTCTAACTTGCAGATCAACTCCGGCGCCAACTCTTCCATTTCTTCTAGCACGCCAGGCGATAGTTCTTTCGCACAAAGAACACGGAAGAAATAGCTGAGTTCTGCCAGTACTAGCCATTCATCCTCAGGGATGAAGCCACGCAACATCACCGGCATTACCCGCTCAATCCATATGTGCCAATCATGACTCTTGAGACCAAATATCTTCAATTTATCAAGACTGGCTCCCCTCTGTAGATTCGCTGCATACCCATCGGGGAACATCAACTGCATTTTCACCCACGAGATAATTTCCCTCATAGTTGGCCTTCCAAGATTGAACCATGCCTTTGGCTTCGTCCAGTTCTGCTTTCCTTTCGGTTCTTTCATGTTTTGTAACGGCCTATCACATAGCGCCTCCAGATCGACTCTAGCCTTAGTATTATCCTTTGACTTCCCATCTATGCCGAACAATGTACCAAAAAGTGCCTCGGCGATATTCTTCTCAGTGTGCATCACGTCGATGTTGTGTGGGCAAAGGAGGTCTTTGAAGTAAGGCAGATCCCATAGGCATGTTTTGTGAGTCCAGGCATGCTTAGAATTATACCCCTTGAAGTATCCTGGACGCTCTGGATCTGGCTCGAGAGCGTTTAACTGATCCAGGGTCTGTTGGCCTGTCAATGCATGTGGTGCAGAGTTTTTGACAACTCTACCTCTGATGAAGTTCTTCTTGTCTTTCCTGAACTTATGGCGAGGATTCAGGAACTGTCTATGCATGTCGAAGCAAGAAAACTTGCGACCGGCCTGAAGCCAACGAAACTCAAGAGCTCCCTTGCATGTGGGGCACGGGAACCTTCCATGCACACACCAGCCAACGAATAGCGCATACGCCGGCAAGTCATGCGTCGAGTACATGTACCAGACACGCATTATGAAGTTCCGTTTGCTATAGGCATCGTATGTCTTGAACCCATTATCCCAGGCTTCTTGCAATTTGTCCTTAAGCGGTTGCATGTACACATTCATATTTTTCCCCGGATAGTTGGGCCCTGGAATTATCAACGTCAGGAAAATGTTCTTTCTTTGCATAATCTGTCCGGGGGGGAGATTGAGTGGAAAGACAAATACGGGCCAACAAATGTATTGGGCTGCCGTCATACCAAACACACTGAACCCATCCGTGCTGATGCCGACTCGAGGATGCCTCGGATCTGCCGCTTTGTCACCATGTAATTCATCAAACTTTTTCCACGCAACACCATCCGATGTGTGTACAATCATCAGATTCCCATCTGCATCTAGTTCGGTTCTTTTGCCCGTTTTGTGCCATGTCATCTGTCTGGCCGTCTCTTCGACCATGAAAAGACGTTGAAGTCTTGGTACGATTGGCATATACCGAAGAACACTAACGGGGATTTTGGTCTGTGTCTTCTCACCCATACCGTTGTCTACCACAACATACCTGGAAGACTTGCAAATGGGACAATAGTTCAAGTCCGCATAGTCAAGCCTAAACAAGACACATCCTTTCTCACATGCATGTATCTTATCATAGGGCATCTTCAGTGCACGGAGGATTTTGTCCGACTGGTACAGGTTTGCAGGCATTACATGGCCTTTGGGTAGAAAGCATCCAAATACTGTCATCATTGCATCATAGCATTCTCTGCCCAAGTTGAACTGAGCCTTCAGAGCCATTACTTGTGAGATGGCATCCAACTGACAAAGCTCAGTGTGCTCATGGAGCGGACGTTTTGAAGACTCCAACATTTCATTGAAGGCCTTTGCAGATTCCTCCATCTCCTCGTCCGAATCCCGAGCATCATCAAAGTCTTGCACCATGTTTTCCATCCCGGTACCATGGTCGTCGGTGCGACGACGATCCACCTCAGCTCGGTCACGTTGGGCAGACTCACCATGAAATGTCCACACCGTATAATCGGGCGTAAAACCACTCTTCTGCAGGTGTTTGCCCATTTCAGCCTCTGTCCACTTTTCCCAATTGCCGCACCGTAAACAGGGGCACCAGGTTTTCCTCTGGCCATTTGCAAATGCGGCTCGCACAAACCCCTTGGTTTTTGTGAACCATTCAGTGCTCCATTTGTTCTGACCAGTGTGACCGGTGTACATCCACGCACGATCACTCATCTTGACTTTCAGAGCTACTAGACACACAACAAATATATATATATATATATATATATATATAATATTCACCATGTATGTATTCATCAGTTGATCTACTTTGTCAATTTTATTACGTCCATGCAACCTACACTCTAATAGGTAATGATAGGTCCTAATCCCACCCGAGTATGTTTAGATTGGGTTGATTTTCCCATGCTATGCCCCGGATCCTACGAAAAATTTCGGCAGCACCTCCCCGTTGTTCTCCTGATACACGTCTCTGCAATAAACAGAGAGGATGTGTACCCGGAGAACAACAGGGGAGGCACTGACGAAATTTATGCGTCGGATCCGGAGCAAAGCATATGGGAAAACGAACCCAATCTAAACATACTCGGGCTGTCCATGGATAGCGTTGGACAATTCGAAAGAATCAAGGTTATAAATATGCAAATGCATGCATATTTATAACTATGACGCTTTCGAACGGGAGACACATATTGGTTACGCATACTGATGATTCAAGACACATATATATCTAGCTATCAAGTTTCATCGGAATAGATCAAATAATTAATGGGGGAGGAGGACATGTCATTTGTGCTCACCCACGAACGAAGGGGCAGAGCTCGTCAAACGCACGGCGAGGTCGTCGAACACCAAACCTCGCAGCGATGAAACAACTGCACATTTAAAACTGCCCGATCAACACAATTATATATGATGTTTTTCATAACAAAATCGAAAGATATATGACCTAACTAATAATTCACAAGTATATGACCCCGTCGGCTTCTGGAAGGCCAAAGAACACCTTTTCGGGAGGTGTCGCGGGTCGGGGTGTCGTGTCGGTCTCGGGGTCGGGGTGTCGGGGGTGTCGTGTCGGGGGTCGGGGTGTCGTGTCGGTGTCGGGGTGCCGTGTCGGTGTCGGGGTGCCGTGTCGGGGTCGGGGTGCTGTTTCGGGGTTGGGGGTCGGGGTGTCGTGTCGGGGTCAGGGGGTCGGGTCGGGGTCAGGGGGTTAGGGGGTCGGGTGTCGGGGTGGAGTCGGGGTCGGGTGTCGGGGTGTGGTGTCGGGGTTGGGGGGTCAGGTCTTCTTCTTCTTCTTCTCCTTCTCCTCCTCCTCCTCCTCCTCCTCCTCCTCCTCCTCTTCTTCTTCTTCTTCTTCTTCTTCTTCCCCCTTCTACTTAACCTAAACCTAAACTAAAAACCTAAACTAATTAAAACTAAACTATTTAAACTAATTAAACCTAAACTAATTAAACTAAATAACCTAAACTAATTAATTCTAAACTGAAAAAACTTAAACTAAAAAACCTTATCTAAACAGAAAAAAACAGAAAAAAATGGGAGGGGCTCACTGTGGGGGGCGGCGACGGGTCGGGGAGGGGCCGGCGACGGGGGGCCGGGGCGGGGCGGTGGAGGAGGCGGGGCGGCGGGGGCCCGGGCGGCGGGGGGCCGGGGCGGCGGGGGGCCCGGCCGGCGCGGGGCCGAGGCGGGGCGGTGGAGGAGGCGGGGCGGCGGGGGGCCGGGGCGGCGGGGGGGCCGGGCGGCGGGGGGCCGGGGCGGGGCGGTGGAGGAGGCGGCGGGGGGCCGGGGCGGCTGTGGGCCTGGGCGGCGGTGGGGCGCGGGGCGGCGGGGGGCCGGGGCTGGGGGGCGACGGGGCGGTGGGGCGGCGGGGAGCCGGGGCGGCGGGGGCGACGGGGCGGCGGGCGGCGGCGGCGGCGGGGTGGGAGGAGAAGGGCGCGCGAGGATTAGCTCAGGTTGTTAGCCATTCTGTTAGCTGATCCCTCTCACTGTACTTGTATAAATTGTGGCAATGTCAATGAACAATGTGTGCAGCGCAAACTCTCTCTCTCTCTCGCCTCTTACATGGTATCAGACGTTCAGTACTGATCGTCCCCGCTTCCGCTCGTTCTCTCTGCTCATGGCTTCCCCGGCGTCCTCTGCTTCCGGTGACCTCAACCCGTTCGCCGTCCTTGAGCCACCCACCGCTGCAGCCCTCCGCCATGTCCCAATTCATGACCACATCCCCATCACCCTCGACCTACACACTCCCTCCTTCTCCACCTGGCGTACGTATTTCTCTCTGACGTTCCGCGAGTTCGGCATCCGCAACCACGTCGACGGATCAGTGGATGCCATGGCCATGCAGCATGATGTCCACTGGCTCGCTGTGGATGCCACCATCGTCAAGTGGCTCTATCGCACGGTGTCTCGCGAGATTCTCCCGCACATCATCCGCGACAACGACACCGCGCTGGGCGCCTGGACCTCCATCTGTCAGCTCTTCCTCGACAATCGTCTCCAGCGCCAGGTACTGTTAACCACAGAGTTCTACAGCCTGACACAGGATGGGATGGGGCTGTTCGACTACTGCTTGCGCCTCGAGGTCCTCGCCGACGAGCTGCGCGACGTGGGCGCGGCCGTCTCCGACGCCACCATGCTCACGAACCTCATTCGTGGGCTGGGTCCCGACTACGCCAACGCCGCCTCCAACCTCAACCTGCTGACGGAGCCGACCTTCGCGCGCGCCGTCAACTACCTGCGCCTCGAGGAACGGCGCATGCGGCACGCCTCGCTGCAGCGCACCCAGACGGCCCTGGCCGTCGGCACCACGCGCGCTCCGGCCGCGCCCAACCCCGTCCCCGCGGCCCCTCAGGCGGCCGCGTCTCCACCCGGCAACACCCGCAAGAAGAAACGCGGGAACGACGGGCGTCCACGCTCCTCCGGCCAGCCTTCGGCCGGGCCTCGTCCACCAGCTCCGCCGGCTGCACTGGCGCCATGGTTCGGCGGGGTCAACCCATGGACGGGCGTGGTGCATGCCTGGGCCATGCCCCCGACGCGCGCGCCGCATCCCGGCATCCTCGGCCCGCGGCCCGCGGGTCATCAGGCGCTGCTCGCCGCGCCCCAGCCCAGCGGGGTCCCTCCTTCGCCGCCCTCTTCGTGGCCGCCGGCGCCTACCTCCTTGTGACGCCCCCGATTTGACCGTACACTAATCATGCACGCAAATGTGTACGATCAAGATCAGGGACTCACGGGAAGATATCACAACACAACTCTAAAACATAAATAAGCCATACAAGCATCATAATACAAGCCAGGGGCCTCGAGGGCTCGAATACAAGTGCTCGATCATAGACGAGTCAGCGGAAGCAACAATATCTGAGTACAGACATAAGTTAAACAAGTTTGCCTTAAGAAGGCTAGCACAAAAGTAGCAACGATCGAAAAGGCAAAGCCTCCTGCCTGGGTCCTCCTAACTACTCCTCGAAGCCGAACTCCATGTAGAATCATCCTCGGGATCTCTAGCTCCTGGACTCCAGCATCTGGTTGCGACAATCAGGTATAGAAAGGGGAAAAGAGGGAGAAAAGCAACCGTGAGTACTCATCCAAAGTACTCGCAAGCAAGGAGCTACACTACATATGCATGTGTATATGTGTAAAGGGGCATATCAGTGGACTGAACTGCAGAATGCCAGAATAAGAGGGGGATAGCTAATCCTGTCGAAGACTACGCTTCTGGCCATCTCCATCTTGCAGCATGTAGAAGAGAGTAGATTGAAGTCCTCCAAGTAGCATCGCATAGCATAATCCTACCCGGCGATCCCCTCCTCGTCGCCCTGTTAGAGAGCAATCACCGGGTTATATCTGGCACTTGGAAGGGTGTGTTTTATTATGTATCCAGTTCTAGTTGTCATAAGGTCAAGGTACAACTCCGGGTCGTCCTTTTACCGAGGGACACGGCTATTCGAATAGATAAACTTCCCTGCAGGGGTGCACCACATAACCCAACACGCTCGATCCCATTTGGCCGGACACACTTTTCTGGGTCATGCCCGGCCTCGTAAGATCAACACGTCGCAGCCCCACCTAGGCTCAACAGAGAGGTCAGCACGCCGGTCTAAACCTATGCGCGCAGGGGTCTGGGCCCATCGCCCTATGCACACCTGCACGTTGCGTACGCGGCCGGAAGCAGACCTAGCCCCCTTAATACAAGCGCGAGCTTACGGTCCAATGCGGCGCGCGCCACTCAGTCGCTGACGTCAAAAGAGCTTCGGCTGATACCACGACGTCGGGATACCCATAACTACTCCCGCGTAGATGGTTAGTGCGTATAGACCAAATGGCTAGACTCAGATTAAATACCCAGATCTCGTTAAGCGTGTTAAGTATCTGCGAACGCCGACCAGGGCCAGGCCCACCTCTCTCCTAGGTGGTCTCAACCTGCCCTGTCGCTCCGCCACAAAGTAATAGTCGGGAGCCGTCAGGAACCCAGGCCCACCTCTACCGGGATGGAGCCACCTGTCCTTTCAGCCCCCTCACTAGAATCACTTGCGGGTACTCCGCGAGCCGACCCGACTTTAGTCACCACATGTGTCATGTATATAATGCATATAGAATATACCCGTGATCACCTCGCGAAGTTATCACGGCCCAGTAGTATAGCATGGCAGACGGACAAGAGTGTAGGGCCACTGATGGAACACTAGCATCCTATACTAAGCATGTAGGATTGCAGGTAAAGGTAACAACTGTAGCATCAATGACAGGCTATGCATCAGGATAGGATTAACAGAAAGCAGTAACATGCTACACTACTCTAATGCAAGCAGTATAGAGAAGAATAGGCGATATCTGGTGATCAAGGGGGGGGGGGCTTGCCTGGTTGCTCAGACAAGAAGGAGGGGTCATCGGTGACGTAGTCGACCACAGGGGCATCAGCATCGTCACGGGGTCTACCGAAGAGAAGAGGGGGGAGAAACAGTAAATACATAGCAAGCAAGTGCATAACAAGACAACAGGCAGAGCTAGACGTGTTCTAACGCGGTATGAGGTGATACCGGTGAAGGGGGGAAACATCCGGGAAAGTATTCCCGATGTTTCGCGTTTTCGGACAGACGGACCGGAGGGGGAAAGTTGCGAGTTCGATAGGTTAGGGAGGTGTGGTGGACGAACGGACTGCGTATCCGGATTCGTCTCGTCGTTCTGAGCAACTTTCATGTATAAAACTTTTTCATCCGAGTTACGGTTTATTTTCTATGTTTTTTCAAAGATTTAAACAAATCCTGGGATTTCTGCATTTAATTTAATTCGAAATAATAAAAAGACAAATTGCTATGGGTACACAGGAGTGTACCCAGCAATGTGTGCATCTGTATGACATGTGGGGCCAGGGGCTGGGTTGACCCAGTCAATATTTTGACTAGTCCAATGTCAACAGCGTATGTGGGTCCCAATTGTCATTGACTCATTTTAATTAACAGGTTTTTGACTAAGTTTACTTAGCTTAATTAGGGGGTTTGGGGCTAAACTAATTAGGGCCTCCCTAATTAACAGGGGGGTCGGGCCCATGTGCCAGTGGCCCAAATCGGCCTCTGGTGTGGCTGTGCCCGTACGTATGTACTCGAAGAGTACGACGCCGGCGGCCATGGTGTTGGCCGTGGGAAGGCTCGGCACAGGGGGCGCGAGCAGGCCCGGGCGGAGGTGGGCGCCGCCGGCTGAGGCGGGCGACTGGGGGCGCGGCCACATGCGTAGGGGGTGAGCGTGGGCGAGGAGGCGTGCAGGCAAGGGCGGTCTCCGGCGGGCGCGGCGAGGCGCGCACGCAGACGTCGTCGGCAGTGGAAGGGGGACTGGGCCTGGCGCGAGGCAGTAGCAGCAGCAGGCACACGGGAGGGAGGCAAGGCGCGGGCGGCGGGTTGGCCGGAGGTGGGTGACGGGCAGGGGAAGGGGTGGTCGGCGGATGGGGCAGCGGGAGCCCGCGCGGGAAGCGCGATGACGGCGGGCGCGCACACGTACAGAGGAGGAGAGGGAGGAGGAGGGAGGTGGCGGCTCACGACGAATGTAGGGTACAGGCAACGTGCGCGGGGAGGAGGACGGGGAGGCGTTCCGGCGAGGTGGAGCCGAGGAAGGAGCGGCGACGATGACGGGGTCCGGCAAGTCGGAGTGACGGTGGTGGTGCTCCGTTGACGGGGTGGTGGTCGGCAACGGCGTAGGGCGCTCGGGGCGGCGAGCACGGCGTCCTGCGAGGCGGGCGACAGGGGGGGAGCGGCGCCGACGTCGGGGCCTCAGGCGGCGGTGGTCGGAGACGGGGGACAGGGGCGACGGGGCGCCGGCGGTGGGCACAGGGGCAAGGCGCCCCGATCCAGATCGCGTCGGGGGGGGGAGGAGCGAGGGAGTAGGGTTGCGGGGGTGAGGGGATAAGGCGACGGGGTGGGCTGGCCTGGTGGCTGACTGGGCCGACCTGTTGGGTCGGTTGGCCCGGGGGTCTTTTTTTTTTATTGGTTTGGTTTTTTTTATCTATTTCCTTTTTACTGTTTTATCTCACTTTCTATTTACTATAGTTTTATAAAATGCTAAATTAGTTCCTAAAATAGTGTTACTACTTATTCTATTGTCACAATAACTTGGGCTCCCAAACAAATTAGTTTAATATTTTATATATTATAAAAAGCATTTAATTATTGGTTTTAGCTGCTGTTTTGCTCATTTTAGAGTATTTACACATTTTATAAAAGTGTGGTTTCTCCTCCATTATTACTTAGGATTTATTTGTTCCAATTTGAACATTTTAGTTTTAATGTTTGAAAACTTTTATCGTTTGCCTTATTTCGAATTGATTTTTGAATCGGTTTTGGACTAACGAAGGATTAGAAACAGTAAGGGAGGTGACGTGGCATCATTAGCAGAGTTTTACTGTAGCTTGATTATCCGGGCGTCACAATTCTCCTCCACTATAAGAAATCTCGTCCCGAGATTTAAGAGGGAAGTAAAGGGGGAAGGTTCGGGTTACGAAATTCTAGGGAGCGTTCTTGGTCTTGGTTGTTCTTCTCGAAGAGGTTGATCAATTACATTGATGTCTTCATTCTGCTGTTTCAGGTCATCATGATAAAGTTGTCGTCCTCTCTTCGGGAACTCCATCGTACTTACGACAGAGTAAGGGGGGTATTCTGGAAGAACGGACTTCTGCAGGGTTTACTATCTGGTCAATATCATCGGGGAAGGTGGCGGAAAGTATCTCTCGAACTAAACCTTAAGAAAAGCCGAGAGCAAGTAAGAAAGTACCATGAGAAGTTTCAAACGGGTAGGCAATCGTTTGAAGCCTGAAACAAAGTGTGAAAGGGGTTCAAAGCACTCGGAATAAGTATTATGTCTGATGCCAGTATAGATCAGTAGGACGATGGTCCGTGAATTACATACGAGGCCACGCGCGATGAATAAATTTGGGAACAGGGGGTGCACAGGAGAGTCAGGTTTCGATCCTGTGGAACTGTGGGTTATGGGCCCACCATGTGGGTTAAAAGTAGGAAGGGCGGTGACATCTTGCACGATCATGATAGCAAGTCATGGCAGAGGGTAGCCTGTCAGTTATATGTCAGCAACATCGTCGGTACCAAGGGCGAGGGACGAAGAGAACCATTTTCCTGCTCGTTGAAACGAGGCGGACCATTAGGCAAAGTTCTCGTCCATCGGTGGTTACCGAAATGTCACCAACAATAATAACAGGGTCTTACTGACAGAGTTGTACACCGAGGTGTTTACATAAGCAGGAGAATATTACTGCTTAGATCATATAGTTCACCAGAAAGGTTAAACCACACAATGGAAAGGAAAATATGATTATCAGATTAAACAGAAGAATGGAAAGGAAAATGTGTTTAAACACATATTTCAAGGTTATATCCTTCCCAAGGACAAGCTGAGCATGATATTCATGACAGGATATAATGTAGAAAACTCTTTAGGTAAGGGAGAGAAATTTCATGACATTACCCATACAATGGTGTTTGGATAATTGAGCAGGAAACATTTAGCATTGGGCTTCAAATGTTCCCGCTGAAAATCGGAGTACCATAGACATGCTTCGAGATAGCATTGACATGGTCAACAGGTGAAGATCAGACTCTGGAAACAAAAAGGATCCATCAGGAACAACTTATAGAACAAGTCTTACGATTTCCTCCTGGAAGAATAGCTAACCTTGCTGAAGAGGAATCTATAACAATAGGGCCTCCGGCCAGGTGTGCTGGGTATCATCACCTTACCGGGTCATAAATAGGCCAATGTTGTTACTCTTGGAAATATGTTCCAACCATTATATCTGACCGAGATTCAGATCTGATTGGTGTCAGGATAACTCAGACTCAGGATGCCTGAGAAGAAAGGTGCAACACAAATTGTCGAAACGACATCGAAGATTCTCGGGAGATGAACTATGGAAGCGAGTTCCGAACAAGGGTTCATCATTACATCAAGGAGAGGTGAGGAGGTGACTGATTGACTCAGCGACAATCCATTGAGATTTCCAAAAGATGGATTTCCATCACTATGTGAACAAGGAGATAACATTAGCTAGATCGAATGACTTAATGATGTGTGCTCGAGGAAAACATACACAGTTAAACATTGGTTGAAATGTGCACTCGAAATATGGGCTAGGTAGCACAATCAATGTCCGAATGATGATTCATTAAGCCATAGACGTAGAATGAAACTATAGACCAATAACTTCAAAGCAATAGGGTTGCTAGAAGTTTAGAATTTACACATCACAGACCATTGGTCGGTATTCCTTTTAGAAACAACATGGGGACCAAGAAAGAATGGTGATGGGGAGAAGTATCACTGTACCAAGATGTCATACGAGGTGGTGAAATTCTTACGACATACTTGACATAAAAGATGGTAATACTCCAAGGTAGAACATATCATAAGCTAGATAGCAAGGAAATTAAGGTACAACACAAAACACGAACAAGTTTGTGTTGAATGGAAGGCGATAAAATGGTCGATGATAAAACAAATCATCGAGGTCAAGGATGGTATTTCTCATCCAGAATTCGATAGATATCTTGGAAGAGCTCAGAATGTTGATGATGTTCACGACACATTTGTAGCGAGAATTTATGAAGAGGTAATCGATCGGTGATGACATCAAGTCAAAGGAATGATGAAGCGAAAAGTTATTGGAACCAGGGGTACGACACAAACTCGAAATCAAGCTTGCTGTCCAAGGCGAAATGATATGACGAGGAAAATCGACGTAAGCTTAGCTCAGCGTCGAAGGTGGTGCTCCGGGAATAAAGACCAGGTAGCACAGTTAAAATCAGCACGATAATAACATAGCCGAGCAGGCTAGGGATGACGTGATCGAGTACGAACTCGTAAACAAGGGAGATTATTAAGAGTTGTTTAACCATGATGCGGACTCAATTCAGTTATCGATGTCCTTGAGTGTTTAATAACTCGGAGCCCGTGAAAAATTGGAATCCATGAGAATGTAATACTTGATGGAGAACTCATAAGAAGTTATGCAGTTCCGTGATAATCTCGAGATACCAGGGGGTAATACTCGACGACAAACCAAAGTAGAGGTTGGACTGGGGTATTGCTCTTACAGAAGACAAGTGCTTAAACTTGTACGAGAAATGGTATTTAAAGGAGAACATGGTCGGAACGACGTCCACGGATACCAGATGAACTTATTACAAGGGGACAATTATTTTAAGAGAAGCTTCCATGATAAGGTATACATCGTGTCCATGGGCATGAACACAAAGTTCAAGGTCGACTCCCACTTCTTCAATGCATAACCTTTCATTCACTTCTCGCGTCTGATGAAGTTGCAGTGTGGAAAATTTTTATCTGGCAAAATACCAGAAGAGTATGACTCATGAAAACTTTCGAGTTCACACGTATTATGAAAGGCATAGGTTCAACCCATCAAGGCATCTTAGGAACATATACCACAAACTTCGGAGTAATTATTACAAGCTCGAAAGAAGAGCATTGTTCAAAATCAGATGATACAATTTACCAAAGGCATTATATACCCATGGAAAGGCTCACAAGGTTATTCAATAGGAAGGACACTGTCGGATAAAATCCAACAAAGGAACCGATGGTCCACAAGGGATCTGATGTGAGCATCGGTACTCAACCAGAGGAAGAAGAATGCCAGGAGATCTGATTATAGAAACAACTGACTAACTCAAAGTTCAAATGCAAAAGAATTATGATTTCCAACTCAGGGGGGTCAGAAGCAACGCTCTGATCAAGGATGGATAAGTTGAGTAGGCTTAGGGGTACAATCGATGGCAATTTGATAGGTCGAGATCCAGCTCACGTTTAAAATGACGTCTGAGCCGGAAGAATGAATTCTAGGATATGATTGAGGATTGCGAGCATTCGCAACAAATTGAATCAACGGACTCAAAATGATAATGACAAGAGATGCCAATAAGATTACGAGACTTATGGGATTAACCATAATGCAAGCAAACAAGAATTTCAAGAGCAATAGGCTCCTGAGGATTTTTGGAAGATCGAATAGTATTTTGAAGACTATTGTGGAATACTTGAATCAACTGGGGATGACCGGATACTCGGTAAGTGCGAGAATTATCCGTAGGGGTATTCAGGTGACAAAGAACAGCAAGGCAGTAAGCTCAAAGGATTCTCGGAACAACAGAGAGAATTTCGGGGTATCTTGTAATAACAAGATCAACTGGGAAACATTGTATGAGTGGCGAGTATACGTGGTTATCCATAGGAGTTTATCGATGAAAGGGAATTGCAAAAGCGATGAACACAGTTCTCGGGTTATCAGCGGAGAGTATCTTCAGGGTCTTCACGTGCAGCAGACGATCATCAGTAAATAAGGGGCTCTCCGGGTGAAAGTGATAACGAGATCCTAATGTTAGATTTAGTAAAATCATTTAACCCGAATAGAAGAGAGATGAGAGTCCCAGAGTATAGGCAAGGAGTAAAAGATCCTAATACCACCCAATGGCGACGTGGGCCCGTAAGCCACACAGTCATGTTAGTAAAACATTTTTCACTGACTAGACTCAACTTCGGCCAAGGAGTTGGAAAGGGGGATTCCTACAGGCAGTCGGCTCTGATACCAACTTGTGACGCCCCCGATTTGACCGTACACTAATCATGCACGCAAATGTGTACGATCAAGATCAGGGACTCACAGGAAGATATCACAACACAACTCTAAAACATAAATAAGCCATACAAGCATCATAATACAAGCCAGGGGCCTCGAGGGCTCGAATACAAGTGCTCGATCATAGACGAGTCAGCGGAAGCAACAATATCTGAGTACAGACATAAGTTAAACAAGTTTGCCTTAAGAAGGCTAGCACAAAAGTAGCAACGATCGAAAAGGCAAAGCCTCCTGCCTGGGTCCTCCTAACTACTCCTCGAAGCCGAACTCCATGTAGAATCATCCTCGGGATCTCTAGCTCCTGGACTCCAGCATCTGGTTGCGACAATCAGGTATAGAAAGGGGAAAAGAGGGAGAAAAGCAACCGTGAGTACTCATCCAAAGTACTCGCAAGCAAGGAGCTACACTACATATGCATGTGTATATGTGTAAAGGGGCATATCAGTGGACTGAACTGCAGAATGCCAGAATAAGAGGGGGATAGCTAATCCTGTCGAAGACTACGCTTCTGGCCATCTCCATCTTGCAGCATGTAGAAGAGAGTAGATTGAAGTCCTCCAAGTAGCATCGCATAGCATAATCCTACCCGGCGATCCCCTCCTCGTCGCCCTGTTAGAGAGCAATCACCGGGTTATATCTGGCACTTGGAAGGGTGTGTTTTATTATGTATCCAGTTCTAGTTGTCATAAGGTCAAGGTACAACTCCGGGTCGTCCTTTTACCGAGGGACACGGCTATTCGAATAGATAAACTTCCCTGCAGGGGTGCACCACATAACCCAACACGCTCGATCACATTTGGCCGGACACACTTTTCTGGGTCATGCCCGGCCTCGTAAGATCAACACGTCGCAGCCCCACCTAGGCTCAACAGAGAGGTCAGCACGCCGGTCTAAACCTATGCGCGCAGGGGTCTGGGCCCATCGCCCTATGCACACCTGCACGTTGCGTACGCGGCCGGAAGCAGACCTAGCCCCCTTAATACAAGCGCGAGCTTACGGTCCAATGCGGCGCGCGCCACTCAGTCGCTGACGTCAAAAGAGCTTCGGCTGATACCACGACGTCGGGATACCCATAACTACTCCCGCGTAGATGGTTAGTGCGTATAGACCAAATGGCCAGACTCAGATTAAATACCCAGATCTCGTTAAGCGTGTTAAGTATCTGCGAACGCCGACCAGGGCCAGGCCCACCTCTCTCCTAGGTGGTCTCAACCTGCCCTGTCGCTCCGCCATAAAGTAACAGTCGGGAGCCGTCAGGAACCCAGGCCCACCTCTACCGGGATGGAGCCACCTGTCCTTTCAACCCCCTCACCAGAATCACTTGCGGGTACTCCGCGAGTCGACCCGACTTTAGTCACCACATGTGTCATGTATATAATGCATATAGAATATACCCGTGATCACCTCGCGAAGTTATCACGGCCCAGTAGTATAGCATGGCAGACGGACAAGAGTGTAGGGCCACTGATGGAACACTAGCATCCTATACTAAGCATGTAGGATTGCAGGTAAAGGTAACAACTGTAGCATCAATGACAGGCTATGCATCAGGATAGGATTAACGGAAAGCAGTAACATGCTACACTACTCTAATGCAAGCAGTATAGAGAAGAATAGGCGATATCTGGTGATCAAGGGGGGGGGCTTGCCTGGTTGCTCAGACAAGAAGGAGGGGTCATCGGTGACGTAGTCGACCACAGGGGCATCAGCATCGTCACGGGGTCTACCGAAGAGAAGAGGGGGGAGAAACAATAAATACATAGCAAGCAAGTGCATAACAAGACAACAGGCAGAGCTAGACGTGTTCTAACGCGGTATGAGGTGATACCGGTGAAGGGGGGAAACATCCGGGAAAGTATTCCCGATGTTTCGCATTTTCGGACAGACGGACCGGAGGGGGAAAGTTGCGAGTTCGATAGGTTAGGGAGGTGTGGTGGACGAACGGACTGCGTATCCGGATTCGTCTCGTCGTTCTGAGCAACTTTCATGTATAAAACTTTTTCATCCGAGTTACGGTTTATTTTCTATGATTTTTCAAAGATTTAAACAAATCCTGGGATTTCTGCATTTAATTTAATTCGAAATAATAAAAAGACAAATTGCTATGGGTACACAGGAGTGTACCCAGCAATGTGTGCATCTGTATGACATGTGGGGCCAGGGGCTGGGTTGACCCAGTCAATATTTTGACTAGTCCAATGTGAACAGCGTATGTGGGTCCCAATTGTCATTGACTCATTTTAATTAACAAGTTTTTGACTAAGTTTACTTAGCTTAATTAGGGGGTTTGGGGCTAAACTAATTAGGGCCTCCCTAATTAACAGGGGGGTCGGGCCCATGTGCCAGTGGCCCAAATCGGCCTCTGGTGTGGCTGTGCCCGTACGTACGTACTCGTAGAGTACGACGCCGGCGGCCATGGTGTTGGCCGTGGGAAGGCTCGGCACAGGGGGCGCGAGCAGGCCCGGGCGGAGGTGGGCGCCGCCGGCTGAGGCGGGCGACTGGGGGCGCGGCCACATGCGTAGGGGGTGAGCGTGGGCGAGGAGGCGTGCAGGCAAGGGCGGTCTCCGGCGGGCGCGGCGAGGCGCGCACGCAGACGTCGTCGGCAGTGGAAGGGGGACTGGGCCTGGCGCGAGGCAGTAGCAGCAGCAGGCACACGGGAGGGAGGCAAGGCGCGGGCGGCGGGTTGGCCGGAGGTGGGTGACGGGCAGGGGAAGGGGTGGTCGGCGGATGGGGCAGCGGGAGCCCGCACGGGGAGCGCGATGACGGCGGACGCGCACACGTACAGAGGAGGAGAGGGAGGAGGAGGGAGGTGGCGGCTCACGACGAATGTAGTGTACAGGCAACGTGCGCGGGGAGGAGGACGGGGAGGCGTTCCGGCGAGGTGGAGCCGAGGAAGGAGCGGCGACGATGACGGGGTCCGGCAAGTCGGAGTGACGGTGGTGGTGCTCCGGTGACGGGGTGGTGGTCGGCAACGGCGTAGGGCGCTCGGGGCGGCGAGCACGGCGTCCTGCGAGGCGGGCGACAGGGGAGGGGAGCGGCGCCGACGTCGGGGCCTCAGGCGGCGGTGGTCGGAGACGGGGGACAGGGGCGACGGGGCGCCGGCGGTGGGCACAGGGGCAAGGCGCCCCGATCCAGATCGCGTCGGGGGGGGGGGAGGAGCGAGGGAGTAGGGTTGCGGGGGTGAGGGGATAAGGCAACGGGGTGGGCTGGCCTGGTGGCTGACTGGGCCGACCTGTTGGGTCGGTTGGCCCGGGGGTCTTTTTTTTTATTGGTTTGGTTTTTTTTATCTATTTCCTTTTTACTGTTTTATCTCACTTTCTATTTACTATAGTTTTATAAAATGCTAAATTAGTTCCTAAAATAGTGTCACTACTTATTCTATTGTCACAATAACTTGGGCTCCCAAACAAATTAGTTTAATATTTTATATATTATAAAAAGCATTTAATTATTGGTTTTAGCTGCTGTTTTGCTCATTTTAGAGTATTTACACATTTTATAAAAGTGTGGTTTCTCCTCCATTATTACTTAGGATTTATTTGTTCCAATTTGAACATTTTAGTTTTAATGTTTGAAAACTATTATCGTTTGCCTTATTTCGAATTGATTTTTGAATCGGTTTTGGACTAACGAAGGATTAGAAACAGTAAGGGAGGTGACGTGGCATCATTAGCAGAGTTTTACTGTAGCTTGATTATCCGGGCGTCACACTCCTCCTGGACGGGCGCTTCTTCGTCCACCTACGACCCCGCCCTCCTCGCTGCACTTCAGCAGGCCCCGCCGCCGAGCGCCTACCCCGGGAACGGCGACTGGTTCATGGACACCGGGGCCTCCTCTCATATGGCGTCGCACCCTTGTATCCTCTCTCACTCCCGTCCCTTTCCCACCTCCACCATGGACACCGGGGCCTCCTCTCATATGGCGTCGCACCCTGGTATCCTCTCTCACTCCCGTCCCTTTCCCACCTCCACCCGCATCATCGTCGGTGACGGCTCTTCTCTCCCCATCACCCACCGTGGTGGCCTCTCCCTCCCTTCCTCTGGTGCTCCTGTTCGCTTATATGATGTTCTTGTCTCACCACATCTCATTACCAATTTAGTTTCTGTTCGTGCTCTCACTCGCCAGAACTCTGTTACAGTTGAATTTGACGCCTTTGGTTTCTCTGTCAAGGACCTGCAGACCAAGACGGTGCTGCTCCGATGTAATAGCCCGGACGACCTGTACCCGCTCCGGGCGTCGCCTGCTGCCCCCGCTCCGGTTGCGCTCTCCATCGGTCTCGACCTGTGGCATGCACGCCTTGGGCACCCCGGCGTTTCAGCTATGCAGCAGCTTCTTCGTAGCTTCCCTTTCAGTTGTAATAAAACAGAGAAACACTCATGTTCCGCCTGTCGGCTTGGCAAACACACGCGCCTCCCGTTCTCTGAATCTTTTTCAGTTTCTAGTTTCCCTTTTGAACTACTCCATTGTGACGTCTGGACATCTCCAATAAAGAGCAATTCTGGTTTTGAGTATTACTTGGTGTTGCTTGATGATTTTTCTCACTTCGTCTGGACTTTCCCTCTCCGCCGTAAATCTGACGTGCTCACCGTGCTCACCTCGTTTTTTGCCTTTGTGCGTACTCAGTTTCGTCACTCCATCCTCGGGCTTCAAACAGATAACGGCAGGGAATTTGACAACCAGGGCGTCCACACGCTGCTCGCCGCGCACGGCTCCATCCTAGGTCTCACTTGCCCGTACACGTCGCAGCAGAACGGGCGCGCCGAGTGCGTGCTCCGCACGCTCAACGACGGTGTCCGTGCTCTGCTTCTCCATGCCGGCGCCCCTCCACGGTTCTGGGCCGAGGCCCTCGCCACGTCCACGCGCCTTCTCAACATGCGCCCGTGTCGTCCCCGTGGTAATTTCCCCCCCTACCATCTTCTTTTTGGCCACCCACCCTCCTTTGCCGATCTCCGCGTCTTCGGGTGTCGCTGCTACCCCAATGTCCTGGCCACCGCTCCTCACAAGCTCGCCCCGCGGTCTCTTCCATGTATCTTCCTCGGATATCCCGCAAACACAAAGGGGTACCGCTGTTACGATCCGGAGTCCAACCGCGTGATCATATCCCGGCATGTTTATTTTGACGAGCTCGTGTTCCCGTTTAAGCAGGTTGCCGCACCGCCATCTTCCCCGCCGGTCTCATCGCCGGCCCGCGTCGTGGTCCCTCTGGACACTCACGAGCCTCGCCGGCCCCGCTTGGCGCGTCTTCACCGCCAGCCGCCGGCTCTCCGGCGCTCTCCGGCTTCGTCGCGCCCGCCTGCTGGCTCGCCCGCGTCGGGCGCTACTACTGCTACATCAGCTGAAGCTGGCTCTACATCAGCCTCGGCCAACTCTGCTGCGTCTCCCGCTGCCCCTTCTGCGGGCCTGGCAGCCGCTGCACCTGCTATGGTGTCACCCGCGGCCAGCTCCGCTGTAGCGGCCGCCGCCCCTCCAGCTGGCTCCGCTGGCCTGGGCGCCCCGGCTGCCGCCCCTCCAGCTGGCTCCGCTGGCCTGGGCGCCCCGGCTGCCGCCCCTCCAGCTGGCTCCGCTGGCCTGGGCGCCGCCCCTCCAGCTGGCTCCGCTGGCCTGGGCGCCCCGGCTGCCGCTCCAGGCGTGTCACGCGTCGTCACTCGCGCCCGTGCTGGAGTCCATCGGCCCAGCAGCCGGTACCCGTCGGACCAGTACGTCTGCGCGGCGTCCACCTCGTCGTCCTCGACCGCTCTCCCGTCGTCAGTTCACGCGGCTCTTCACGATCCACTCTGGGTCGCGGCCATGCGTGAAGAATTCGAGGCGCTCCAGCGCAACCATACTTGGGAGTTGGTGCCCCGCCCACCGGGCGCCAACGTGATCAGCGGCCGGTGGGTGTTCCGCCGTAAGCTTCGCTCCGACGGCACCCTCGAGCGGTACAAGGCCAGATGGGTCGTCCGGGGCTTCCGCCAACGCGCCGGCGTCGACTTCACCGACACGTTCGCGCCCGTCGTCAAGCCCGGCACGATCCGGTGCGTCCTGCAGCTCGCCGTCTCGCGCCAGTGGGATGTACACCAGCTTGACGTCTCCAACGCGTTCCTGCATGAGCATCTTGCCGAGCGCGTGTACTGCCAACAGCCGGCAGGTTTTGTCGACGCTGCCCACCCCGACGACGTCTGTCTCCTGTCACGTTCGCTCTACGGCCTCAAACAGGCGCCGCGCGCGTGGTATCAACGGATCGCTGGCTACCTCGTCGAGCTCGGCTTCGTCTCCACACGGTCCGACGCGTCTCTTTTTGTGTACAGGCATGCCGGCGACATGGCGTACCTGCTCTTGTACGTCGACGATATCGTCCTTACGGCGTCCAGTGGTGATCTTCTTCGCCGACTCATTGGTCGTCTGCACGCTGAGTTCGCGCTCAAAGACTTGGGGCCGCTGAGCTACTTCCTGGGCGTGGAGGTCTCCCGGCGCCCCGATGGCTTCTTCCTGTGTCAGAAGATGTACGCGCTGGAGATCCTGGAGCGTGCGGGCATGGCGAACTGCAAGGTCGCCTCCACCCCCGTCGACACCAAGGCCAAGGTCTCCGCAGCGGACGGCGTTTTGGCTCCTGACGGCGCCTTCTACCGGAGCATCGTGGGCGCGCTCCAGTACCTGACCCTTACCCGCCCCGACCTGACGTACGCCGTCCAACAGGTGTGCCTGCATATGCACGCGCCGCGCGACGTCCACTGGAGTCTTGTGAAACGGATTCTACGGTACATCCGTGGCACACCGTCGCTCGGGCTCACTCTGCATCGCTCGACCTCGCTCGACATCGTCGCCTACTCCGACGCGGACTGGGCGGGCTGCCCCGACACCCGACGATCTACGTCCGGCTACTGCGTCTTCCTCGGTCCTTCGCTCGTCTCCTGGTCCTCGAAACGCCAGCCGACGGTCTCCCGCTCCAGCGCGGAAGCCGAGTACCGCGCCGTGGCCAACGCCGTCGCTGAGTGCGCGTGGCTGCGTCAGCTACTCGAGGAGCTCCACTGCAGCGTTCATCGTGCCACTCTGGTCTACTGCGACAATGTGTCGGCGGTCTATTTGTCTGCCAATCCGGTGCATCATCGGCGGACAAAGCACATAGAACTTGACATTCATTTTGTACGGGAGAAAGTTGCGCTCGGACAGGTCCGAGTTCTTCATGTCCCCACCACGCAACTTGCCGACATCATGACGAAGGGGTTGTCTACCACGGTCTTCACGGAGTTCCGGTCCAGCCTCTGCATCACCGACGGCGAAGCTTCGACTGTGGGGGGGGGGGGGGGGGGGGTGTTGAAACAGTCCTCTGACCGTTGTCACGGCACGCATTATCTCCGCCGTGGCAGCCGTTCTGTTAGCGTAGCCAACGGATCAGCTTATCCACTAACCCACTACTCCTCGTTTAGCTCAGGTTGTTAGCCATTCTGTTAGCTAATCCCTCTCACTGTACTTGTATAAATTGTGGCAATGTCAATGAACAATGTGTGCAGCGCAAACTCTCTCTCTCTCGCCTCTTACACGCAGCAAGGAGCGGAGGGCGGACGGTGAACGGAGGCGGGGCGGCTGGGGCCAGCTATAGGCGAGGAGACAGCAGCGACGGCGCCCACCGCGGCGAGCAGCAGCGCGGGAGCAAGGGGACGAGGCGTGGGCCGGGCATGCGGTGGGCGCGGGCTCTGTTCACAGAGGGGGGAAGGCCGGAGCGGGGGAAAGGGCAGAAGAGGAGCAGCAGCGGCAGGGGCTCACCGGGCGAGGCGGGGCCGCGGCCAGGACGCGGCCCGCAGTGGCGGTGGGTGCGGTGCGCGCTGCCGGAGCTCGTGCAGGTGCGGTGCGGCGGACGGGCGTGGTGACCGGGGTGGGAGAGGAGAGGAGGAGGGTGCGGCTCACCCCCGTTGCAGGGGATCGAGGGTCGGTGAGGCGTGAGGTCGACCGGCGATGGAGAGGTCGTGGACACGACGTCGGGCGGCGTCGGGGTCGGCGCAGAGGCGAGGGGCGTTGGGCTCGAGGGGGGAAAGGGGATGGGGAAGAGACTAGGGTTTGGGGGTGATGGCCGTGTTGTGTAGGCCGGCTGGGGAGAGGGGCCGGATGAGCCGACCGACTGGGCCGAGGCCCAGTTGGCCACGGGAGGGGTCTTTTACCTTTTTTTTTTTTACTTTCTTGTGTTTTTGTTATATTTTTCTTTTTCCTTTTTTATTTTTATTCTATTTTCTATTTATTATGGTTTTATAAAATATAAAATTAGTTCCTAAATTAGCATAATTTCTAATTATACCATAGCCCCCAAAAGTTTGGTATTCAAATAATTTAGTTTCAATATTTTTACTATTTAAAAAGCACTTAAATAACAGTTTAAGCCACTGTTTTAATTATTTTAGTGCATTTGAAAATTTTATAAAAATGTGGTTCCTCCACCATTATTAACTATAAATTATTTGTCACATTTAGAACATTTTAGTTTTGACATTTGAAATTTTTTATAGTTTGACTTTATTTTAAATTTGAATTTGAATGGGATTTGAGTTATCGTGAGATTAGCAACAGTAATAGTGGTGACTCATACGGCTCCAACGTATCTATAATTTCTGATTGTTCCATGTTGTTATATTATCATCCTTGGATGTTTTATAATCATTTTATAGTCATTTTATATCATTTTTTGGGACTAACCTATTGACATAGTGCCAAGTGCCAGTTGCTATTTTTTGCTTGTTTTTTACATTGCAGGAAATCAATATCAAACGGAGTCCAAACACCGCAAAACTTTTTGGAGATTATTTATGGACCAGAACACCCAGGATGGGCCAGAGCAACACCTGGGGGTGCCCACCTCGGTGGCTTCCCGCACCCCCTCTTTACCCTATAAATTCACAAATATTCCAGAAACCCTCGGGGTTAACCTAGTTCAGAAGTTCCGCCGCCGCAAGGCTCTGTAGCCACGGAAACCAATCTAGACCCCGTTCTGGCACTCTGTCGGAGGGGGAAATCATCTCCGGTGGCCATCTTCATCATCCCGGCGGCCACCACGATGAAGAGGGAGTAGTCCACCCTCGGGGCTGAGGGTTTGTACCAGTAGCTATGTGTTTAAGTTCTCTGTCTCTCGCGTGTTCTTGAGATGTCACTATCTTGATGTATCGCGGGCTTTGTTAATATAGTCGGATCATATGGTGTTTTCCCCTCTCTATCTTGTTGTGATGAATTGAGTTTTTCCCTTTGAGATTTCGTTGTTATCGGATTGAATACTTTTATGGATTTAAGAACACTTGATATATGTCTTGCAATTGAATACTCGTGGTGACAATGGGGTATCGTATTGATTCACTTGATATATGTTTTGGCACTCAACTCACGGATTACCGAGGTGACATTGGGGTAATCTATGCATGGGGGTTGATGCACGTTCTTGTCTTTGTTTCTCCGGTAGAAATATTGGGGCACTCTTTGAAGTTCTTTGTGTTGGATTGAGTATTATGAATATGAATTTTCTTTGATCTTATTTTAGTACAAACTCTAGGATAGATCGAACGGAAAGAATAGTTTTGTGTTATTTTAGTACGAACTCTTGAATAGATAGAACGGAAAGAATAGCTTTGAGGTGGTTTCTTACCCTACAAACAATTTATTCTTATGTTCTCCGCTTGATAGGAACTTTGGAGTGATTCTTCATCACACTTTGAGGGGTGGTTATATGATCCAATTATATTAGCATTGTTGGGAGATTGCACTAGCAAAAGTACGGACCCTAGGCCTCATTTTCAAGCATTGCAGTACCGTTTTTGTGCCCGTTTACTATTTGTTACCTTGCTGTTTTTATTTATCCAGATTATAGAAGTATATTTCTACCATCAATATTACACGTTTATCACCATCTCTTCGCCGAACTAGTGCACCTATACAATTTTCCATTGTATTGGGTGTCTTGGGGACACAAGAGATTTCTTGTATTTGGTTGCAGGGTCATTTGAGAGAGACTATGTTCATCCTACGCCGCCCACGGATTGATAAACCTTAGGTCATCCACTTGAGGGAAAATTGCTACTGTCCTACAAAACTCTGCGCTTGGAGGCCCAACACGTGTCTACAAGAATAAAGTTGCGTAGTAGACATCAAGCTCTTTTCTGGGGCCGTAGCCGAGGAGGTGAGTGCATGAAGGTATATCTTTAGATCTTGCAGTTGAATCTTTTAGTTTCTTGTTTTATCACTAGTTTGGTTTATAAAAGAAAAAGTGCAAAAAATGGAATTGAGGTTTTATCATATTATTGATCATCTTTATAATATCTTTCTTGAAAATGATGGATCGGAAAATTTTGCTGAATTGATAGAAGAAGAATTCAATAGAATGTTTGGTAAAAATGATGAGCATGATTGCAATGTTGTTAGTACAAATTCTTTGAATATCCATGATGCTAATTATATGCAAAGCCATAATCTTGGGGATGATATGTTTGATGATGATGATATTTTTAGTCCCCCAAGATTTGATGTGGAAATTTGTTATAATGATTGCATGCCTCCTATTTATGATGATTATAATGATGAAAGTGGATTTGGAGAGGTCATGACTTTATTTAGTGATGAATCCACCATTTTGGATGAGGCTTCAATTGACTATGAGAACAAGGATGCTATCTATGATGATTATGGTGATGACATGTATGCTATATTGAATTATGATAACCATGAAACCTGTCATCATGATTTTAATTTTCACTCTCATGATAGTTATTTTGTTGATTTTGCTCCCACTACTATTGATGAGAAGAAATTTTCTTATGTGGAGAGTAATAAGTTTTTTATGCTTTTGTGTCATGAAAAGAATGATTTATGTGATGGTTATATTGTTGAATTTATTCATGATGCTACTGAAAATTATTATGAGGGAGGAATATATGCTTGTCGGAATTGCAATAATATCAAGTTTCCTCTCTATGAGTTGAAAGTTTTGAAGTTATGCTTGTTTTGCCTTCCTATGCTAGTTGATTCTTGTTCCCATAAGTTTTTTGCTCACAAAATCCCTATGCACAGGAAGTGGTTAGACTTAAATGTGCTAGTCATATTCTTCATGATGCTCTCTTTGTGTTTCAGTTCTTATGTTGTATGCGAGCATCATTGAACTCATCACGCCTAGCTAAAAGGAATTAAAGAAAAGCACTTGTTGGGAGACAACCCAACACTTTTACCTACTGTTTTTGTGTGTTACCATGATTATGCTATTGTATTAATCATGTTTTATAGGTTTTGTTTCAATGAAGTGCCAAGTAAAGCCTTTGAGATCATGTTGGGTGATAGTTGATTTGATCTTGCTGAAAAACAGAAACTTTTGCGCTCACTAAAATAGTTCTCATTTTTAACATAAGAGTGCTTTTGAGTTGATTCTTTTTTCAGAGGATTAATATAAAAATTTCTCACATGGTCCTAATTTTTTTCATAATTTTTGGAGTAGCAGAAGTATGGTTATTCTGCAGATCATTACAGACTGTTCTGTTTTTGACAGATTCTGTTTTCAATGCATTGTTTGCTTGTTTTCTAGTTTATATGGCTTATATTACTGAATATAAATTGTGGAAATGATATGTTACAGTAGGAATTGTGTGTAATAAATTATGAATCTTGTCTTTGACAGTACCAAAGTGAACTGGTCTTGCTCTTTATCATACTAACCTATCTCATGAAGTTCCGTTAAGTTTTGTGTGATTGAAGTTTTCAAGTTTTGGGTGAGATGTCGATATGAGGAGAATAAGGAGAGTGACAATACCCTAAGCTTGGGGATGCCCAAGGCACCCCAAGGTAATATTCAAGGAAGATCCAAGCAACTAAGCTTGGGGATGCCCCGTAAGGCATCCCCTCTTTCGTCTTCAACATTATCGGTAACCTCACTTGGAGCTATGTTTTCATTCGTCACATGATATGAGTTTTGCTTCGAGCGTCACTTTATTGTGTTAGGATTTGCTTGCTGCTATTTATAATAACATTTTGCATCTTTCTTTTCAATAAAAATGTCAAGTATAGCCTTTTCCATACTTATCTTGCAAGTATATGAGTTGCTGTTTCAAAACAGAAAGTTTATCGATGTTGCAAAAATTCCCTAGAAAAGTCAGAATGTTATAAAATGTTGATTTGAAAAATAAGCTCTGATAAATTCTATACAGTTTGGTAGATTTTCATAATCTTTGGAGTTTAAGAAGTATTGATACTCTTGCATTCTTTACAGACTGTACTATTTTCGCAGATTGCTGTTATGTTTGCATTGTTTGCATATGTTTGCTTGTTTAATGATTCTATTTGAGGATAGGAGTATTAAATATGCATAGGCATTTAGTATGCAATGTTGAATAATAATTTTAGTGATTTGCTACAGTAGAGAATGATAACGTTTTTGCATTGGTTTATACTAACTTATCTCACGAGTTCTTTTTGAGTTTTGTGTGGGATGAAGTTTTTAAGATTTAGGGAAACCGTGATATAAAAGGAATTAAGGAGACATGAAAGCTCAAGATTGGGGATGCCCAAGGCATCCCAAGATAATATTTCAATAAGTCTCAAGCATCTAAGCTTGGGGATGCCCCGGTAGGCATCCCACCTTTCTTCATCAACAATTATCGGTTAGTATCGGTTGATCCTAAGTTTTTGCTTCTTGACATGATGTGTGCTATTCTTAGAATGTAATTTTATTTTGTTTTGCTTGCTGTTTTAATAAAATACTTAGATCTGATATTTTTAAATAAAATAGAGTCCTCAAATAGTTAACAGGGAGGCTAGGTAAGCGGCACTCACATCCCGTCAACGAAGCTATTTTCTATGGAATTGCTCTAGTGCTTCACTTATATCTTATTGAGCACGGTGTGCTTTAGTATTTTGAAAGAAATTATCTCTTGCTTCACTTAAATTAATTTGAGATAAAGGAATATTATGCTCATGATCTTCACTTATATTTATTTGAGCTTATCAAAAGCAACACATGAAAACTAGTCCCAAAGTGATAGATATACAAGAAGGATATAATAAAAACTTTCATGAAGATCATTGGACAAAATAAACTTGATTCCTTGTAATAGTTTTGAGATTTGATGATGTCATATGTGAGTCATGTTGATGAGTAATTGTGCTTTAGTAAGAATATTGGTGTTGAGGTTTCTGATTCCCTATGCAAGCACGAAAGTCAATAGTTGTGCAATGAAATTACATCCTGCTTGTGGTGCATTATTTGGTGTTAATTATGCTCAATGCTCGCTTATGAGATTATTCGTTTCTTGGTTGGTCGCTTCTCAATCTTTTGCTAGCCTTCATTTTACACTAAGTATGATCACTACTTGTGCATCCAAAATCCTTTAAACTAATTTGCCACATGAGTCCACTATACCTACCTATATGCGGTATTCTTTTGTCGTTCTAAGCAAATTTGTATGTGCCATCTTTAATTTTCAAAATAAATTACTCTTTTGTGTGCTCGTACCGCTCGCGACGCGGTGAGGGGTGGCCAATAATATTTTCCATGCTAGATGTGTTATTCTCATGATGAGTGTTTATTCACTTGTCATTGCACGAGAGTAAGGCAAAGGTATTAGGGATTGCCAGTCCCGAAATGAAAAATGAATTTACTTTATGTTGTCAAATATTAAATTCCTTGGAAAGTGTTGGTATGGAAGTATGGTGAAAAAAGGAATAAACTTTATTTTCTGTTTGGGAACCGCCTATGATATATCTAGCATGGAAAGTTTTGGGAGCTCTAAGTCGTTTTCGTTGGTGGGAAAAGTATGCCTCTCAAAATGTTTTTTATCTCTCAGTTTTCGCT
Organism: Aegilops tauschii subsp. strangulata; assembly: GCF_002575655.3. Taxonomy (NCBI): domain Eukaryota; kingdom Viridiplantae; phylum Streptophyta; class Magnoliopsida; order Poales; family Poaceae; genus Aegilops; species Aegilops tauschii. Next base: position 532,273,622 of record NC_053039.3, read on the forward strand.
TTGAGCTCTGGCACCTCTACAAATCCCTACTTCCCTCTGCGAAGGGTCTTTCTTTTACTTTATGCAATTTTTTTTAATTTGAGTCTCCATCTTCTCTTATAAAGCACCAACTAGGAGGCATTATGATCGTACTTGAGCATTGGGTGTAGCTAATATGCGAGTCTGTTTCATGAATGGATCAATGATTGAGCATGATGGGCCAGGGATAACTTATTTTAGCGTTGATATTTTGAAAGACATGGTTGCTTGTTGGTATGCTTGAATATTTAAGTCCTCATGTCAAAACTAGACTATTGCTTTGAACCATATAAAAGTCCAAATGTCCATGCTATAAAGAAAAGAATATGAGATGACATGTTAGGCAGCATTCCACATCAAAATTCTTTTTTATCATTTACCTACCCGAGGACGAGCAGGAATTAAGCTTGGGGATGCTGATACGTCTCCAACATATCTATAATTTTTTATTGTTCCTTGCTGTTATATTATCATTCTTGGATGTTTATAATAATTTAATAGTCATTTTATATCATTTTCTGGGACTAACCTATTGACATAGTGCCAAGTGCCAGTTGTTGTTTTTTACATCGCAAGAATTCAATATCAAATGGAGTCCAAACACCGCGAAATTTTTTGGAGATTTTTGATGGACCAGAACACCCAGGATGGGCTAGAGCAGCACCTGGGGGGTGCCTCGAGGGGGGCCCAACCCACCAGGGCGCGCGTGGGGGCCTGTCGGAGTAATTGGACACGGGTATCCCGAAGACGGCAAGACAATATTTCAAGACATCGGGGCTAGCAAAGCCCCTCAGTCCGACTGCCCGGCCGCTCCTGCCGGCTCCCCGTCCGACTGCTCCACCCGGCCGGCTGCCCGGCCGGCTGCCAGCTGACCGACTGCGCCGACCAGCCGGCTGCCGACTGCAGCCCGACTCGACACCGACAAGACAACGATGAGACGGTCGTACCCAAGCACTATTCACGTGTCACCCCAGCCGTCATGTATAGTGTCACATGTCCCCTGGCACTATTTATGAAGTGACCTAGGGGACAAGCATGACATGCACCATGCCTTGCTCCCATACCACCACATAGCTTAGATAGTAAGCTAGCTCCACACTATATATAGCCATCCATCCATCCATCCAAGGGGATGGACTCACTCTCAGACACAATCACGCATGAGCATGGCCGGCCACTAGCATGCCACATGCGAGGCATATACGAGGCCAGATGCCAGATGCCTATGGCACTGACCTCAGATACAGCTCTAGGAGCAACTCTGTACCAGATATACTACAGATACTCAGACATGCAGGAGTAGGGGTATTATCTCTCCGGAGAGCCCCGAACCTGGGTAAACTAGCGCGTGCTACTCGCATACCCGCTCCCGGGCCTATCAGCAGCAGTCTTACCCTCACACTAAGCCCTTGTGGCATCTGTCGCCTCACACCCCCCGTGAGAATACCATGACAGGGCCCAGCCCCAGGCGCGCCCAAGTGGGTTGTGCCCACCTCTATGGCCTCCCGCACCCCCTCTTTACCCTATAAATTCAAAAATATTCAAAAACCCTCGGGGTTAACCTAGATCAGAAGTTCCACCGCCGCAAGGCTCTGTAGCCACCGAAAACCAATCTAGGCCCCGTTCCGGCACTCTGCCCGAGGGGGGAATCATCTCCGGTGGCCATCTTCATCATCCCGGCGACCACCAGGATGAAGAGGGAGTAGTCCACCCTCGGGGTTGTGGGTTTGTACCAGTAGTTATGTGTTTAATCTCTCTCTCTCTCTCTCTCTTGTGTTCTTGAGATGTCACGACCTTGATGTATTGCGGGCTTTGTTCATATAGTCGGATCATATGGTGTTTTCCCCTCTCTATCTTTTTGTGATGAATTGAGTTTTTCCCTTTGAGATTTCATTGTTATTGGATTGAATACTTTTATGGTTTGAGAACACTTGATATATGTCTTGCAAATGAATACTCGTGGTGACATTGGGGTATCATATTGATTCACTTGATATATGTTTTGGCACTCAACTCGCGGATTCCCGAGGTGACATTGGGGTAATCTATGCATGGGGGTTGATGCACGTTCTTGTCTTTGTTTCTCCGGTAGAAATTTTGGGGCACTCTTTGACGTTCTTGTGTTGGATTGAGTATTATGAATATTAATTTGCTTTGGTGTTATTTTAGTACGAACTCTAGGATAGATCGAACGGAAAGAGTAGCTTTGTGTTATTTTAGTACGAACTCTTGAATAGATCAAACTGAAAGAATAGCTTTGAGGTGGTTTCGTACCCTACAAACAATTTATTCTTATGTTCTCTGCTAGATAGGAACTTTGGAGTGATTCTTCATCGCACTTTGAGGGGTGGTTATATGATCCAGTTGTATTAGGATTGTTGGGAGATTGAACTAGCGAAAGTACGGACCCTAGGCCTCATTTTCAAGTATTGCAATACGGTTTTTGTGCCCGTTTACTATTTGTTACCTTGCTTTTTTTATTTATTCAGATTATAAAAATATATTTCTACCATCAATATTACACTTTTATCACCATATCTTCGCCGAACTAGTGCACCTATACAATTTGCCATTGTATATTGGGTGTCTTGGGGACACAAGAGATTTCTTGTATTTGGTTGCAGGGTCGTTTGAAAAAGACTATCTTCATCCTACGCCTCCCACGGATTGATAAACCTTAGGTCATCCACTTGAGGGAAAATTTCTACTGTCCTACAAAACTCTGCGCTTGGAGGCCCATCACGTGTCTACAAGAATAAAGTTGCGTAGTAGACATTAGTGACATGGCATCATTAACACGAGATTATTGTAGCTTAATTATCCGGGCGTTACAATTCTCCTCCACTACAAGAAATCTCGTCCCGAGATTTAAGAGGGGGAGTAAAGGGGGAAGGTTCTGGTTACGAAATTCTAGCAAGGGTTCTCGGTCTTGGTTACTCTTCTCGAAGAGGTCGATCCATTACATTGATGTCTTCATTTCTCTGCTTCAGGTCATCATGATGAATTCATCATCTTTTCAACGAAGTCTTCATCGTACGTACGAAGGACAAGGGGTAACTTCAGAAGAATGGACCGCTACAATGTTGCTTATCTGGTAGATAACATCAGGGAAGGTGGCGGAAGTAACTCTCAAATTGAAATTTAATAAATTATCAAGATCAAAGTAAGAAGGTGCAAAATAGAAGTTTCAAGCGTATAGGCAATCGTTCGTTGCGTGAAACAAAGTGCGAAAGGGGTTCAGAGCAACGATAATAAGTATCGTGCCTGATACTAGAATAGATCACTAGGAAGGTGGCCCGTGAATTACATCCGAAGTCAAGTGCGAGGAATAGCTTGGGAAATAGGGGTGTACATCAGAGTCAAGTTTCGATCGTGTGGAACTGTGGGTTATGGGCCCACCATGTGGGTTAAAAGTTGGAAGAGCATTGACATCTTGCACGGTCATGATAGCAAGGCAGGTCAGAAGATAGCCTATCAGTTATGTTGGCAACAACGTCGGTACCAAGGGCGAGGGACGAAGAGAACCATTTTCCTACTCGTTGAAACGAGGCGGACCAATACGCAAAGTTCTCGTCCATCGGTGGTTACCAGAATGTCATTACCAATAGCAACAGGGTCTTACTGACAGAGTTGTACACCGAGGTATTTACATAAGCAGGGAATTATTACTGCTTATATCATATAGATCACAAGGAGGGTTAAACAAACCAATGGAAAGCAAAAAGTGATTATCAAATTTAAACTGAACAATGGAAAGGAAAAGGTGTACACATGAGTATTAGGTGTGTCTCCTTCCCAGGAGGAAGCAAAGTGGGATAATCATGACAGGACTGCAAGTAGTTAACCATCTAGGGAAAAGGGTGAGGAAACTCATGATGTTACCCATAAAATGGTGTTTGGATAGTTGATCAAGAAACATTTAGCATTGCGCTTCCAATGTTCTTTTTGATGAATGGAGTACCACAGTCATGCTTCGGGATAGCATTGACATGGTCATTAGGTAAAGGTCGGACTTTAGGTACACGAAGGATCCATCGGAAACAACCTATAAAATAAGTCATATAATTTCAGCAAGGAAAAGATGAGGATGTGTCCGATGGGCCAACAACAATTCATCAAGATTCCCACAAACATGGATTTCCACAATTGAGTGAACAAGGTGATAGCATTGGACACACCAAAGTATATAATGAAGTATGTTCGAGGAGAACATCCACAATTAAACATTGATCGAAAGTGCACCTGCAAATATGGACCAACTAGCACGACCAATGTTAGGATGGTGGTTTATTAACCAAAAGACATAGATTGAAACTATCGACCATTCAATTCAAATCAATAAGGTTGTTAGAAGTTTTGAATTCACACATCATAGTTCAATTGTCGGTTTTCCGGTCAGAAACAACACGGGGACCAAGAAATGAACGGAGATGGCGAGAAGTATTACTATATCAAGAATTCTTAAGAGGAGGAGCAATTCTCACAACATCCTTGACGTAAAAGATGGTAATACTCCAAGGCAGAACATATCATAAGCTGGGTAGCAAGGAGCTACATAACATGAACAAGTTTGCTGGAGGGAACGCAATAATGTTGACGATGATAACACAATCATTGAGGGCCAGGATGGTATTTCTCATCATGAATTCGATTGATATCCTGGAAGAGCTCAAAATGTTGTTGATGATCATGACACATTTGTCGAGAGGTTTCATGAAGATGTAATTGATCATCGACGACATCAAGCAAAAGAAATGATGAAGCGAAAGGTTATTATAACCATAGCTATGATGCAATCTCGGCATCAGAGTTGCCTCTCAAGACAAACAATATGATGATGAAAGCTCGATGTAAGCTTAGCGCACGGTCGGTATTGTGTCCGGGGATGAAGGTGAAGGAAATATGCCCTAGAGGCAATAATAAAGTTGTTATTTATATTTCCTTATATCATGATAAATGTTTATTATTCATGCTAGAATTGTATTAACCGGAAAGCTGATACATGTGTGGATACATAGACAAAACACAGTGTCCCTAGTGAGCCTCTACTAGACTAGCTCGTTGATCAAAGATGGTTAAGTTTCCTAACCATAGACATGAGTTGTCATTTGATGAACGGGATCACATCATTAGGTGAATGATGTGATGGACAAGACCCATCCGTTAGCTTAGCATAATGATTGTTAAGGTTTATTGTTATTGCTTTCTTCATGTCATATACATATTTCTTTGACAATGAGATTATGCAACTCCCGGATACTGGAGGAATACCTTGTGTGCTATCAAACATCACATCGTAAGTAGGTGATTATAAAGATGCTCTACAGGTATCTCCGAAGGTGTTTGTTGGGTTGGCATAGATCGAGATTATGATTTGTCACTCGGAGTATCGGGGAGGTATCTTTGGGCCCTCTCGGTAATGCACATCATGATAAGCCTTGCAAGCAATGTGACTAATAAGTTAGTTACGGGATGATTCATTACGGAACGAGTAAAGAGACTTGCCAGTAACGAGATTGAACTAGGTATGAAGATACCGACGATCGAATCTTGGGCAAATAACATACCGATGACAAAGGTAATTACGTATGTTGTCATTACGGTTTGACCGATAAAGATCTGCGTAGAATATGTAGGAACCAATATGAGCATCTAGGTTCCGCTGTTGGTTATTGACCGGAGAGGTGTCTCGGTCATGTCTACATAGTTCTCGAACCCGTAGGGTCCGCATGCTTAACGTTCGATCACAATTTGTATTATATGAGTTATGTGATTTGGTGATCGAATGTTGTTCGGAGTCCCGGATGAGATCACGGACATGACGAGGAGTCTCGAAATGGTCGAGAGGTAAAGATTAATATATTGGACGATAGTATTTGGACACCGGAAGTGTTCTGGGGGTACCGGGTACGAATCGGGTCACCGGAAGGGGTTCCGGGCAACCCCTGGCAAGCTATATGGGCTTAATGGGCCTAGGGAGGGACAGACCAGCCCACAGGGGGCTGGTGCGCCCCTCCACTAGGCCAGCCAGCCCTAGGGATGGCAAGGGAGGAGTGCTAGCCCCTCTTTCCTTCCCCTTCTCAAGGGAGAAAGGGAAAGGGGGGGCGCCACCTCCTCCTTCCTTCTCCAAGTGCCAAAACAAGGAAGGGGGGCCGAATTGGGGTGGGAGCCCAAGTAGGATTCAGCCTACTTGGGAGCCCCCCTGGCTGCCTCTTCACCCCTAAAACTTATATATATGTGGGGAGGGGGCGCTTAGAGGACACACAAACATCTGTTAGCCGTGTGCGGCGCGCCCCTCCACAATTTACGCCTTCGGTCATATTGGCATAGTGCTTAGGCGAAGCCCTATGCAGATCACTTCACCATCACCATCACCATGCCGTCATGCCGACGAAACTCTCCCTCGACACTTTGCTGGGTCAAGAGTTCGAGGGACGTCATCGAGCTGAACGTGTGCAGAACTCGGAGGTGTCGTACGTTCGGTGCTTGATCGGTCGGAACGAGAAGAAATTCGACTACATCAACCGCGTTGTCAAACGCTTCCGCTTTCGGTCTACGAGGGTACGTGGACACACTCTCCCCATCTCGTTGCTATGCATCTCCTAGATAGATCTTGCATGAGCGTAGGAATTTTTTTGAAATTGCATGGTACGTTCCCCAACAGTGGCATCCGAGCGAGGTCTATGCGTAGATGATATGCACGAGTTATTGTAGGGTACGAAACCACCTCAAAGTTATCCTTTCTGATCGATCTATTCAAGAGTCCATAGTAAAATAACACGAAGCTATTCTTTCCGTTCGATCTATCATAGAGTTCGTACTAGAATAACACCTTAAGACACAAATCAACCAAAACCATAATGTCACCTAGATACTCCAATGTCACTTCAAGTATCCGTGGGTATGATTATACGATATGCATCACACAATCTCAGATTCATCTATTCAACCAACACAAAGAACTTCAAAGAGTGCCCCAAAGTTTCTACCGGAGAGTCAAGACGAAAACGTGTGCCAAACCCTATGCATAGATTCCCAAGGTCACGAAACCCGCAAGTTGATCACCAAAACATACATCAAGTGAATCAATAGAATACCCCATTGTCACCACGGGTATCCCACGCAAGACATACATCAAGTGTTCTCAAATCCTTATAGACTCAATCCGATAAGATAACTTCGAAGGGAAAACTCAATCCATTACAAGAGAGTAGAGGGGGAGAAACATCATAAGATCCAACTATAATAGCAAAGCTCGCGATACATCAAGATCGTGCCAAATCAAGAACACGAGAGAGAGAGAGATCAAACACATGGCTACTGGTACATACCCTCAGCCCCGAGGGTGAACTACTCCCTCCTCGTCATGGGGAGCGCCGGGATGATGAAGATGGCCACCGGTGATGGATCCCCCCTCTGGTAGGGTGCTGGAACAGGGTCCCGATTGGCTTTTGGTGGCTACAGAGGCTTGCGGCGTCGGAACTCCTGATCTAGGTTATGTTCTGGAAGTTTGGGTATATATAAGAGGTGTTGGCGTCAGGAACAAGTCAAGGGGGTCTCCGAGGCGGCCACGAGGTAGGGGGCGCGCCCCCCACCCTCGTGGGTGCCTCGGGACTCTTCTGGTCCATCTCCGATACTCCGTGGGCTTCTTCTGGTCCAAAAATAATCTCCGTGAATTTTCAGGTTAATTGGACTCCGTTTGGTTTTCCTTTTCTACAATACTCAACAACAAGGAAAAAACAGAAACTCGCACTGGGCTCTGGGTTAATAGGTTAGTCCCAAAAATCATATAAAATAGCATATAAATGCATATGAAACATACTAGATGGATAATATAATAGCATGGAACAATAAAAAATTATAGATACGTTGGAGACGTATCAAGCATCCCCAGGCTTAATTCCTGCTCGTCCTCGAGTAGGTAAATGATAAAAGCAGAATTTTTGATGTGGAATGCTACCTAACATAATTTTCAATGTAATTTTCTTTATTGTGGCATGAATATTCATGTCTGAAAGATTCAAGACAAAAGTTTAATATTGACATAAAAACGATAATACTTCAAGCATAATAACCAAGCAATTAGGTCTTCTCAAAATAAAATAGCCAAAGAAAGCTCATCCCTACAAAATCATATAGTTTGGCCATGCTTCATTTTCGTCACACAAAATGCTCCCATCATGACAACCCCGATGACAAGCCAAGCAATTGTTTCATACTTTAGTATTCTCAAACTTTTTCAACTTTCACGCAATACATGAGCGCGAGCCATGGACATAGCACTATGGGTGGAATAGAATATGATGATGGAGGTTGTGTGGAGAAGACAAAAAGGGAGAAAGTCTCACATTGACGCGGCTAATAAATGGGCTATGGAGATGCCCATCAATTGATGTCAATGCGAGGAGTAGGGATTGCCGTGCAACGGATGCACTAGAGCTATAAATGTATGAAAGCTCAACAAAAGAAACTAAGTGGGTGTGCATCCAACTTTCTTGCTCACGAAGACCTAGGGCATTTGAGGAAGCCCATTGTTGGAATATACAAGCCAAGTTCTATAATGAAAATTCCCACTAGTATATGAAAGTGACTAAATAAGAGACTCTCTATCATGAAGGGCATGGTGCTACTTTGAAGCACAAGTGTGGAAAAAGGATAGTAGCATTGTCCCTTCTCTCCTTTTCTCTCATTTTTTGTGCCTTCCCTTTTTTATTTGGCCTTTCTCTTTTCTTATTTTTTATTTTTTTTATTTGGCCTTTCTTTTTTATCTGGCCTTTCTCTCTTTTTTATTTCCTCACACTGGACAACGCTCTAATAATGATAATCATCACACTTCTATTTATTTACAACTCAATGATTACAACTCGATACTAGAACAAAATATGACTCTATATGAGTGCCTCCGGCGGTGTACCGGGATGGGAAATGAATCAAGAGTGACATGTATGAAAAAATATGCATGGTGGCTTTGCCACAAATACAATGTCAACTACATGATCATGCAAGGCAATATGACAATGATGAAGCGTGTCATAATAAATGAATTGGTGGAAAGTTGCATGTCAATATATCTCGGATGGCTATGGAAATGCCATAATAGTTAGGTATGGTGGCTGTTTTGAGGAAGATATAAGGAGGTTTATGTGTGATAGAGCGTATCATATCACGGGGTTTGGATGCACCGGCGAAGTTTGCACCAACTCTCAAGGTGAGAAAGGGCAATGCACGGTACAGAAGAGGCTAGCAATGATGGAAGGGTGAGAGTGCGTATAATCCATGGACTCAACATTAGTCATAAAGAACTCACATACTTATTGCAAAAATCTACAAGTCATCAAAACCAAGCACTACGCGCATGCTCCTAGGGGGATAGATTGGTAGGAAAAGACCATCACTCGTCCCTGACCGCCGCTCATAAGGAAGGCAATCAAAGAACACCTCATGCTCCAAATTTGTCACACAACGGTTACCATACGTGCATGCTACGGGACTTGCAAACCTTAACACAAGTATTTCTCAATTTCACAATTACTCAACTAGCACGACTCTAATATCACCATATTTATATCTCAAAACAATTATCAAGTATCAAACTTATCATAGTATTCAATGCACTCTATATGAAAGTTTTTATTATACCCATCTTGAATGCCCATCATATTAGGACTAATTTTATAACCAAAGCAAATTACCATGCTGTTCTAAAAGACTCTTAAAATAATATAAGTGAAGCATGAGAGTTCATCTATTTCTACAAAATAAAACCACCGTCGTGCTCTAAAAGATATAAGTGAAGCACTAGAGCAAATGACAAACTACTCCAAAAGATATAAGTGAAGATCAATGAGTAGTTGAATAATTATGTAACTATGTGAAGACTCTACTCTCTAACATTTAAGAATTTCAGATCTTGGTATTTTATTCAAACATCAAGTAAAACAAAATAAAATAAAATGACGCTCCAAGCAAAACACATATCATGTGGTGAATAAAAATATAGCTTCAAGTAAAGTTACCGATGAACGAAGACGAAAGAGGGGATGCCATCCGGGGCATCCCCAAGCTTAGGCTCTTGGTTGTACTTGAATATTACCTTGGGGTTCCTTGGGCATCCCCAAGCTTAGGCTCATGCCACTCCTTATTCCATAGTCCTTCGAATCTTTACCCAAAACTTGAAAACTTCACAACACAAAACTCAACAGAAAACTTGTAAGCTCCGTTAGTATAAGAAAATAAATCACCACTTAGGTAATCTTGTGAAATCATTCTAAATTCATATTGGTGTAATATCTACTGTGTTCCAACTTCTCTATGGTTCATACCCTCTGAAACTACTCATAGATTCATCAAAGTAAGCAAACAACACAATGAAAACAGAATCAGTCAAAAACAGAACTGTCTGTAGTAATCTGTATGATTCGAATACTTCTTTAACTCCAAAAATTCTGAAATAAATTGGTGGACCTGAGGAATTTATATATTAATCATCTTCAAAAATAATCAACCTAAAAGCACTCTCCAGTAAAAAAATGGCAGCTAATCTCGTGAGCGCAAAAGTTTCTGTTTTTTACAGCAAGATCGCATAGACTTCACCCAAGTCTTCCCAACGGTTCTACTTGGCACAAACACTAATTAAAACATAAAACCGCATCTAAACAGAGGCTAGATGAATTATTTATTACTAGGCAGGAGCAAAAGCACAGGACAAAAGTAAAATTGGGTTGCCTCCCAACAAGCGCTAACATTTAACGCCCCTAGCTAGGCATGATGATTTCAATGATGCTCACATAAAAGATAAGAATTGAAACATAAAGAAAGCATCATGAAACACATGGCAAGCACATTTAAGTCTAACCCACTTCCTATGGATAGGGATTTTGTGAGAAAACAACTTATGGGAACAATAATCAACTAGCATAGGAAGGCAAAACAAGCAAAACTTTAAGACGTTTAACACATAGAGAGGAAACTTGATATTATTGCAATTCCTACAAGCATATGTTCCTCGCTCATAATAATTTTCAGTAGCATCATGAATTAATTCAACCATATAACCATCACATAAAGCATTCTTTTCATGATCTACTTGCATAGAAATTTTATTACTCTCCACATAAGCAAATTTGTTCTCATGAATAGTAGTGGGAGCAAACTCAACAAAATAACTATTATGTGAAGCATAATCCAATTAAATTAAAATCATGATGACAATTTCTGTGGTTATCTTTATTCTTTATAGCATACGTGTCATCACAATAATCATCATAAATAGGAGGCATGCTTTCATCATAATAAATTTTCTCATCAAAACTTGGGGGACTAAACATATCATCTTCATCAAACATAGCATCCCCAAGCTTGTGGCTTTGCATATCATTAGCATCATGGGTATTCAAAGAATTCAAACTAACAACATTTCAATCATGCTCGTCATTCACATATGTTATGCCAAGCATTCTACGTAATTCTTCTTCTAGTACTTGAGCACAATTTTCCTTCCCATCATTTTCACGAAAGACATTAAAAAAATGAAGCATATGAGGCAACCTTAATTCCAATTTTTTTGTAGTTTTCTTCTATAAACTAAACTAGTGACAAAACAAGAAACTAAAAGATTCGATTGCAAGATCTAAAGATATAACTTCAAGCACTCACCTCCCCGGCAACGGCGCCAGAAATTGCTTGATGTCTACTACGCAACCTTCTTCTTGTAGACGTTGTTGGCCTCCAAGTGCAGAGGTTTGTAGGACAGTAGCAAATTTCCCTCAAGTGGATGACCTAAGGTTTATCAATTCGTGGGAGGCGTAGGATGAAGATGGTCTCTCTCAAGCAACCCTGCAACCAAATAACAAAAAGTCTCTTGTGTCCCCAACACACCCAATACAATGGTAAATTGTATAGGTGCACTAGTTTGGCGAAGAGATGGTGATACAAGTGCAATATGGATGGTAGATATGGGTATTTGTAATCTGAAAATATAAAAATAGCAAGGTAGCAAGCGATAAAACTGAGCGAAAATAGTATTGCAATGCTAGGAAACAAGGCCTAGGGTTCATACTTTCACTAGTGCAAGTTCTCTCAACAATAATAACATAATTGGATCATATAACTATCCCTCAACATGCAACCAAGAGTCACTCCAAAGTCACTAATAGAGGAGAACAAACGAAGAGATTATTGTAGGGTACGAAACCACCTCAAAGTTATCCTTTCTGATCGATCTATTCAAGAGTCCGTAGTAAAATAACGCGAAGCTATTCTTTCCGTTCGATCTATCATAGAGTTCGTACTAGAATAACACCTTAAGACACAAATCAACCAAAACCCTAATGTCACCTAGTGATACATCCATTTTGCATCATGCTTTTATCTCAATATTTATTGCATTATGGGCTGTTATTACACATTATGTTATAATACTTATGCCTATTCTCTCTTATTTTACAAGATTTACATAAGGAGGGAGAATGCCGGCAGCTGGAATTCTGGGCTGGAAAAGGAGCAAATATTAGAGACCTATTCTGCACAACTCCAAAAGTCTTGAAACTCCATGAAAGTTATTTTTGGAAATAATAAAAAATACTGAGCGGAAGAAATACCAGAGGGGGCCCACACCCTGGCCACGAGGGTGGGGGGCGCGCCCTACCCCCCTGGGCGCGCCCCCTGCCTCGTGGGCCCCCTGTTGGCCTCCGGTGCCCATCTTCTGCTATATGAAGTCTTTCGTCCGAGAAAAATCATAAGCAAGCTTTCGGGACGAGACTCCGCCGCCACGAGGCGGAACCTTGGCAGAACCAATCTAGGGCTCTGGCAGAGCTATTCTGCCGGGGAAACTTCCCTCCGGGAGGGGGAAATCATCGCCATCGTCATCACCAATGCTCCTCTCGTCGGGAGGGGGCCAATCTCCATCAACATCTTCACCAGCACCATCTCCTCTCAAACCCTAGTTCATCTCTTGTATCCAATTCTTGTTTCTAAATCTAGGATTGGTACTTGTTGGTTGCTAGTAGTGTTGATTACTCCTCTGATTATGAACATGAATATGCTTTGTGAGTAGTTACGTTTGTTCCTCAGGACATGGGAGAAGTCTTGCTATTAGTAGTCATGTGAATTTGGTATTCGTTCGATATTTTGATGAGATGTATGTTGTCTCTCCTCTAGTGGTGTTATGTGAACGTCGACTACATGACACTTCACCATTATTTGGGCCTAGGGGAAGGCATTGGGCAGTAATAAGTAGATGATGGGTTGCTAGAGTGACAGAAGCTTAAACCCTAGTTTATGCATTGCTTCGTAAGGGGCTGATTTGGATCCATATGTTTCATGCTATGGTTAGGTTTACCTTAATACTTCTTTTGTAGTTGCGGATGCTTGCAATAGGGGTTAATCATAAGTGGGATGCTTGTCCAAGTAAAGACAGCAGCCAAGCACCGGTCCACCCACATATCAAATTATCAAAGTACCGAACGCGAATCATATGAACGTGATGAAAACTAGCTTGACGATAATTCCCATGTGTCCTCGGGAGCGCTTTTCTCCATATAAGAAATTGTCCAGGCTTGTCCTTTGCTACAAAAAGGATTGGGCCAACTTGCTGCACTTTATTTATTTTTGTTACTTGTTGCTCGTTACAAATTATCTTATCACAAAATTATCTGTTACCTATAATTTCAGTGCTTGTAGAGAATACCTTGCTGAAAACCGCTTATCATTTCCTTCTGCTCCTCGTTGGGTTCGACACTCTTACTTATTGAAAGGACTACGATAGATCCCCTATAATTGTGGGTCATCAAGACTCTTTTCTGGTGTCATTGCCGGGGAGTGAAGCGCCTTTGGTAAGGAAATTTTTTATATAGTGTGCTGAAATTTATTGTCACTTGTTACTATGGAAAGTAATCCTCTGAGGGGCTTGTTCGGGGTATCTTCACCCCGACCAGTAGAGCAAAGAGTTGCTCCTCAACCTACTGAACCTACTAAAAATGAAAATGTCTACTTTGAGATTCCTTCGGGTATGATAGAAAAACTGCTAGCTAATCCTTTTGCAGGAGACGGAACAATGCATCCTAATGAGCACCTAATCTATGTGGATGAAGTTTGTGGATTATTTAAGCTTGCAGGTATGCCCGATGCTGTTATCAAGAAGAAGGTCTTCCCTTTATCTTTGAAGGGAGATGCATTGACGTGGTACAGGCTATGTGATGATATGGGATCTTGGGACTATAAACGATTGAAATTGGAATTTCACCAGAAGTTTTATCCTATGCATCTTGTTCATCGTGATCGCAATTATATATATAATTTTTGGCCTTGCGAAGGAGAAAGCATCGCTCAAGCTTGGGGGAGGCTTAAATCAATGTTATATTCATGCCCCAATCGCACCATGCTCGATATGTGCTGGCTCTTTTATGATGAAGACTATTGAATTCAAATGGGGTCTATTGGAAAGAATTAAACGCAACTCTGAAGATTGGGACCTCGACGAAGGTAAAGAGTCAGGTATGACACCTAAGTTTGATTGTGTTAAATCTTTTATGGATACCGATGTTTTCCGTAAATTTAGCACTAAATATGGACTTGACTCTGAGATAGTAGCTTCTTTCTGTGAATCTTTTGCTGCTCACGTTGATCTCCCTAAGGATAAGTGGTTTAAATATCATCCTCCCATAGAAGTAAAAGTAGCTGCACCTATTAAAGTTGAAGAAAAGACTATCACTTATAATGATCCTATTGTTCCTACTGCCTATGTTGAGAAACCACCTTTCCCTGTTAGAATAAAGGATCATGTTAAAGCTTCAACTGTGGTTCGTAAAAGCAATGTTAGAACTTATATACCTCCCGAGCAAGTTAAAGTTGAACCTAATATTGCTATTGCTAAAGATCTCTTGTCTGATAATATTGATGGGCATGTTATTCATTTCTGTAATGAAATTGCTAGAATTGCCAAACCATGTGCTAAAGATAAACATAGACCTGTGGTAGGCATGCCTGTTATTTCTGTTAAAATAGGAGATCATTGTTATCATGGCTTATGTGATATGGGTGCTAGTGCTAGTGCAATACCTATTGACTTATACAAAGAAATTATGCATGATATTGCACCTACTGAGTTAGAAGATATTGATGTCACAATTAAACTTGCCAATAGAGATACTATTTAACCCATGGGAATTGTTAGAGATGTTGAAGTCTTGTGTGGGAAAACTAAATATCCTGCTAATTTTCTTGTTCTTGGTTCCCCACGAGATAGCTTTTGTCCCATTATATTTGGTAGACCCTTCTTGAACACTGTTAATGCTAGGATAGACTGCAAAAAGGATATTGTTACTATTGGTTTGGATGATATGTCTCATGAGTTTAATTTCTCTAAATTTCATAGACAACACCGTGAAGAGGAATTGCCTAGTAAGGATGAAATTATTGGTCTTGCTTCTATTGCCGTACCTCCTAGTGATCCTTTAGAAAAATATTTGCTAGACCATGAAAATGATATGTTTATGAATGAAAGAAGGGAAATAGATGAAGTATTCTTTAAACAGGAACCCATCCTGAAACACAATTTGCCTGTTGAAATCCTAGGGGATCCTCCTCCACCCAAGGGTGATCCCGTGTTTGAGCTTAAACCGTTACCTGATACTCTTAAATATGCTTATCTTCATGAGAAAAAGATATATCCTGTTATCATTAGTGCTAACCTTTCAGAGCATGAAGAAGAGAGATTATTGAAAACTCTGAAGAAGCACCGCGCTGCTATTGGATATACTCTTGATGATCTTAAGGGCATTAGCCCCACTCTATGCCAACACAAAATAAATTTTGAGAAAGATGCCAAACCAGTTCGTGATCACCAACGACGGCTGAATCCTAAGATGAAAGAAGTGGTAAGAAAGGAAATACTAAGGCTTCTTGAGGCAGGTATTATTTATCCCGTTGCTGATAGTCAGTGGGTAAGTCCTGTCCATTGTGTCCCTAAAAAGGGAGGTATTACCGTCGTTCCTAATGATAAAGATGAATTGATTCCGCAAAGAATTATTACAGGTTATAGGATGGTAATTGATTTCCGCAAATTAAATAAAGCTACTAAAAAAGATCATTACCCCTTACCTTTTATTGATCAAATGCTAGAAAGATTATCCAAACATACACATTTTTGCTTTCTAGATGGTTACTCTGGTTTCTCTCAAATACCTGTGTCAGCTGATGATCAATCAAAGACCACTTTTACTTGCCCTTTCGGTACTTGTGCTTATAGACGTATGCCTTTTGGTTTATGTAATGCACCTTCTACCTTTCAAAGATGCATGATGGCTATATTCTCTGACTTTTGTGAAAAGATATGTGAGGTTTTCATGGATGATTTCTCCGTTTATGGATCCTCTTTTGATGATTGCTTGAGAAACCTTGATCGAGTTTTGCAGAGATGTGAAGAAACTAATCTTTTCTTGAACTGGGAAAAGTGCCACTTTATGGTTAATGAAGGCATTGTCTTGGGGCATAAAATTTCTGAAATAGGCATTGAAGTTGATAAAGCCAAGGTTGATGCTATTGAAAAGATGCCATGTCCCAAGGACATCAAAGGTATAAGAAGTTTCCTTGGTCATGCCGGTTTTTATAGGAGGTTCATTAAGGACTTCTCAAAAATTTCTCTGCCTCTGACTAATCTATTACAAAAAGATATACCATTTGTCTTTGATGATGACTGTGTAGAAGCATTTGAAATACTTAAGAAAGCATTGATTTCTGCACCTATTGTTCAGCCACCTGATTGGAATTTACCTTTTGAAATCATGTGTGATGCTAGTGATTATGCTGTAGGTGCTGTTCTAGGGCAAAGAGTTGATAAGAAATTAAATGTTATTCAATATGCTAGTAAAACTCTAGGCAATGCCCAGAGAAATTATGCTACTACTGAAAAAGAATTCTTAGCAGTTGTATTTGCTTGTGATAAGTTCAGACCCTATATTGTTGATTCTAAAGTAACTATTCACACCGATCATGCTGATATTAAATATCTTATGGAAAAGAAAGATTCTAAACCTAGGCTTATTAGATGGGTTCTCTTGCTACAAGAATTTGATTTACATATTATTGATAGAAAGGGAGCTGAGAACCCCGTTGCAGACAACTTGTCTAGGTTAGGAATGTTCTTGATGACCCACTACCTATTGATGATAACTTTCCTGATGAACAATTAAATGTCATAAATGCTTCTCGTACTACTCCATGGTATGCTGATTATGCTAATTACATTGTTGCTAAATTTATACCGCCTAGTTTCACATACCAACAAAAGAAAAAGTTTTTCTATGATTTAAGACATTACTTCGGGATGACCCACATCTGTATAAAGAAGGAGTAGATGGTGTTATTAGACGTTGTGTACCTGAGCATGAACAGGAACAGATCCTACACAAGTGTCACTCCGAAGCTTATGGAGGACACCACGCTGGAGATAGAACTGCTCATAAGGTATTGCAATCCGGTTTTTATTGGCCTACTCTCTTCAAGGATGCCCGTAAGTTTGTCCTATCTTGTGATGAATGTCAAAGAATTGGTAATATTAGTAGACGTCAAGAAATGCCTATGAATTATTCACTTGTTATTGAACTATTTGATGTTTGGGGCTTTGATTATATGGGACCTTTTCCTGCCTCTAATGGATACACACATATTTTAGTTGCTGTTGATTACGTTACTAAGTGGGTAGAAGCTATTCCAACTAGTAGTGCTGATCATAACACTTCTATTAAGATGCTTAAAGAAGTTATTTTTCCGAGGTTTGGAGTCCCTAGATATTTAATGACTGATGTGGTTCACATTTTATTCATGGTGCCTTTCGTAAAATGCTTGCTAAGTATGATGTTAATCATAGAATTGCATCTCCTTATCACCCGCAGTCTAGTGGTCAAGTAGAATTGAGCAATAGAGAACTCAAATTAATTTTGCAAAAGACTGTTAATAGATCTAGAAAGAATTGGTCCAAGAAACTCGATGATGCATTATGGGCCTATAGAACTGCATATAAAAATCCTATGGGTATGTCTCCGTATAAAATGGTTTATGGAAAAGCATGTCACTTACCTCTCGAACTAGCACATAAGGCATATTGGACTATTAAAGAGCTCAACTATGATTTCAAACTTGCCGGTGAGAAGAGGTTATTTGACATTAGCTCACTTGATGAATGGAGAACCCAAGCCTATGAAAACGCCAAATTGTTTAAAGAAAAAGTTAAAAGATGGCATGACAAAAGAATACAAAAGCGTGAATTTAATGTAGGTGATTATGTATTATTATACAACTCTCGTTTAAGATTTTTTGCAGGAAAACTTCTCTCTAAATGGGAAGGTCCTTACGTTATCGAGGAGGTCTATCGTTCCGGTGCCATAAAAATCAACAACTTCGAGGGCACAAATCCGAAGGTGGTGAACGGTCAAAGAATTAAACATTATTTCTCAGGTAATCCTATAAATGTTGAACTAATGTTATTGAAACCGTAACCCCGGAGGAATACATAAGGGACACTTTCCGGAACGTTTCAGACTCCGAAAAAGGAATAGGTATGTGGTACGGTAAGTAAACCGACTCCAAAACAGTTCTAATGGCAATTTTTCTCCGTTTTGGAATATTTAGAAAAATAGAAAAATAAGAAGCAGTCCGGGAAGGACACGAGGCCTCCACGAGGGTGGAGGGCGCGCCCCCTTGCCTCGTGGGCACCTCGTGCGCTCTCCGGACTCCGTTTTCTTGCACGATACGTATATTGGTCGGTAAAAATTTATTATATAATCTCCCGAAGGTTTTGACCACTTATCACGCAATTGTCCTATGTTTTTGTTTTGAGCTGTTTCTGTAGCAGATTTGGAGCGAGATGTCATCTCAGGATTCCGACGGAGATAGCTATGTCTCACACCTCGTTGCTGACCCAAAGACCTATGGAGATCTATCTCCTTGTGGTCAAACTACGGATTGTAACGCCCGAATAATTAGGCTACAGTAAAACTCTCCTGATGATGCCATGTCATCTCCGTTACTGTTGCTAATCAAGTGTTAGTTCAAAACATCTCAAATTCAAAAAATGAATTAGTGACAAACACCCAAAGTTATCAAAAGTCAAAACAAAAATGTTCGGTGGGTGCCAAATATTGCACTAGTAATTATTGTGGAGAAAACATTTTTTGAAAGTGCCTAAGTATTTAAAAGTGAAATAAAATAGAAAAGAAAAATAAAGAAAAGAAAAGAAAAGGACCCCCCCTCACTGGACCAGGCGGCTCAGCTCACACGCCAGACCGGCCCAGTTGGCCAACCGCCGGCCCAGCCCCCCTGCCTCGCCTCCTTTCCCTGTTCCCCCGACCCGGGTCGGAACAGGGGCGCGCTCCCGCCCGACCACCTCGCCGGCACCGACGCCGGGGGGGATAAGGTCGCCAGCGCCCCCGCCTCCTCGGCCCCTCTCCCACTTGCCCCCACTCTCCGTCTCGACCTCTGCACCTCTCCCACTCCCCTCCAGATCCACCTCTGCCGCGCCTCACCGAGCGCCGCCGTCGCCATGGATGCGCCATAGCCGCGGCCACCGGCCACCCCGCGCCTCGCCAGCATGTCCACGAGACGCGCCGTCGTCCTCTACCTCGTCTACGCCTCGCCATCGAGCTCGAGGAGCACCGCACGGTCGGGATCGAGCTCGTCCCCATCTTCTCTGTCGCCGGTGACCGCCGTCGTCTCCGGCCACCTCTGCGCTCCTAAGCTGTCGCAGGCTTTTCGTAGCTGCTCGGTGAGCTACACCCCTTCCTCTCCCAGTCCTAGCTCCGTTTACGCGCCGCAGCAAGCTGTGCGCGACGCGACGCCATTGCCACGCCCGGGCTCCGCTGTCGAGCTCATAGCCATCACAGTAGGGCTCGTCCCGGTCCGCCGAGCTCACCAACGCGTTCGTGGCATCGAGTAGTCGCCGTAGGAGTAGCGCGCCACCCGTTTTGGCCTCCGTTTCATCGCGCGCGAGTTCGCCGTGCTTCGGGTCTCCGCCGTCCCTGTCGCCGTCTGCGGCTCCGACCATCGCAGCTCGCGTGGCCACCCGCGTTGGATGCGGCGTTGCTCACTCGTTCGAACGCGCCAACGCACGGGCCAAATGGCCCCCTGTACGTGGATTCCGGCGAGGTCCCGAGCGCCTCCGCCGTATTTTTGGTCGCCGGTGTTCAGCCGCCGGCCACCACCGACGTGGCACACCTGGGGCCACCCCTGGGTCACTGCCAGCGGGCCCCGCGGGCCCCGTTGACTGGGTTGACCCAGTCAATGTGCTGACTGGGCAGCCCAGTGTCACTGACTGGTGGGCCTCACCCCTAACACTAATTAAATTACTTAATTAAATTAAATTTAAATTGATTACTCATTGACAGTGGGCCCATGTTATCTAATTAGTTAGATTAATTGAAATTAAACTCTGTTAAGGCCACTGTCTATGACAGGTGGGACCCATTGGTCAGTTTGACTAGTCAAACGGGCAGCTGACTGCTGACGTCATGCTGATCCATTGCTGACGCATTAATAGATTTCTGTTAATAAAAATAATTCTAGAAAATGGTTTAATCTTTCAAAATTCATATAAAATAAACCGTAGCTCGGATGAAAATGTTTTCTATATGAAAGTTGCTCAGAAAAATCCAACGAATCCGAATACGCGGTCCGTTCATCTGTCACATGCCCTTAGCATGCTGAACATGGAACATTCCCCCTCTGGTCATCTGTCTGACACAGGTCCGGAACCGGGAACACCTTCCCGGTTGATTTCCCCCCTTCGCCGGTATCACCTAGTACCGTGTTTGGGCACACCTAGCGTCACGCTTTGTCATGTCATGCATTATTATGCATCTGTTTGCATTGTATTCATTGTTTCTTCCCCCTCTTCTCTCCGGTAGACTACGAGACTGACGCCGCTACTGGTGCCCCGACCGACTACGCTGTTGACGACCCCTCCTTCTTGCCAGAGCAATCAGGCAAGCCCCCCCCTTGATCACCAGATATCGCCTATTCTTCTCTATACTGCTTGCATTAGAGTAGTGTAGCATGTTACTGTTTTCCGTTAATCCTATTCTGCTGCATAGCCTGTCTTTGCCACTACTGTTGTTACCTTTACCTGCAATCCTACATGCTTAGTATAGGATGCTAGTTTTCCATCAGTGGCCCTACATTCTTGTCCGTCTGCTGTGCTATACTATCGGGCCGTGATCACTTGGGCGGTGATCACGGGTATATACTTATATACTCTATAGATGATACCTGTGGTGACTAAAGTCGGGTCGGCTCGTAGGAGTACCCGCGAGTGGATCTTGTGGCGGAGCGACAGGGCAGGTTGAGACCACCTAGGCGAGAGGTGGGCCTGGCCCTAGAAGGCGTCCGCGGTTACTTCAAAATAACACGCTTAACGAGTTCTTGGTATTTGATCTGAGTCTGGCCATTTGGTCTATACGCACTAACCAACTACGCGGGAACAGTTATGGGCACTCGACGTCGTGGTATCAGCCGAAGCCTTCGTGACGTCAGCGACTGAGCGGCGCGCACCGGATTGGACTGGAACGCCTACTAGGCTAGGTCTGCTTTTGGCCGCCCTCGCAACGTGCAGGTGTGCAATGGGCGATGGGCCCAGACCCCTGCGCCATAGGATATAGACCGGCGTGCTGACCTCTCTGTTGTGCTTAGGTAGGGTTGCGACGTGTTGATCTTCCGAGGCCGGGCATGACCCAGAAAAGTGTGTCCGGCCAAATGGGATTGAGCGTGTTGGGTTATGTGGTGCACCCCTGCAGGGAAGTTTATCTATTCGACTAGCCGTGTCCCTCGGTAAAAGGACGACCCGGATTTGTACCTTGACCTTATGACAACTAGAACTGGATACTTAATAAAACACACCCTTCCAAGTGCCAGATACAACCCGGTGATCGCTCTCTAACAGGGCGATGAGGAGGGGATCGCCGGGTAGGATTATGCTATACGATGCTACTTGGAGGACTTCAATCTACTCTCTTCTACATGCTGCAAGATGGAGGCTGCCAGAAGCGTAGTCTTCGACGGGACTAGCTATCCCCCCCTTATTCTGGCATTCTGCAGTTCAGTCCACCGATATGGCCCTTTACACATATAACCATGCATATGTAGTGTAGCTCCTTGCTTGCGAGTACTTTGGATGAGTACTCACGGTTGCTTTTCTCCCTCCTTTCCCCCTTTCCTCTCTACCTGGTTGTCGCAACCAGATGCTGGAGCCCAGGAGCCAGACGCCACCATCGACGACGACTCCTACAACACCGGAGGTGCCTACTACTACGTGCAGCCCGCTCACGACGACCAGGAGTAGTTAGGAGGATCCCAGGCAGGAGGCCTGCGCCTCTTCCGATCTGTATCCCCGTTTGTGCTAGCATTCTTAAGGCAAACTTGTTTAACTTATGTCTGTACTCAGATATTATTGCTTCCGTTGACTCGTCTATGATCAAGCACTTGTATTCGAGCCCTCGAGGCCCCTGGCTTGTATTATGATGCTTGTATGACTTATTTATGTTTTAGAGTTGTGTTGTGATATCTTCCCGTGAGTCCCTGATCTTGATCGTACACGTTTGTGTGCATAATTAGTGTACGACTGAATCGGGGGCGTCACAAGTTGGTATTGTTGGGGAACGTAGTAATTTCATAAAATTTCCTACGCACACGCAAGATCATGGTGATGCATAGCAACGAGAGGGGAGAGTGTTGTCCACGTACCCTCGTAGACCGACAGCGGAAGCATTATCACAACGCGGTTGATGTAGTCGTACGTCTTCACGATCCGACCGATCAAGTACCGAACGCACGGCACCTCCGAGTTCTACACACGTTCAGCTCGATGACGTCCCTCGAACTCCGATCCAGCCGAGTGTTGAGGGAGAGTTTCGTCAGCACGACGGTGTGGTGACGATGATGATGTTCCACCGACGCAGGGCTTCGCCTAAGCTCCGCAACGGTATTATCGAGGTGTAATATGGTGGAGGGGGGCACCGCACACGGCTAAGAGATCTCAAGGATCAATTGTTGCGTTCATGGGGTGCCCCCTGCCCCCGTATATAAAGAAGCAAGGGAGGAGGAGGCCGGCCCTAGGAGGGGGCGCACCAAGTGTGGAGTCCTACTAGGACTCCCTAGTCCTAGTAGGATTCCACCTCCCATATGGAATAGGAAAAGAGGAAGGGAAAAAGAGAAGGAAGGATGGGGGCGCCCCCTTCCCTAGTCCAATTCGGACCAGACCAAGGGGAGGGGTGCGGCCACCCTTGAGGCCCTTTTCCTTCTTTCCCGTATGGCCCAATAAGGCCCAATACGTATTCCCGTAACTCTCCGGTACTCCGAAAAATACCCGAATCACTCGGAACCTTTCCGAAGTCCGAATATAGTCGTCTAATATATCGATCTTTACGTCTCGACCATTTCGAGACTCCTCGTCATATCCCCGATCTCATCCGGGACTCCGAACTCCTTCGGTACATCAAAACTCAATAAAACTGTCATCGTAACGTTAAGCGTGCGGACCCTACGGGTTCGAGAACTATGTAGACATGACCGAGACACGTCTCCGTTCAATAACCAATAGCGGGACCTGGATGCCCATATTGGCTCCCACATATTCTACGAAGATCTTTATCGGTCAGACCGCATAACAACATACGTTGTTCCCTTTGTCATCGGTATGTTACTTGCCCGAGATTTGATCGTCGGTATCTCGATACCTAGTTCAATCTCGTTACCGACAAGTCTCTTTACTCGTTCCGTAACACATCATCTCGCAACTAACTCATTAGTCACAATGCTTGCAAGGCTTATAGTGATGTGCATTACCGAGTGGGCCCAGAGATACCTCTCCGACAATTGGAGTGACAAATCCTAATCTCGAAATACGCCAACCCAATAAGTACCTTTGGAGACACCTGTAGAGCACCTTTATAATCACCCATTTACATTGTGACGTTTGGTAGCACACAAAGTGTTCCTCCGGTAAACGGGAGTTGCATAATCTCATAGTCATAGGAACATGTATAAGTCATGAAGAAAGCAATAGCAACATACTAAACGATCGGGTGCTAAGCTAACTGAATGGGTCAAGTCAATCACGTCATTCTCCTAATGAGGTGATCCCGTTAATCAAATGACAACTCATGTCTATGGCTAGGAAACATAACCATCTTTGATTAACGAGCTAGTCAAGTAGAGGCATACTAGTGACACTCTGTTTGTCTATGTATTCACACATGTATTATGTTTCCGGTTAATACAATTCTAGCATGAATAATAAACATTTATCATGATATAAGGAAATATATAATACTTTATTATTGCCTCTAGGGCATATTTCCTTCAGTCTCCCACTTGCACTAGAGTCAATAATCTAGTTCACATCGCCATGTGATTTAACATCAATAATTCACATCACCATGTGATTAACACCCATAGTTCACATCTCTATGTGACCAACACCCAAAGGGTTTACTAGAGTCAATAATCTAGTTCACATCGCTATGTGATTAACACCCAAAGAGTACTAAGGTGTGATCATGTTTTGATTGTGAGATAATTTTAGTCAACGGGTCTGTCACATTCAGACCCGTAAGTATTTTGCAAATTTCTATGTCTACAATGCTCTGCTCGGAGCTACTCTAGCTAATTGCTCCCACTTTCAATATGTATCTAGACCGAGACTTAGATTCATCTAGATTTAGTGTCAAAACTTGCATCGACGTAACCCTTTACGACGAACCTTTTGTCACTTCCATAATCGAGAAACATTTCCTTATTCCACTAAGGATAATTTTGACCGTTGTCCAGTGATCTACTCCTAGATCACTATTGTACTCCCTTGCCAAAATCAGTGTAGGGTATACAATAGATCTGGTACACAGCATGGCATACTTTATAGAACCTATGGCTAAGGCATAGGGAATGACTTTCATTCTCTTTCTATCTTCTGCCGTGGTCGAGCTTTGAGTCTTACTCAATTTCACACCTTGTAACACAGGCAAGAACTCTTTCTTTGACTGCTCTATTTTGAACTACTTCAAAATCTTGTTAAGGTATGTAATCATTGAAAAAACTTATCAAGCGTTTTGATCTATCTCTATAGATCTTGATGCTCAATATGTAAGCAGCTTCACCGAGGTCTTTCTTTGAAAAACTCCTTTCAAACACTCCTTTATGCTTTGCAGAATAATTCTACATTATTTCCGATCAACAATATGTCATTCACATATACTTATCAGAAATGCTGTAGTGCTCCCACTCACTTCTTGTAAATACAGGCTTCACCGCAAGTCTGTATAACTCTACATCCTTTGATCAACTTATCAAAGTGTATATTCCAACTCCGAGATGCTTGTGCCAGTCCATAGATGGATCGCTGGAGCTTGCATATTTTGTTAGCATTTTTAGGATTGACAAAATCTCCTGGTTGCATCATATACAACTCTTCTTTAATAAATCCATTAAGGAATGTAGTTCTGTTTATCCATTTGCCAGATTTCATAAAATGCGGCAATTGCTAACATGATTCAGACAGACTTTAAGCATAGATACGAGTGAGAAACTCTCTCATCGTAGTCAACACCTTGAACTTGTCGAAAACCTTTTTGCGACAATTCTAGCTTTGTAGATAGTGATACTACTATCAGCGTCCGTCTTCCTCTTGACGATCCATTTATTCTCAATTGCTTGCCGATCATCGGGCAAGTCAACCAAAGTCCACACTTTGTTCTCATACATGGATCTCATCTCAGATTTCATGGCCTCAAGCCATTTTGCGGAATCTGGGCTCACCATCGCTTCTTCATAGTTCGTAGGTTCGTCATGGTCTAGTAACATAACATCCAGAACAGGATTACCGTACCACTCTGGTGCGGATCTTACTCTGGTTTACCTACGAGGTTTGGTAGTAACTTGATCTGAAGTTACATGATCATCATCATTAACTTCCTCACTAATTGGTGTAGGAGTCACAGGAACAGATTTCTGTGATGAACTACTTTCCAATAAGGGAGCAGGTACAGTTACCTCATCAAGTTCTACTTTCCTCCCACTCACATCTTTTGAGAGAAACTCCTTCTCTAGAAAGGATCCATACTATGCAACGAATGTCTTGCCTTCGGATCTGTGATAGAAGGTGTACCCAACTGTCTCCTTTGGGTATCCTATGAAGACACATTTCTCTGATTTGGGTTTGAGCTTATCGGGATGAAACTTTTTCACATAAGCATCGCAACCCCAAACTTTAAGAAACGACAACTTTGGTTTCTTGCCAAACCACAGTTCATAAGGTGTCGTCTCAGCGGATTTTGATGGTGCCCTTTTTAACATGAATGTAGCTGTCTCTAATGCATAACCCCAAAACGATAGTGGTAAATTGGTAAGAGACATCATAGATTGCACTATATCCAATAAAGTACGGTTATGACGTTCGGACACACCATTATGCTGTGGTGTTCCAGGTGGCGTGGGTAGTGAAACTATTTCACATTGTTTTAAATGTAGACCAAACTCGTAACTCAAATATTCTCCTCCACGATCAGATCGTAGGAATTTAATTTTCTTGTTACGATGATTTTCAACTTCACTCTGAAATTCTTTGAACTTTTCAAATGTTTCAGACTTATGTTTCATTAAGTAGATATACCCATATCTGCTCAAATCATCTGTGAAGGTGAGAAAATAACGATATCCGCCACGAGCCTCAATATTCATCGGACCACATACATCTGTTTGTATGATTTCCAACAAATCTGTTGCTCTCTCCATAGTACCGAAGAACGGTGTTTTGGTCATCTTGCCCATAAGGCACGGTTCGCAAGTACCAAGTGATTCAAAATCAAGTGATTCCAAAATTCCATCAGTATGGAGTTTCTTCATGCGCTTTACACCGATATGACCCAAACGGCAGTGCCACAAATAAGTTGCACTATCATTATTAACTTTGCATCTTTTGGCTTCAATATTATGATTATGTGTATCACTACGATCGAGATCCAACAAACCATTTTCGTTGGTGTGTATGACCATAGAAGGTTTTTATTCATGTAAACTGAACAACAATTGTTCTCTAACTTAAATGAATAACCGTATTGCAATAAACATGATCAAATCATATTCATGCTCAACGCAAACACCAAATAACACTTATTTAGTTTCAACACTAATCCCGAAAGTATAGGGAGTGTGCGATGATGATCATATCAATCTTGGAACTACTTCCAACACACATCGTCACCTCATCTTTTACTAGTCTCTGTTTATTCTGCTACTCCCGTTTTCGAGTTACTACTCTTTAGCAATTGAACCAGTATCAAATACTGAGGGGTTGCTATAAACACTAGTAAGCACACATCAATAACATGTATATCCAATATACCTTTGTTCACTTTGCCATCTTTCTTATCCACCAAATACTTGGGGTAGTTCCGCTTCCAGTGACCAGTCCCTTTGCAGTAGAAGCACTTAGTCTCAGGCTTAGGTACAGACATGGGCTTCTTCACTTGAGTAGCAACTTGCTTGCCGATCTTTTGAAGTTCCCCTTCTTCCCTTTGCCCTTTTCTTGAAACTAGTGGTCTTGTCAACCATCAACACTTGAAGTGGTCTCGTCAACCATCAACACTTGATGTTTTTCTTGATTTCTACCTTCGTCGATTTCAGCATCACGAAGAGCTCGGGAATTACTTTCGTCATCCCTTGCATACTATAGTTCATGACGAAGTTCTACTAACTTGGTGATGGTGACTAGAGAATTCTGTCAATCACTATTTTATCTGGAAGATTAACTCCCACTTGATTCAAGCGATTGTAGTACCCAGACAATCTGAGCACATGCTCACTAGTTGAGCGATTCTCCTCCATCTTTTAGCTATAGAACTTGTTGGAGACTTCATATCTCTCAACTCGGGTATTTGCTTGAAATATTAACTTCAACTCCTGGAACATCTTATATGGTCCATGACGTTCAAAACGTCTTTGAAGTCCCGATTCTAAGCCGTTAAGCATGGTGCACTAAACTAGCAAGTAGTCATCATATTGAGCTAGCCAAACGTTCATAACGTCTGCATCTACTCCTGCAATAGGTCTGTCACCTAGCGGTGCATCAAGGACATAATTTTTCCTGTGCAGCAATGAGTATAATCCTTAGATCACCGATCCAATCCGCATGTTTGCTACTAACATCTTTCAACATAATTTTTCTCTAGGAATATCAAAAATAAACACAGGGAAGCAACAACGCGAGCTATTGATCTACAACATAATTTGCAAAATACTATCAGGACTAAGTTCATGATAAATTCAAGTTCAATTAATCATATTACTTAAGAACTCCCACTTAGATAGACATCCCTCTAATCATCTAAGTGAGTACGTGATCCAAAGCAACTAAACCATGTCCGATTAACACGTGAGATGGAGTAGTTTCAATGGTGAACATCACTATGTTGATCATATCTACTATATGATTGACGCTCGACCTTTCGGTCTCTGTGTTCCGAGGCCATATCTGTATATGCTAGGCTCGTCAAGTTTAACCTGAGTATTCCGTGTGTGCAACTGTTTTGCACCCGTTGTATTTGAACGTAGAGCCTATCACACCCGATTAACACGTGGTGTCTCAGCACGAAGAACTTTTGCAACAGTGCATACTCAGGGAGAACACTTTTATCTTGAAATTTTAGTGAGAGATCATCTTATAATGCTACCGTCAATCAAAGCAAGATAAGATGCATAAAGGATTAACATCACATGCAATCAATATAAGTGATATGATATGGCCATCATCATCTTGTGCTTGTGATCTCCATCTCCGAAGCACCGTCATGATCACCATCGTCACCGGCTCGACACCATGATCTCCATCGTAGTATCGTTGTTGTCTCGCCACCTTATTGCTTTTACGACTATCGCTACCGCTTAGGGACAAAGTAAAACTATTACATGGCGATTGCATCTCATACAATAAAGCGACAACCATATGGCTCCTGCCAGTTGCCGATAACTCGGTTACAAAACATGATCATCTCATACAACACGTTATATCACATCATGTCTTGACCATATCACATCACAACATGCCCTGCAAAAACAAGTTAGACGTCCTCTACTTTGTTGTTGCATGTTTTACGTGGCTGCTACGGGCTTAGCAAGAACCGTTCTTACCTACGCATCAAAACCACAACGATAGTTTGTCAAGTTGGTGCTGTTTTAACCTTCGCAAGGACCGGGCGTAGCCACACTTGGTTCAACTAAAGTGAGACAGACAGACACCCGCCAGTCACCTTTAAGCAACGAGTGCTCCGAACAGTGAAACTAGTCTCGCGTAAGCGTACGCGTAATGTCGGTCCGGGCCGCTTCATCTCACAATACCGCTGAACCAAAGTATGACATGCTGGTAAGCAGTATGACTTATATCGCCCACAACTCACTTGTGTTCTACTCGTGCATAGCATCAACGCATAAAACCAGGCTCGGATGCCACTGTTGGGGAACGTAGTAATTTCAAAAAAATTCCTACGCACACGCAAGATCATGGTGATGCATAGCAACGAGAGGGGAGAGTGTTGTCCACGTACCCTCGTAGACCGACAGCGGAAGCGTTATCACAACGCGGTTGATGTAGTCGTACGTCTTCACGATCCGACCGATCAAGTACCGAACGCACGGCACCTCCGAGTTCTACACACGTTCAGCTCGATGACGTCCCTCGAACTCCGATCCAGCCGAGTGTTGAGGGAGAGTTTCGTCAGCACGACGGCGTGGTGACGATGATGATGTTCCACCGACGCAGGGCTTCGCCTAAGCTCCGCAACGGTATTATCGAGGTGTAATATGGTGGAGGGGGGCACCGCACACGGCTAAGAGATCTCAAGGATCAATTGTTGCGTTCATGGGGTGCCCCCTGCCCCCGTATATAAAGGAGCAAGGGAGGAGGAGGCCGGCCCTAGGAGGGGGCGCACCAAGTGTGGAGTCCTACTAGGACTCCCTAGTCCTAGTAGGATTCCACCTCCCATATGGAATAGAAAAAGAGGAAGGGAAAAGGAGAAGGAAGGAAGGCCCCCCCCCTTCCCTAGTCCAATTCGGACCAGACCAAGGGGAGGGGTGCGGCCACCCTTGAGGCCCTTTTCCTTCTTTCCCGTATGGCCCAATAAGGCCCAATATGTATTCCCGTAACTCTCCGGTACTCCGAAAAATACCCGAATCACTCGGAACCTTTCCGAAGTCCGAATATAGTTGTCCAATATATCGATCTTTACGTCTCGACCATTTCGAGACTCCTTGTCATATCCCCGATCTCATCCGGCACTCCGAACTCCTTCGGTACATCAAAACTCAATAAAACTGTCATCGTAACGTTAAGCGTGCGGACCCTACGGGTTCGAGAACTATGTAGACATGACCGAGACACGTCTTCGGTCAATAACCAATAGCGGGACCTGGATGCCCATATTGGCTCCCACATATTCTACGAAGATCTTTATCGGTCAGACCGCATAACAACATACGTTGTTCCCTTTGTCACCGGTATGTTACTTGCCCGAGATTTGATCGTCGGTATCTCGATACCTAGTTCAATCTCGTTACCGGCAAGTCTCTTTACTCGTTCCGTAACACATCATCCCGCAACTAACTCATTAGTCACAATGCTTGCAAGGCTTATAGTGATGTGCATTACCGAGTGGGCCCAGAGATACCTCTCCGACAATTGGAGTGACAAATCCTAATCTCGAAATACGCCAACCCAACAAGTACCTTTGGAGACACCTGTAGAGCACCTTTATAATCACCCATTTACGTTGTGACGTTTGGTAGCACACAAAGTGTTCCTCCGGTAAACGGGAGTTGCATAATCTCATAGTCATAGGAACATGTATAAGTCATGAAGAAAGCAATAGCAACATACTAAACGATCGGGTGCTAAGCTAACTGAATGGGTCAAGTCAATCACGTCATTCTCCTAATGAGGTGATCCCGTTAATCAAATGACAACTCATGTCTATGGCTAGGAAACATAACCATCTTTGATTAACGAGCTAGTCAAGTAGAGGCATACTAGTGACACTCTGTTTGTCTATGTATTCACACATGTATTATGTTTCCGGTTAATACAATTCTAGCATGAATAATAAACATTTATCATGATATAAGGAAATATATAATACTTTATTATTGCCTCTAGGGCATATTTCCTTCAGGTATCAGAGCCAACTGCCTGTAGGAATCTCCCTTCCATACTCCTTGGCCGAAGTCGAGTCTAGACATTGCAAAACTTTTACTAACATGGCTGTGTGGCTTATGGGCCCACGTCGCCATTGGGTGGTACTAGGATCTTTTACTCCTCGACCTTTACTCTGGGACTCTGAATTCTCTTCTACTCGGGTTAAACGAATTTACTAACTCTAACACTAGGATCCCGTGACCGCATTCACCCCAAAGTTGGATAAGCCATAGTTATCTTAGAATAGTATTTTGAAAAATTCCCACACTGTCATTTGACTCCTTTGAAACATCTTTGCTTTTAGATGGAACCCACGAGGCAGGTCGTGCGCCACACGACGGCCATTGGTGCCTCGGGATCACCTGTTGTGCTAGCTGAGATGATGACCTATCTGGGTTATCGCTGGCACCCTGAGTACACCGTCTATGAGGAGTACCAGGACTTTAACCAGGAGCAGTATCGTGCCATCGTCCACCTCTACTCTCGGGAGTATGACTCCACTACTGTGCTGCAAACCGCTCATGGTGTTGGAGTGACCATCGATATGGTTGTCCACGATGCTGCTTATGCTGCTCTGACACGTCTTCGTGGAGAGTATCGGGAGTTGGACACCTCCCCTTTCAGGCACATTGCTATCGCATCTGATGTTGGTGCGGAGGGATACTATACTGCTGCCTACCCCACTGTCACCCGAGAGCCCTTCTACCATCAGAACCTGGCTCTGCATGCTGATGGGCTGGATCGAGCTAACCGAGCTCTTCGCCATGGGTTGTACACCACCCGTCAGCACCTTTACCGTGCTCTGACGCTGTTGCACCCCTTTGTCCGATCTAGAGAGCTGCCCCGTTCTGCGATCCACCCAGCCAGGACTGTGATGCCCCAGGGTGTCGGCTGGCCAGATGTGGGAGGCTACTCTCCCGCACTTGGTCCTCTTCTGCCACCTGAGCGTCAGGTTCTGCACCAGAGTATTCGTGGAACCCAGGTTGCTGACGTGGAGTTCCCGATGCGACACTACCAGCTTTCAGACTACACCTACCTCCACAGTACCTCTTGGGGCTGATGTAGGCTTGCTTGTTAGTGTTAGATGCATTCGCCACGAGCCTGTGTGCCGCCTATGGTGTTTTAGTCTATGTATTGAACTCAGTGTACTGAACTCTATGCATGACCCCTTTTGTAAGTTATGCCGACTACTATGTAGTAGCTATCGTGCTCCTTTCATTATGCATGTTTCATCATGAATGATTCTTGTCTTTGCAAATTTCTCAATGCTGAACTACCCCTGTTATATATTAGCAGGATGGTTAGACCAGGTGGTCGTGGTAGTGGTGGCAATGCCCCACCACCACCTGAGTACATGGCTGGTATGATCCAACAGCTCGAACTGAACCGCCAATTCATGGAAAATATGATGGCTCAGTTTCCTCGCCCCAATATGGACCAGCAACCAACCCCAGTAACTCTGCAGGATTTCATGCGCCTCAACCCAACTGTGTACCGCAGCTCAACTCAGCCTCTGGATGCTGATGACTGGCTCCATGACATCACCTATGAGATGGAGTCTGGCGATGTAGCCCCTGCCAGCTATGTCACCTTTGCTTCCTTCTTCCTGAAGGGACCCGCAGCTCAATGGTGGGACAGCCACAGGCGTACTCTGCCAGCTGGAACAATCATCACCTGGCCAGACTTCCAAGCTGCTTTCCGTGCCCGCTTCATTCCTCAGGGAGTCATGGACCGAAAGAAGCGTGAGTTCCGCAACCTCACCCAAGGCAACAAAACTGTTGAAGCTTATCAGCGGGAGTTTCTGGACTTGTCTCGCTATGCTGAAGAGGACATTGCAACTGATGCCCGTAGACAGGAGAAGTTCCGTGACGGCCTTCAAGCTAACATCAAGCTCGCACTTCTAGTGCATGACTTTGCTGATTTTTCCACCTTGGTGAACAAGGCCATCAATGTCGAAACTGGTCTGCAGGAATACCAGAGCTCTCACAGGCGCAACCGTGACACGGGCTCATCTTCGGGCCCGCCCTCGCAGAAGCGTAAGATATGGATTCCCAACAGCATGTACCAGCCAACTGCACCTGCCCCAAGGCAGACCTATGCTGCACCTCGTCTGCCTACTCCTCCAACTAGGCAGCCAAGGCTTCCAGCACCACCACCCCGAGCTCCTGCTCCCACTCCCAATAATGGTTTGTGCTTCAGGTGTGGTCAACCAAGACACCGTGCTAGAGAATGCAACCAGAACCAGAATCAACTGGCCCTTCCAGCAACTGGCCATGGAAGCAACTAGCCCCGCAGCAACAAGGCCAACTCTTATGGTCGTGTTCATGCCAACCACGTTGATCTCAATGAAGCTCAAGACCAGCCTGCTACTGTGATGGGTACACTCCTCGTAAATTCAGTACCAGCATCCGTTTTATTTGATACAGGTGCATCACATTCATTCATGTAAGAAGATTTTGCATTCATGCATGGCATTAAAAGCGAAGACATGAATGCTTCACTATTAGTACACACCCCTGCGGGCCAATGTCGAACCTCCATGATTTGCAACGACGTCCCCGTTGAAATCGAAGGACTGGAATTTCTTGTCTCTCCCATCGTACTGAAGTCCTGTAGCATTGATCTCATTCTGGGAATGAATTGGTTAAAAGCGCATACTGCTTCAATCGTTTGCGCCACTAAGACCGTCCATCTGCTACACCCTTCAGATGAAATAGTTACTTACCAAGCTCATCTGGTGCAAAATGCTGAGGCAAGGCTCTATGCATTGAATGCATTGAACGCTGCACCACTCGAGGGCATTGAAAACATTCCCGTCGTGCGTGAATTCCTCGATGTCTTTCCTGAAGAACTTCCAGGGATTCCCCCTACTAGAGCTGTCGAATTCATCGTCGACTTGAAACCAGGCACCACTCCTATAGCCAAATGACCCTACAAGATGCCGCCGCATGAACTCCTTGAGCTTAAGGAGGAAATCGACAAATCTCTTCGCAAAGGATTCATTCGCCCAAGTTGCTCTCCTTGGGGAGCACCTTCTCTCTTTGTCAAGAAGAAGGATGGGACAAACCGATTAGTTCAAGACTACCGTCCTATAAACCAAGCTACCATTCAGAATAAATACCCTCTTCCTCGGATCAATGATCTGTATGATCAACTGGCGGGTTCATCAGTGTTCTCTAAACTCGACTTGAGGTTGGGTTACCACCAGATCCGGGTTCGTGAAGAGGATATCCCAAAGACCGCCTTCGTGACTTGATATGGTTCATACGAGTACACCGTCATGTCTTTCGGTTTAACCAATGCTCCGCCACCTTCTCTCGTCTGATGAACTATATATTCATGGATTACCTCGACAAGTTCGTCGTGGTTTATCTGGATGATATCCTGGTATTTTCCAAGAACGAAGAGGAACATGCTGAACATCTTCGGCTTGTGCTGGAAAAGCTACGAGCGCATCAACTATATGCCAAGTTCTCCAAATGTGAATTCTGGCTACCCGAAGTAACCTATCTTGGGCATGTCATCTCTAAGGATGGAATTGCCGTCAACCCTGAACGAGTCCAGGCTATCCTTGATTGGACTCCTCCCAAGAACGTTAAGCAAGTCAGAAGTTTTCTCGGTCTCGCCAGCTATTGCCGTCGATTCGTCGAGAACTTCTCCAAGATCGCCAGGCCTCTGACTAACCTATTGCATAAGGGCGTCAAGTTCCAATGGACAGACAAATGTCACGAAAGTTTCCAGACACTCAAAGACAAGTTGACTTCTGCCCCAGTGCTAGCTCCACCTGATACTAAGAAGGACTTCGTCATTTACTGCGACGCTTCCCGTCAAGGATTAGGCTGTGTCCTAATGCAAGACCGCAAAGTGATTGCTTATGCCTCTCGGCAATTGCGCCCTCACGAAGAGAACTACCCAGTTCACGACCTCGAACTTGCTGCTGTCATTCATGCGCTGAAGCAGTGGCGACATTACCTTCTCGGTAATCATTGCGAGATCTTCATGAACACCAAAGTCTGAAGTATCTGTTTACTTAGCCAGACCCGAACCTCCGTCAGCAGAGATGGATGGAGATTGTTGCAGACTTTGACTTGGGTATTTCCTATACGCCAGGCAAGGCTAATGTAATGGCTGATGCCTTGAGCCGCAAGTCTTACTGCAACCACCTCCAGGTTCACAAAGTTCAGCCCTCGCTTGTTGAAGAATTCAGAAAGCTGAACCTCCATATTGTTCCTCCGGGTGCACTCACTCCCCCTCCTAAGGAGTTTCGCAAGATGAACCTCCGTGTTGTTTCCCAGGGTTCCCTCAATACCCTGGCTGTCGAACCAGATCTCTTAGACTCCATCAAGAGAATACAGGGATATGACTCTGAAGCCCACAAGATTAAGCGCTACCTCGCAGAAGGAAAGCCCTCATTCTTCACTATTGCTGATGATGGCACTTTGTACTTCAAGGGCCACCTAGTGGTGCCATGTGTAGAGAAAAACCTGGATATGACTCAGGAAGTTATGAAAGAAGCTCATGATACGCCTCTATGTATCCATCCTGGTAGTACAAAGATGTACCAAGACATCCGTCAGAGATTCTGGTGGTCTAATATGAAGCAAGACATTGCTCGTTATGTTGCTGAGAGTGACGTTTGCCGTCGTATCAAAGCAAAACATCAAAGGCCTGCTGGAACTCTGCAACCTATCTCTATTCCTGAATGGAAATGGGACCATGTTGAGATGGACTTCGTCACTGGATTTCCCAAATCACAGAAGGGTAATGATGCTATTCTTGTCGTCATTGACCGGCTTTCCAAAGTTGCACATTTTCTGGCGGTCAAAGAAACGATCACTGCTAGTCAGCTGGCAACGCTCTATATGTCCAGGATTGTTTCACTCCATGGTATTCCATTGGTTATCAGCTCAGACCGTGGCAGCTTATTCACTTCAAGATTCTGGGCAAGTTTCCAAGAAGCTATGGGAACTCATCTGTCATTCAGTACTGCGTTTCATCCTCAGTCTCAAGGGCAAGTTGAACGTGTCAACCAAGTTCTCGAAGACATGCTTCGAGCTTGTGTTATTTCCTTCGGCAAGAAATGGGAGGAATCTCTCCCGTATGCTGAGTTCTCTTATAATAATAGTTATCAAGCTAGTCTGAAGATGGCCCCCTTCGAAGTGTTATATGGACAAAAGTGCCGAACCCCTCTGAACTGGTCAGAAACTGGGGAATGTCCACTCTTTGGTCCGGATATTATCCAACATGCCGAAGAACAAGTCCGCATTATTCGTGAGAATCTCAAGACTGCTCAGTCACGTCAGAAGAGTCAGTATGACCGTCATCATAAAGACATGGTCTATCAACCTGGCGAAAAGGCTTATCTTCGAGTCACACCAATGAAGGGTGCTCACCGCTTCGGAATCAAGGGCAAACTAGCTCCTCGCTATATTGGCCCATTCACTATTCTGGAAAGGCGTGGAAAAGTGGCATACCAACTGGAGCTTCCGCCGAACCTTTCTCAGGTTCAGGATGTGTTCCACGTGTCACAGCTCGGCCATTGCTTCAAGGACCCAATCCGAGCAGTGGATCATGAAGTGCTCTAATTGCAGCAGGACCTCTCCTATAAAGAGCATCCGGTCCGCATTCTCGACCAAGCTGAACGCCGCACACGTCAGAAGGCGATCAAGTTCCTCAAAGTCCAGTGGTCGCACCATTCTGAAGATGAAGCCACCTGGGAACGCGAGGATCGCCTGCGTGATGAATACCCCGCACTGTTTCCTTCTACCTCCTAAATCTCGGGACGAGATTTCTTGTAGTGGAGGAGATTTGTAACGCCCGGATAATTAGGCTACAGTAAAACTCTCCTGATGATGCCATGTCATCTTCGTTACTGTTGCTAATCAAGTGTTAGTTCAAAACATCTCAAATTCAAAAAATGAATTAGTGACAAACACCCAAAGTTTTCAAAAGTCAAAACAAAAATGTTCGGTGGGTGCCAAATATTGCACTGGTAATTATTGTGGAGAAAACATTTTTTTTGAAAGTGCCTAAGTATTTTAAAGTGAAATAAAACAGAAAATAAAAACAAAGAAAAGAAAAGAAAAGGAACCCCCCCCCTCACTGGACCAAGCGGCCTAGCTCACAGGCCAGACCGGCCCACCTGGCCAACCGCCGGCCCAGCCCCTGCCTCGCCTCCTTTCCCTGTTCCCCCGACCCGGGTCGGAACAGGGGCGCGCTCCCGCCTGACCACCTCGCC
Organism: Aegilops tauschii subsp. strangulata; assembly: GCF_002575655.3. Taxonomy (NCBI): domain Eukaryota; kingdom Viridiplantae; phylum Streptophyta; class Magnoliopsida; order Poales; family Poaceae; genus Aegilops; species Aegilops tauschii. The sequence goes on from NC_053039.3 coordinate 532,311,100, forward strand.
AGCACCGACGCCGGGGAGGATAAGGTCGCCAGCGCCCCCGCCTCCTCGGGCCCCTCTCCCACTCGCCCCCGCTCTCCCTCTCGACCTCTGCGCCTCTCCCACTCCCCTCCAGATCCACCTCTGCCGCGCCTCATCGAGCGCCGCCGTCGCCATGGATGCGCCATAGCCACGGCCACCGGCCACCCCGCGCCTCGCCAGCACGTCCATGAGACGCGCCGTCGTCCTCTACCTCGTCTACGCCTCGCCATCGAGCTCGAGGAGCACCGCACGGTCGGGATCGAGCTCGTCCCCATCTTCTTTGTCGCCGGTGACCGCCGTCGTCTCCGGCCACCTCTGCGCTCCTAAGCTGTCGCAGGCTTTTCATAGCCGCTCGTTGAGCTCCACCCCTTCCTCTCCCCGTCCTAGCTCCGTTTACGCGCCGCAGCAAGCTGTGCGCGACGCGACGACATTGCCGCGCCCGGGATCCGCTGTCGGGCTCGTAGCCATCACGGTAGGGCTCGTCCCGGTCCGCCGAGCTCACCAACGCGTTCGTGGCTTCGAGTAGTCGTCGTAGGAGTAGCGTGCCGCCCGCTTTGGCCTCCGTTTCATCACGCGCGAGTTCGCCGTGCTTCGGGTCTCCGCCGTCACTGTCGCCGGCGGCGGCTCCGACCATCGCAGCTCGCGTGGCCACCCGCGTTGGATGCGGCGTTGCTCACTCGTTCGAACGCGCCAACGCACGGGCCAAATGGCCCCCTGTACGTGGATTCCGGCAAGGTCCCGAGTGCCTCCGCCGTATTTTCGGTCGCCGGTGTTCAGCCGCCGGCCACCACCGACGTGGCACACCTGGGGCCGCCCTGGGTCACTGCCAGCGGGCCCCACGGGCCCCGTTGACTGGGTTGACCCAGTCATTGTGCTGACTGGGCAGCCCAGTGCCACTGACTGGTGGGCCTCGCCCCTAACACTAACTAAATTACTTAATTTAATTAAATTTAAATTGATTACTCACTGACAGTGAGTCCATGTTATCTAATTAGTTAGATTAATTGAAATTAAACTCTGTTAAGGCCACTGTCTATGACAGGTGGGACCCATTGGTCAGTTTGACTAGTCAAACGGGTCAGCTGACTGCTGACGTCATGCTGATGCATTGCTGACGCATTAATAGATTTCTGTTAATAAAAATAATTCCAGAAAATGGTTTAATCTTTGAAAATTCATAGAAGATAAACCGTAGCTCGGATGAAAATATTTTCTATATGAAAGTTGCTCAGAAAAATCCAACGAATCCGAATACGCGGTCCGTTCATTTGTCACATGCCCTTAGCATGCTGAACATGGAACATTCCCCCTCCGGTCATCTGTCTGACACAGGTCCGGAACCGGGAACACCTTCCCGGTTGATTTCCCCCCTTCGCCGGTATCACCTAGTACCGCGTTTGGGCACACCTAGCCTCACGCTTTGTCATGTCATGCATCATTATGCATCTGTTTGCATTGTATTCATTGTTTCTTCCCCCTCTTCTCTCCGGTAGACTACGAGACCGACGCCGCTGCTGGTGCCCCGACCGACTACGCTGTTGACGACCCCTCCTTGCCAGAGCAATCAAGCAAGCCCCCCCCCCCTTGATCACCAGATATCGCCTATTCTTCTCTATACTGCTTGCATTAGAGTAGTGTAGCATGTTATTGTTTTCCGTTAATCCTACTCTGCTGCATAGCCTGTCTTTGCCACTACTGTTGTTACCTTTACCTGCAATCCTACATGCTTAGTATAGGATGCTAGTTTTCCATCAGTGGCCCTACATTCTTGTCCGTCTGCTGTGCTATACTATCGGGCCATGATCACTTGGGCGGTGATCACGGGTATATACTTATATACTCTATAGATGATACCTGTGGTGACTAAAGTCGGGTCGGCTCGTAGTAGTACCCGCGAGTGGATCTTGTGGGGGAGCGACAGGGCAGGTTGAGACCACCTAGGCGAGAGGTGGGCCTGGCCCTGGACGGCGTCCGCGGTTACTTCAAAATAACACGCTTAACGAGTTCTTGGTATTTGATCTGAGTCTGGCCATTTGGTCTATACACACTAACCAACTCCGCTGGAACAGTTATGGGCACTCGACGTCGTGGTATCAGCCGAAGCCTTCGTGACGTCAGCGACTGAGCGGCGCGCGCCGGATTGGACTGGAACGCCTACTAGGCTAGGTCTGCTTTCGGCCGCCCTCGCAACGTGTAGGTGTGCAATGGGCGATGGGCCCAGACCCCTGCGCCATAGGATATAGACTGGCGTGCTGACCTCTCTGTTCTGCTTAGGTACGGCTGCGACGTATTGATCTTTCGAGGCCGGGCATGACCCAGAAAAGTGTGTCCGGCCAAATGGGATCGAGCGTGTTGGGTTATGTGGTGCACCCCTGCAGGGAAGTTTATCTATTCGAATAGCTGTGTCCCTCGGTAAAAGGACGACCCGGAGTTGTACCTTGACCTTATGACAACTAGAACTGGATACTTAACAAAACACACCCTTCCAAGTGCCAGATACAACCCGGTGATCGCTCTCTAACAGGGCGACGAGGAGGGGATCGCCGGGTAGGATTATGCTATACGATGCTACTTGGAGGACTTCAATCTACTCTCTTCTACATGCTGGAAGATGGAGGCTGCTAGAAGCGTAGTCTTCGACAGGACTAGCTATCCCCCCCTTATTCTGGCATTCTGCAGTTCAGTCCACCGATATGGCCCTTTACACATATAACCATGCATATGTAGTGTAGCTCCTTGCTTGCGAGTACTTTGGATGAGTACTCATGGTTGCTTTTCTCCCTCTTTTCCCCCTTTCCTCTCTACCTGGTTGTCGCAACCAGATGCTGGAGCCCAGGAGCCAGACGCCACTGTCAACGACGACTCCTACTACACCGGAGGTGCCTACTACTACGTGCTGCCCGCTGACGACGACCAGGAGTAGTTAGGAGGATCCCAGGCAGGAGGCCTACGCCTCTTTCGATCTGTATCCCCGTTTGTGCTAGCCTTCTTAAGGCAAACTTGTTTAACTTATGTGTGTACTCAGATATTGTTGCTTCCGTTGACTCGTCTATGATTGAGCACTTGTATTCGAGCCCTCAAGGCCCCTGGCTTGTATTATGATGCTTGTATGACTTATTTATGTTTTAGAGTTGTGTTGTGATATCTTCCCGTGAGTCCCTGATCTTGATCGTACACGTTTGCGTGCATGATTAGTGTACGATTGAATCGGGGGCGTCACAAGTTGATGAGGAAGAGGATGCTCATTTGATGAGGATCAATGATTCAAGCTCGGAGGAGGAGGATGTCCCTCTACCTCAACCAGGGGATATGCACGTGAAGTTCAAGAAGTCTAGTCTCCCTAAGAGGGCTAAACTATCTAACAACCGATCTATTCCTTCTCGTTTTCGGCAGAAAAGCAAAGGAGATTTATGTGACAAGATCTTGAAGCTGGAATCGGAGGTCGATGATTTAAAAGTGGAAATTGCTCTTCTCAATTACAATATGAAGAAGCTGAAAGCACAATTTACATCATCAATAACTCCATCATCACCATCCCCGAAGAAGGAGACATAATCACATGGGTATGGGCACTCCCCTTGGCAACTGCCAAGCTTGGGGGAGGTGCCCCGGTATCGTATCACCACCACATCTCTATCTTTACTGTTTTTCTTAGTTCGAACCTTTTAGTAATATCTCGATCTAGTAGAATAAAGTTTTTGGTATGATCTAGTTTTGAGTTTTGCTTTATGATCCCTCTATGTAATCGAGTCCGGGAACTATATAATAAAGATTAGTGTTGAGTCGAGGGCTTGATTATCTTGCTATGATCTTGAGGGAATAAAATAAAAATTAAAAATTAAAAAGAAACAAAGAGATTATATTGATCTTATGGAGAGTAATGACTTCACATAGAAAGAGTATGATGATTAAAAATTGTTGAGAGTTGACAAACATAGTTTTGGTCATCGTTGCAGTTAATAGGAAGTAATAAAGAAAGAGAGGTTTCACATATAAATATACTATCTTGGACATCTTTTATGATGGGGAGCACTCATTAAAATATGACATGCTAAAGAGTTGATGTTGGACAAGGAAGACAACGTAATGGGTTATGTTTTCTTATATCTGGGATAAAGTATATTGTCATGGATCATCCAACATGTTGAGTTTGCCTTTCTCCCTCATGCTAGCCAAATTCTTTGCACCAAGTAGAGATACTACTTGTGCTTCCAGATACCCTTAAACCCAGTTTTGCCATGAGAGTCCACCATATCTACCTATGGATTGAGTAAGATCCTTCAAGTAAGTTGTCATCGGTGCAAGCAATAAAAATTGCTCTCTAAATATGTATGATTGATTGGTGTGGAGGAAATAAGCTTTATACGATCTTGTGATATGGAAGAAATAAAAGCGACGGACTGCATAATAACGGTCTATATCACAAGTGGCAATATAAAGTGACGTTCTTTCGCATTAAGATTTTGTGCATCCAACCCTGAAAGCGCATGGCAACCTCTGCTTCCCTCTGCGAAGAGCCTATCTTTTATTATTACCTTCTACCTTATGCAAGAGTCATGGTGATCTTCACCTTTCCTTTTTACATTTTATCCTTTGGCAAGCACAGGATGTTGGAAAGATCATGATATATATATATATATAATTAGATGTGGGTTAGCATGAACTATTATTGTTGACATTACCCTTGAGGTAAGAGGTTGGGAGGTGAAACTATAAGCCCCTATCTTTCTCTGTGTCCGATTAAAACTCCGTAACCACAAGTATTGCTTGAGTGTTAGCAATTGTGAAAGACTAAATGATAGCTGAGTATGTGGACTTGCTAAAAAGCTCTGACATAGACTCTTTCTGATGTTATGATAAATTGCAGTTGCTTCAATGAATGATATTATAGTTTGTTAGTTCTCAATAAAGTTTCTGATTCATACTTTGCATTGTGAATAGATTATTACTTGAGCATAAGAAATCATATGACAATATCCATATATGTTGCTGTTATAAGATTAACCATGATGCCCTCATGTCCGTATTTTATTTTATCGACACCTCTACCTCTAAACATGTGGACATATTTATCGTTATCGGCTTCCGCTTGAGGACAAGCGAGGTCTAAGCTTGGGGGAGTTGATACGTCCATTTTGCATCATGCTTTTATATCAATATTTATTGCATTATGGGCTGTTATTACACATTATGTCATAATACTTATGCCTATTCTCTCTTATTTTACAAGGTTTACATAAGGAGGGAGAATGCCGGCAGCTGGAATTCTGGGCTGGAAAAGGAGCAAATATTAGAGACCTATTCTGCACAACTCCAAAAGTCCTGAAACTCCACGAAAGTTATTTTTGGAAATAATAAAAAATACTGAGCGGAAGAAATACCAGAGGGGGCCCACACCCTGGCCACGAGGCTGGGGGGCGCGCCCCCTGCCTCGTGGGCCCCCTGTTGGCCCTCCGGTGCCCATCTTCTGCTATATGAAGTCTTTCGTCCAAGAAAAAATCATAAGCAAGCTTTCGGGACGAGACTCCGCCGCCACGAGGCGGAACCTTGGCGGAACCAATCTAGGGCTCCGGCAGAGCTGTTCTGCCGGGGACACTTCCCTCCAGGAGGGGGAAATCATCGCCATCGTCATCACCAAGGCTCCCCTCGTCGGGAGGGGGCCAATCTCCATCAACATCTTCACCAGCACCATCTCCTCTCAAACCCTAGTTCATCTCTTGTATCCAATTCTTGTCTCTAAGTCTAGGATTGGTACTTGTAGGTTGCTAGTAGTGTTGATTACTCCTTGTAGTTTATGCTAGTTGGTTTATTTGGTGGAAGATCATATGTTCAGATCCTATATGCATATTAATACTCCTCTGGTTATGAACATGAATATGCTTTGTGAGTAGTTACGTTTGTTCCTGAGGACATGGGAGAAGTCTTGCTATTAGTAGTCATGTGAATTTGGTATTCGTTCGATATTTTGATGAGATGTATGTTGTCTCTCCTCTAGTGGTGTTATGTGAACGTCGACTACATGACACTTCACCATTATTTGGGCCTAGAGGAAGGCATTGGGAAGTAATAAGTAGATGACGGGTTGCTAGAGTGACAGAAGCTTAAACCCTAGTTTATGCGTTGCTTCGTAAGGGGCTGATTTGGATCCATATGTTTCATGCTATGGTTAGGTTTACCTTAATACTTCTTTTGTAGTTGAGGATGCTTGCAATAGGGGTTAATCATAAGTGGGATGCTTGTCCAAGTAAGGACAGCAGCAAAGCACCGGTCCACCCACATATCAAATTATCAAAGTACCGAACGCGAATCATATGAACGTGATGAAAACTAGCTTGACGATAATTCCCATGTGTCCTCGGGAGTGCTTTTCTCCATATAAGAAATTGTCCAGGCTTGTCCTTTGCTACAAAAAGGATTGGGCCAACTTGCTGCACTTTATTTACTTTTGTTACTTGTTGCTCGTTACAAATTATCTTATCACAAAATTACTGTTACCTATAATTTCAGTGCTTGCAGAGAATACCTTGCTGAAAACCGCTTATCATTTCCTTCTGCTCCTCGTTGGGTTCGACACTCTTACTTATTGAAAGGACTACGATAGATCCCCTATACTTGTGGGTCATGACCTAGATACTCCAATGTCACCTCAAGTATCCGTGGGTATGATTATACGATATGCATCACACAATCTCAGATTCATCTATTCAACCAACACAAAGAACTTCAAAGAGTGCCCCAAAGTTTCTACCGGAGAGTCAAGACGAAAACGTGTGCCAACCCCTATGCATAGATTCCCAAGGTCACGGAACCCGCAAGTTGATCACCAAAACATACATCAAGTGAATCAATAGAATACCCCATTGTCACCACGGGTATCCCACGCAAGACATACATCAAGTGTTCTCAAATCCTTAAAGACTCAATCCGATAAGATAACTTCGAAGGGAAAACTCAATCCATTACAAGAGAGTAGAGGGGGAGAAACATCATAAGATCCAACTATAAAAGCAAAGCTCGCGATACATCATGATCGTGCCAAATCAAGAACACGAGAGAGAGAGATCAAACACATAGCTACTGGTACATACCCTCAACCCCGAGGGTGAACTACTCCCTCCTCGTCATGGAGAGCGCCGGGATGAAGAAGATGGCCACCGGTGAGGGATCCCCCCTCCGGTAGGGTGCCAGAACAGGGTACCGATTGGTTTTTGGTGGCTACAGAGGCTTGCGGAAGCGGAACTCTCGATCTAGATTATGTTCTGGAAGTTTGGGTATATATAAGAGGCGTTGGCGTCAGGAACAAGTCAGGGGGGTCTCTGAGGCGGCCACGAGGTACGGGGCGTGCCCAGGGGGTAGGGCGCGCCCCCCACCCTCGTGGGTGCCTCGGGACTCTTCTGGTCCATCTCCGATACTCCGTGGGCTTCTTCTGGTCCAAAAATAATCTCCGTGAATTTTCAGGTCAATTAGACTCCGTTTGGTTTTCCTTTACTACAATACTCAAAAACAAGGAAAAAACAGAAACTCGCACTGGGCTCTGGGTTAATAGGTTAGTCCCAAAAATCATATAAAATAGCATATAAATGCATATAAAACATACTAGATGGATAATATAATAACATGGAACAATAAAAAATTATAGATACGTTGGGGACGTATCACACGCCGTCGTGCTGACGAAACACTCCCTCGGCACTTTGCTGGATCAAGAGTTCGAGTGACATCATCGAGCTGAACGTGTGCAGAATTCGGAGGTGCCGTACATTCGGTGCTTGATCGGTCGGAATGAGAAGAAGTTCGACTACATCAACCACGTTGTCAAACGCTTCCGCTTTCGGTCTACAAGGGTACATGGACACACTCTCCCCCTCTCGTTGATGTGCATCTCCTATATAGATCTTGCATGAGCATAGGAAATTTTTTGAAATTGCATGCTACGCTCCCGAATAGACGGACATAGTTAGCATGGTCAAGCTTTAGGCCCCAGACCTATGATGATGTAGCTGTCGGCCTTCTGGGAACGGGGGTCCCCAGACCTGCCTGCCTGCGGCCCACGGCGTGGCTGTGCTAGCAGGCCTGTACGGCCCATCTTCATCAATGAGGCATTCAAGACCCTCGCGAGGTGCCAAGCCTCGCGTGGCGGACGACACAAGACCTCCTCAGGAGCGGCCTCGCCAGGCAGGCTCCCGAGGAGCGGAGAGATCGAGGCGAGGCAAACCTCGCGAGGTTCTCATGACGTGAGCCATGACGATCGAGACCAGGCGGGCGCCAGGCGGACGCCAGCGCGTGCAGCGTCCTTGTTTCCCCTTTGGTGCTAAGGGGGCAAGCGCAGGCGCAGAGTACCGAGGCATCAAGCAAAGGTTTCCATATCAGTGCAATGAGACCAAGACCAGCAGGACGGCAAGACGGAGGTCACCATGGAGCCCAAGGCGGCGTCACCACCAGAGCCTTTTGCAGGCGAAGACCGCTTTTGTCAGGATAAGCTGTACTAGCTGTCCCCTTTCAAATTGGCCGTTGTTGGCTCCCTTCCCGCTCAATATTTGGGGAGAGGACCAGGGCCTATATAAGTAGAACTAGCTACCATCATAGAGAACATCTGACCTAGATCCGAACTCATAGGAGAGATTTGACCTAGATCCGAACTCATAGGAGAGATCTCACCTAGATCCGAACTCATAGGAGGCATCTGATCTTGAGCCAATCCTTAGCCACACACCGAGCACAAGAACATCTCAATCTTAGGAGGTTGTTCGTCCCCTTGTACTGTTCATCATCAGCCCAAGAGGCAATCCACCACCACCACACTGGAGTAGGGTATTACACCACAACGGTGGCCCGAACCAGTATAAATCTTGTGTCCCTTGTGTTGTGAGTTCGTCAAGTTCGTCCGCGGGATCTCAGCAAAGCTAGGGCGTGGATCAGTAGGAGGGAAAGAACTTCGCGCGCACCCTAGAGTTCGAACCTTAAGGGTTTTGCCGGAACCCGTGATTCGACATTTGGCACGCCAGGTAGGGGTGCGCCGAAGCTTACTTTCCGTCGCTCCGCGTCCAGTTGCTCCGTCGTCTCCATGGCGGACGCTCGCCGTGCTTGTGCTGAGCACCAGGCTACCCTCGCCACCCGCGTCGCTCAGACGGCTCCCGTCGGCGGGCCACCTCGTCGTGCCCCGTCACCTGCCGTCAACGCCGCTACCAGCCCGGCGGGGAACGAGCAGCCAGCATCCTCGCTGCAGCACTCTGTGCGGCGGGACGGCCGCACCGCCACTCCATCACCGACTCCCGCTGGTTCGTCGTCCCACGGTCGTCGTGCTCCCATGGACGCACGGGCCGTGCTCCTCATGGCCCACGAGCTCCTGCACTACCGCCCGGTCGACGACCTCTACGAGGACTGGCTCGACCGCATCGCCGAGCTTGTCCGCACCGCAGGGGGCTCCCCTGCGCCGTCCCTCTCACTGCCTCGCCTCCCGCCAGCTACGGGTGACGTAGCTCACGGAGCACCTCCACCACCTCTGCACCAAGACGGCGCCCCGGCGCCAAGGCGTGAGGCTCCGCGGCATGACCCACCACGTCCGGCGCTCGCGCATGAAGAAAGAAGCTGTCAAGAAGTCCCTCGACCGCAAGAGAACGCTCCTCCACTCCTCGCACCGCCGCGCCAGGATCGTCTGCCGCGGCAGGGCCCCGTGCCACTTGCCGTAGCGACGCGTGGGCGTCAAGACCAAGCTCCACCTCCAAGGCGAGCCCCGGTGACCACAGCCGGCTGCCGCGCCTTCACCCCCGAGCTGCGTAGCATCGCCTGGCCGGGCAAGTTCAAGACGGATCTGCCTCCTCACTACGATGGCACCCCCGACCCCGTGGAGTTCCTGTAGCTCTACAAGCTGAGCATCAAGGCGGCCAACGGCGACGAGAAAGTCATGGCGAACTGGTTCCCCATGGCGCTGAAGGACGGCGCCCGTTCGTGGCTCCTGAACCTGCCTCCAGGCTCGATCTCCTCCTGGGACGAGATGCACGACCGCTTCGTTGCCAACTTCCAGGGTACTCGCGACCGCCCACCGGCCGCGGGTGACCTGCGCCACGTCAAGCAACAACTAGGAGAGACCCTCCAGAAGTACATCCAGTGATTCAACAACGTGCGCCTCAAGATCCCCAAGGTCACAGACAAGGCCATCATCTATGCGTTCTCTGATGGTGTCCGTGACGTCAGGATGAAGGAGGAGCTCGCTATCCACGAGGAGCTGTGCACATCCCTGGAGATGTTCAACCTGGCGACCAAGTGCGCAAGAGCTGAGGAGGGGCGCCTCTCCCTCCTTGAGCTCCCAGCTGCTGACCCAGAGGAGAAGAAAGCCAAGGCCAAGGACGTGAAGCGCAAGGGAGCAGCCGTGCTCGCAGCGGAACCAGACACCAAGCGCGGCAGAGACCAGCCCGAGTCATCCAAGAGCAGCTGACCGTTCTGCACCTTCCATAACCTGCATACCCACAACACCAGTGACTGTCAAGAGCTCAGAGCCATTCGAGAAGGGCGCTTCGGTCGACACCCCGAGCGCAGCGACCCGGGCTACGACCGAGGAGGAGGACGTGGTGGCGGACGCTGGGACGACCGCGGCCCGCGCCAGGATTGCGCGACATGCCTCGTGAGGACCGCTGGCAGGATCAGCCTCGCGAGGGCGCCTGGAGGGACCAGCCTCGTGAGGATTGCCCTCAAGGCAACGCCGCTCTTCCCCCACTACCGCCACCGCCAAGAAGGAATGACGACCACCATCAAGACGAGGGGGCTGGGGGCTTCCAGGAGCCGCATGCTATCGCCTGCATCTTAGGCGGAGCTCAGGCCCCAGCCTCACAACGTATCTTCAAACAGTTTGCTCGTGAAGTGAATGCAGTCCTCCCCAAGCTTGAGGCCACACGCCCGCTCAGGTGGTCCAAGTGCGCCATCACCTTCAGTTCGGCAGATCAGCTCAAGTGTACGGCCATCGCAGGCGCCCTCCCGATGCTCTGCTCCCCAGTCATCAGCAATGTGCAAGTTACCAAGACCCTCATCAACGGCGGTGCAGGGCTCAACGTCCTGTCCGTAGACACGTTCGACAACCTCCAAGTGTCGTATGATCAGCTTCAGCCCACCAAGCCCTTCTCAGGAGTGACCGATGGCTCCACCATGCCGATAGGGCAGGTCCGCCTCCCTGTCACCTTTGGAGAACGCAAGAACTACCGCACCGAGCTCATCGACTTCGACGTCGCGCACATCCGTCTGCCGTACAACGCCATCCTCGGGTATCCAGCCCTGGCCAAGTTCATGGCGGTGACCCATCACGGCTACAATGTCCTCAAGATGGCGGGAAGCGGCGGAATCATCACAGTCCCATGCGAAGAAAGAGATGTGGTGTGCTCCCTTGAGCGTGCCTTCCAAGCTGCAGCAATCGACGACCCCGAGAGCAAGGGCGAGTGCCCTCCTGAGGCCACCCCCAAGAAGAAGAAGCAGCTGCACCGTGCAGGACCTCAGGAGGGTGGCGTCGCGACAGGAACCTCGTCAAGATCTGCGCCCTCTCCAGGGGTGCCTCCCTCCATCGCATAGGAAGGTGCGCCCAGCGCCCTCCTCGGGCAGGGCTCGGGGGCTCTCTTCTGGAGGGCCTCCGACCTTGCCAACATCACAAGGGAGGCGCTCGGGCACCACTTGGAGGCATGCTTCGCGGCACGTTTCCCTCGGGAGAACACAGGGCGAGGAGCGCCCACCGCTCATGAGTTCATCACCAAGACCACTCAGGAACTACAAGACGCAAGGGCCATGCGCGGCGGCCGCCTCTCACCAGGCACAGCTCCCCATCCAGGCGAGGATGCCGGGCTACGCGTCTGCATCGACGTCCCAGGGCTCAACAGGGCCGCCTCTTAGAAGCTTTTCTGGCCTTCGCGCGTGGGCCGCTGCGAGGGTCCACCGCACAGCTACGTTCGCATGCCCTTTGGCCTGCCGAGCATGTCGTCCGCCTACCAGAGCAACTTGCGGCGTGTCCTGGCAGCTCAGGAGGCCAGGCACCACGCTGTGCTGATGGAGATGGAGACGGTCCTCAAGGAACCGCCTGGAACCCCAGAGCCTCCCGAGGCTCAGGGCCGCGGTGGCTCCTGAGGAGCAACTCCTTCGCCTCGTACCTTCAGCTGTCCCGACCTCTCTTCATCGACAGAACCAGGTGACATTTTCCAAGTTTGTTTAGCTAGGAGCGCCCCTCGGGCTGCATCATTCCCAGGCCGCGTGGGTCCGTCCCTGTGGCATGTATCCTTTTTCTTATGTCTTTAGCTTACCTTGCTGGGGGCGCCACTCGGGCTGCATCATCCCCACACCGCTCGGGCCTGACCCAGTGGCATGTATCTCCCTGCATTTACTTAAGCCAGTTTGCTTTCCATGCTTAACCTACCTATGACTATTACCTGCTTGACTCTCGCCCCCCGCGGGGGCTACTCACGTTGGCACAACGCTTGTGCATGGGTCCGTCCCTGCAACTTCGACAAACCTGAGCGGTCGAGCTCTGGCTCGCGGCATGCCCTGCGCACGTCACCTCACCAGGCCCTCAGTGCCTTCGTTTCCTCATGAAGCAACCGGTAGCGGACCAGCGACGGCGGGCTGCGTTTCTCCTTGTGCTGGATTACAGGAATCTCATGAAGGTGACAGCGGGCGGCACCGCGAGCTCCCTTTTCTCCCATGCGATCCGCTTGCACGTTAAAAGGGGGGCTCCTGAGCATCGCGACTCAGGGGCTCTTACTGGCTCTCCAGCCCTCACCCCTGGCCTTGACCACGGCACGCGACCTGGCATACCAGCGGCGGCTGAGCTCGCTCGAGGGCCGGGACCTGAGGACGTAGAGCACCAAGGAGAGCGAGAAGAGGAGGAGGCTCGTATGGGCCTGGCCTAGCTACGCATTAACGCGGCGCGTTGCAAGGAATCGACCCCAAACCACCAAGATAAGTCTCGCGCTCAGATAGGCTAATCGTTGGAGCCTAAGGGCCGCGCTCGCCGTAGCCCTGTTGCGGCCACATCGCCTCCCTTTCTTGCCTTACCATGGCTGCTTGAGCGCTAAAGGGGACCTCCTGAGCATCGCGCCTCAGGGGCTCTTACTTGACCTCGGGCCGCTCACCTCCTCGCCTTGACCACGGCACGCGACCTGGCATACCAGCGACGGCTGGAGCCCGCCTGGGGACCGGGACCTGTCAGCGTAGAGCAACAAGCCGTTGCGAGGTTGGAAAGGGGAGACCAAGCCCGAACAGGACATGCGTTCGCAAATTTTCATAATAAGGAAGATATACACAAAAGACATCACAGACCCTTTACACGCCCCCATGGTGTACTTCTTGATTCCTCGCACGAAAGCAATGAAGGAAAGCACTGTCTACGCCAGCCTTTTGTCTAGTCGGGCAGTTGCCGAGGCAGCGTGGGGAAGCGGAGATGCCCACGTCCAATCAACCGCCACGCGTCGACCAAGGTCGCAGGCTTTTGGGGCCCGCGGCGCTCCGCGCTCGACCTTTGGCTTTGCCTCGAAGCCAAGCCCGAGCGCGCCTTGGGCCCGGGGGCTACTGTCGGCGTTCTGGGAACGGGGGTCCCCAGACCTGCCTGCCTGCGGCCCACGGCGTGGCTATGCTAGCAGGCCTGTACGGCCCATCTTCATCAACAAGGCATTCAAGACCCTCGCGAGGGGCCAAGCCTCGCGAGGCGGACGACACAAGACCTCCTCAGGAGCGGCCTCGCCAGGTAGGTGCGCGAGGAGCGGAGAGATCAAGGTGAGGCAAACCTCGCGAGGTTGTCATGACGTGAGCCATGACGATCGAGACCAGGCGGGCGCCAGGCGGACGCCAGCACGTGCAGCGTCCTTGTTTCCCCTTTGGTGCTAAGGGGGCAAGCGCAGGCGCAGAGTACCGAGCATCAAGCAAAGGTTTCCATATCAGTGCAACGAGACCAAGACCAGTAGGACGGCAAGATGGAGGTCACCATGGAGCCCAAGGTGGCGTCACCACCAGAGCCTTTTGCAGGCGAAGACCGCTTTTGTCAGGATAAGCTGTACTAGTTGTCCCCTTTCAAATTGGACGTTGTTGGCTCCCTTCCCGCTCAATATTTGGGGAGAGGGCCAGGGCCTATATAAGTAGAACTACCTACCACCGTAGAGAACATCTGACCTAGATCCGAACTCATAGGAGAGATCTGACCTAGATCCGAACTCATAGGAGAGATCTCACCTAGATCCGAACTCATAGGAGGCATCTGATCTAGCCAATCCTTAGCCACACACCGAGCACAAGAACACCTCAACCTCAGGAGGTTGTTCTTCCCCTTGTACTGTTCATCATCAGCCCAAGAGGCAATCCACCACCACCACACTGGAGTAGGGTATTACACCACAACGGTGGCCCGAACCAGTATAAATCTTGTGTCCCTTGTGTTGTGAGTTCGTCGAGTTCGTCCGCGGGATCTTAGCAAAGCTAGGGCATGGATCGGTAGGAGGGAAAGAACTTCACGCGCACCCAGAGTTCGAACCTTAAGGGTTTTGCCGGAACCCGTGATCCGACAGTAGCCAATCAGCCGGGAATGTCATGATCGAGTACTAACTCGTAAGTAAAGAAGCTTGTTAAGAATTTTTTGAATCGTAGAGCGAAGGCGATTCAGTTATCGGTGTCCTTGAGTGTCCAACAACTCAGAACCCAAGAAAAATTGGAATTGGTGAAATATCATAGTTGATGAAGAGCTCATAAGAAGTTATATAGTTTCACGATATTCTCGAGATACCATAGGTAAAACTTGAAGGTAGATTAGGATAGGTTATACTAGTGTCTTGATCTGTGGAAGACAAGCACTTTAACTCGTCTAAGAAATGGAATCAAAGAAGAACAACAGGGTCGGAACCACGGTTGCAAAGGACCAAATCACAGTTACAAGTTCAAATTATACCAAGGGAATAATTATTGTTAAGAGAAGCTTCCGTGACAAGATCTACATCGTGTCCATGGGCATGAACACAAATTTCAAGGTCGACTCTCACTTCTCCAATGTACAACTTTTCATTCATTTCTCGCTTTCGAAGAAGTTGTACTGTTGAAAATTTATCTGGCGAAACACTATTAGAGTGCGACCCGTAGAAGTTTCTCGGTCCACACAAATTAGGGAAGGCATAGGTTCAACCCATCGGGGCATCTTAGGAACATATACCACAAACTTCAGGACCAATTAACACATGCTTGAAGCATAGCGTGGTTGGCTAAATCAGAGAATAGGATTTACCAATAGCATTATGTATCAGGGTAAGAAATTCTCAAGGTTTTTGTATACGAAGGACACTGTCAGATGATAATTCAACAAAGGATCTAATGGTCCATAACAGAGCTGATGTGAGCATCACACACAACTAGAGGAAGAAACAATGCAAAGGCATTGGATTATAGAAACAACTAACTAATTCAAAGATAAAATGCAAATGAATTATGATTTCCAAATCAAGGTATCAGAAGAAAACACTCTGATTAAGGATGGATAAGTTGAGTAGGCTTAGGGGTACAATCGATGGCAATTTGATTGGTCGAGATCCAGATCATGTTTAAAATGACGTTTGAGCCAAAAGGATGAATTCTAGGATCTGATTGAGAATTGCAAGCATTCGCAACATATTGAATCAAGGGACTCAAAATGATAGTGACAAAGAATGTCAACGGAGATTACTAGAAATATGGAATTAACCATAATGCAGGAAGGCAAGGAATTCAAGAGCAATAGGCTGTTGAGGATTTTCAGAAAATCGAATAGTATTTCGAAGAATTTTGTGAAACACATGAACAACTAGGAATGAACAAATCCTCGATAAGTGTGAAGAATTATTCGTATGGGTATTCATGTAGGAAAGATTTGTAAGGTAGTGGCACAAGGGACTCTTAAAAAGTCAGAATAATTTGATGTATCTTGTAATAACAAGAGCAGCTGGGAATAAAAGTAAGAACGACATGTGTATGGATTTATCCATAGGGATATATCTGTGGTAGGGAATTGCAAATACGATGGGCACAAAATCTCGAGAGAACATCGAAGAGTATCTTTGAAATCTTCTGGTGCACTAAGCAATCATCTGGAGCGAGGGGCTCTCTAGGAGGAAGTAGTTATGAGAACCTAGAGTCAGAGTTAGTAAAATCATTTAACCCAATTAGAATAGAGATCAGAATCCAATAGTATGACTTAGAGTTTTACGTGGTTTGTAGGTTTCTAACAAGAACGTTTTCTTACCTACGTATGACCACAACGTGATTTGCCAATTTCTATTTACCCTTCATAAGGACCCTTTTCATCGAATCCGTTCCGACTAAAGTAGGAGAGACAGACACCCGCTAGCCACCTTATGCAACTAGTGCATGTCAATCGGTGGAACCTGTCTCACGTAAGCGTACGTGTAAGGTCGGTCCGGGCCGCTTCATCCTACAATGCCGCCGAAACAAGAAACGACTAGTAGCGGCAAGAAGAATTGGCAACATCAACGCCCACAACTTCTTTGTGTTCTACTCGTGCATAGTAACTACGCATAGGCCTGGCTCATGATGCCACTGTTGGGAATCGTAGCATAATTTAAAATTTTCCTACGCTCACCAAGATGCATCTATGGAGTCTACTAGCAACGAGGGGAAAGGAGTGGATCTACATACCCTTGTAGATCGCGAGCGGAAGCGTTCCAATGAACGTGGATGACGGAGTCGTACTCGCCGTGATCCAAATCACCGATGACCGAGTGCCGAACGGACGGCACCTCCGCGTTCAACACACGTACGGTGCAGCAACGTCTCCTCCTTCTTGATCCAGCAAGGGGGAAGGAGAGGTTGATGGAGATCCAACAGCACGACGGCGTGGTGGTGGATGTAGCGGGTCTCCGGCAGGGCTTCGCCGAGCTTCTGCGAGAGAGAGAGAGGTGTTGCAGGGGAGGAGGGAGGCGCCCAAGGCTTAGATCTTGCTGCCCTCCCTTCCCCCCACTATATATAGGGCCAAGGGAGAGGGGGGGGCGCAGCCTTGCCCCTTCCTTCAAGGAAGGGTGCGGCCAGGGGGGAGTCCTTCCCCCCCAAGGCACCTCGGAGGTGCCTTCCCCCTTTAGGACTCTCCCTTCTTTCTTATCTCTTGCGCATGGGCCTCTTGGGGCTGGTGCCCTTGGCCCATATAGGCCAAGGCGCACCCCTTACAGCCCATGTGGCCCCCCGGGGCTGGTGGACCCCCTTGGTGGACCCCCGGACCCCTTTCGGCACTCCCGGTACAATACCGATAAAGCGCGAAACTTTTCCGGCGACCAAAATAAGACTTCCCATATATAAATCTTTACCTCCGGACCATTCCGGAACCTCTCGTGACGTCCGGGATCTCATCCGGGACTCCGAACAACTTTCGGGTTTCCGCATACATATATCTCTACAACCCTAGCGTCACCGGACCTTAAGTGTGTAGACCCTACGGGTTCGGGAGACATGCAGACATGACCGAGACGCCTCTCCGGTCAATAACCAACAGCGGGATCTGGATACCCATGTTGGCTCCCACATGTTCCACGATGATATCATCGGGTGAACCACGGTGTCGAGGATTCAATCAATCCGTATGCAATTCCCTTTGTCAATCGGTATGTTACTTGCCCGAGATTCGATCGTCGGTATCCCAATACCTAGTTCAATCTCGTTACCGGCAAGTCTCTTTACTCGTACCGCAATGCATGATCCCGTGACTAACGCCTTAGTCACATTGAGCTCATTATGATGATGCATTACCGAGTGGGCCCAGAGATACCTCTCCGTTTACACGGAGTGACAAATCCCAGTCTCGATCCGTGCCAACCCAACAGACACTTTCGGAGATACCCGTAATGCACCTTTATAGTCACCCAGTTACGTTGTGACGTTTGGCACACCCAAAGCACTCATACGGTATCCGGGAGTTGCACGATCTCATGGTCTAAGGAAAAGATACTTGACATTGGAAAAGCTCTAGCAAACGAAACTACACGATCTTTTATGCTATGCTTAAGTTGGGTCTTGTCCATCACATCATTCTCCTAATGATGTGATCCCGTTATCAATGACATCCAATGTCCATAGTCAGGAAACCATGACTATCTGTTGATCAACGAGCTAGTCAACTAGAGGCTTACTAGGGACAGGTTGTGGTCTATGTATTCACACATGTATTATGATTTCCGGACAATACAATTATAGCACGAATAATAGACTATTATCATGAACACAGAAATATAATAATAACCATTTATTATTGCCTCTAGGGCATATTTCCAACAGAGAAGAGGGGGAAGAAAGAATGAATACAGCAAACAGATGCATGATGATGCATGACATGGCAATAAGCGGTGCTAGGTGTGACCTAACGCGGTACTAGGTGATACTAGCGAGGGGGCAAAACATCCGAGAAAGTATGCCCGATGTTAGGTATTTTCGGAAAGATGAAATGGAGGGGGTGGTTCCATGTTCGCTATGCTAGGGGCACGTGACAGATGAACGAAGAATTGCTAGAGATCAACTGAAGTATTCTCAAATTATTGGCTCTCTTATGTATTTACCCAGTGCTACAAGACCTGACATCTCTTTTGCTATTAGCAAACTAAGCCGTTTTGTTTCAAAACCGGGAGATGATCATCGGAAAGCTCTAGAGAGAGTTATGCGTTATTTGAAAGGCACTGTGAATTATGGAATTCACTACACTGAGTACCCAAAGGTGCTTGAAGGGTATAGTGACTCAAACTGTATCTCAGTTGCTGATGAGATAAAGGCCACGAGCGGATTTGTATTCACTCATGGAGGTGGCGCTATTTCTTGGAAGTCCTGCAAGCAGGCCATCTTAACAAGGTCAACAATGAAAGCAGAACTCATAGCACTAGATATAGCTATGGTCGAAGCAGATTGGCTTCGTCGGCTCTTGAATGACTTACCGGTTGTTGAGAAACCTGTACCGGGTATCCTTATGAACTGCGACAATCAAATTGTGATCACGAAAGTGAGCAGCTCAAAGGATAATATGAAGTCAACAAGACATATTCAGAGAAGGTGAAAGTCTGCCAGAAAAATGAGAAACTCCGGAGTTATTGCATTGGATTATATCCAAACGTCTAAAAATCTGGCAGATCTTGGGTCTATCACATAATGTGATAGATAATGCATCAAAGGAGATGGGTATGAGACCCACCATATGAGTTGTTCACAGTGGTAACCTAGTCTATGTGATTGAAGATCCCGTGAATTAGATGTGGAAGACAAGTTGTTGGTCAACTGAGAGGAGAGTATCCTTACTATTAACAATACCACTCCATAAAGATGCAATACTCTCCTAATCTGCATGGCAGGTTGATGTATATCTTAATGTATTCTAAGTGACTCATTTAAGCAGAGATGTTGTCCTGCAAAATTCTTTTGAAGAACACACCTATATGAGTCTGGTTGTTAAACATCGCAATCTATGAGAGTAGGGTGCTCTCTAGTAAACTCATGAAAGGTCTCGGAGTATGACGCATAGGTTCCACCCACGGGGAAGACCCACGGTAGCCTACTATCGGTCAAGGCTTAGTGTGAAGTAGATTCGCAGAAAACTTGCAGTACAAGGCCCAGTCCACTGTTCAAGTTTCTTACTAGTGTAGCATAGAGTTCTAGGTGGAAATTCAACTTAACAGTCTCCACTGCAGTACCGGTATATAAAACAGTGTTTTGGAACCCAAGGCAAATTTTGTGTGCCTCTCGGATCTGGTGGGGGATTGCTGGAATTTAGTCTATTTTTGGGCCAGCCCAATAGCTATTTCAGAAATTCCTAATAAATCCTAGAGGCCCACGCAGCCCATTCGTGCAAGGCAAGAGGTGGAACTAAAGTTTAGTCCCACATTGCTAGTTTGGTGGGAGTTGGACCTCGTTATAAGGGAGGTTGTTTCCGCACATGTATGAGCATGAGAACAAGAGGGACATCCACGCACGCTCCTCCTCCACCGCCCGCCTCGCCATGCCACGCCTCGTCACGACGCGCCGCGGGTTGCGGGAATGAGTCGATGTCTAAATTTTTGTCACGCACGACTGGTATACGAAAGGTCACACAGAAGTGGAAAATATTTTGCTATAGTGGAGATTGAATGCGAACGGCGCATCCCTTCAGCTGCTGGTTATTCACTTCGTCTCCCTCTCTTCCTTTCCCCTCCTGTCACTCCCTTCGCTCCTCTCCAGAGATACACACCAGAACATCTTCTTTCTCTCGCCATCGAGTTCGAATCTCTGAGCTGCTGCTACGATCTTCCCCATCCCGGCTTGCGGCGTGCACCGCAGGTCGGGACTGTAGGCCTCTGAAACCCCACCTTTTTGAGTCCTGTACGGGACAAGGGTGATAAGGTTTTTGGGGAGCGCTCTGCGCGACTACTGACCGGTTCATCACGGACGCTCCGGACACCGACGACCACTTCCCCAACGACGACTTCTTCCCCGACATCGACAACCTCTTCAACGACATGGCTGGCGAGGACGTCAACCCCAAGACCAATGTTTCCGTATGTTCTCATGCTCTTTCTGTTTGCGGTTCTACCACAGTTTCTTGCTCTAGTGTCTGCTCTAGATAGTTCTAGTTCATATATGCAGATGCTATTTACCTTCTCTCTGTCAGATTGCATGACTTGTTTTATTTCTGCTATAATAGTCATGTTTTATCTAGTATTTTTGTTAATAAAATCATATGGTAAACTGCTCATATTTCCAACATATTTATGTGTTCTAAAATAATGTGTTGCAATTTGGATTCATGTAAAATTTGATAAACAACACTATTTATATAATTCATTATTTTCATATTAATATACTTGTAGGACTTGTTTCCTTGTCAAGTGCTCTCACATTAGTGAACGATAGTATATACTTCATACTTGCTGTGGATGTCATTCAGTGTGCAGTCTGATTCATTAATCTTTGGATCTTGCCTGACGCATTAGTTCTGCCAAAAGTGTTTGACTTTCAGTTAACCAAATGAGTACTCAGAGTTTAGTTGCTACTGTTCCGGTTTAAGCATACGAGTGATGATCAAAGTAATATGCTATGGCAATATATATAACAGATTCAGTGCTGCATATGCTTGTCGTCGGTAAGTGATCCAGCGTGGAGCATAATTAAGGCTGGTTTAATTCAGCGTGGATGTTTGACTGGTTTAATTTCAGTTAAACCGAATGAGCACGCAAATTTTGTTCGAACTATGCATCAGTACACTAGTTTTCTGAACTTCCTGTCCCTCAACACACCTTCTCTGAAGAAATCGACATCTTCTATGAAGAATTTGACATTCTACCAGAAAGACCGACGGCTACTATGCGCTCCACTTGTGAAGGGTGGACGCTCCTCCAAGACCATGGGCTCCTCTGTTCAGTGTCCGACAACAGCTACAGTTGACTGAAGTTTTTTCTTGTTTTGAAAACACAGTTAACTGAAGTTTGACTTATGTAAGCTTCAGTTAACACTTTTTTTTTTGCGGGGGACAGTTAAATCTCTTTCACTGCGTGTAATTTCAGTTCCATCTGTAAATAGCTTCCGTGATTCGTTGATCAGGTTATCATCTTCGTCTCCAAGTATTATTATCTGTAGCTAGTGCTAGAACTAGAACTACACAACTTGGTCGCTCAGATCGTTCCCCATGAACTACACTACTTGTTTACTTTTATGTCCTTCAGTCCTTTGTCGTCGGTAAATATGATTTGGCCAAACCGAATGAACTTCCTGTCTCTGAACATACCTCAAGAAATCGACACCTTCTCTGAAAAATTCAACAGCTACCAGGGAGACGGCTAGGATGAGTTCCAGCTATGAAACATCAACACCTCTATGCTTCTACTTGTTTAGATACATACTTGAGTATATCAATGAAACTATATACTTGTGCTTCTTTCCTTGTCAGTGATATGGCAATAGTAAATGAAACTATATATCCGTTAATCTTTTGTTCTTTTCTGACTCTTCAGTTTTGCCTCAAGTGTTCAGACTGTTTCACTTTCAGTTTAACCAAATGAGTGAGCTTCCTTGCTACTCGTGATCATCCTTCAGCTTAAGCTTACATTTTAGTATTTTACAAGTGATCATCATTGCAAATTCTTATACATATAATTGATCATTCTTTGGTGCATATGCTTGTGGTTGTTTCCTTCTCTATATTGCAGTCCTTAAAGCACAGTCTGATTCGTTAGTAATCTTTTGTTGTTTCCTCTATCCAAATGGCTATTGATGATTTGGGCCGTTGGTTGGGCTATCAGAATTGCATTGGGAAGAGGCCCGTTTCTGAGGCTCTTCCTTCCTCCGGCCCGTGTTGTTCCCTCCAAAACCAACCGACGACCAACCGCAGAAGGAATCTCTCTGCTTCTTGAAATCGATCGGTTGCAGCAGGACGGGAGACGCTCTCCTCTGCCGTCGTCGTCTATATAGCCTCCCTCGCCTCGCCTCGCCTTCCTCCTCTCCCATCCTTTCTCATACGTAGCTTCCTTCCATCCGCCCTCTCCCTCTCCTCTTCAATTGGGCGCACCAGCGGTTCGTGCGAAGCTGTTCGACCGAGGCGAGATGGAGGACAAACGGAAGGGGAAGGCCGTCGCCAACAATGAAGAGCGAAGGCAGCGCCAGCGGCGTGAGCGTGAGGCGAAAGCCGTGGAAGACACTGCGACTTCAGGGCGGACGCCGACTGCAGGCGGCAACGGGGCTTTGCAGGAGCTTCCACGGGTGACGGCGGCGACTACGCCCGCTCTAGGCCCCCCACCCGGCGCCTCTTCCCAGTTCGGTGCGTTCCCTCCCAACCCAAGAAAAGCTCTAAATCCTTTCTCTCTGGTCCGCCCTGCGGTTCTTGGTTCTTCACTGACGACGGAGTTCGATTTCTTGGCTTCTGTTGCGTATTTCTGTTGCAGCAGACAACGGGCGTCCGCAGCACGCGCAGATCGGTAACGCCGGTGCGCCTCAGGGTCACGGCAGTACTGTCATTGATCAGCAGCGCCTCCGCGACCAGCCTTCTTCTTCACGGGCAAGAGCACCAGGATGCACTTGTTGCGGCGGAGCGCCCACCACGCGGGTTGTTCTCAACCTGCCCGTGTGCGAGGCTTGCTACAGGTGGGCTTTTCACGCCGGTGCGCCTCAGCAGCACGCGCAGATCGGCTACGCCGGTGCGCCTCGGGGAGCAGTGCGCAATCCAGGTGCGTTCCCTCCCAAGAAAAAAAAAATCCTTTCTCTCTGTTCCCTGCAGTTCTTGGTTCTTCCCTGACGCCGGAGTTCGATTTCTTGGCTTCTGTTGTGTAATTCTGTTGCAGCCCACAATGGACCTCCGCAGCACGCGCAGATCAGCTGGCCTCCACCCCTCCACACCTTGGCAAAGCCTGCACCGCCACCGGAGCGGCAGTCTTCTTCACGGGCAAGGGAGCAGCAGCTCCAGATCCTGGCTGATGTGATGAGGCTGCACGTGGTCAATAATCTGAAGAACCCTTTCTCGCTCGTCCGGTCCGGCCCGGCGAACCCAGCGCCTCAGCGGCAGTCTTCTTCACCAGGATGCTACAGCAATATCTTCACCGGCAACGGGCCCTTGTTCAGCAGCGCCGGTGCACGTGCACCCCAGGGTCAGGGTCACGGTACTGCCATTGATCAGCAGCGCCAGCTCGAACTCCTCCGCGGCCAGCCTTCTTCTTCACAGGCAAGGGCACCAGGATGCTCTTCTTGCGGAGCGCGCGCCACGCGGGTTGCTCTCAAGATACCCATGTGCGACGCTTGCTACAGGGATGCATTCATGGCCAACGCGCCTCCTCAGCACGCGCGGATCGCCTCCAAGCTTCCGAGTCCAGTCCCCACTCCCAGCAACGTGCATCCGGAGCTCCCAGCAACGCCGGCGCCGAGTCCAGTTCCCACTCCCAGCAACGGCAACCCCGGCCAGCCTTCACCCGCTATGCGGGATTTTCTGGCTCTCATCGAGAGTCCTTCACCGGCGCCGGCAGCAGGGCAGCAGCAGCAGCCTGAGGTCAACCTGGACCTCCGCCTCGCCCAGCCTGGGCAGCAGGATCCACCGCCAGGGCAGCCTGAGTGAAGAATGTCTTCTGAACTCTGGGAGCAGACAGCTTAACTGCTGAGCCTTTTCTGCTTCGCTCTCGTTTTGACAGAACAGAATGATTCCTCTGTGATGTGCCCAAATGTGGCAGTGCATACTTGTAGGACTTGATACTTGAGTAGATCGACAAAACTATATACTTGTAGGACTTGTTTCCTTATCACTTAGTAAATGATACTATATACTTGCTGTGGATGTCATTCAGTGTGCAGTCTGATTCGTTAACCTTTGGCTCTTTTCTGACGCTTTAGTTTTGCCTTGTGTTTAACTGATTTTTGGCTCTTTGAGTTTGATTGATTCACTTTCAGTTTAATCAAATGAGTATCAGAATTTAGTTCCTACTGTTCCAGTTTAAGATTATGAGTGAAGATTCAGACAGGTGATCTTCCCATAAGATTCTTCAACGGCTGTCCTTTTATATTTTTCAGTCCTTTGTCGTCTGTAAATGATTTGGCGTGGAGAATAGGCTGTGGATGCTTTGGTTTCCTGACGCTTTAGTTTTGCCAGATGTGTTTGACTGATTCACTTCCAGTTTAACCAAATGAGTAATCAGAGTTTAGTTGCTACTGTTCTAGTTTAAGCTTACTAGTGATGATCATTGTAAATTCTAGTAATGTGCTATGACCAATATATATAACAGACTCTAGTAATGTGCTTGTCGTCAGTAAGTTATTCGGCATGGAGAATAAGTCTGTGGATGATTTGGTTTTGCCTTGTATGTTTGACTGGTTTAGTTTCAGTTAAACCGAATGAGTGCTTGAAGTATTTAGTTTCAGTTGTCAAGACTCTGTTCTCACTTCCTGTCTCTGAAGTCTGAACACACCTAAAGAAATCGGCATCTTCTATGAAGAATTCAACAGTTACCAGAAAGATGGACGGCTAGGATGTGCTCCACTTGTGTAAGATCAACGCCCCTCGAGGAACAAGGGCTCCCCTGTTCAGTGTGCGACAACGGCTACAGTTGACTGAAGTTCTTTTAAAAAAAAAACAGACAGGTAACTGAAGTCTAACTGATGTAAGCTTCAGTTAACACTTTCTTTTTTGCGGGGGACAGTTAACTGAATTTTATTATCATCAAGCTTCAGTTGACTGTTTATTATCATCAAGGCTTCAGTCATATGCTTGTCGTCGGTTAGTGATCCGGCGTGGAGAATAAGGTCGGGGATGCTTTGATTTCGCCTCGTATGTTTGAATGGTCTAATTTCAGTTAAATCGAATGAGCACTCATATTTTGTTCGTACTATGCGTCAGTACACTAGTTCTCTGAACTTGATGTGGCCAAATGTGGCAATGCATGCATACATACTTTTTTTTTGTGGGAACATGCATACATACTTGAGTCGATCCATGAAACTATGTACTTGTTTCCTTGTCAGTGATCTGACATTAGTAGATGAAACTATATACTTGCTGTGGATGTCATTCAGTGTGCAGTTTGACCCGTTAATCTTTGGTTCTTTTCTAACTCTTCAGTTTTGCCTCAACTGCTTGAATGCTTCATTTTCAGTTTAACCAAATGCTTGAGGTTGTTTCCTTTTTTAGCTTCCACAGTCTGAATCGTTAGTACTCAGCTAAAGCGAATTTTTTAGTTTCAGTTGTCAGGAAACTAGTTCTCTGAACTTCCTGCTGTCTCTGAACATACCTGAAGAAATCGACAGCAACTGAGTATCAAAACGCGAACCGGAACGCTGCCAAGGGAGATGGACAGTTCGGATGCGCTCCAGTTATGAAAGATGAACGGCCCGCGAAGACCAACGGCTCTATTGTTCAGTGTCCGACAATAGCCACAGTTAGAGAGGCACAGCAGCCTCGGCCGGCCTCACTCGTTTCAAGGTCCGCGAAGACCACCGGCAACGTGGCTCCGCAGCCATCGCCACCGCCACCGCCTGGTCTCGGCGGCCCCTGGTCTGATGCTGGTTACGCTGAATGTCCGCTTAAACTGCTTTGCTCTGGTTTGAAGAGGAAGAAGGTGAGGAGTCTCTGATCATAGTTTCACTGATACTCTGCACCTTCTTCCTCTTCATCATCACTGCCGCCGCAGTCTGAAACGAGATTTTTTTTTAGATAATAAAAGCTTCTGTATTCTACTTCCACACAGCCACAGGCAACCGCAAAGCATATTTGATGCCAATTACGGAGGGCAGGCTAGTGAAGAGCTCGTCTCACCTGGGCGCAGAGGTAAACAACACCAGTAAGGTTTACGTCCACCACTTCCTGCCATTGCGCCCGCTTCATCCGCATTAGCAGCGCATCTCACCTGGGCGCCAACTACACCGATATGGAGAGAAGTTCACACCAGGACGGGTGGACACGGTCCGGGCCGGTCCTATTAGAATAAATCCGAGGCCACCATCGATCATCTGAGAACACAGTAATCACACGAGCACGACACCGAGATTTGTTAACGAGATTCACCGATATGGCTACATCTCCGAGGCCTGACCATGGGCGCTCCTCCCCATGACACCGCTACAATACCGCACCCGGTCATCCTGGACACCGACACACGCCGTCGGCTTCCCCTGCGTTCCGGTGCTATTATGTTGGCATAGGTTACATCGTGTGTCTACCCCCGCTATATATGAGAGGCCTAGGATACAAGTGTCCTACTTGGACACGACTCCACATCCTATATAAACACAATACAACTCAGAGTCCAACTGTAACCTACCTTGTACACTATATTCGACACAACTCTAACAAACTCCATCTTGGCGAATATTCTCCACCACCTTGAATTCGTCAATGCGTCAAACTTCCATGTACATTGGACTTGAGTTTATCACATGAGTACCGATGCTACTCTAAAGACTCCATATGACTCCACCTGCAACTTGTAGTCCCTTCTTTTCATGACCACAGTCAACACTCAAGCAAAATTAAGTTCCTCTTACTCTAGTTTGTGCTCCCAACTTCCAGAGTATCCGTTCAACGCAATCACACACCGATCACTGACCTGTGTGAAAGTGAACAACTCACATATTAGGTGTCACACATAAGAGTTACCTGAACTCAACATCACCGCTCTTCCTTGACCGCCTGTCTGAAACTTGAAGGAATTTCACCATTGCTTGTAGTCATCTCGAGTCAAATTCGCAGTTGTCTCACCACATGTATGACCACCAGAGCCCTGGCCCATCTTCATGTCCCGTGCGTACCGCACGCCTCGCCGCTACTACCGCATCGAGCCTCCGCTGTCCCGGATGAGTCTCAAGGGTCGCGAACCCACACCACTCAACCCCCACTTCAGAGTACCATCGGTCATCACTGACCGATGATGAGTTTCACGCTTCCATCAGACCACTGGGCTTCAGTCCGAACTGCATGTCACTCGCTTTTCCCCCTTGCTAAATAGGCTTTGATTCCCTGGATCCTTACACCGTAACCCCTCAATCCAGCTCCACCTTCAACATGACTCCATGGTAGATGATCAGTCCACCCTCGCGCCCCGTCGACATCAAGCTCCGTGTGTACATCACCTTGAATCAACCCCCGCACCATAGTCTTGTCGAAGCCACACAAGCCCTCGGGGTCTGCGCCACGTGTTTCCACGCCCAGAAGTCGGTCATCATCAGCATCACGCTCCTACGTCGTTGTCGCTGATCCCACCACCGTCTTCTGTATCAACCGACTTGCGTCGATCTCGTCAGACTGTCTAGTCCGACCCAGCCAAACCTTGTCCGGCTACATCACACGCTCGAGGCTCCCAAATCATGTTCCGTGAATTTCCGTCCATCACATGATAATTTCATCTTAGCTGACATGACTTCCAGCAACGCCTTAAAGCATCCGTGTTGTGCCAACAATCTTTCACCTTTGTCTGCCATAACCCAAGGTTTTCAGTTCCACGAACTTCTCCATCTCAAACCTGATACCCGATAGTGCCATGGTTCTTCGTACAGCTGACCTTGTGAAAAAATTAACTGAGCTATCCCCGTGACGCTGAAGTACACCAGCAAAACCCACATGGTCTCACCTCCGTGCACTAGTAGCAATCCGCCAAAAAACAATTGGTCTTCACGTGATGGTCACTTGGCTCAAAACTTCCAATGCTAACTTTGCCTTGCCATGACCTTCTGTTGATTCGACACCCTCTGCAACTCGCCGCTGCCAAGGCATCCAAACCAACGAAAAAAATAGCGCGCTATAACGACGCTATAGCGCCGTTATAGCGTATTCAGAAGGAAACGCTATATTTTAGCAAATTCAGCCGCTATGGCGCTATTCACGTAATTAGCGCGCTACAGGGCGTTATAACGTTGTAGCGTGTAGCGTTATAGCGTTCAAATGATGAAAAATATCAGAAAAATAGGGAAGGACTGGTTTATTTTGTGGTTATTGCACGGTAGATGTAGGCTAGGTGCTTAGTGTTGAGAGTTAATATATGTTAAATAGATTGACTATAGTTTGACATTCAGTTTAAAATTTGTGCTTCCTATTTGGCTAGATTATGTCTATCTACGATAGTGTCTTAAGGTACTGAAATACTTTATTTGTGGATATATTTAGCATTTTGTGCAAACGCTATTTTGAAATATAGCACGCTATTAGCGCCGCTATAACTTGTGTAGCATTTTGAGAAGGGGCTCGCTATATTTTGTAGCGCGCTATTTTTTTCGTTGATCCAAACACACAACTGCTTCTTCGTCCTCTAGATCAACACGAACATCATCGCCTCATACTAGCTCATGATACCATTTGTTAGAATAAATCCGAGGCCACCGTCGATCATCCGAGGACACAACAATCACACGAGCACGACACCGAGATTTGTTAACGAGGTTCATCGATATGGCTACATCCCAGGGGCCTGACTATGGGCGCTCCTCCCCATGACACCGCTACAATACCGTTGTTTGGACCGGCCGCCGGCAGGCCGGACCGGACCGGACCGAGGAGGCGAGCGGTCCTGTTTTGGGGGACCGGACCGGCGCCGACGAAGCCCGAGCCAGATCGACTGGACCGAATGGACCGGCCAACAACTACCGGCGTCGATGTGTGCGAGTGCAGCGGCAAGGTGGGCTACATGCATGACTGATGGGACGAAGTGGACGACGTGCGCGAGAAATTAGCTAACAACTGAAACTTGGGCGAAACCAACAAACTGAATTTTATGAACCTGTTGAAACTGAACCAGTCCTAGTCTCTAGTGCATGATCGCACGAGCTTATCTAGATGAGTATGTTACGGAGGTTGTTAGCGTAGTGGCCGCACCTGCATCCTCTTCTTCCCTGTACATTTGTAACACTCGACAGATACATGAACATACAACCTGCTTCTCTCCTATTGCTCCTTCTTACACTGACGAAACTGAAGTGCGTGAGAAATCCCGACGAGCACAGAGGGACTCCTCGAACAGCAGCGGTGGCTTCACCTTCAGAGCTTTCGGATCATGCCCGGTTATTCCTGGTCGTTCCGGCGACGCGTTTTCATACCTGGGACAGCCGGTAGCCGGTGTACGTGCTGTCGCCATGGCAGGATTGGTGCCAGGTTTGGGGTCGACTCCATGGTCGAGAACTTCAGATCGGCGCCGGTGCACGCACGGCAGCGATGGCGAGCGGCGCCAAGAGGCTATGGCGCACTGGAAAATGTGGAAGGGATGAGAGGGGAAGCTCGGGGACATGATGGTTCACACGGGGGCTGCCGGTGGCCACGAAGACGAGGCACGGCAGCGGCGGTGACTACGTTTTCTCGGTCCGACCGAGCGGCTCGGTTAAAGACCGGACCGGACCGACAGTTTCTCAGGCCAAAAATTGCAGCCTGCTGGACTGACCAGTTTTCCTACCGGTCCTGGACCGTACGGTCCGGTTTTTAACGGGCCACAAGCGGGCTTTTGGTTTTTAACGGGCCACAAGTGGGCAGAAAAGCTTGCTCGTGCCCTCCACCCAAGAGGGGCTTCGGTGCAGAAAATAATCCTAGCTTCTGCCAAACAGAGGATGAGGATACAGACCTCACAAGTTCACTGACGGAGTCGTATATATGTGGCTGAGCTTCATCTGACACTGATGGAACTAGATAATTAAAAACAGGTGGCAACACCATCCCATCTGTGTAGGATGCCGCTGCCCTGGAGAAACACTAATCACGCCAGACCGAAGGCCCGACGATCGACACCATTCTCTGACTTGGTGGTGCCACTCCCAGGAAGGCATCGACTCGGCGCCACTCCAAGGGAAAATCATGCATATCCGAGTACCCATCTTTGTCCAAGTGGATTTATGTTGTGATGCGTACGTCCGACGGATTATGACCTGTTGATGTTTTGGTACTTTTATAAGCGGTTCACTTCGTGGTAGTTATCCTCATCACTATGGTCCAATTGTTGCCCAACATTGAGAATAAGGCCCTTCTTCGCGATTGGAGTGCTAGTTCAAGGAGGCGTAGTCATCAATTACCATACAAAAACAATACTGTTTACTTCCATACATCTACTATACCACATGCATATAGTCCTTTTAATCTCAGTGCTAGTCAGTTACTAGTATTGCGGAGTGAAAAATAATCAATTGAGGTTGCTCATCATCAAACATCAAAATGTGCAGTGGTGCAGGTTTGACAAACTCACAGGAATGCATTAATCATTTTATGTCAATCAGTCAGTGATAACTAATTTATGAATATTTTCCACCCAGGGCATCTCCTATTATTGTTTGACATAAATATTCTTGCATATCAACTTGTATAAAAAACATTCTTTTCTAACCAGAAGATAGAGTCCTTTATACATAAGTAGTTTATTAAAAAAAAGAGTCAAAAACCATGACGTGAGGTGGTGACTCTGAATGCAAGCAAGGACCAGTGCGCTCAGTGGACATAAAAACACCCCAAAAGGAAAAAAAGGAACAGCCGAAATGCAAAGTGAAAAGACCGAGAAAAGACAATAGGATAAGCAAAGAACATATACATGCTATAGGTGTAACGATCAGCCTAGGATCTTTCGCTCTCATGGAATCAAATGTTCAACAAAGGTTGCACACAAGAATGAAATTTTGGCAAAAGATTAACAGCAAGTGTTACGAAGTTGGAGAGAAATAAAAGGTTCAGTTTTGGACGGGTTGATTAGGAGAACTTTTACAACATGTCGGCATCCACATCACTTCAGGATTTACCTAACAACTCTTAGATGCGTCTAACATTGGACTGATCATCCATATGACGACTTGGTATGCGAAACTTAGCCGATCTACCTTTTGTAGCTGCTCATGCTTTACGACGCTTTGTTCTCCTCTCCAATTCGTCCACTATGAAAGATGGACAAGTCTTCTTGAGATCCTTTAAGCGTTGCTTAGCCACCAGAGCATCCATGAAATTTGATAATTCGATAAATTGAAGGCATCCTTAAGCTCGTGGCAGTTATGTTGGCCAGCTAAAGCCAATGTGATTGCCACGGTGTCCTTGTTCAGATCCTCGCAAAGGATGCTTTGGCAAACCAGC
This sequence comes from Aegilops tauschii subsp. strangulata, assembly GCF_002575655.3. Lineage (NCBI taxonomy): Eukaryota > Viridiplantae > Streptophyta > Magnoliopsida > Poales > Poaceae > Aegilops > Aegilops tauschii. The sequence continues at coordinate 532,342,613 of NC_053039.3, forward strand.
TTGAGCCTATCCACTGCATATCTATCCGCAGCCACTAGTAAAAGCCAGACCATCTCGGTATCCTCACCACTAGGCAAAGAGTCCGTATAGATGAAATGGAGCAAGGCCTTGAAAACATCAGGTTGCATGTCCTTGATGGTTATGCATTGTCCCGGCCTCGCCTCCTGCATCGGCCCATGAGCTCCGCTTCGAAAACAGGCGACCGCATAGCGAGAACAAACCTATGCGCTTCAATGGTCTCTCCTCCGACAATGAAACCGACATCAAATCCCTTCTTCTCTTCAAGCAGCTTGGCAACATCCTCAGTCATGCCAGCTGGCGGCATGCTGATTTTAGGGAATGATTTTGTTTCGGTAACATGTGGCTTCTTGAAAACAGTGCCGACGCATTCGATCGTCAGGCGGTCATCCCTAAGGTACGCGGATCCCTCGATCTCGCTGTGCCTTATGAAACATGGAGTATGTGGACAAAACATAGTAATATCAGCAGGATCAAAAATCCTAGGTTCTGTTTTATGCATTGAAGATGAGAATCCGGTGTACTGGTCCACCAGCCTTATGTCGCAGGACGCCCGGACCTTAGTTTCGTTGCTCAAAGCACGACAAAAACTGTGATGTAATCTAGGCCATGTCCATCAAACCCGTCCGGGTAGAAGAAGATTTCCCAATCGTGGCCGCCGACGGAGAAAATTCCGGACCGTATGTAGCTGTCGACTTCGTGGCCCATGCCCTTGTGCTTGCTGTAACCAAAGATATCAAACACATGTATGCCTTGAGCCTCCTCAAGTGGGGTGCACATAGACACCGTTTTACACGTCTTCATCTCGTGACCACGAGGATATTAGTGAAGTCCGGACTCGTCGCGTAGGTCGATGATGCACTCGCGTCTGGATCGATTACTTTCGGATCAGATCAGAAGACGCCCGAGCACACAACAAGTCAGTACTCCAGTATGTAGGAAGCTAGCAAGCTGCTGCTTCCGCCAAAGTCCCACGTAGGGTGCTAGCTCACAAGCGTAGAGCCGCCGGCTTGATGCGTATATGTACGCACGAGCAGCCGAGTTCCGACGAGAAACGCACGAGATACAGGAGCACGATCGAGTTGATGGCAAAAGGCTCGTGTTGAGCACTCGAGCCTTCGTATCTTTTCTTTCTTTGATTGATGATCTATCTACGTAGTACAGAGCTGATTCGGCTAAAGCTACAGGTCCGTACCGGACAGGGACACCTAATCGTGATTATTTCCAATAGAGGCCGGAGCAGGGGCGGAGCCAGCGTATAATTTGTCTCCTATGTATATATGTATTTGGTGTCGTGAATCCACTGAAAAAGGCCGATCTGGATGATTCTAATAGGATGTTAATCTCTTATAATAAAGCTCCCAACATTCGATGCAAAAAAAAAGGCATCAGCCTTAGGAGGTGCACGTTGTTCGCCATCATAGCAAATCAGCTCAATGGTGGTAATAGATAGAATTTGCCAGAGGCTCAAAGGGTGGAAGGAAAAATTTCTCTCTATACAGGGTAAGGAAATTCTATTGAAATCAGTGGCCCAGGCAATTCCATCGTATGCTATGTCAGTGTTTAAACTCCCTAAAGGAATTTGCAAAACTATAACTGATGAGATTGCTGGCTTTTGGTGGGGAGATGGAGAAGAGAAGAAGAAAATGCATTGGTTTGCGTGGTGGAAGATGTGTGTACCGAAGAAGAAAGGGGGCTTAGGATTTAGAGACCTTCACAGTTTTAACCTTGCTTTACTAGCAAAACAGTGTTGGCGACTAATCCAGAACCCGGACTCTCTCTGTGCACGTGTACTAAGCGCAAAGTATTATCCAGAGGGGAATATTCTGAAGGCAGGCCCAAAGAAAGGCTCGTCGTTCACCTGGCAGAGTATTGTTGCAGGGATTCAAACCTTCAAAACGGGATGCATATGGTGTGTGGGCACAGGAGCGCAAATAGATATATGGCAGGATCCATGGATCCCATCGAGCCCCTCGAGGAAAGTGATTACCCCCCGAGGAACGATCATGCTAAGATACGTGGAGGAACTGATAGATCCACACAACAGGCAATTGGACGAAGCCCTAATCAGAGATGTTTTCTCTCCCGTTGATGCATATAGGATCCTACAAATACCTCTTAATGTTCAGGCCATGGAGGATTTTATAGCATGGAATTACACGAGATCAGGGACATTTTCTGTCCGGTCAACTTACCATAGAGAGTTTGAACACTGTATGGCATCGCCTTGCGAGATCAGATGGGCAAGGGAATACTCAGGAGGATACAATATGGCAAGAAGTGTGGAATCTTAAAATCCCTGGGAAGATAAAATATTTTGCTTGGAAGGCACTAAATGGATCGCTACCCTGTTATGGAATTCTGGCCAACAGACATATCCCGTTAATCCCACAGTGCCCGTTCTGCTCAGTGGGGTTGGAAGACATCCAGCACTGCCTGTTTACATGCAGGAGAGTGCAAGAACTATGGACAGACTTGGGGGTTCATAACACCATATTGGAGGCAGTTAGGCAGGACCGATCAGGATCAGTTACTATACAGATTCTCACTCGGGTACAGAGTGTATGTGAGGAACTGCCCAGGGCCGAATTAATTCTTGTGGCATCCTGGTATCTCTGGTGGCAGAGGCGCCAATATGTGAGAGGAGAAGAGATCCAAGCAGCTGATAAAACGGCCATATCAATAAGAGCGTTATCTACAATTTCCTCCGTGCGTACTCAAGCAAACTTGTGGAGAGGAAGCATGATCATATGTGGAAACGCCCGACTAGTGATGTAATAAAAGTGAATGTGGATGCAGCTTTCCTTCCTGACACTCTTTCAGAAGCAACAGGAGCTTTTGCTCGGGACAGCCGAGGGAACTTCATAGCAGCAGCCACATGGTATCTTCGTCAAATCACTAGCGTTGACACAGCTGAAACCTTGGCGATACGCAATGGTCTATATTTGGCTGGCAGGATCGGATGCAATAAAGTACAAGTGGAGTCTGATAACAGCTTTGTGGTGCAATCCTTGCAGTACCCAAATTCATATACGGGACCAAATGTAGCAACAACCTTTTCTATTATGAACAAAAGTGTAACACCAGCCTGGTTGTCAGAAATTAACTATAGTTAAAACCCACTAAATATGGTTGGATATAAATTAGAAAAGAAAACTTGTTTGTTTAAGAAATTAAAGCATGATTAAGAAGTTCCCTTATCTCTAATTGATGTGATCTCTACCACAGCAAGGCTTCTATGTCTGAATATTGAATATACAGTGTTTTACAGAGAGTTTATGTCAGAAACTGGTTCCCTAATTTTCTGATACTCCACCCACGTAAATATCGGGACTTGTAGCAAAGATATATATGTAGCACAACAAATAGCTCTCAAACTTGATAGATGCTTACCAAGGGACAAATGGGCAATGTCTTCACTTCTCTTGGCAGCATGAACATTCTTCGTATACAATATGTCTGTTTTGGATGCTTGCATCGTGGCTCCACCAATGGACACCCTACGGTTTACACCACCCATCGAGTGTCTAGGCGCCTTCTTTATACTTTGAGGCTTGGATGGACTTGGTTTTGAACCGTAGAGAGTTGAACACCGACCGTCCTTCTGCCCACCCCTCTGCCTCGAGGTGGATGCTGACTGCCCTCCATCCCTAGCCGATGAGAGAGAGTGGAGATGAGAAGCTAAGATGGGGTGAAGACGGTGGTGGATAGTATGTAAACAAACATTGCAAGTAATAGTATGAGAAATAATTGTAAAGAAAAAGGACAACCAAAAATCAATTTACCCGCACTTTACCAAATTTGGCAAAATACTCTTTGAAGTCCTCCCTTAAAACTATTTCTTTATGAAGCTTGTATGAAGCAGAATCTACATGATTCTATTCTGCAAGAGACACCACTCTTAAGGGAAATAAAATAAAATAGGAACTTAAGAGGTCATCAGGCAAGACATAAGAAAATAATGACTACCATGCAGCAAAAATAGCATCAAGACCAGGTGCGAGTTCACACACCCTTATGATGATCTGGTATAGTTCCTAGGGCTGAAATTAGGGAGGAAATTGCAGTAACATTAAACCTGAGCGTGCTTACCAATGAGGCGTTGATACAAACTGGATTCTGTCCTGGGCATCTCACTCTTCCAATAAGAAACGTAAAACCAACCTAGAATAGCATATCCGCATAGTCAGGGTAAGACCGGAATCCAAATGCAAGAGGATCAGCACATAACTTTATGCCCAAAAACAAACATGTCATCATTCTGTTGTTAGTATCAACTATGTGCAGATTATCATACAAGATTTCCATTACCCTGAACATTAGTACAAGAGACGAAAAGGAAACCTATAAACTAAGATTTCTAAAATAAACAGAAGAAGCTACTACTGTGCATCATATCCCACAATTAATTCATGATGCTAGCGAAGCTGTACAAGAGCCCAAAAAGAAACCTATAGTATTAAGTGCAGACTTCATCTGAATAGCCTTGCTTGTTCTGTTGGAAATATGCCCTAGAGGCAATAATAAATGGTTATTATTATATTTCTTTGTTCATGGTAATTGTCTATTATTCATGCTATAATTGTATTGTCCGGAAATCGTAATACATGTGTGAATACATAGACCACAATGTGTCCCTAGTAAGCCTCTAGTTAACTAGCTCGTTGATCAACAGATAGTCATGGTTTCCTGACTATGGACATTGGATGTCATTGATAACGGGATCACATCATTAGGAGAATGATGTGATGGACAAGACCCAATCCTAAGCATAGCATAAAAGATCGTGTAGTTTCGTTTGCTAGAGCTTTTCCAATGTCAAGTATCTTTTCCTTAGACCATGAGATCGTGCAACTCCCGGATACCGTAGGAGTGCTTTGGGTGTGCCAAACGTCACAACGTAACTGGGTGACTACAAAGGTGCACTACGGGTATCTCCGAAAGTGTCTGTTGGGTTGGCACAGATCGAGGCTGGGATTTGTCACTCCGTGTGACGGAGAGGTATCTCTGGGCCCACTCGGTAATGCATCATCATAATGAGCTCTATGTGACTAAGGCGTTAGTCACGGGATCATGCATTGCGGTACGAGTAAAGAGACTTGCCGGTAACGAGATTGAACAAGGTATTGGGATACCGACGATCGAATCTCGGGCAAGTAACATACCGATTGACAAAGGGAATTGCATACGGGATGGATTGAATCCTCGACATCGTGGTTCATCCTTTGAGATCATCGTGGAACATGTGGGAGCCAACATGGGTATCCAGATCCCGCTGTTGGTTATTGATCGGAGAGGCTTCTCGGTCATGTCTGCATGTCTCCCGAACCCGTAGGGTCTACACACTTAAGGTTCGGTGACGCTAGGGTTGTAGAGATATATGTATGCGGAAACCCGAAAGTTGTTCGGAGTCCCGGATGAGATCCCGGATGTCACGAGGAGTTCCGGAATGGTTCGGAGGTAAAGAATTATATATAGGAAGTCAAGTTTCGGCCACCGGGAAAGTTTCGGGGGTTACCGGTATTGTACCGGGACCACCGGAAGGGTCCCGGGGGTCCACCGGGTGGGGCCACCTATCCCGGAGGGCCCCGTGGGCTGAAGTGGGAAGGGAACCAGCCCCTAGTGGGCTGGGCGCCCCCCCCATGGGCCTCCCCCCATGCGCCTAGGGTTGGGAACCCTAGGGTGGGGGGCTTCCCACTTGCCTTGGGGGGCAAGTCACCCCCCCTGGCCGCCGCCCCCCACCCTAGATGGGTTTGGTCGGCGCCCCCCCTCCCAAGGGGGCCTATATAAAGGGGGGGAGGGAGGGCAGCAACACTACTGCCTTGGGCGCCTCCCTCCTCCCCTGCAACACCTCTCTCTCTCGTATAAGCTCGGCGAAGCCCTGCCGGCATACTGCTACATCCACCACCACGCCGTCGTGCTGCTGGATCTCCATCAACCTCTCCTTCCCCCTTGCTGGATCAAGAAGGAGGAGACGTCGCTGCACCGTACGTGTGTTGAACGCGGAGGTGCCGTCCGTTCGGCACTCGGTCATCGGTGATTTGGATCACGGCGAGTACGACTCCGTCATCCACGTTCATTGGAACGCTTCCGCTCGCGATCTACAAGGGTATGTAGATGCACTCCTTTCCCCTCGTTGCTAGTATACTCCATAGATGCATCTTGGTGAACGTAGGAAAATTTTAAATTATGCTACGATTCCCAACAGTGGCATCATGAGCCAGGCCTATGCGTAGTTACTATGCACGAGTAGAACACAAAGCAGTTGTGGGCGTTGAGTTTGCCAATTCTTCTTGCCGCTACTAGTCGTTTCTTGTTTCGGCAGCATTGTAGGATGAAGCGGCCCGGACCGACCTTACACGTACGCTTACGTGAGACAGGTTCCACCGGCTGACATGCACTAGTTGCATAAGGTGGCTAGCGGGTGTCTGTCTCTCCTACTTTAGTCGGAACGGATTCGATGAAAAGGGTCCTTATGAAGGGTAAATAGAAATTGGCAAATCACGTTGTGGTCATACGTAGGTAAGAAAACGTTCTTGCTAGAAACCTACAAACCACGTAAAAACTTGCAACAACAATTAGAGGACGTCTAACTTGTTTTTGCAGCAAGTGCTATGTGATGTGATATGGCCAGAAGATGTGATGAATGATATATGTGATGTATGAGATTGATCATATTCTTATAATAGGAATCACGACTTGCATGTCGATGAGTATGACAACCGGCAGGAGCCATAGGAGTTGCCTTTATTATTTTGTATGACCTGCGTGTCATTGAATAACGCCATGTAATTTACTTTACTTTGTTGCTAAACGCGTTAGCCATAGAAGTAGAAGTAATCGTTGGCGTGACGACTTCATGAAGACACAATGATGGAGATCATGATGATGGAGATCATGGTGTCATGCCGGTGATGAAGATGATCATGGTGCCCCAAAGATGGAGATCAAAGGAGCATAATGATATTGGCCATATCATGTCACTATTTGATTGCATGTGATGTTTATCATGTTTTTGCATCTTATTTTCTTAGAACGACGGTAGTAAGTAAGATGATCCCTCATATTAATTTCAAGAAAGTGTTCACCCTAACTGTGCACCGTTGCGAAGGTTCGTTGTTTCGAAGCACCACGTGATGATCGGGTGTGATAGATTCTAACGTTCGAATACAACGGGTGTTGACGAGCCTAGCATGTACAGACATGGCCTCGGAACACACGCAATACACTTAGGTTGACTTGACGAGCCTAGCATGTACAGACATGGCCTCAGAACACGGAGGACCGAAAGGTCAAGCATGAGTCGTATAGAAGATACGATCAACATGAAGATGTTCACCGATCTTGACTAGTCCGTCTCACGTGATGATCGGACACGGCCTAGTTAACTCGGATCATGTTTCACTTAGATGACTAGAGGGATGTCTATCTAAGTGGGAATTCATTAAATAATTTGATTAGATGAACTTAATTATCATGAACTTAGTCTAAAATCTTTACACTATGTCTTGTAGATCAAATGGCCAACGTTGTCCTCAATTTCAACGCGTTCCTAGAGAAAACCAAGCTGAAAGATGATGGCAGCAACTATACGGACTGGGTCCGGAACCTGAGGATCATCCTCATAGTAGCCAAGAAAGATTATGTCTTAGAAGCATCGCTAGGTGAAGCACCAATCCCTGAGAACCAAGACGTTATGAACGCTTGGCAATCACGTGCTGATGATTACTCCCTCGTTCAGTGCGGCATGCTTTACAGCTTAGAACCGGGTCTCCAAAAGCGTTTTGAGAAACATGGAGCATATGAGATGTTCGAGGAGCTGAAACTGGTTTTTCAAGCTCATGCCCGGGTCGAGAGATATGATGTCTCCGACAAGTTCTTCAGCTGTAAAATGGAGGAGAATAGTTCTGTTAGTGAGCATATACTTAGAATGTCTGGGTTACACAACCGCTTATCCCAGCTGGGAGTTAATCTCCCGGATGACGCGGTCATTGACAGAATCCTCCAGTCGCTTCCACCAAGCTACAAGAGCTTTGTGATGAACTACAATATGCAGGGGATGGAAAAGACCATTCCTGAGGTATATTCAATGCTGAAATCAGCGGAAGGGGAGATCAGAAAAGAACATCAAGTGTTGATGGTGAATAAAACCACTAAGTTCAAGAAGGGCAAGGGTAAGAAGAACTTCAAGAAGGACGGCAAGGGAGTTGCCGCGCCCGGTAAGCCAGTTACTGGGAAGAAGTCAAAGAATGGACCCAAGCCCGAGACTGAGTGCTTTTATTGCAAGGGAAGTGGTCACTGGAAGCGGAACTGCCCCAAATACTTAGCGGACAAGAAGAAGGCCGGCAACACCAAAGGTATATGTGATATACATGTAATTGATGTGTACCTTACCAGTACTCGTAGTAGCTCCTGGGTATTTGATACCGGTGCGGTTGCTCATATTTGTAACTCAAAACAGGAACTACGGAATAAACGGAGACTGGCGAAGGACGAGGTGACGATGCGCGTCGGGAATGGTTCCAAGGTCGATGTGATCGCCGTCGGCACGCTACCTCTGCATCTACCCACGGGATTAGTTTTAAACCTCAATAATTGTTATTTAGTGCCAGCTTTGAGCATGAACATTGTATCTGGATCTCGTTTAATTCGAGATGGCCACTCATTTAAATCCGAGAATAATGGTTGTTCTATTTATTTGAGAGATATGTTTTATGGTCATGCCCCGCTGGTCAATGGTTTATTTTTGATGAATCTCGAACGTGATGTTACACATATTCATAGTGTGAATACCAAAAGATGTAAAGTTGATAACGATAGTCCCACATACTTGTGGCACTGCCGCCTTGGTCACATTGGTGTCAAGCGCATGAAGAAGCTCCATGCAGATGGACTTTTGGAGTCTCTTGATTACGAATCATTTGACACGTGCGAACCATGCCTCATGGGTAAGATGACCAAGACTCCGTTCTCCGGAACAATGGAGCGAGCGACCAACTTATTGGAAATCATACATACCGATGTGTGCGGTCCAATGAGTGTTGAGGCTCGCGGAGGATATCGTTATGTTCTCACTCTCACTGATGACTTAAGTAGATATGGGTATGTCTACCTAATGAAACACAAGTCTGAAACCTTTGAAAAGTTCAAGGAATTTCAGAGTGAGGTTGAGAATCAACGTGACAGGAAAATAAAATTCTTACGATCAGATCGTGGTGGAGAATATTTAAGTCACGAATTTGGTACACACTTAAGAAAATGTGGAATAGTTTCACAACTCACGCCGCCTGGAACACCTCAGAGAAACGGTGTGTCCGAACGTCGTAATCGCACTCTATTGGCTATGGTGCGATCTATGATGTCTCTTACCGATTTAGCGCTCTCATTTTGGGGCTATGCTTTAGAGACTACCGCATTCACTTTTAATAGGGCACCGTCAAAATCCGTTGAGACGACACCGTATGAATTATGGTTTGGAAAGAAACCTAAGCTGTCGTTTCTAAAAGTTTGGGGATGCGATGCTTATGTCAAGAAACTTCAACCTGAAAAGCTCGAACCCAAGTCAGAAAAATGCGTCTTCATAGGATACCCCAAGGAAACTATTGGGTATACCTTCTACCTCAGATCCGAAGGCAAGATCTTCGTTGCCAAGAACGGGTCCTTTCTAGAGAAGGAGTTTCTCTCGAAAGAATTGAGTGGGAGGAAAGTGGAACTTGATGAGGTGATAGTCACCCCTTCCGAACCAGAAAGTAGCGCAGCGCGGGAAGATGTTCCTGTGGTGCCTACACCGACAGGAGAGGAAGTTAATGATGATGATCATGAAGCTTCGGATCAAGTTACTACTGAACCTCGTAGGTCCACAAGGACACGTTCCGCACCAGAGTGGTACGGCAACCCTGTCCTAGAAATCATGTTGTTAGACAACGGTGAACCTTCGAACTATGAAGAAGCGATGGCGGGCCCGGATTCCGACAAATGGCTAGAAGCCATGAAATCCGAGATAGGATCCATGTATGAAAACGAAGTATGGACTTTGACTGACTTGCCCGGTGATCGGCGAGCCATAGAAAACAAATGGATCTTTAAGAAGAAGACGGACGTGGATGGTAATGTGACCATCTACAAAGCTCGACTTGTCGCTAAGGGTTATCGACAAGTTCAAGGGGTTGACTACGATGAGACTTTCTCACCCGTAGCGAAGCTGAAGTCCGTCCGAATCATGTTAGCAATTGCCGCATACTATGATTATGAGATATGGCAGATGGACGTCAAAACGGCATTCCTTAACGGCTTCCTTAAGGAAGAGTTGTATATGATGCAGCCGGAAGGTTTTGTCGATCCTAAGAATGCTAACAAAGTATGCAAGCTCCAGGGCTCAATCTATGGGCTGGTGCAAGCATCTCGGAGTTGGAACATTCGCTTTGATGAGATGATCAAAGCGTTTGGGTTTACACAGACTTATGGAGAAACCTGTGTTTACAAGAAAGTGAGTGGGAGCTCTGTAGCATTTCTCATATTATATGTAGATGACATATTATTGATGGGAAATGATATAGAATTCTTGGAAAGTATAAAGGCCTATTTGAATAAGTGTTTTTCAATGAAGGACCTTGGAGAAGCTGCTTATATATTAGGCATCAAGATCTATAGAGATAGATCAAGACGCCTCATTGGTCTTTCACAGAGTACATACCTTGACAAGATATTGAAGAAGTTCAATATGGATCAGTCCAAGAAGGGGTTCTTGCCTCTATTGCAAGGTGTGCAATTGAGCACGGCTCAATACCCGACCACGGCAGAAGATATAGAAAAGATGAGTGTCATCCCCTATGCCTCGGCCATAGGGTCTATTATGTATGCCATGCTGTGTACCAGACCTGATGTAAACCTTGCCATAAGTTTGGTAGGAAGGTACCAAAGTAATCCCGGCATGGAACACTGGACAGCGGTCAAGAATATCCTGAAGTACCTGAAGAGGACTAAGGATATGTTTCTCGTTTATGGAGGTGACGAAGAGCTCGTCGTAAAGGGTTACGTCGACGCTAGCTTCGACACAGATCTGGATGACTCAAAGTCACAAACCGGATACGTGTATATTTTGAATGGAGGAGCAGTAAGCTGGTGCAGTTGCAAGCAAAGCGTCGTGGCGGGATCTACATGTGAAGCGGAGTACATGGCAGCCTCGGAGGCAGCACAGGAAGCAGTCTGGATGAAGGAGTTCATTACCGACCTAGGGGTGATTCCCAATGCGTCGGGCCCGATGACTCTCTTTTGTGACAACACTGGAGCTATTGCCCTTGCAAAGGAGCCCAGATTTCATAGGAAGACCAGGCATATCAAGCGTCGCTTCAACTCCATTCGTGAAAGTGTTCAAAATGGAGACATAGATATTTGTAAAGTACATACGGACCTGAATGTAGCAGATCCGTTGACTAAACCTCTCCCTAGGGCAAAACATGATCAACACCAGGACGCAATGGGTGTTCGATTCATCACAATGTAACTAGATTATTGACTCTAGTGCAAGTGGGAGACTGTTGGAAATATGCCCTAGAGGCAATAATAAATGGTTATTATTATATTTCTTTGTTCATGGTAATTGTCTATTATTCATGCTATAATTGTATTGTCCGGAAATCGTAATACATGTGTGAATACATAGACCACAATGTGTCCCTAGTAAGCCTCTAGTTAACTAGCTCGTTGATCAACAGATAGTCATGGTTTCCTGACTATGGACATTGGATGTCATTGATAACGGGATCACATCATTAGGAGAATGATGTGATGGACAAGACCCAATCCTAAGCATAGCATAAAAGATCGTGTAGTTTCGTTTGCTAGAGCTTTTCCAATGTCAAGTATCTTTTCCTTAGACCATGAGATCGTGCAACTCCCGGATACCGTAGGAGTGCTTTGGGTGTGCCAAACGTCACAACGTAACTGGGTGACTACAAAGGTGCACTACGGGTATCTCCGAAAGTGTCTGTTGGGTTGGCATAGATCGAGGCTGGGATTTGTCACTCCGTGTGACGGAGAGGTATCTCTGGGCCCACTCGGTAATGCATCATCATAATGAGCTCTATGTGACTAAGGCGTTAGTCACGGGATCATGCATTGCGGTACGAGTAAAGAGACTTGCCGGTAACGAGATTGAACAAGGTATTGGGATACCGACGATCGAATCTCGGGCAAGTAACATACCGATTGACAAAGGGAATTGCATACGGGATTGATTGAATCCTCGACATCATGTTTCATCCGATGAGATCATCGTGGAACATGTGGGAGCCAACATGGGTATCCAGATCCCGCTGTTGGTTATTGATCGGAGAGGCTTCTCGGTCATGTCTGCATGTCTCCCGAACCCGTAGGGTCTACACACTTAAGGTTCGGTGACGCTAGGGTTGTAGAGATATGTATGTGGAAACCCGAAAGTTGTTCGGAGTCCCGGATGAGATCCCGGACGTCACGAGGAGTTCCGGAATGGTCCGGAGGTAAAGAATTATATATAGGAAGTCAAGTTTCGGCCACCGAGAAAGTTTCGGGGGTTACCGGTATTGTACCGGGACCACCGGAAGGGTCCCGGGGGTCCACCGGGTGGGGCCACCTATCCCGGAGGGCCCCGTGGGCTGAAGTGGGAAGGGAACCAGCCCCTAGTGGGCTGGGCGCCCCCCATGGGCCTCCCCCCATGCGCCTAGGGTTGGGAACCCTAGGGTGGGGGGCTTCCCACTTGCCTTGGGGGGCAAGTCACCCCCCTGGCCGCCGCCCCCCCACCCTAGATGGGTTTGGTCGGCGCCCCCCCCCTCCCAAGGGGGCCTATATAAAGGGAGGGGGAGGGAGGGCAGCAACACTACTGCCTTGGGCACCTCCCTCCTCCCCTGCAACACCTCTCTCTCTCGTATAAGCTCGGCGAAGCCCTGCCGGCATACTGCTACATCCACCACCACGCCGTCGTGCTGCTGGATCTCCATCAACCTCTCCTTCCCCCTTGCTGGATCAAGAAGGAGGAGACGTCGCTGCACCGTACGTGTGTTGAACGCGGAGGTGCCGTCCGTTCGGCACTCGGTCATCGGTGATTTGGATCACGGCGAGTACGACTCCGTCATCCACGTTCATTGGAACGCTTCCGCTCGCGATCTACAAGGGTATGTAGATGCACTCCTTTCCCCTCGTTGCTAGTATACTCCATAGATGCATCTTGGTGAACGTAGGAAAATTTTAAATTATGCTACGATTCCCAACATGTTCAGTGTTCCTAGTTATTGTGCGGACTTTAATCCTAATTTAACCGACCTCATCTGGGTCTCGAATCAAATGTACCACAGCTCAAAGAGCCGCAAATCTGAAGATATACTAATAAAGAGCCGCAGTTTTCTTTGCTTTAGTCTTCCGCCCTAAAATATAAAGCGCCCATTCAACCTGCAGGTTGTAGTTTCAAGTAATCACAAGGCAAAACAAGCACAAGAAAGTAGCCTGAACCCTACAAGCCAATTGTTTTCCTCACTTCTGAACCCACACTATGTTGGAGAATGTTCCGCATCACGAGTGCAGACGTATCAAACGGACCAGTCCAAACTCTAAGCATCAAAAAATTCAGTTTTGAACAATAGAACTCAAACGAAACAAAGCCGCGAGAAACCCAACGGTGCAGCCAGGAGCAAATCAAGAATCTCTAGGTGGTCGTTTTGAACACATACATACAAATAATAATGGCAGATTGATGATAAGCTACAAGCACCACTACAATTTGTACGCACTGCTTGGGTATCCTGCAAATAAAACAGAGGTAATAAATTCCTTATAGCTAATCACGTGAATATAGCAAATTGATTACCTGTGGTTTGATTCCATGTACTCTATCCAAAATAGATCAAATCTGCAGGACATCCTAGGCTATGAGTGGTCAGCTCTAGATGCTGTTGCTTGTGCTTTTGCACCAAAGGGGCCTGAAGAGCCCCATTGAAAGATCATGGATGTCGCCTAGGGGGGGGTGAATAGGCACTTTAAAATAATTACGGTTGAGGCTTGAACAAATGCGGAATAAACCTAGCGGTTAATTTGACAAGCACAAAACCTACAACAACTAGGCTCACCTATGTGCACCAACAACTTATGCTAAGCAAGATAAACAACTAAGTGATAACAAGATATATGACAAGAAACAATATGGCTATCACAAAGTAAAGTGCATAAGTAAGGGTTCGGGTAAGAGATAATCGAGGCACGCGGAGACGACGATGTATCCCGAAGTTCACACCCTTGCGGATGCTAATCTCCGTTTGGAGCGGTGTGGAGGCACAATGCTCCCCAAGAAGCCACTAGGGCCACCGTAATCTCCTCACGCCCTCGCACAATGCAAGATGCCGTGATTCCACTAAGGGACCCTTGAGGGCGGTCACCGAACCCGTACAAATGGCAACCCTTGGGGGCAGTCACCGAACCCGTACACTTTGGCAACCCTTGGGGGCGGTCACCGGAACCCGTCAAATTGCTCGGGACGATCTCCACAACCTAATTGGAGACCCCGACGCTTGCCCGGAGCTTTACACCACAATGATTGAGCTCCGAACACCACCAACCGTCTAGGGCGCCCAAGCACCCAAGAGGAACAAGCTCAAGGGCACCAAGCACCCAAGAGTAATAAGCTTCTCAACTTGTAACTTCCACGTATCACTGTGGAGAACTCAAACTGATGCACCAAATGCAATGGCAAGGGCACACGGAGTGCCCAAGTCCTTCTCTCTCAAATCCCACCGAAGCAACTAATGCTAGGGAGGAAAAAGAGAGGAAGAACAAGAAGGAGAACACCAAGAACTCCAAGATCTAGATCCAAGGAGTTCCCCTCACAAAGAGGAGAAAGTGATTGGTGGAAATGTGGATCTAGATCTCCTCTCTCTTTTCCCTCAAAAACTAGCAAGAATCCATGGAGGGATTGAGAGTTAGCAAGCTCGAAGAAGGTCAACAATGGTGGAAGAACACGAGCTCAACGGATGAGGTTCATTTGGGGAAGAAGACCTCCTTATATAGTGGGGGAAACAATCCAACCGTTACCCCCCACACCAGCCCCGCAGAGAGCGGTACTACCGCTTGGCCAGCTGGGCTCAGAGCGGTACTACCGCGGTGGTCAGGGCGGTACTACCGCATACGAGTGGTACTACGGCCCCCATTGCCGCGGCTAGTACCGTAAAACCCGACACGAAAAAGACCCCTCGAATCGAGGCGGTACTAGCACGAGACCGCAGCGGTACTACGGCTGGGGGCTACCAGCGGTACTACTGCTTGGAAACCAAAACTGCCATAACTTCTGCATATGAGCTCCGAATTGAGCAAACTCAAGCTTGTTGGATAGAGGAAGACGAGTAGCATCAAAACAGCGACTGATTATAGTAAGAAGAGGTAGGGGAGGTATGCCAACAAATAGAGGAGTGAAACCTCCAACCGAGAAGAACCGACATAACCTCCAACATCGAAAACATCATAGAAGATGCGAGTGAACTCCGTTTTCGATGAACTCGAGCTTGTCATCAAGATGACCATAAGCTCCAAAACTCACAAAGAGAAGAACCAAACAAGAACCAATAAAGATGATGCAAGCATGCAATGGTTTGAGCTCTCTATGAACGATACGATCAAGCTACTCATCGAGAGCCCCCCTTGATAGTACGGCAATCGATCCTATAACCCGGTCTCCCAACTACCATCATGAGACCGGTAAAATAGAAAACCTATCAAGGGCAAACCTTTGCCTTGCACATGGTCCACTTGAGCTAGATGATGACGATCTTGACTCCCTCAAGTTGGACCACCTTTCTTGGTTGCGTTGGCTCGATGAAGACTAGTTGATTGCTCCCCCATGCTCCACTATGGGTGAGCCACTCTTCCACACATCTTCACAAGTCCATTGTCACCACAATGGACGGCAAGCTTCAAGCATTTGATCTCTTCATGATGCTTCACTTGAACTTGCACACCGCAACATCTTCACAAGTCCATTGTCACCACAATGGACGGCAAGCTTCAAACATTTGATCTCTTCATGATGCTTCACTTGAACTTGCACACCGCAACCTAACCCCACAAAGAACTCTCACGAAGATCATGGGTTAGTACACAAAGCGTAATTGACAATGCTTACCACACCATGGGATCGCTTGATCCCTCTCGGTACATCTTCTACGCTTTGTGAGTTGATCAAGTTGATTCACTCTTGACTTAGTCTTGATCAACCATGAATCTTTTCAACTCTCTTCATTTGGATGATGTCTTGAAGATATACATGAATGATCACACAATCTTCTTCTCCAAGACATGCTTGCAATAAGCTCAACTCTCACATGACCAATCTTTGGATAATTCCTAACACCTTGGTCACCACATAAACTCCTTGAAACCAACACATGAACTTCAAGAAATGCCTATGGACAAATCCTTCAAATATAACTCAAGGCAACCATTAGTCCATAGAGATTGTCATCAATTACCAAAACCAAACATGGGGGCACCGCATGTTCTTTCACCCATCTCCCTTCAACAACCTCTGAATAGTAAAGAACATCATATAACAAGTAATTAGGAAAAAGATAGTCTAATCGAAATCAATTCGTTCGAATAACCATATGTGCATAGTGACAAAAGTATGTTTCACAGGGGGATTGCAAAGTATGTTGCAGCCTCAGAAGCAAGCTTCATGCGTTGCTGATGCTCAAAGTTGATGTATATATATTAACCCCACCGTCCCAATAAGGTGAATAAATCTGCGAAAGAAATAAACTTGGCTTAGACCCAAAAGTAAGCTAGCTTTAAATAAATCCTTACTGATGGCGCCAGTCATATAGGATTGCCCATAGCTTTTGCACTTTCTCTCTGCAATCAAATTCAATCACCATGACATAAATCAACAATATATACACTCCATTGCGAACATACAGAATGGGGAGAACCAAAACACCTTGATGTATTCATATTATCCATAAGTTGTAAGGATGGAGCTCCAAATGCAATAGCAAACATGAATCGTATTTCTTAACTGTGGTAAGACAAAATTTTTTGGGATGATTAAGACGAATTAGGAGGATGAACCTGGTGGGGGAGGGTGTCGTCCAGAGCGGTGCAGAGTGGTCACTGGAGGTCAGCCTCCCTCCTCAACTTCTTGGCGGACGAGGGCGGCTATGGATGGCGATGTATATGGTGAGCAGCCTCTGGCCTCCCCTGCTCCCCCATGATCCTGCTCGACGCCCGCGCTGCCCATTCACCGCTGCCATCGCTTGCCAAGTTGAGATTGAGTGAGAGAGAGAGAAAGAGAGAGAGAGGAAAAAAATAGTGGAGGGAAAGCTCAGAAACTGGTGCTCATACAAAGAAAAGCAATCGGATTATTGGATACATGTGGTTTTAGAAAAAGCAAAAATGTAATACATACAACATCCACTAAAAACTGTAACAAAGTTTGCTTGATTGATGCCAAACCTACTGTGAACTTCACGCTAGGCACAACAATAGCCCCTCTATTTTTTTCAGTTCAGAGCAACACAAAATGAATTGTAAGGATGGAAACCTACTGTGAACTCGTTTTCTGATGGCTAGCAGCAACATAAAACAACAACCACTTATATAAACTGAACCAAAAAAGAAAATGATCCAGAACTGAACCAAAACGTCATGTTTCCGATTTCTGATATTTTTTCCTTCAATCTCCTGCAGACAGAAGAGCAGTATTGCACTAAAAATAAATAAACAAACTTGAGAATCTGAATACTACTGTAAGGCATAAGATGTCCTTGGCATAATTATAATAAAGAAGGGAAAAACTGAACCAAAATGTGGTGTGCACCTCACATCCTCAATGGATGCATGCACAAGATGCTGCTGCAGGTGATAGGTATTGTGAGCCACCTGGTGGTGGGGGTAGATAAGATTGGATGGGGGAAGCTCACCTCACGTCCAGGCGATGGCTGCTCCACCTCCTCTCCTCTCCTCTCCTCTGGCCGCTGTACCACCTAGAGAGAAGTGAAGAGAGAGACACGCAGGGGTCAGAGGAAGAAGAAGCCGCCTGCACATCACTCACTCACTCACGCATCACAGGAACAAGGAAGAAAACCAGAGGAAGAAGAAGAAGGAAGGGGATCTGACCTAGGCGCCATGGGTGGGGCTCGATTGCTAGGGTTTTGGGCGGCGGCTACAGGGTGGAAGGAGGTTGCTTCGTGGTGGAGGAGCCGAGCCGGCGGCGGTCCTCTGCTGGTCGACGCAGCCAAATCCATGAGATCCAAATCCTTCGCTTTCGCTCGACGCGCTAGGGGCGGCTACGTTGGCCTCCCCGCCTTGAGATCCAAATCCATCCCGTCACCCGTATTCCTCCCTCATCTGGCCATGGAGATCCGCTCATCCTCTCCCGCGAGTGGGGCGCCTTTGATGTGAGACCAAGTGCGGCGGCGAAGGGATGAAGGGCGGCGGAAGCGAAGGGATGAAGGCGGCGACGAACGAGGGCAGGGAGTCTAGCGTGCGAGTCGTTCTTGCTCGAGGGCATGCGACTTCGCTCGTACGTGCGGGTTTTTTTTTCGCTGGTTATTTTTCGTAGGTTTTTTTATCGCTGGTTAATCGTCGTAGATTTTTTCTTCGTTCTAAAGAGCGCGGGGGCTGGTGGAGGACTCGGTACGTGGTTTTTTCGGCTAGTGGCGGGTCAGCGTGAGGTGGGAGGAGGTATCAAAATAGGTACCAAAAAAAACCGGATGAGGTGGGACGAAATAAACCTGGAACGGAGACTACCAACTGAGACATTAAGAGTAGAGATACTAGATAAAAAATGCTACAGTACAGGCACATTGTATAGGTTTTTACAGGTTGAGGACTGCGCGCTCTTCTAATTGGGCCCCCTAATTTTCACCAGTGGGCCCGTGCGTCTTAATCAATCCACAGCCAATCAATGTAAGCAACCTGTAAAAACCCCGTATAAGTCCGTACGTCTAGCAAAGTCGATACTAGATAGATCAGGCAATATATATATATATATATATATATATATATATATATATATATATATATATATATATATATATATATATATGTAAGCTCGTGCGTACGTATACGCATCAACCCGCGGCTCTACGCTTGTGAGCTAGCAGCCTAGCACCTAAGTGTGACTTTGGCGGAAGCATCTGCTTGCTAGCTTCGGGAGGCTAGCTTCTACATACATACTGATTTGCTGCGTGCTCTGGCGTCTTCTGATCGGAAAGCAATCAATCCAGACGCGAGTGCATCATCGACCTCGGCGGAAAAAAGTACGCAACGAGTCGGGGGCTTTCGCCAACGTCCTCCTCCTGGTCACGAGATGAAGACGTGCAAGACGGTGTCTACATGCACCCCACTGGAGGAGGCTCAAGGCACGCATGTGTTTGATATCTTGGCTTACAGCAAGCACAAGGGCATGGGCCACGGCGTGGACGACCTCATACGCTCAGGGGTTTTCTCCGTCGGCGGCCACGACTGGGTGATCTTCTTCTTCCCCGACGGGTATAAAGGACATGGCCTAGATTACATATCGGTTTTCCTCGTGCTTTCGAGCAACAACGCTAAAGTCTAGGCGTCCTGCGACATGAGGCTGGTGGACCGGTACACCGGATTCTCATCTTCAGTGCATAAAACAGGACCTAGGATTTTCGGTTCTCGTGATATTAGTAAGTTTGCTCCGCAGTCTAATTGTTTCATAAGGCATAGCGAGATCGAGGGATCCGCGTACCTTAGGGATGATCGATTGACGATCGAAGGCGTCATCACTGTTTTCAACAAGCCACATGTTACCGAAACAAAATCATTCCCTAAAATCGCCTGTTTTCAAGCATCTGACATGACTGAGCATGTTAGCAAGCTACTTGAAGAAAAGCAGGGATTTGATGTCAGCTTCATTGTCGAAGGAGAGACCATTGAAGCCCATAGGTTTGTTCTCGCTACGCGCTCGCCTGTTTTCAAAGCAGAGCTCTATGGGTCGATGCAGGAGGCGAGGCCGGGGCAATGCATAACAATCATGGACATGCAACCTGATGTTTTCAAGGCCCTGCTCCATTTCATCTATACGGACTGTTTGCCTAGCCGTGAGGATACCGAGATGGTCCGGCTTTTACTAGTGGTTGCGGATAGATATCCAATGGACAGGCTCAAGCTGGTTTGCCAAAGCATCCTTTGCGAGGATCTGAACAAGGACACCGTGGCAATCACATTGGCTTTAGCTGACCAACATAACTGCCACCAGCTTAAGAATGCTTGCCTTGAATTTATCGAATTATCAAATTTCACGAGTGCTCTGGTGGCTACACGACGGTTAAAGGATATCAAGAAGACTTGCCCATCTTTCATAGTGGACGAATTGGAGAAGAGAACAAAGAGTCGTAAAGCATGAGCAGCTACAAAAGGTAGTTCTGCTAAATTTCTCATACCAATTCGTCGAAGGAATGATCAGGCCATTGTTAGATGAATCTAAGAGTTGTTACGTAAATCCTGAAGTGATGTGGATGCCGACATGTTGTCAAACTATGTATAGCGCACTCTATCTTCTCGTAAGAAGAAATGGTTTTTATACAAGTTGATATATATGTAAGAATATTTATGTAAAAAAGAGAGGATATGGGTGGAAAATATTCATAAATTCGTTATCATTGACCGATTGACATAAAAGGGCCTTAATAAATTCCTGTGAATTTATCAAACCTGCACCACTGCACATTTAAAGTTTGACGACGAGCAAGCTCAATCGATTATTTTTTACGTCCATAATACGAGTAAACTGACTAGCACAAGGACTACATGCGCTGTCGCCACTAGTGACGACCAAACTCTAATTAAAGGGCGTATGTCGCCCACGCTTCTTGCTAAAAGATATATGAAAGTGTGCAAACGATTGGCTTGTTTGTATGGTTTTAGGGACAAATCATTCGTATCTTTTTGAAGTGCAATCGGTATGGAAGTAAACAATATTGTTTTTTTTACGGTGACTATGCCTTCGTGAACCATTTCATCCCGAAGGCTATGAAAACAGCTTAGTTTGAACAATTACAATTGCAAAGGTGGAGGAAGCGAATTAAATTCTCGCAGATGGATGAAACAACATAGCACTCCAGTCGCGGAGAAGGGCCTTATTCTCAATGCTGGTCAACAGTTAGACCATAGGATTAGATCAACCCGTCCAAAACTGAACCTTTTATTTCTCTCCAACTTCGTAACACTTGTTGTTAATCTTCTGCCAATTTTTTTTCTCTGTGTGTAACCTTTATTGAACATTTGAGTAACCAACTATAGCACTGAGATTAAAAGGTTTGTGGTTTTTGACTCTTTTTGAATAAACTATGTATAACGAACTCTATCTTCTCGTTAGAAAAACGGGTTTCTATACAATTTGATATGTAAGAATATTTATGTCAAACAATAATAGCATATGTTTTGGGTGGAAAATCATAAATTAGTTATCACTAGCTGATTGACAGAAAAGTTGTAATACATTCCCGCGAGTTTGTCAAACTTGCACCACCGCACATTTTAAAGTTTGATTGAGCCAAAGAAGTCTTTACAAAAATCACTACCGGACTGCCCCTCTAAGCCGACGGCCGCCGGCCGTCGGCATAGGCCCCAATGTAGATCACGTCAGCGTAGATGTGTCCGACCGTCGGCATATGTAAGCCGTCGACATAGGCATATATGCCGACGGCGCCCGTACTGCCGTCGGCATATATGCACCGTCAGCAATGATTTTCACCTGATGGCAGCCGACGGCGCCGACAAACCACGGGCTGCCACGTGGCAGAGGCATGCCGTCGGCATACCTCTGCCACATGGCAGCCCCTGGGAGCTCCTGGCAGTAGAGATATGCCGACGGCACAGACGTCGGCATAGATGGATCTGGGCAATCCTGGGCATAGCTTGCCGTCAGCATAGATCTGTGTTGTTTTTTTATGTTTTCTCTGTTTCAATTCATTTTGACAGCATTTCAAACCAGAAAATATGGGATTATGGGCATATACACAGAAATATGACCGATCATCATCAAGTTCATCATCTAAAGATACTCAAGATCATCATCATCATCGAAACATACTCAAGTTCATCATCTAAAGATCATCATCGGCGAAACTTCATGAACATAAGTATTGCAAGAAACTAACAAGAACATGATCATCGTCATCTAAAGAAACTAACAAGAACATGAGAAGTATGGCACGACGGCCACATGCATGGGTAACATCATCGACATCAGGCAAGACCACCGCCGCCAAAACCACCACTGCTAAGACCACCACCGCCAAAACCACCGCTGCCAAGACCGCCAACGCCAAGACCGGCACCACTCTGCCAGATCGGAGTGACCGGGGTCGACGAAGCAGGAGTCGAGCCATCGGTTCCCTACATGTTTGAGAAAAGATTTTAACGGTAAATATGATATGATAGTGTTGAATGAACGAGAACTAGTTTGCCAGTAGTTAGGCAAATGTACTAACCGGACTATCACTGCCTAGTGCCACCCATTCATCGAACGTGGGCACGTGTGGGGGTTCTCCCGGAGGTGGTGGTGGGGGTCCCATTTGTGGTGGATCCGTGCGGTTACTCCAAGACGCCAACATAGCCTGGATGTCAGTTAAACAAGCAAACTAGAAGGTCGGAAGGAATGAAAGTGCAAAAATTTAGCTTGGTTTTAAGAGGGCAAAACTAACCGTCATCATCTGACGGTTGTAATCATCGTTTGCCTTCACTCGTTGCAAGTACTCCCGCACATCGAGATTCCTATGCTCGACAAAGGCCTTATATGCCTACAAAATTTAGGTTGTTTCTAAGTGAACAATGTTGAAAATAAACTAAGAAAGTTTGAGAGAAAGAAGATAAAGGGGAAGTACTTACAGCATGCTGGCGGGCTAAGGGAGGCTGCGAACGCCCCGTACTCTCTAACGGGCTCGGGTTGGTAGCCCGAAGCCGTGTGTATGAGACCGAAGGAGTGATCAAGCCATCGAAACACGGATACCGGCCATGGGGCTTCCCCTGGATGGCCACCACCGCCGTGTCGTCGATCTGAGACTGGGCGACGTCAGGAGCATCCGGACCAGGATGCAACCTTTGAAACTGCTGAGTGTAAGACTCCAGGTGCTCCTCGGTCTTGCCGTAGTACTGGCTCTCGCCGGCCTTGCGATCACTCCGCTCGCGGGCCAGCTTCCACGACTCAATGTCTGAGAGCGGCCTCTTCAACTTGTCCTCCTGCAACGTCGGCGCATAAGTTAGCCATACATAAGAACATGACGGTAAAAAGAAGAAAAAAAATGCATCATGCATGTAGATATACCTTCATGGCCTTGAAGCTCCAGAGGTTCCTGTTTCCTTGGCCGTGTGTCCCGTCTTTTCCACGGTTAGCACGGGCCTTACTGCTCTTGGCAGCAAACTCTCCATCCTCACCGAGCCACCTATACACCAAACTCGCCCATCCATCATCCTTTCCAAAGCACCAAGGAGGAATAACCTACATAATGGAAGCATGGCATGTGAGCACGAAACTATGATATTGACTGCTTATATGTTGGAATGAAAAGTCTCTAATATTACCTTCATGTACTGCTCCCTGTTCAAGGTAAGTCCTTGCTTCTGCGCTTCACTTTTGCTCATCTTTTGATGAAGGTAGGTGTGGTAGAAGTGCGAGACGGCAACCCAGCGCACCTCGTACTGCAACTGACGAGCTTTCTTCTTCGTCGCAGCCAGCAAGACCACGTCGGCTCTGGCCTTGTGCTCGTCAAGAACTCTATAGAATTGCTGCAATAATGCATAAAACCATAAGCAAACAAAGCATGCGTTGAGTGATTGGATGATAAACTATGAACGAAACTGAAGACAAGTGATTCTGAAGAGAACTTACCCAAAATTTGGTGATCACGGCCCTAGCGGCCGTCCCGTGCTCTGCGTGGCTGGAAGCCTCGTAGTGGGCCCAGCTCGTGGCCAAAACCCGCATCTGCGGGTCCTTGTCTGGCCTCGGGCAGAATAGGCCCGGCCAAAACTCCTTCAACAGGACAGTGATAAGGCCGTTCGGTTTACGGCCCTGTCCGTGAAGGATTCAGTTCCTGCAAAAGAATCAAAGAATTACCATGTGTACACTAAGAAAATGTTGGCATGTGTTCAAAATATGATTGAGAGGCACTTACTCTGTCCCCTTGGGTTCAATGAGCCACTTGTTGGCCTCAATAGAAGGTGGTGTAGGTAGTTCTGCAATACCACGTAGCCACCCCTTCGGAGCATCCGACGGCAAGCCACCCCACAACTTGGGGTCAACCTCCTCTTCACCCTCGTCCTCACCCTCCCCTCCACCACCCTCCTCCTCGCCCTCCTCCTTGCACTCCTCCTCGCCCTCCTCCTCCTAAGGAACATACTCCTCCTCCTCAGACTCAGAAGGTGCCTCAGTATAGGAGGGCATCGAAGAAGACCCCCCCTATTTCGGACACGGCCCGGGCTTTTTTGACCCCTGCCTCTCCCCCCACCTCCTCCTCCTCTACGGGCTCTCCCCCCACCTCCTCCTCCTCTAGGGGCTCTCCCCCCACCCCCTCCTCCTCTAGGGTCTCCTCCCCCGACCCCTCCACCTCCCTATGATTACTGGAAGTTATATCCCCTCTTTGGACTACTCACATGGCTTTCAACTTTTTCCTATGTGGATGATTACTGGAAGTTATATCGGTTTAGCATGATTGGTCATTGATCTTTGTTGAGCTTACGTTATATGTCTTGTGTAATCTGTTAACTGTTTGCTCCTTCTTGCGGCAGCATGAAACCTACAAGTATATCCTAAACCTTTCCTCAAATGGGTTTCACTCAAAATTATCGAGGTCAATTCTGATCGAAGAAAATTCTAGAAAGTAACTGAAGACTTGATTGTGAGACGCAGTTTAATCTCCAGATTGCAGGTTTCTCACTCTATGGTGCAACTAGCATCTCTGAATTCCAAATGTGTTTCCATTACTGGAGATCAATGGTACGATTAATAATCCCTGATGTGATAACATTAGGGCATATCTGATTAAGAATCCATGATCTGGTAACATAGAGTATTTTCAACAGAGTACTGTTTTCCAAATAGTTGCCAGTCTTCCCGTTCACGGTAAACCTTTTATTGGTCATTGAGTTTAATTTTGGAGCAGTCCTGGAGCAGGACATCATGATGACAAATGGAACAAATGCAGTGTCATTTTTAATTTTTTTGGAACACTGCAGCCTCGTAGAAAGTGGAATAGTTTCATTGTTTGTAGTCAATCTCGACTTCTTGAGTCGCTCACTGGACTAAATCTTGTATAGTTGCTCTTTGTATGAGCTTGTTTGGTTCAGCTGCACATGAATTGGATTAAATAGTGCGTTTTTTTATATATATTTTGAGGGAAAGTTGAAGGCTTGCAGAAACTTTGGAAAATTAACCAGCTTCATTTGGGCCATTATTGGCTGGGCTATCCGAAGTGCATTTGGGCCCATTTCTGACGCTCTTCCTTCCTGTCTTTCCCCAAAATCAACCGAGACCTCTGAATCTCCTTGCTTGTTGAAATCGGTTGCAGCGCGCGGGAGACGAGAGACGCTGTCGTCGTCGTCGTCTATATAGCCTCCCTCGCCTCGCCTCGCCATCCTCCCCTCTCCCATCCTTTCAGTTTCTTGTAGCCTCCTTCCCTCCACGCCCGAGTTCTTGCGACCTCTGAATCTCCTGCGTCTAAGCGTTCTTGCGACGACACTTCGACCGAGGCGAGATGGGGGACAAGCGGAAGGCCGCCGCCGACGACATCCCCGGGGCAGGGCAGCCGCCTCCGCGTGTAGCGCGGACGGAGACTATACCCGGCGACGACACCGCCGGTACTTTGGCGCAGGCTGCAGCCGGCCCCGGCACTTCTCAGGCGCCTGCAGGGGCAGGGCTGGGCTGACAGCGGCGAGTACACCAGGCTTCCTTTTCGGTGGAGGTGAGTGCCCAAGAAATCACCCAATCCCAAGAAAGGCGCCAATTTCTTTCTTTCTTTCTGGTCCATGCGGTTTCTTGGTTCTTCATTGACGTCGGTGTTCGATTTCTTGGTTTCCCTTGTGTAATTCTGTTGCATCCCAAGACGAGAGTGAGGCGACTACAGTCGTCGATGGCATTGCCGAGACTTCGGAGCAGCCTGGAGGGTCGACGGCGACTGCAGCCGGCGGTTTGGAGGCGCTTCCAGGCCGCAGAGGCGCCCCTATCCAGTTCCGTAGAGGTGGGTGTGCCAATTTCCTTCTCTGTGGTCCGTGCGGTTTCTTGGTTCTTCATTGACGCCGGAGTTGGATTTCTTGGTTTCTTGTGTAATTCTGTTGCAGCCGGTGGGAGTGCGAGCGGCTATTGTTCGGTCTCCGGCGGCCAGAACCAGACCGCCAGACCCTGGCAGACGGGAACAGGGCAGCCGCACGGCGACTCCTGCGGGGTAATCTAATTTGAGATGCACTAGTCAAGCAAGATTCATTGGTTGTTTGGGCTTCTTGTCCTGCCGCCATGAACTCACTGGTTTCTTCTTGGCTCTTTGCAATGTTCAGCAGTCTTCTTCACGGGCACCAAGCCCAGTCTCCAGCTACGCCGGTGCGCCTCGAGGGGAGCAGCAGTACCGGGCTGGGCTGGAAGCGCTGGATGCGAGGCTGCTGGCGGCGGAGAGGATTCTCAACAGACCTATTTCCATCTCGCCACGGGCTCCACGATGCAATTTTTGCGGAGAGCTCACCACGCTGGTTTTAGGCAAGGTGCCATTCTGCCTTACTTGCTTCTGCCATCATTTCTTGGGCGGCCCGCCTCCGCAGCACGCGCAGATCGGCAGCGCGCCTCCGAGTCCAGCCCCCCGCTACGGCGGTGCGCGTCAGGGGCCAGTGGCACTCCCTGCCAGTGAGCAGGAGTTCCAGGCTGACCTGGCAGATCTTGATGCCGAGCTGCTGGAGGTGACCAGGACTCTGAAGAATCTCAAGGTCGGGTCGGGCCCGATCTGGAAGGCTTGCGGCCGCCTCTCCGGCAGCAACAATGCGTGCGGTGTTTGCCGCCAGAGCCAGGGCGGCCCGCCGCCACCGCCGCCAGGTCTCAGCTAGCTCAAGCCTCCGTTCTCTCCTTCCTCGTCTCACATCGCTGAGCTCTGGGAGAATTCTTCTGAACTCTGGGAGCAGGCAGCGTAACTGCTGAGCCTTTTTCTGCTTTGCTCTGTTTTGACACAATAGAACAGAATGATTCCTCTGTGATGTGGCCAAATGTGGCAATGCATACATACATGCTTGAGTAGATCCATGAAACTATATACTACTTGTACTCCGACGTGTTTGACTGACTCGCTTTCAGTTCAACCAAACGAGTATTCAGAGCTTCCTTGCTATACTGACTGTCCACTTTAAGCTGATGGCCAATACATACTATTGAACCTCCATCCAGACTACAACTTTTTCCAACCTTTTTTTTTCTGAAAAATGCGGATTACCCCCGGCCTTTGCATCAAATGCACACAACCATTTTTCCAACCTAACACAAAAGTAGCGAAGACATGGAGCCCTGTTGCAGTGTCCAACGCAAAGAGTATTTATTCTAGTGATGTAAACGCGTCCATATGAAGTTATACTCAAATGGATGGGCAACCATCAACCGGTAGCACCTGCACTTGCAGAATTAAACAAGTTAGAACTTAATCCATCATGTCTAAACACGTCCATATGAAGGACATGGCAACATATGATTTTTGCGGAGGAAGAGTTACATGGTCTTACTATATGCCGAGGGGCTCCTGTTATCTCTCATATTTTGTTTGCGGATGATACGATGTTGTTTTTTGAAGCTTCGGGCCAACAAGCAAGTATTGTCAAAGGTTTGTTGAACACTTATATGTCGGCAACGTGTCAACTAATTAATCCATTAAAGTGTTCCATCCTGTTCTCTGATAATTGCTTGAGATCGGTGGCTATTGAGGTGAAAGACACGCTTGAGATTTCGCAACAAGATTTTTTAACCAAAATACTTGAGGTTATCAGTACCGGAAGGTAGAATTCAGAAGGGACAATTCGAGACCTTACAGGCCAGCCTGGCGAAGAGGCTGGTAGATTGGAGTGAGCAATATCTTTCCTCTGGTAATAAGGAAATTCTGATTAAGTCCATTGCTTAAGCCATTCCCACGTATATTATGAGTGTCTTCAAATTACCATCGTCATGATCTGACATTTATGATGAGACCGTATACTGGCGGGGGTGGAAAAAGGTAAGTGGAAGATGGCTTGGCTTAGCTGGCAGAAGATGATGCTCCCCAAGTCTATGGGTGGCATGTGGTTCAGGGATATGCGAGCATTTAACCAGGCTTTGTTGACGAAACAAGGCTTGTGTTTATTGGATACCCCTGAGAGCTTATGTGCGCGGTTGCTAAGGACAAAATATTTTCTCAATGGCAACTTGTTGGACACTGTATTTCCATCCAATACTTCTACGGTATGGAAGGGCATTGTGCATGGTTTGGAACTGTTGAAGCAAGGCATTATTTGGAGGGTGGTGATGGGTCTTTAATTAAAACTTGGCGGGACCCTTGGATACCGCGAGGCCATGACTTCCAGCCCATTACACCAAAGCGCAATTGTAGGTTTAAATGGGTGGCTGATTTCTTGGATGAACATGGTGCATGGAAACTTACAACGGCTATGTGCTCATTTTTGGGAGATGGATGTCAGGCAGATCATTAAAATTAGAACATCCTAGAAAAATAGACAAGACTTCTTAGCTTTGTTCCCGAAAAGTCGGGCTGTGTTTACAGTGAGGAGTGCCTACCGATTGGCTACCAGCAACACAAACATGGCGGGCGCAGGAGGGGCTTCGAGCAGTAATCCGACTGGGAGACGACCAGTTTGGCAGTGCATATGGGGGTCACATGTACCTCGAAAGATCAAGATTCTAGCATGGAAAGCTGCCTCTCGAGCATTAGCTACCAATGTTTGCAAGAAGTACATGCATAGTTCAAAAGGATCTGCGTACCCACTTTGTGGCAAAGAGAAAGAATCAACCTACCATGCCTTGATCGCATGTGAACATGCAAGAGAATTGTGGGAACGTATGAGAGAATGGTGGCCATTACCTAATGATTCCACGCTTATTGATACAGGGAATGAATGTCTAATAGACCTACTCGCTAGATGTGGACAGTATGAGCGGGACTGCACCATTATGCTAGTCTGGAGGATTTGGTCTTTGAACAGACAGTACACATGGGAAAGATGTCTCATCAGCTCAAGTATACGCTGATTATCTTCAAAGCTATATGTTATCACTTGAACTGTCTAGGAGGTACAGTATAGAGGAGCTTATGAAAGGGAAGATGTCGGTGGTGGAAGTGAGGCCGAAAATAGAAAGAAAGGAAGCAGCAAAAACTTTGCCGTGGCCTGCGCCTTAGCGAATCGTGTTGCCCTGTCTGTGGACGGATATTTCTTAGGAGTGGACGGCACGGCGGCCGGCATGATCTTGAGACAACACGATGGTGGGGTTATCTTCAACGCACATTGATATTTTTTAATTGCAAAGACGCTCTTGAGGCGGGGTTGCATGCTATCATGCAAGGCATGGCATTGGCGTTGCAACATACTGAAGCTCCTGTTATTGTCCAATCGGACTCCTCGGAAGCATTGTTAGCTTTGTCTGGGGAAGGTCTCTCGAGATCGGTATATGGTCATTTGGTGGCAGAGATAAAGTTTCTTATGCAAGGGAGTTTATTCCCATGAAAATCAAGCGTGAGCAAAATAGGGTGACAGATCATATAGTCAAGTAGAAAGTAGTACTGTTGTATGGCTACGTAGCGCACCACCATCTATAAAGGATCTTTTGCCTCTCGATTGTAACCCTATTATGACGGAATGAAACTCTTTTCATATCGTAAAAAAAAATGGCGTGATGAAGAAGAAGATAGAGGCAAGAGGAGGAAAGAATGGGAGAAGAATTGTGTTTACAATTGTCATCTGTTGCCTCACACGCGCGTTTAAGTAGTAGACCGTTACAAGCCACTTGGGCTGGAATGAGATCGTTGCATATGATATTATATCCAAGAGAATGTGCTTCAAACGATTTGACAGAACCTTTGAAGTCTATATCTATATCTATATCTATCTATCTATATCTATATCTATCTATATCTATATATATATCTATATCTATACCTACTAATAAAAGAGCTATTGCTTCTTACTACCAAAATTTTCGTCCGTTCTTTGGTACGTCCGCTCAAAAGTTCGCACGTTTGGTTTCCTTCTCCGTCTCAAAACCGAACTGAGAGTCCTATGAAGAGAAAAAAAAACTAAACGCAAGCCACGCTACTTTTTCTGGCACTCCAAACCCGCCTGTGTGCTGAGGCCGGTGGCCCAACAAATCGGGCCCAACAATCCCGAAGAAGCAGGCCGAAGCAAAAATATGTGATTTTGCGAAATCGAACCCGCAAATTCCATTTTAGAAGAGCTGTGCCCCCACCAACTGAGCTAGGTGATGTTGCATGTTGTAGTTACGGTCAATCTTATTATTAAATAGTCCCACATCGCCCCTATACATGCAATACATCCAATTTATATAGGTCTTTGACTTTTCTGGGATAAGGAAAGAGAGACCAAGCAAGGAAAAGGAGGTCCTGCATGACCAAATAATGAGGACGAGGAACAAAAAGGAGGCTATTACGGAGACTCATGCAGGTTTGCAACCCAGGATTGATTGCAAACCTTAGAGGCCACATGAAATCAAATCTAAGCACACGCCGTGGATATTGACAAAACACTTTCGCAGTGTTTTTTTTTATTTACATAGAGCACGTTACCAATTAAGTGCCCTCATTTTTACAGAAAATCTGGTAAATTTGCATATGTGCGCGAGTTAACTGCGTAAACAATGAGCCGGCTTCAGAATCAGAGATCCATATTTCACTGTTTATTTGTTGAAACAGGAAACAGAATTCGCACTACAAATCCAAATAGGAAGTTTTCTGTAAAAATACAAATCCAAATCCAAATAGGCTCTTCACCCACAAGTTTTTTTAGAAATATCCAAATAGGAAGCTTTTTTAGACAAATCCAAATAGGAAGTTTTTGTTCTTTTTTGAAGAAAGCATAGCTTCATTACTTAACTATGGTGAGGCATATCACCCACAACACATTCGCCCACTCGGGCGGGTACATCGGACTCCCAAACCAAGCAGTGGCCGGGTTCACATTGGCGGCCAATATTGGTAAGCTCATGTGCCACAGAATTCGCACTACGTCTACAAACAGGGATGGAAAAATGAGAGAACCATAACTTTAGTTGATATTTCATGTCCTCTATAGCGACCGCATACGCCGATGAGTCCACCTTGCGCACATCCAGGGCTTCGGCCAGGAGTTGAGAATCCGTCTCGAACTCCACCCTGATCATTCCAAGATCAGCCGCAGTGGTAATTGCATGGGACATGGCGAACACTTCAGCCGCAAACGCATCCGACGTGTGCTCTTGTCGTCCCGCCCGCGCATGCACCAGGGAGCTATCGGCCAACCTCGCTGCTATGCCCCAGCCTGCATGCTGCTGTCCCGGCACAAACGAGCCATCAACATTGATTTTATAAACGTCAGCAATGGGTGGGCGCCACTTGTCCGGCTTCGGCTCGTGGACCTTCGTAAGAGATCTGCACATATTCAAGGACGTTGCTTCCACTAGTAGAAAAAGGGTCATTTGTCCCGGTTGGTAAGGGCCTTTTGTCCCGGTTGTTGAACCAGGACTAAAGGGTCGTTACTAATGCCCTAGCCCTTTAGTCCCGGTTCTTACACGAACCGGGACAGATGGGCCTCCACGTGGCCGCTGCGGCCAGCCCAGGCAGGAGGGCCTTTGGTCCCGGTTGGTGACACCAACCGGGACCAAAAGGCATCCACGCGTCAGCATTTCAGTGGCTGGGGTTTTTGTTTTTTTTTGAAAGGGGGGAGGGTTTAGGGGGTAATTTAGGGTGTGTAAGCTAGCTAACAGAGAGAACTGTCCTCTCTTATTTCCGTGCTTGATTTACCAACGCTACTGCTATGCCTAAACATGGCTTAGATTAAAGTGAATGCAACATGTGGTCCATGTCGAAAGTAATATTAATCCTAACTTGATCAAGTTTGGATTAGTACTACTTTCGACATGCACCACATGCTTGTTGCCTTCACTTCATTCCAATCCATGTTCATTTCACCTACAGATATATAATAACTCTTCATGCCCGCATCATGCATCATCATAATAACAAGTCCTACTAATCATCATCATACAACTTCTACTCGTTATTAATAACAAGTCATACGATCATCATCCTCATAGTCATCGAACCAACCCTACTTAATTGTTCTTAGCACATGATCATCAGTATTAGGTAGGACCTAAATACCCTCTTTAAGGTAAAATAGCATAAAACAATATAGACCCCGACTCTCCATTATGGAGAATGGAGATCATCCTGTCTCCAATTTTTGCGCTTCGCTTCCTTTTGCTTCCAAGAACCTCCTTGCGACTGTCCATACATTTTTTCCATTCTTTGATTTTCATGTCTCCACTTCTTTTAGAAATCCGGTATGGACAGTTGAGATTCGTAGGATGACCTAGTTGTATGTTCAAAACATCAAGGCTACCATTCTGATACATCAAATGAGGCACACAATCCTCTGGGATTATCTGTTGAAAAACATAGTAATAACTTCATAGTTAGCAATGATGTACTAGTTTTAGAAGATGCAAAAGATGCACGGATGTTGTAATAGTAAGAAATCTTACCAGGGTATCTCCATAGTAGTTACCGTAGTTCAACACGTGCACTAGTGGCATGTATTGACCATAATGTGGAGGAGTTTTACAATAGATATTGTAATTATCAAGATCAGTACAAAATCCGACCAGATGAGTTTTCTCCTTATAAGTTAACTCAGAGCCATCGGTGTAGTAGGTTCTGTCTACCATGTTCCGCACATTGTTTGAACAATCAAAATAAGCTGTCAATGAAAATAAGCTGTCAACTATTTTGAAATGAACAATATAAATTAGCTAATAACTATGTTTGAGAAACTCACATAGCGGTAGAATTGGAGGCGTATCAACAAGGACCCAAATGTCCATATTGTCTTGCTCGATGTCAGGATCACCAAGATCCATGGTGACAAGCATACCCTCATCAAAACCATACATCTTACAAAATGCTTCCCACTTTTTGCAACCAAAATGGGTTACGCTCTCAGAATTATACAGATTTACTTCAAAATCTACATCATGATGGGTCCTTAGGTGAATTTTCTTTGTTTCCATACTTTCATGGTCTTCAAAACCCATCCTCTCCAAGACGTAGCGTCTTGCATGGCATGGGATAAGCTAGTCGAATTGTAAAAGATGAAAAATACACGTTGAAATAGTTGAAGTCGTGCTTAATTACGAAAAAATAACACTTGTCGTTGTTGCGTACCATTTCAACATCGAAGGTCTCCTCCAGCTTAATACTGAAGCGCCGATCTTCGTCCAGGTGAGGCCTGTCGCACAGACCTCGGTCGTCGTGGCACCAGTCGCACTCCCCCGGGAGACTTTCGTCGTCCGAGTACGACATTTCCTATGTTCATAATTCAAATATTAAACGTCTACAATTAAATATATGTACTAAAAACCTAAGTTAGATCATTATTATTCATCACGGGTTGACTATCGGTTTTTCGAGTCTTTTCTTGAAAACTCTCAGCTCACGTGGTGTCTACATTCGACCATTGGTGATGGTCGCTCCTCCTTTCATCCCCGAGTGCATTACACCAAAATGTCTAGCGCACGGGAATGAAGTAGAAGCGACCCCCACGACAACAATCGGGATTGTTCGTCCTCTCATATATATATGGTGGAACTCTCCCTCACTGATTCCGCTGAGACATTTGTGACCGTCGGTGATGGTAGCTCCTTCCTTTCGTTCCCGAGTGCATTACACCAAATTATCTAGCACACGGGAACGAAGGAGAAGCTACCCCCACGACAACAGTCGGGATTCTTCGTCCTCTCATATATGGTGGAGACTCAGTAGACTTAAAGTCAACCCAAAATATCGTTTAATTATCTTTCACCGGTTCGTGGCTGGTCTCACCTCGAGGTCGGAGGGGGTCGGTGACGGGGACGACGGCGGGGATGATGGAGGGGGGCTCCTAGATTTCTGAGAAAATAAAAACCCTATAAGCTATCAACTATTCGTATGCATACGCCTTGCATAGTGCTCTCCAATTTTAGCATTCAAAGTAGGAGTAGTTTTCCAATTTGAGCATTCAATAAGCAAAATCAAATCACAAAATAAAGTAGTATTCAAATTAGGATGCATTCAATTATAAGCAAAACTACATCATCTCCATGCGTCCGTACATCATCGAATATTATCACTAATACACCTCGAATACTATCATACATATAGCATCTCTAGTACAGCTAGAACCGTAGCGCCCGACGGGTATCGGCGCGGGCGGTGGATACCCAAAGAGAAGGAACCATCACAGGATCATAGCTCCAGTGAGATCCCTGAAGAACCTGCCAGGTATTGTCGAACCTGCACTCCAACGCAACCATGTAGCGACGGGCGTGCTCGTCCTCCTCGCTGACACGGTGACGTACCACCTCCGCGGTGTCCGGAAGCCTCGGCACCATCACTGGCCCACGCGACCGCCACCAAACAAGGATCGGGTCAATGACGGGCTGGCTCCTCACCAACCTACGCCCCCCGAAGGTAGCACCTCCCAAAACCAGCCCGGCGGAGCCCAGTCCCGGACATGGCCCCTCTGATCAAGCCGGCCTCCTCCGCCGAGTCGACGACGAGGATGCGGGATTGGCATCGTCGACGTCGATGCGGGAATAATTGCTTTAACTAAAAAAATAAACTAGTTCTATTAATTTTCTTGCTAAAAATAAACTACTTCTATAGTAAAATAAACTAATTTTATTAAATCAACTAGTTCAACTACTAAGCACTTACTATAAATAGAATAAAGTAGTACTTACTAAAAATAAACTAGTTTAACTAGTTCTATTATTTTTCTAACTAATTCTATTAAACACTTTCTCTTCTTATTCTATGAACAAAATTACAACAGAAAAAGATCATAAAAATTCTATGAACAAGATAAAAATTCTATGAACAAAATTACAACAGAAAAAAATTATAAAAATTCTATGAACAAAATTGACATATTCTTTGCATATATATATATGAACACACAAACATTTGCATATTCAACAATAATATAACAAAAAAATCTATGAACAGAAAAAATTCTAACTTTTGCATATTCATTTATGAACAAATTACAACAACTCAATTAACTACACATCTAAACTACACATCTAAATTAACTACACATCTAAATTAGGAAAATTCATATGAGCTCACTAAGGGGGCGGCGATCGACGAGGAGGCAGGGCACGGGGGCGATGGTGAGGGGCGCGACCACGGGCGACGAGGAGGCAGGGGGCGGCGACGGCGACGGTGAGGGGCGCGGCGACGGGCGACGAGGAGGCAGGGGGCGGAGGTGAGGGGCGCGGCGACGGGCAACGAGGAGGCAGTGGGGCGCGGGGCGGCGACGGCGTCTGGGCGGCGCGGGACGGCGTCTGAGGCAGGGGCGACGGCGGCGACGGCGAGGCGCAGAGGGGCAGCCTGGCAGCGTCGTCGGGGCGGGGAAGACGAACTGAATGAAAAATTTCACAAGTGCTAGTTATATAGACGAAGCATTGGTCCCGGTTCGTGACAGCAACCGGGACGAATGCGACCTTTAGTCCCGGTTGGTGACACCAACCGGGACCAAAGGCCCACCAACCGGGACCAAAGGCCTCTTTTCAGCAGCCCAAAGGGCGGGAAGCGGCGGCCTTTGGTCCCGGTTGGTGTCACCAACCGGGACTAAAGAGGGGGCATTGGTACCGGTTAGTGCCACGGACCGGTACCAATGCACACCTTTAGTCTCGGTTGGTGCCACCAACCGGGACCAAAGGCCTTGTGTGTAACGCCCCGAGACCGACGCTTTAGATGCCTTCCATGTTTTTCGTTGTCGCCGTGTGTTTTATTTTTGTTTGTAGCATTTCATCATGTCATCATGAGCATTGCATCTGCATGTTTTTCTTAAAGTTTGCATCCATTCGTAGTTGCCGCGTCCCTCCTCGCCTCCGTTGACCTTTTCTCAGACCCACCATTCTTTTGTTGCCCGACCGTTTGACCCTCTCTGCACAATGCACAAAACCCCTTCTCGCGCGCGTCCGAAACCTGTCCCGAACCCGACCCGCCCAGTCATCACCGTTGGGTCCGGATCATCCCCAAACATCTATAAAACATCTCCGTTTTCTTTATTGGACTCCACAGCCTATTTTTCTCGACCGTTCAATTTTGATCGGAGGGTCCGTTTTGCCTTAAGCTAGTCCACCTAGCTATTTAAACAGTCCAAACCCTATTTTCTAGGGATCCATTCCATCCATCCCATCCGCCGCCACCTCCTCGTTTTCATCTCCTGCCCAATCCATCCACCGACCAGCCTCCTCCTTCCTCGGGATCGAACCCGAGCCAACGCGCGAAGCTCCTGATCCCCTCCTCCTCGATTTTAGTCACCAGCCAACCAAATCCATCCCCTCCTCGATCCACCCATCACAAGTGCCCGCAACCCTCCTCCTCGCTCGATCCCGAGCGGGAGAGGACCCCGACGGCTCGTCCCCGCGCAGCCGCGAGACACCGGCCTCCTCAGCTCCTGCAGCCCTGCAACAACCTCACCGGAGTTCCCAACCAAGCAGGACCTTCTGCAGGTCATCGTCGTCGGAGCATCCCGCCACTCAGGCCGTTTCCCCGCTGCTCTTCTCCCTCTCCCTTCTTCTCCCGTGCCCTGCCTTTTCTCTGCCTCACCTCCCCATCTCTTCCCCTGCAGGAACCCATGGCGCCATCCCCATGGAGCTGCGACCGCCGCCGCCAAACGTCTCTAATGCCGTCCAAGTCCTCCTCGCCGCTGGCTCCGGCTCCCACACAGCCTTGCTACTGGATCCACCCGTTCCCCGGCGTCCCATAGCTGCGTCGCCGCCCCACTGGCAGCAATCTCCTCCCGCGCCATGGCTGTTTCGAGCCAAGGAGGAGACGCCCTGCTTCCCCTGCTTCGAGCGCGTTGACCACGCCCTCCCTGTCGTGCACCTGGCCTGCCTCCAGCGCCAAGTCCCTCAGCCGCTGACGCCGCCGCGTCTTCTTCCCCTGCGCTGCTCGAGAGCGAGCCGCCCTGCTTCCTCGTCGGCCCAGATCCGCCGGCCCACCGCTCTGCTTCCCCTTCGGCCAGTTTTGGCCC
Source organism: Aegilops tauschii subsp. strangulata (assembly GCF_002575655.3). Taxonomy (NCBI): domain Eukaryota; kingdom Viridiplantae; phylum Streptophyta; class Magnoliopsida; order Poales; family Poaceae; genus Aegilops; species Aegilops tauschii. The sequence continues at coordinate 532,379,921 of NC_053039.3, forward strand.
GATGTGAGCAGCTTCCCCAGCCCAGTTCAGTTCTGTTTCGGCCCATGTATTTTTTTCCTGCGCTGCGAATTTGTCTATTTATCCCAGGATTTACAGTTTTACAGAAAAACCCTCGAACATCATGCATATAATAACTCTTTAACAGTGCATCATATGTTAAAACATTATGTATGAAAAATGCTTAGAATTCTGTCTAGTTTCACATTATGCAGCTCTCATCCATGTTTAAAATGTTTAAATTGCTGTTTGATTAAATTTGCTCAAATGCCATGCTAAAATGATTTATTTCATAACTAATTAACCGTAACTCGGAATTTAATAAACTTTATATGTAAATGGGGTAGAAAAATGCCTAGTTTAACATGGTGCACTTTATTTTGCTGTTTAACAACATTAAAATTGTGTTTATGTCAGAACAGTACCAAATCTAAAATATGCAAATGGGGATTTTCCGGAATTGTTATTTGTTGTTCCGGCCTCATTTAAACTTGCCTAGCTAGGTAGTTTTCTTATGCTTCACCTCTTTCAATGTTAATCAACATTTAATATTGTTGGGTACATAACCGAAAGAGAACTAAATATTTGATGTGGTGTTTTGTCAATATGCAACTCGTTGCATATTGAGCTCCACTTAATTTGTAGTATTGTTTGTTGCATTTTGCCATGCCATGCTCATTAAACCGGACATGCATCATACTTGATTGTGCATCATGCCATATTTATGTGATGGTTGTTTACCATGTTGTTTGCTTCTTTCCGGTTTGCTTCTCTCGTTAGCTTCGGTTTCGTTCCGGAGTTGTGAGGATTCGTTCGACTACGTCCGTTTGTCTTCTTCATGGACTCATTCTTCTTCCTTGCGGGATCTCAGGCAAGATGACCCTTCTTGCGACAAAACCTACAATGCGGTTATGCCTCTAAGTCGTGCCTCGACACGTGAGAGATATAGCCGCATCGTGGGCGTTACAAGTTGGTAATCAGAGCCATCCCCGACTTAGGAGCCCCCTGCTTGATCGAATCGCTGACGTTGTTGAGTCTAGAACAAAAATGTTTTGAGTCTTAGGATTATATATATCGGAGAGTAGGATTCTTTTTACTCCTCAGTCCCTTCGTCGCTCTGGTGAGGCCTCCTGACGTAGAAGTTTTGACTCTTCTCTCCTCAAATTTCACTAAATTTTTTTAGGATCACGCGGGTATCTTGGAATCGTTCCGACGATTTTGTGACGAGAACATTGTTCTTGGTGCCTCCTGACATTTAGGGGTTGTGGCAGTGTCCCGGGGAGTTGAGCTCCGAGGTGTTGTCGTCACAATTTTATCGTTGCAGTTCTGGAATACCTGAGTTTCGCCGACATCGAAAATCTCTTTTATGCAGTTGTTGGTGAGATCACCTCGACGCCACCCAGTACTGGGGCGGGAGTTCGGGAGTATTGCCATAACTCGTATAACGGATGCTTTTCGAAGGTTGAGGTAAATGATTTCCGAAGGTTTCTTGGTTATGTGTTGAAGGATGGATACAGCTGGATCTAGGTATTGTTAGTTTGGGTGATATATATTGTGTCCCCTGTATCCCCAATACCTGATTGCATAACCAGAAAGTTTTGGGAGTTTATAAGTGGGAATTCAAGTAGCTCCTAGGATATCTTTCCGACAGATGCATGATATGAGATTGGGGATCGACATCTAGTGGTCCGCCTTTCCACGGTTGGTTTTACAGTGGTCTCGTAGTGTCTTAAAGAGTCCTTGGCTATGCCGACTCGGGGACGCTTCGTATGTCTTGTGCACTGCCTTGTACATGATGGTGCTGTACGATCGAGCCCGTGTGGGCCCCACCACGAAAACTTCGGACGAAATCTCTATCATATGTTTGTTCCGGCTTATTCTGTGAGCCAATCCTTTGTTTTGTTTTAATTTGTGGTATTCGAGTTGCTTCGGTGTCAAGTGTTGATTCCATACCTTTTTCAAGCGGTGTTCTCATATTGCTATGTGAATACTAATCCTTCTTGATCATCGAGGTCGTCATGTTAATTTTTTTCCAACCGGCGTGATTCTCTTCAAGTGGATCCGATCATTTCAACATTTGCGAGATCAATTCTAAGTTTTCTCATGCCGGTGTTCGTTTCATCCGACCCAAGTTGCCTTTGTTTTCCCACCCTCCCACCCTTTTTCTTCAAGGACTCAGATTTCTTAATTAAGTATCCTTTTTATTGCTGTGAAGTCTCTTCATTATTTTGCTTCAATGTTCTTATCCGGTGATTCTCATGAAGATACTAATGGAGCTTCAAGTTCATCATTCTCTTTTCTTCTCCGGTGGACTCAATTCAAGCTTTCAGTGTTGATCGTATTCTTTTCCTCGTTTCAAATGCTTTCTCATGTTGGTGCATCTCTTAATCATCCACCTCTTGCTATTCATGTTATCTGGAGTGCTGAAGATATCTCAGAAGATTCGCATTTCATTCCCAGTCCGTTCAAGCTATCTCGAGGTTGTTATCTCTTTTGAGCCATTTAATTCAACCGGCGCAATCTTTCTTTTAATCATTCAACGGTGTATCTTTTGAGTGGGCCCTAACCCACAGGTTTTTTCCCAGGATCTTACCTGACTCTTATAATTTTTCCGGAGTTATTCTCAAATTCATTGCAAAGTTTGACGTAAGAATGAATTATCATCAGTCAGATGTCTTTCTCCAAGATCTTTCAAATTCTTTCGTCGTTGGTTCAACCTTCTATTCTTCATTCCGGAGTGCCAACAATTCATGGTGGTGTTTCTCATCGTCATTCTCAACATTTGAAGACCGAAGAAGAGTTTTCCTCTAGATCATTCCTCTAAATCATATCCGTTATCTTAAAGATTCATGGATCTAACTTCTTGTCATCCTCATAATTGTTCTCGATTGTGAGAATTCTTTTCATACCCATCTGAAGCTTTTCAGGAGTATTTTTCAGTTTGATTCTTCGGAGCCCGTCATCTCAGAATTATTCATTCCAGCTTTCAGCTCTCGTTCTCCAAAAATCTTACCGATGCATCGTTCAAATATCCTCTAATCAGTTCATGATCTTTTCGTTCTCATGTGTCTAAATTCTGTCAAGTATCTTTATTCATTTTCTAATTCTTCCCAGTGAATTGCGCCTTTGCTACTTTCATTTCCAATTCTTACGGTGGTTCGTTCAAGAGTTCTCTTCCTTGGTTATCATATAAATTCATTCGTTCTTTCCAAATCCTACCGGCGGATCGTTGAAGACTTTTCTCAAGTTTGTGCTATATCTCTCTTAATCCTTTATACGAGAATAAGTAGTATGCCAAATCCATTGCTTGTCATCAATTTAATTGGTGAAGGATGAGCATAATGTAATTCTTATTCTTGTTTCATCCAAGTGATTCAATTCCTTATTCCGGAGATTCATCAAAATTCTTGATCTCATTTGTTCATTTTTCTTTCCGGAGCTCCAAGTTATTTCAATTATATCATTTCAAAGCTTCATCAAATCATTGCAAGGCTTCTCCCGGAGTTCTTTTCAACTTTCCCTTTCGTTCGATCATTCTTTTATTACCGGAGTTCCTCACGAAGGCTCTACATGGTGGTTCATCAAGGACCCCTTTTCATTCTTCAATTGTTCTTCAAGATTTCTCTCGAAGTTAAGATCCGCCAAGCTATACTCTAAAATAAACATGGTGTTCAACACATGTTTTGTTTTGAGGAGTTCAAGCATTCTTCATCGCACATTCTGAAGTGCAATTCTTTCTACCTTATCTTTTGAGGTGGTGCTATGTCATTTTGGATAATTTCCCTTCGGTTTCATGATTCACAAGTTTTCAAGAGTGACATATTTAAATCCATCATTTTCTCTTTGTTCAAGAGATCTTTTCATCCAATCAATATTTTTGTTGGAGTTGTATTGGGTTATATTTCACCTAAAGCCTGCCCTAAGGAATGTTGCTATAATGGTGCTTATCAATGATCCATGTTTTCTCCTATCCTCTTGGTGAAAGAAGTTTTTCATCGCCTTGGTGCTCTCACTCAAACCAATGGTTTCCATTAGTGGCCGGCTGTCACCTCATAGTCTTGAGATGTTTTTTCCATAAGCCCACTACAAGCTTATTCTTTTCGTTGTTGGTTTTCCAACAACTCCGTTCAATCCTACTTCGTAAGGATGCTCTTTAAAATTCATTTATGGTAGGAGATGTTGGTTTCATTCTTCGTTCTATTCACTCCAACTATCTAACTATCATGCATTGTTTCCGGAGGCATTGTGATGTTGCTCTCTTCACTCATCTTCTCGGTTTGTGAGGACCGTGTTCTTTTCGTGCTTATCCATTTCCAACCGGAGTGTCATGCCCTCTTTTCAAGTTCTTCCCATTCTGTCAAGTTTTGCCTCCCTTCTCAACCGGAGTGCTGTCTGAAATCTTTCTTACCCCTTGTGCCATTCTTTCAATAGTTCTGGAGGCAGTGTGCTGTTGATTTCATTAAGTATCCTCTCATCTTGTAAAGTTCATGTTCAATTCCTTCCATTTACAGTCGGAGTGCTGTCCAAATTATATCATTCTTATTCCTTCTTTATCTTGTTTTAACCGGAGTGTTGTGTCTATCATTCCTCTTCTAACCGGAGTCTCATCCATGTGCTTTCTTTTTGCCAAGTTCATATTCTATGCCTTCCATTTCCAACCGGAGTGTTGTCGTAATTTATCTTTATCGCTCCTTATACATCTCGTTTCAACCGGAGTGCTTGCATGTACTTCTTGTCCATCGTAACCATTTTTGTTTGTCTTTCAACCTACAAGGTTCTCGCAATGTCCCTTGTTCCTCTTGCTGAACGGAGTGTTTTAAATTTTGTTCACCTCCGTTGTGTCATTTCCTCAAGTTTTGCGACCTCTCAAGTTTTTTTTGGTTTCACTCGTTTGTCAATAAGCAACGTTGTTTCACCTCTTCCTCTTCCGTTTCTCTCCGGTGTCATCCTAGATCTCGGGACGAGATCCTCTTGTAGTGGTGGAGTGTTGTAACGCCCCGAGACCGACGCTTCAGACGCCTTCCATGTTTCTCGTTGTCGCCGTGTGTTTTATTTTTGTTTGTTGCATTTCATCATGTCATCATGAGCATTGCATCTGCATGTTTTTCTTAAAGTTTGCATCCGTTCGTAGTTGCCGCGTCCCTCCTCGCCTCCGTTGACCTTTTCTCAGACCCACCATTCTTTTGTTGCCCGGCCGTTTGACCCTCTCTGCACAATGCACAAAACCCCTTCTCGCGCGTGTCCGAAACCTGTCCCGAACCCGACCCGCTCAGTCATCACCGTTGGGTCCGGATCATCCCCAAACATCTATAAAACATCTCCATTTTCTTTATTGGACTCCACAGCCTATTTTTCTCGACCGTTCAATTTTGATCGGAGGGTCCGTTTTGCCTTAAGCTAGTCCACCTAGCTATTTAAACAGTCCAAACCCTATTTTCTAGGGATCCATTCCATCCATCCCATCCGCCGCCACCTCCTCGTTTTCATCTCCTGCCCAATCCATCCACCGACCAGCCTCCTCCTTCCTCGGGATCGAACCCGAGCCAACGCGCGAAGCTCCTGATCCCCTCCTCCTCGATTTTAGTCACCAGCCAACCAAATCAATCCCCTCCTCGATCCACCCATCACAAGTGCCCGCAACCCTCCTCCTCGCTCGATCCCGAGCGGGAGAGGACCCCGACGGCTCGTCCCGCGCAGCCGCGAGACACCGGCCTCCTCAGCTCCTCCGGCCCTGCAACAACCTCGCCGGAGTTCCCAACTAGGCCGGACCTTCTGCAGGTCATCGTCGTCGGAGCATCCCGCCACTCAGGCCGTTTCCCCGCTGCTCTTCTCCCTCTCCCTTCTTCTCCCGTGCCCTGCCTTTTCTCTGCCTCACCTCCCCATCTCTTCCCCTGCAGGAACCCATGGCGCCATCCCCATGGAGCTGCGACCGCCGCCGCCAAACGTCTCTGATGCCGTCCAAGTCCTCCTCGCCGCTGGCTCCGGCTCCCACGCAGCCTCGCTACTGGATCCACCCGTTCCCCGGCCTCCCGTAGCTGCGTCGCCGCCCCACTGGCAGCAATCTCCTCCCGCGCCATGGCTGTTTCGAGCCAAGGAGGAGACGCCCTGCTTCCCCTGCTTCGAGCGCGTTGACCACGCCCTCCCTGTCGTGCACCTGGCCTGCCTCCAGCGCCAAGTCCCTCAGCCGCTGATGCCGCCGCGTCTTCTTCCCCCGCGCTACTCGAGAGCGAGCCGCCCTGCTTCCTCGTCGGCCCAGATCCGCCGGCCCACCGCTCTGCTTCCCCTTCGGCCAGTTTTGGCCCGATGTGAGCAGCTTCCCCAGCCCAGTTCAGTTCTGTTTCGGCCCATGTATTTTTTTCCTGCGCCGCGAATTTGTCTATTTATCCCAGGATTTACAGTTTTACAGAAAAACCCTCAAACATCATGCATATAATAACTCTTTAACAGTGCATCATATGTTAAAACATTATATATGAAAAATGCTTAGAATTCTGTCGAGTTTCACATTATGCAACTCTCATCCATGTTTAAAATGTTTAAATTGCTGTTTGATTAAATTTGCTCAAATGCCATGCTAAAATGATTTATTTCATAACTAATTAACCGTAACTCGGAATTTAATAAACTTTATATGTAAATGGGGTAGAAAAATGCCTAGTTTAACATGGTGCACTTTATTTTGCTGTTTAACAACATTAAAATTGTGTTTATGTCAGAACAGTACCAAATCTAAAATATGCAAATGGGGATTTTCCGGAATTGTTATTTGTTGTTCCGGCCTCATTTAAACTTGCCTAGCTAGGTAGTTTTCTTATGCTTCACCTCTTTCCATGTTAATCAACATTTAATATTGTTGGGTACATAACCGAAAGAGAACTAAATATTTGATGTGGTGTTTTGTCAATATGCAACTCGTTGCATATTGAGCTCCACTTAATTTGTAGTATTGTTTGTTGCATTTTGCCATGCCATGCTCATTAAACTGGACATGCATCATACTTGATTGTGCATCATGCCATATTTATGTGATGGTTGTTTACCATGTTGTTTCCTTCTTTCCGGTTTGCTTCTCTCGTTAGCTTCGGTTTCGTTCCGGAGTTGTGAGGATTCGTTCGACTACGTCCATTTGTCTTCTTCATGGACTCGTTCTTCTTCCTTGCGGGATCTCAGGCAAGATGACCCTTCTTGCGACAAAACCTACAATGCGGTTATGCCTCTAAGTCGTGCCTCGACACGTGAGAGATATAGCCGCATCGTGGGCGTTACATTGTGCTGTTGCGCCCGCGTCGAAAGTTTAGTCCCACCTCGCTAGTTGAGAGGGGCGCGCAGTGGTTTATAAGCCCCACTGCCGCACCCCTCTCGAGCTCCTCTCCGTTGCTGGCTTACGGGCCTAATTGTCACTGCTATGCCTGATGGTCTTATTGGGCCTTCTGCGGGCCTGAATCCTCGCCCATCGATGGGTTTCTAGTCGTATTCACGCCATGGTGGCCTAGTAGGTGGCATATTTTTTATTTTTTGCCTGTCTTTTTGTTTTCTTTTTTGCTTTATTTATTTTGTTTTGTTTCTACTTACAACAAAAAACTTATTTATTTTATTTTATTTTGTTTCTTTATTTATTTTACTTTATGATAATTCTTTTTGCTATTAAAGTTTTTAACAAAAAAAGTTCTTTATGAAAATTCTTTTGCTTTTAATGATTTTGAACAAAAAATACTTCGATAATTTTAGTTGCATCAATTTTATATAATTTTAGTTTCAATAATACTAGAGGTTTCTTATAATGTTTTGAACAGAAAATACTTTGTTAATTTTAGTTTCATAAATTTTATTAAAGTTTATTTTATTTTGTTTCTACTTATATATTTTAATAAAGTTTATATTATTTTGTTTCTAATTACTTATTTATTTTATTTGTTATTTTTCATGCACCATTTTTCATGCATTTACTGATTATTTTGAGCTATAGGACCCTAAAATTGAAAAGCATTTCAAATGAACTCTGAAAAGGTTGAAAGTTGGCATGGTATCATCATTTCATCTACATAGCATGTGCAAGAAAGTTGAGAGGGTTACGGCAAAAACTGGATGCACTTCGTGTACAAAACGGACAATCTCTTTCAAAGTATCAGGATTTCATACGGAAACTCGTCTGTTACAAAGGGATTTCATTTTTTAAAACTTATTTGAACTCCTGACTTTTTGTGTGTTCAAAATGCACCATTCAAAGCCACATCATCATTTTTCAATCCTTTCTGACTTCATTTGTTATTTTTCATGCATTTACTAATTATTTTGAGCTATAAGACCCTAAAATTGAAAAGCATTTCAAATGAACCTGAAATTGAAAAACCCTACAAATGAACTATGAAAAGGTTGAAAGTTGGCATGGTATCATCATTTCACCCCACATAACATGTGCTAAAAAGTTGAGAGGGTCCCGGCAAAAGCTGGATGCACTTCGTGAACAAAATGGACAATCTCTTTCGAAGTATCAGGGTTTCGGAGGAAAACTCATCTGTTACAAAGGGATTTCATTTTCTTGAACTTATTTGAACTCCAGACTTTTTGTGTGTTCAAAATGCACCATTCAAAGCCACATCATCAATTTTCAACCCTTTCTGACTTCATTTGTTATTTTTCATGGAGTGACGGATTGTTTTGAGCTAAATGACCCTGAAATTGAAAAGCCCTACAAATGAGCTCTGAAAAGGTTGAAAGTTGGCATGGTATCATCATTTCACCCACATAGCATGTGCTAAAAAGTTGAGAGGGTTACGGCAAAAGCTGGATGCACTTCGTGAACAAAATGGACAATCTCTTTCGAAGTATCATGGTTTCGGACGAAAACTCATCTGTTACAAAGGGATTTCATTTTCTTGAACTTATTTGAACTCCAGACTTTTTGTGTGTTCAAAATGAACCATTCAAAGCAGAGACTGATTCTGAATGGTGCATATTCAACACACAAAAAGTCTGTAAAGATCGCCAACCCCAACATAAAAAATGAGCATAGATGCGCCTATAGAGAGAATTCAACCTAAATTCATAATAAATTTCTATGAATTTCGAAGAAATTTACTCTAAATTTAGGTCAATTCCCTGTATAAGGGCATCTATTTTCACTTTGAGAGGAGCTCAACAAGGCAGAGAGGGACGGGCTTATAAACCGGTGTGAGCGCCCTTCGGTTGACGAGGTGGGACTGAACTCTGACCGCAATGAGGACCAACCCTTTAGTCCCGGTTTGTGGTACAAACCGGGACTAATGGTCATGGGCCAGGGGCGAGGCGCATTGGTCTCGGTTCGTGCGTGGAACCGGGACCAATGGCCCACGTGGCCCGGCCGGCCCCCTGGGCTCACGAACCGGGACAATTGCCTCCTTTGGTCCCAGTTTGTGAGCGAACCGGGATTAATGGTATTACGAGGGCCGAACCAATGCCCTGTTTTCTACTAGTGTTCTCGTTCGCCGTGCCACTTTCGCATGTGGGAACGGCAGCTCACCCTCCCTCGCCTTGTTTCTATTGGCCCACCACAGCCACTAAAAAGTGAGGATGCGCAACCTCTTTTTTTCATGTAGCCCCCAGATATAATCTATCATTGCATGCACGCCCTCCAGCTTCTCCAGATCGCTTCTTTCCTTTTCCAGAGCTAGGTCCCACCACACTTCCTTCGCAAGCTTGCATTTGACGAAGAGATGCGCCCCATCCTCCTCTCCTCTGCTGCAGAAGAGGCACTTAGTGTCTTCAATGGGTATACCCCTCCGTGCAACCGTGGTACGTAGCGCAAGGGACTCGTGTTTAAGCCTCCAAGTGAACATTTGGATATTTCTGGGACAAGGTAACTTCCAAATTCTCTTCCAGGATTCATCCCTTATGCTACTCAAATTCCCAGGAACCATGGAGCTCGCACCAACACCTCCGTCCCTCCATGTCTTCTCCAGTTGTACATATAACTTATAGGCACTCTTGACAGAATGGGCCCCTTTGTTGTCATACTGCCACGCCATGAAATCTTGGGCACCATCTGTAAGTGGGATCCGGAGAATGTGTACCACATCATCATGCCAAAAAGTGTCTCTCACCAGCTGCTCATCCCAGGAGGCTGTATATGGATCAATGAGTTCGCTTACTCGCTGTAAGAGGCACTGCCCACGAGGCATGATCACAGTTCTAGACCAGGGCCGGGGGATCCAAGGGTCGGTCCATATGTTGACATTTGTGCCATCCCCGATCCTCCATATGTAACCCTCTCGGACTAGTTGGACGCCATGAAGCAAACTGCGCCAAGCATAAGAAATACCCGCAGAGGGTTGGGCCTCAAGGAGCCGGCCATCCGGGTAGTACCGGGCCTTCAAGATCTGTGCACACAACGAGTCTGGTTGTTGTATTAACCTCCAGGCCTGACGGGACAGCATGGCAACATTAAACGCGTGCATGTCCCGGAACCCGAGTCCTCCCTGTGCCTTTGGCAAGGTAAGCTTGTTCCATCCTATCCAGTGGGTCGTGTGCTCCTTGTCTTGCTGACTCCACCAATAATTTTCGATCAATGAACTTAGCTCCTCACAGAAGGTCTTGGTCAAGTAGAAACACGACATAGCAAAAGTGGGTATAGCCTGGGCCATCGACGTGACCAGCGTTTCCTTCCCAGTTTTCGCAATGAGCCTCTCCTTCCAACCATAGACCTTCCCCGAGATCGCGTTCTTGACAAACGCGAACGCCTTCTTCCTCGATTTCCCTACATGAACAGGCAGCCCAAGGTATTTTTCATTCCAGCTTTCACTATGGATCTGCAAAGCGCTCTTCACACCGTATCTTGCTTCAACACTAGTATTAGGACTGAACATAACCGCGGACTTCTCCAAGTTAATGCATTGTCCCAAGCAGCTTTCATAGAGATCCAAGATTTCCCTTAATGCCTCCGCCTCCTCCCTTTTCGCCTTAAGCAAAAGAACTGAGTTGTCTACGAACAAGAGGTGCGAGACCACCGGTGCAGCTAGGCAGATCTTGACTCCACCTATCCGCCCATTGGCTTCAGCATCATGAAGCAGGGCTGACAGCCCTTCCGCGCAGATGACAAAGAGGTGGAAGTTTTTGTTCTTGAGAAAACCAATAGGAAGTGAATCCAAATAAGAAGTGAAGCATGAAAGAGGCGAACGAGCTGCACGCGAGCCCGGCCCACTCCTGAGTCCTGTGGCCCAACTGCGACATACCGCAGCGCCCTTCCACTCCACACCACACCACTGCCTTCTCCAAGATGCTGGCGGCCGGCGCCGACACCATGCCGGAGGGGGCGACGGCATTGGAGATCCCCTCCGACCGCCCGGCGTTCTTAACCAGCCTGTCCTACGGCGGGGTCCCTCCGGCCGCTACGGCGGTCTTCCTCCCCCGGGAGACGCTCACGGTCACGGGATCCCCGGCCACAATCAGTGTGTACTTCAATTTCGTCCTCGACCCCGAGCTGGAGCACTACTGGCGGCGCCTTGCGTACGCCTACATCACCCCACTGGAGGCCCCGTGCCGCGCCGACCCGGGGCCCTTCATCCGCCGCGTCTTCCGCACCCTCGCCCTCGACCTGCCGCAGAACTTCGAGCTCCTCCCTCCCGAACACGGCGCCGACATGGCTGTGCTCTTCCGCACACCCGACTTCCGGGAGGCGGCCCTGCTGCGGCAGCCGTTCGTGCTCGACGGCGTCACCGTGAAGCTCCTGCGCGACGGGGAGACCCCCGACACCATCTGGGTGTCGAGTACTCGAGTGTTGACTGACTACCTTGTCCATGCCGCCCTGCGAGATTACCCCATTGAGCAGCGCACAGAGAAGGGGATCAGGTGGAACTGCTGCAGATTCGGGTACGTGCGCGAGATCGACCCGGCCTGCTTCGTGGCGCCCGACCTAGCCACTGTCCGCGTCGTCCTTGAGCTGGAGCACCCTCGAGAGATCCCCCACGAGCTCCGGATTGACTACAGTGACGATGATGGCCCCACCAGCGTCGTCCCCGTCGAGATCGTCAGGGTTTGGCATCACTCACACTCCGACGACGCCAATGGACAGTACCTGCCTCTCTTCCAGTCCCTGGTTGCGGCTGCTTGATGGATGCCAAGCTCTGACGTTAAACAGTATCAGCATTGGTCTTCCAGTAGTAGCTGCAACCTATCTATCCTTGGTTTTATGTAGGCCAGATTCTTAATTAGTTCTTCAAAGATACCGCTTTATTTTACCCTCTTTGGGCCTTAATGTGTGCTGGAGGCTACTCTAAGGCCTTGTACAATGGGAGGTGCTTAGAGGAGGTGCTTAGAGAAATAAACCAGGCTTTTCTTAAGCACCGGTGCTTATTTGTACAGGGTAGACGCTTAACTAAGCGTCTCTTCAGTAGAAATAGGCACCGGTGCTTCAGAAAAACTCGGTTTATTTTTCTAAGCACCTCCCATTGTACAAGGCCTAACTGTTGTGAAAAAACTGTCTAATTGACTGACTGCAGTAGCAACCAAATGCATATAGCTACTACATAGTACATAATTCTACCTTGTGAAAAGGTAGCAACTAGCAAGAGCGAACCCAGGAAAATTTCTGCAAACAGTATCGGCATTGGTCTGTGTGGAACTGTGTGGATATACATAAAAGTAAAGCTAGTTTGAAAATTTCATGGTGCAACCTTTGATTGGTCATTTAACTATTTTGATCAAATAAAACTTACCTTATATTATCTTTTTTTTTAGAGAAAACTCCTTTGAGAAATATCCCGAAACCAAACTGGCCCTAAGCAGGTTTAGACAGGATAATAACAAGATAGTTACCATTTCTTTATCTGCACAAGGTATTATTATTTATTCTCTCTAATTGTACAGTAAATCATTAAATCATAGTCTGATTGTGTGTTTTTCATGTGCCTGGATGTGGAACCTGAATTTCTCAACTGCATAAACTGAATTCCTCATTGCTAGTTGGGAGATAAAGTTGCATATAATGAAGCAAAACATGTTGTAAAGATTGTTCGGTTTATCGAGCAAATATGATTTCGGTCCTGCTTCATGGCCCGGTATTCTCCGTTTCGGAAGTATCTTACATTTCTTTTAGCTGTAAAGAAATGTAAGCTAACCTTCCAAAGGTGCATCCCATGCTTTGAGGTATTATATTCTTCTGCAATAATCATCTATCATGTTCTTTTTCTAACAAAACTTCTCTGAGAAATACCCCCAAACCAAACTGGCCGTAAGCAGGTCTAGGCAGAAAAATAACAAGATAGCTGCAATTTCTTTATCTGCACAAGGTATTGTTATTTATTCTCTCTAACTGTACAGTAAATCATAGTGTAACCCTGTGTTTTTCACGTGCCTGAATGTGGAACCTGGATTTCTGAATCGCATAAACTGAATTCAGCTTTGCTAGTTGGGAAATAAAGTTACATATGCAGCAATACATGTTGTAAAGTTGTCCAGTTTATCGAACAAATAAGATTTTGGCCCTGCTTCATAGCCTGGTATTCTCCATTTCGGAAGTATCTAACATTTCTTATAGCTGTAAGCAAATGTAAGTTAACCTTCCAAATGTGCATGCCCATGCTTTGAGTTCTTATCTTCTATTCTTCTGCAAAAATCATCTACCATGTTAGCATCAGAGCAAGATGCAGTTCTTTCTTTTTTTCACTATCCGGAATATCTATACCGTGTAAACATGCAGTTCATGTTTTCGCACAGTACACGGACTCAACTTCCCATGCGGTATGGGCTATCCGGTGCTATGTGCATGGCCATCACACCAACCTTGCCTGTATTTTGCTTTTGCCACAAGTTTGACTGCCCAATAACCAATTGATCCCAAGGTAGATACATTTTCAGCGATCATGCAAAGATAACCTCCGCTGAACATGGAGCCATCCCTCTTTCTGTTGCCACTCTGTGCTCCTAATTACTTCTGATTTCCGTAGACAGCACCATTTTATTTTTGCATGACCAGCAGTTAACAGAGCTTCACAACTCCTCTTCCATGGCATCAACCATGCCGTTCTCCGCTGGCCTTGTTTCCCTTGGGTTTCCGCCGCCGCAGCACCACAGCTGCAGGCTCCAGCGATATCAACGACCGTGCACTCTCATTTCATCAGGCAATTGATCAAATCATATCTGAGTGGTAGACTCTGTATCGGTCTCCTCCTTAATTAGGTGGCCTTTCTGATGGAAGGAATTGTCTTACTGTAGCTATAAGACATGGTCAGGTTAAAGCTATGGCTGGAGTGAGCATGGATGGCTTGGCACGGCCTCAAGCCCCGGTTGCAGTGGTCACCGGAGCATCGAGGGGGATTGGGCGAGCGATAGCTGTGGCTCTTGGCAAAGCAGGGTGCAAGGTAAATACTTATAAGTATCAGCAATCAAATGAAAAAAAGAGTGAAGTACTATTCCTTCAAAGAAGCATGGAAATTGTATAATTGTAAGGCTAGTTGAGCTGTGGTTTCACTGGAACTGTACTGAACATCATCTTTTGTTTGTTTAAGGTAGTTGTGAACTATGCCAAGTCAGGCATGGAAGCTGAAGAAGTGTGCAGAGAGGTGAGTAAAATCGCTCCTCCTAGCCTTCTAGCCTACCCAATGTATGATACAGTTGCTCGCATACAAGTGCATTTTACCTCACAGAATACTCTTCATGCCATGCTTGTCTTCCTTGTGCCACACAAACACATATCATGATCCATTCAGATCATGGAGTCCGGTGGCACTGCCATCTCCTTTTCAGCCGATGTCTCCATTGAAGCCGAGGTTGAAACCATGATGAGAGCGGTGAGTTGACATCAGTTCATTATTCTAGGCAAAACAATAACAAATAATTCTCCGAGTGAGTGCATACTTTATACATGATGTTGGATGTTGGCTCAGGCAATTGATACTTGGGGAACGCTGGACGTCCTGGTGAACAATGCAGGTTCTCCCTTGTTTTCATCTCTCTTCCTGCCTCCCCCTGCACAGCTGACTACGTAAGTTGGCATTTGTATCGCCTTGACAGTGGGTTTTGATGTCTTGGGGGCCATTCTTGGTGGGCAGGGATCACGCGAGATGCTCTGCTAATGCGGATGAAGAAGGCGCAGTGGCAGGAAGTAGTGGACGTAAACCTTACCGGTGTTTACCTCTGTGCCCAGGTGAGACGTGCTGTTCACTTGGCCTCCGTAATCGGTATCAAATATGCTTTGTGCTTGCCTATTATTTAAAAATCTTGTTTCAGGCTGCGGCGGCAGTGATGATGAAGAGGAAGAAGGTACGGAGTATTAGTTAACTATGTGCCGTTTCTATTCTTAGAAGCGTCTCTGTTATATGATGAGAGACAATAATTTTTGGGTACAGTTTTTTCACTGGTTAATTGCCCACAGGGAAGAATCATCAACATCGCCTCAGTTGCCGGGATGATCGGCAACATTGGCCAGGCCAACTACTGCGCCGCAAAGGCCGGGGTGATTGGATTGACCAAGGCCATGGCCCGGGAATACGGTGGCAGAAACATAAATGCAAGTAGCAGCCAATGCAGCCTAGAATAAGCACATCTTCATTAAAGTGCTGCTCCTTGTTTGAACATTAAGCTTGTCTGACATTTTGCCTGGTTGGTTTTGCAGGTGAATGCAGTTTCCCCGGGCTGGGTCGCGTCTGACATGACTGCAAAACTAGGCGACGACATCGAGCGGAAGGCGCTCGAGACAATACCATTAGGTAAGTAGTAGTTGTAGTAATCATCTGCATTGGCTAAATTCCATATGAATCATAACAGAAGATGGAATATAGAGTTTCCGGTTATAAGCATCCGCCCATAACTCTTGCAATGACACACCGCTTGGCATGAGCGGGCTCGCTATCTCCAAAAAAGAAAAGAAAATCTTGCAATGGCACCAAAGATGAAACATGGAGTTTTCGCTTTGGTTTTATTGCCTTTTCTTGCTGATGGAAACTTCAGGACGATTCGGCAAGCCAGAGGAGATCGCTGGACTGGTGGAGTTCTTGGCTGTTCATCCGGCTGCAAGCTACATGACCGGGCAGGCAAGTAGAAATGGTTTTCAGATATGTCCTTCATATGGACCAGATGTATTACATAGTTATTTGTTAGTGTACTTGAAGACTTGACTTGTTTAATTCTGCAAGTGCAGGTGCTCCCAGTTGATGGTGGCCTGTCCATTTGAGTGCTACTGCAACCGAACCGAAGCGAGCTGTGGAAACGTAAATTTTCCTATGAGAAACAAGGTTGTGTCACACACAATTAAGCTCAACATAGCTCCATTCCTTTGCGTCAGGCTTGTAACGTACGGAGTGGCTACTCTTGTGTTCTTTACAGGGAGGTTGGAGAAAGTTGTAGCCTGTATGGACATTCAGTAGTATGTATTGGCCATAGCATATACTCGATCATTTGGTTCAACCGAAAGTGCCACAAAAGAACCAAAGTTAACGAATGCATATCCAAGATATATTGTACAAGTCCGCCAAATGTTATGTTTTGGCTGTCCTTTGTCTTTGACGTTTTTATTTTGCATCAAAGAGTATTTGAATTAGCATGTTAGGCATTTTATGCTGTCCGTAGAGTGCCTCTACTGAAGAAGTGAACTTGAGAATCGAGGCGTCAAAAGTATCCATTTCAATGGCCTGATTATGGGAACAGATCGTACGAGTGATTCAAAATTGCATTCAAAATTCAGAGCTGAAAAGTGCCAACAGGCAATATCTATCTTTGAACATGACGCAGAAAGTACCTTATATAAAAGTCACAGCTAATAGAGATCAAACACCCCTCCGTGCTCCCCTCTCGCCGAACTCCCGGCCATGTTTAGAACTCGAGAAGATTTTGCAAAATTTTGAGCACTCATTTGGTTTAACTGAAACTGAATCAGTCAGACATATGAGGTAACACTACAGCGCCAGGAAACAAGAAAATTTTACATTCAGGTAGATAGATGTAAATAAACTTACTAGTGAATCAGCCTATTACTAGCCTGTAGGATTACTAGCACATGATATTATTTGCAACACCTCAGGTATTCTGCGTAAAAATATAGCAGGGCTGCACTTTATGGATATCAGGTATTCAGGTGGTGTTATATCTCCAAACTTGAGATATATAGCGTCGGAACCCACGAACTAAATACTATTGGTATCGAAGGAGGGGAAATGTATTGCAGAAATCAGATTAAAGTCACTGAATAATACTTGGAGAAGAAGATGATAACCCAATCCACCAAGTAGTCTACTTCATGGCGATCGATCTGATCTGAGCTACCAAGCAGTTCGTGGCGATCGATCTGATCTACCAAGTAGTCTATGGCGGAAGTAGGAGGAACTGAAATTACACACAGGGGACAGAGTTAACTGATCCCCGCAAAAAAAAAAAGAGTTAACTGAAGCTTACATCAGTTAAACTTCAGTTAACTGTGTGTTTTCAAAAAAATAACAGTCAACTGTAGCCGTTGTTGGACACTGAACAGGGGAGCCCTTAGTCTTTGAGGGGCGTTGATCTTTGAACTGGTAGCTGTCGAATTCTTCAGAGAAGGTGTCAAATTCTTCAGGTGTGTTCAGAGGCAGGAAGTTCAGAGAACTAGTTTACAGAAACAAGAAAATTTGAGCACTCATTCGATTTAACTGAAACTAAACCAGTCAAACATACGGGTAAAACTGAAGCATCAGGAAACCAGAGCCTATCTCCACGCCAAATCACTTACTGACAACAAAGGAAACAGCCGCAAGCATATGCAGCACTGAATCTGTTATATGTAGTACTGGCCATAGCATGTTAGTACTAGAAATTACAACGATCATCACTTGCAAGCATAAAACGAAGCTCTGACTAGTCATTTGATTAAACTGAAAGTTAATCAGTCAAACAATTGAGGCAAAACCAAAAGTTAACGATTAACACTGACATCAACAGCAAGTATGAAGTAGCAAACAAAACAGAGCAAAGCATAAAAGGCTCAGCACTTGGACATTCAGCGTAACCAGAATCAGACCAGGAGCCGCCGAGCCCTGGCGGTGGCGGTGGCGATGGCCGAGGAGCCACGTTGCCGGTCGGAGCCGTCCAGGGTCGGACTACCAAAAGCTACTTACAGTCAACTGTAGCTATTGTCGGGCACTGAACAGTAGAGCCCTTGGTCTTCGAGAGCCGTTCATCTTTCATAACTGGAGCGCATCTCAGCCGTCCGTCTCCCTGGCAACGTTGCGGTTCGCGTCTTGACAGTAGCTATCGAATTCTTCAGGTATGTATGTTCAGAGACAGGAAGTTCAGATAACTAAAAAATTTGAGCACTCATTCGCTTTAACTGAAGAGTCATAGTGTGCAAGATAAAAAAGGAAACAACCTCAAGCATTTGGTTAAACTGAAAGTGGAGCAGTCAAAAACTTGAGGCAAAACTGAAGAGTCGGAAAAGAACCAAAGATTAACGGATCAAACTGCACACTGAATCACAGACAAGGAAACAAGTACTCCTACATAGTTTCAAGGATCTACTCCTACTCAAGTATGTATGCATGCATTGCCACATTTAATTTGGCCACATCACAGGAATCATTCTGTTGTGTTCTGTCAAAACAGAGCAAAGCAGAACAGGCTCAGGAATTAAGCTGTCTGCTCCCATAGTTCAGAAGACATTCTCCACTCACAGCGGTGAGGTGAGATGAGCTAGCTCTGCCCTGCCGGCGGCGGTGGTGGGCCGGGGTTGGGCAGAACATGCACGCCTTGTCGCCGGACAAGCGGCAAGCCTCGCACCTCGAATAGGCGGCACGCTGTGAACCCGCCGGAGGAGAAGGTTCGGTCGCCGCCAGCAGTTCCACCACCGGATCCCGGAACTGCTGCTGGCCCTGAGGCGCACCGGCGTTGCTGGGAATGGGAATGCCCTGAGCCTGAGGCGCACTGGCGTTGCCGGGCTGCCGCCTTGCCAGTAATCTGCGCCGGCTGGCGTCTCTCAGGCTAGTTACTAAGAAACCAAAGAAAAACAAGAAATCCAACTCCGGCGTGAGTGAAGAACCAAGAACCAGAGAGAAAGAATTTGCGATTTTCTTGGGTTGGGAAGGAAAGGAACACACCTGTAACAGGATTGCCCCCGCGCCCGTGACCGAGAGCTGGAAGAGACGGAGGTCGGGTCGCATAGGCTGCCGGCGCGTGGCTCGTGGAAGACTCCCCGGTGTAGGCTACAAAAGAATTACACAGTGGAGGGAATAGAATTAGAAACCAAGAAATCAATATCAAGGAACCAAGGCATCTGAAAGATGTTACAATTAATCCCAGAAGCGGGCATCAACCTCGAAAGAGACCAAGAAATCGAACTCCGACGTTAACTAACCAAGAAACCGCACGGACCAGAGACAAAGAACTTGAGAGGGAACCCACCTGGATTGCCCAGCGGCGGAGCGAATCCCCCGTGCCAGGCGTCGGGGGGCCCTGCAGCGGTGACAGTCGCCGAAGACACCCGTGCTGCAGTGTCGCCGGCTCCGGCTGTAGGCGCCGCACGCGGACTGCCTGTACGATCGAAAGAAACCAAGAAATCGAACTCCGACGTCAATGACGAACCAAGAAACCACACGGACCATAGAGAAAGAATTTTGCGCTTTTCTTGGGAGGGAACGCACCTTGATTGCGCAGTGGCTGCTCGAGCATCGTCATCGGTGCCGACTGAGAGAATCCCCCGTGCCCCGACCCGCCGCCGCGGCCGCCTCTAAGGAACTGGATAGGGGCGCCGGCGGGGCCTGGAAGCGGCTGCAAACTGCCGGCTGCAGTAGCCGTCGGTTCTGCAGGCGCCTGTGATGTGTCGTCGACGGCTGTAGTCTCCGTCCCCGCCCCGGGGATGTCGTCGTCGGTGGCCTTCCGCTTGTCCCCCATCTCGCCTCGGTCGAACAGCTTCGCAAGAACGCCCAGATGAAGGAGATTCAGAGGTCGCAAGAACTCGGGCGCGCGTGGAGGGAAGGAGGCTACAAGAAAGGATGGGAGAGGGGAGGATGGCGAGGCGAGGTGAGGGAGGCTATATAGACGACGACACAGCGTCTCTCGTCTCCCGCTGCAACCGATTTCGACAGGCAAAGGAGATTCAGAGCTCTCGGTTGATTTGGAAGACAGGAAGAGCCTAAAAATTGGGCCTCGTGCACCACGGATGGCCCAACCAACGGCCCAAATCATTAACCGGCCCAGTTTTATCCTCTCTTTTTTCCTGAGAAACTATTCCAGTTTTTTTTTTTTAGTTTCAAAAAACTATTCCAGTTTTTTACCAAGTTCCAGTGTTAAAAATGTAAAAAAAATGGCACTACACTTTTTATCTATTTGTCATTATGAAGTCCTGCCCTAGTAACATTGCCCCCAAGTATAGTGTGTTACCGATCTGATGTATGTACTCCCTCCGTATATAAGATTCGTCTGGAGTCAAACTTCGTAAAATTTGACCATATTTATATGAAAAAATAGCAACATCTGCATAAAGTTATAATACAATATAAAAATTAAATTCATGATGCATGTAATGATATTGATTTCGTATTGTGAATGTTGATATTTTTTATCGATAATGTTGGTCAAACTTTATGAAGTTAGACTTTAGACAAATCTCATATGCGGGAGGTAAAAAAGACTAGAGGGAATATTGCCACATTAGTTCACATCAGTATATCACAAGAAT
The DNA here is from genome assembly GCF_002575655.3 of Aegilops tauschii subsp. strangulata. Classification (NCBI taxonomy): domain Eukaryota; kingdom Viridiplantae; phylum Streptophyta; class Magnoliopsida; order Poales; family Poaceae; genus Aegilops; species Aegilops tauschii. The sequence goes on from NC_053039.3 coordinate 532,400,529, forward strand.
TGACTAGAAATAGTCTTTCACCCACTTTATACATAAATAAATTGTTCGAAAAATCTTCCGATTCAGCGATTTATCGTCCGACTTATCGCTACTCTTGGGGTGACCGATAAGATCACTGTTAAAAAATATCTTTCGATTCAGCGATTTATCGCTATGCTTGGGGTGACCGATTAGTAAGATTATGTCTTATCTTCACCGTTTATCGTTTGGGCCGATTTATCGCTATGACAAGATATTTATCGGGAATCTACCGATAAATCGGGCCTATTTATAGCACTATGTTTGCAAAAAACTATGTTTATTTGCGTTTTGTGGTCCTTGTTATGCAATATGTACAGTTGTCCTATTTTGTTTGTCATCATACGAGGATTCAAAGGCTAGGAATCAAGGTAACACTTCTGTCCAATAGTGTTTTAGTGTTGAATATAACATATTTTAGTGTTGGGAACCTAGGATTTGCAAAAAAAAATGACCGATTAATAGTCGACGATAAAATTGATTAATCGGCCGATTTCCGATTAGTCTCTAACGCCAGCTCGCCGAGACACGAACGATAAGCGATATCCTCAACATGAAATAAAATTACACAATACGAGGAGCGAGGAACAAAATCCTGGACTAGTGAATAACATACAATGTACTAAGGAGAACAATGAACAAAGGCTACGAGCGAACAAGCACATCAAAGATACAAAGAGAAGTGTCGCTTGATACTGTTGAATCCCTTGTCTACCGAAACACAAGTTGATCTAGGCAGAGGGAACAAAAAACCCTGGGAGCGAAGGGCAGACTCAAGACGAAGGCGTCATCATCAACTTTGAAAGGAGGGGACCTCACCGTTTCACCAACCAGCCGTTGTTGAAGGGGGCCTCTTGCCCCCCGCTACTTGTGAGCTGCCTTGTGATTTCCTCGAAGAGGAGAGGATGATGCAGTACAGTAGAGATAAGTATTTCCCTCAGTTAAGAACTAAGGTTATCAATCCAGAAGAACCACACAAGACCTCGTGAACAACACCTACACACAAAAGAATAAATACTTGCACCCAACGCGATCAAGGGGTTGTCAATCCCCTCGGTGGTTAATTGCAAGGATCAAGTCTGATAATGGTACATAGATAAAACACACAAAAAAAGGATAAATAAATTGTAGCAAGGTATTTTTAGTTTTTAATATATGATAAAGATAGATCCGGGGGGCATAGTTTTCACTAGAGGCTTCTCTCTCGAACAAAAAGCATGTGATGGATAAACAAATTACTGTTGGTCAATTGATAAAAAAAAACTCATAGTTATGACGATATCCAAGGCAATGATCATGTATATAGGCATCACGTTCGAGACAAGTAGACCGACTCATGCCTGCATCTACTACTATTACTCCACACATCGTCCGTTATCCAGTATGCATGTAGAGTATTAAGTTCATAAAGAACGAAGTAACGCCTTAAGCAAGATGACATGATGAAGACAAAGTAAACTCAAGCACCTCCCCATTGCAAGATAAATCGATCTAGTTGGCCAAACCAAACAGATAGATCAGAGAGAAATACAAAGCTATAACAATCATGCATAAAAGAGTTCAGAGAAAACTCAAATAATATTCATGGATAATCTGATCATAAACCCATAATTCATCAGATCCCAACAAACATACCGCAAAAGAAGATTACATCGAATAGATCTCTAAGAACATCGAGGAAAACATTGTATTGAAGATCAAAGAGAGGGAAGAAGTCATCTAGCTACTAGCTATGGACCCGTAGGTCTGTAGTAAACTATACTCACACATCATCGGAAAGGGCAGCAAGGTTGTAGAGGCCCTCCGTGATCGACTTCCCCTCCGGCAGAGGACCAGAAAAGGCCTCCAGATGGGATCTCCGAAGAACCGAAACTTGCAGCGACGGAAAAAGTATTTTGGGTGGCCCTTTATTGGTCTCCCGATTTTAGAGAATTTATAGAGGTGGAATTAGGTCAGACAGAGCCACGAGGGGCCGACAAGGTACTTGGGTGCGTCCAAGTGCCTTGTCGCCTCCTCGGTTGCCTTCTGGTCTCCTCCCAAAACTTCTAGGGTCTCTCTTGTCCAAAAAAAATCGTCAAAAATTTCCGGGCATTTGGACTTCGTTTGGTACTGATTTTCTGGAAAACCAAAAATAGGCAAAAAAAAACAGCAACTCGCACTTGGCACTAGGTTAATAGGTTAGCCCCAAAAATGATATATAATTGCATATAAGACATCCAAGATTGATACTATAATAGCCTGGAACAATAAAAAATTATATATACGTTGGAGACGTATCAAGCATCCCCAAGCTTAATTCATGCTCATCCTCGAATAAGTAAATGATAAAAATAGAATTTTTTATTTGGAATGCTACCTAACATGTCCATCATGTAATCTTTTTTTATTGCATGAATATTTAGAACTGAATGATTCAAAGCAATAGTCTATAATTTGACATAAAGACATCAAAACTCAGGCATACCAATAACAATCATGCCTTTCAAAATATCAATGCTAAAGAACGCTATCCCTACAAAATCATATAGCGTTGTCATGCTCCATCTTCTTAACACAAAGTATTTATCATGCACAACCACGGTGACAGGCCGAGCAATTGGTTCATACTTTTTAACGCGCTTCATCTTTTTCAACCCCGACGCAATACATGAGCGCAAGCCATTGATATAGCACTATGGGAGAGGTGCGGGGAGGGGAATCCCTAGGAACCAATCGATCGATCAATCCAACAAAGCGGGCGGCGGCGGCGGACCCAAATTCCCCACCGCGTGAGCAGGAAGAAGTGGGAAGGAAAGGGGGAGGGGGAGGATGGGTGACAGAGCTGACCTTCTGGTCCTCGCATATGGTGGCGAGGGTGTGGATGAGGCTGGGGTTGGGGTTGCCCTCCTGATCGACGACGCGCGAGATCAGGGCCTCCACGCGGTCGAGCAACGCGTCCTCCTCGTCCTCCGCTGCCTCCTGCTCCGTGTCGGTCGACTCCGTCTCCTCCTCCTCCTCGTCCCCCTCCTCTGGCTCGGCGGTGACGACGGCGGGGCCGGCCGTCGGCTGCCCGGGCTCCATCGGCGCGGGTTTGAACACCGGCCAGGGTACCGGGGGTGGGCGGGCTAGTGTTAGGGTTGCGTGGGGGCAGCGGCGACTGGGGGTGGCTAATGGTGGCGGGCGAGGAGGAGGAAGAGAAGTGGGAAGGGAAAGGCGAGGTGGCGTTGCGGCGCGGTGAAGGAAATATGCCCTAGAGGCAATAATAAAGTTGTTATTTATATTTCCTTATATCATGATAAATGTTTATTATTCATGCTAGAATTGTATTAACCGGAAACTTAGTACATGTGTGAATACATAGACAAAACAGAGGGTCCCTAGTATGCCTCTACTTGACTAGCTCGTTAATCAAAGATGGCTAAGTTTCCTGACCATAGACATGTGTTGTCATTTGATGAGCGGGATCACATCATTAGAGAATGATGTGATGGATAAGACCCATCCGTTAGCTTAGCATAATGATCGTTAAGTTTTATTGTTGTTGCTTTCTTCATGACTTATACATATTCCTCTGACTATGAGATTATTCAACTCCCGAATACCGGAGGAACACCTTGTGTGCTATCAAACGTCACAATGTAACTGAGTGATTATAAAGATGCTCTACAGGTGTCTCCGAAGGTGTTTGTTCGGTTGGCATAGATTAAGATTAGGATTTGTCACTCCGAGTATCGGAGAGGTATCTCTGGGCCCTCTCGGCAATGCACATCACTATAAGCCTTGCAGGTAATGTGACTAATGAGTTAGTTACGGGATAATGCATTACAAAACGAGTAAAGAGACTTGCCAGTAATGAGATTTAACTAGGTATGATGATACCGACGATCGAATCTTGGGCAAAGTAACATACCGATGACAAAAGGAATAACGTATGTTGTTATTGCGGTTTGACCGATAAAGATCTTCGTAGAATATATAGGAACCAATATGAGCATCCAGGTTCCGCTATTGGTTATTGACCTGAGATGTGTCTCGTTCATGTCTACATAGTTCTCGAACCAGTAGGGTCCGCACGCTTAACATTCGATGACGATTTGTATTATGAGTTATGTGTTTTGGTGACCGAATTTTGTTTGGAGTCCCGGATGAGATCAGGGACATGACGAGGAGTCTCAAAATGGTCGAGAGGTAAAGATTCATATATTGGAAGGTAGTATTCGGACATCGGAATGGTTTCGAGTGGTTCGGGTATTTTACCGGAGTACCGAGGGGTTACCGGAACCCTCCGGGGAATTATTGGGCCTACATGGGCCTTAGTGGAGAGAGAGGGGAGGCCGCAAGGGGTGGCCGCGCCCCCCAATGGGGTCCGAAATTAGACTAGGGGAGGGGGCGGCGCCCCCCTTTCCCTCTCCCTCTCCTTCCTTTTCCCCTCCGGTAAGAAAGGAAAAGGGGGGGCGAATCCTACTAGGAGTGGAGTCCTAGTAGGACTCCCCCCATGGCGCGCCCCTCCTGGCCGGCCGCCTCCTCCTCCCCTCCTTTATATACGGTGGCAGGGGCACCCCATAGCAGATCAATTGTTCTCTTAGCCGTGTGCGGTGCCCCCCTCCACAGTTTACTCCTCCGGTCATGGCGTCGTAGTGCTTAGGCGAAGCCCTGCGTGGATCACATCACCATCACCGTCACCACGCCATCATGCTGACGGAACTCTCCCTCGACCCTCTGCTGGATCAAGAGTTCGAGGGACGTCATCGAGCTGAACGTGTGCTGAACTCGGAGGTGTCGTACGTTCGGTACTAGATTGGTTGGATCGTGAAGACGTTCGACTACATCAACCGTGTGATCGTAGGAATTTTTTTGAAAATGCATGCTCGTTTCCCAACACGTGGCGCGGTGGTTGGAGAGGCGGAAACGGAACTTTCTAGCGAAGTTTTCTCTTCTCTTCCCGCTCGCGGGCCCTGGGCTGCGTGGGCCGGGTGTGCGCAGGCCCAAAGTCCAAGATGTTTCCACCCAAGAGCAACTAAGCGAGGGGTACCCCTTTGCAGTCAGGCGGCCACTATAGGATCACTAGCACATGATATTATTCGCAACACTTTAGGTATTCTGCATGAAAATATAACAGGGCTGCGCTTTATTTTTCTTTGACCGGAACGGTAGGAGCTCTGCCTTTTCATTATATTAGAGGGAAAGGCTGTACAAGACTGCCGGAGCAGAAGCCGGAAATGATTACAGCAAGGAAGAAAAAGGGAAAAAAGGCTGAAGCCAAAGGCATCCAGCCATGACACCCTCAGGCTACTGCTCCCCTGCCTCCTTAAGGAGGCTGATCGCATCTCTTGCAAGAAGCAGCAAAGTAGAATTAGAGCTCGACGAGGCCTTGAAAACTCTGTTGTTTCTCTCAATCCAGAGGTGCCATGCAATATACACTGCCGCTGTGCATTCATCAGTAGCATTGCCTTTCTTCTTCAGGCTTCTCACTTTACTCCACCAGTCCAGGATGGATGTTGCACCCAAGGCTGCTTGAGCAGCGGCAGGGTAAGAGCCACTAACTTTGAGCCAAACCTCTTTCGCAAAAGGGCAATCAAGGATCAGGTGCATGGCAGATTCTAAGGTTTGGTCACAGTACGAGCAAGCATCATTGTGATCCCAATTACGAGCCCGAAGTCTGTCAACCGTCCATAATCTGTTCTGAAGCAGAGTCCATGCAAAAGAATTGATCTTCCCCTCCGCTTTGATATTCCAAACTCGCTGAAGATGAGGATGTGGAATGCGAGTTAGGAACTGAAAGTGATAGGCCGATTTTGCAGAGTACACTCCATTTGCTGTTAGGTTCCACGCTTCCAGCGAATTGAGTCAGGCCAAGGTTGCAACGAGGTTCCTTGCAAAGTCCACCAAAGTTTAATGAAGGAGTCCATTAGCATCGGAGTGTTTATATTCCTCAACCCTCTCATCCAAGCATCATTGGACAAAGCTTCACAAACAGACAGCTTCTTAGATCTGGCCAGCTTGAACAAATCAGGAGGAATCTCCTTAGGGGCATGTCTCTTCAACCATCTTTGGTTCTAAAAGCTTGTGTTTCGACCATCACCCACAGAAATGGTAGTACATGCCGCAAAAAGATTCAGGTCAGCCTGCTCGCAAGGCACCGGAGTCCCCTTCTAGGGTCTATCTGTTAGATGTGTATAGCCCCTTTTATGTATATCCCTAGTGTATAAGGGGTTTTCTGCACTTACCACACATATATATGTACTGGCCTTTTGGCCCTCAGTGAATACTAGTTGCTCATTATCCAACATGGTATCAGTTGCCAGGTTAGCCTCTCTCCCGCACGATGCAACTCTGTGCGCACTCCATCCCAGCCACCGCCGCCGCTGCTAGGTCCGCTTCCTCCTAGGCCGCTGTCTCTCTCTCTGGCCGCCTTCAGCTCGGATCCGCCTGCTGCCGGTCTTCCTCTATCCGTCGCCGCCTGGATCCTCTGCCACCGCGTGGCCGCCGTCCCAGCTCGGTCCGGCCCGTCTCTGCCGTCCCCGCCTAGCTGTCGCCCGGCCCGGCTTCCTGAGCGCGCGAGCCTGCTGCCGCTCCTTGCCTGGGCATCGGCCCGACCGCCCCCGCCTGGACGCCGCTCCTGCCTGGACACGGCCCCGGCCTGGACGCAGCCCCCCTGCTCGGCCTACCTCTGCCGCTCCTCGTCCAGGCTGGCTCCCTGATCGTGCGGGCCTGCTGCCGCTCCTCTACGGGCGCGTGAGCTCCTGAGCGCCCGAGCGAGCGTGTGCTCGATCTGGATCGTTCCAGTCCAGATCGGGTCCTCTGCTTCGGTTGATTCCAAAAAAAACAGAGACTCCTCATGTCTTCTTCGGGCTATATTGCTATTCCTCGGTGCTGAGTGATCTTCGATGGCACCAACTATGCTGAGTTTGTGGGTTTCATGCGCATCCATATGCGGGGTCTTCTTCTGTGGGGCGTTCTCTCTGTCGAGGTCCCCTGTCCGCCATGCCCTATTGCTCCAGTGGCTCCTACCCCGCCGGTTCTTGCTGCTGCTGCTGCTTCCCAGGCTGATCGGGATGCAGCCAAGGCTCTTGATGATGTTGCGGTTGATGCCTATGATCAGCAGGTATCCGCTTATTCAGATGCTCTTTCTGAAGGAAATATGCCCTAGAGGCAATAATAAAGTTATTATTTATTTCCTTATATCATGATAAATGTTTATTATTCATGCTAGAATTGTATTAACCGGAAACATGATACATGTGTGAATACATAGACAAACAGAGTGTCACTAGTATGCCTCTACTTGACTAGCTCGTTGATCAAAGATGGTTATGTTTCCTAGCCATAGACATGAGTTGTCATTTGATTAACGGGATCACATCATTAGGAGAATGATGTGATTGACTTGACGCATTCCGTTAGCTTAGCACTCGATCGTTTAGTATGTTGCTATTGCTTTCTTCATGACTTATACATGTTCCTATGACTATGAGATTATGCAACTCCCGTTTACCGGAGGAACACTTTGTGTGCTACCAAACGTCACAACGTAACTGGGTGATTATAAAGGTGCTCTACAGGTGTCTCCGAAGGTACTTGTTGGGTTGGCGTATTTCGAGATTGGGATTTGTCACTCCGATTGTCGGAGAGGTATCTCTGGGCCCTCTCGGTAATGCACATCACTTAAGCCTTGCAAGCATTGCAACTAATGAGTTTGTTGCGAGATGATGTATTACGGAACGAGTAAAGAGACTTGCCGGTAACGAGATTGAACTAGGTATTAAGATACCGACGATCGAATCTCGGGCAAGTAACATACCGATGACAAAGGGAACAACGTATGTTGTTATGCGGTTTTACCGATAAAGATCTTCGTAGAATATGTGGGAGCCAATATGGGCATCCAGGTCCCGCTATTGGTTATTGACCGGAGACGTGTCTCGGTCATGCCTACATAGTTCTCGAACCCGTAGGGTCCGCACGCTTAACGTTACGATGACAGTTTTATTATGAGTTTATGAGTTTTGATGTACCGAAGGAGTTCGGAGTCCCGGATGAGATCGGGGACATGACGAGGAGTCTGGAAATATGCCCTAGAGGCAATAATAAATGGTTATTATTATATTTCTTTGTTCATGGTAATTGTCTATTGTTCATGCTATAATTGTGTTATCCGGAAATCATAATGCATGTGTGAATACATAGATCACAACGTGTCCCTAGTAAGCCTCTAGTTGACTAGCTCGTTGATCAACAGATAGTCATGGTTTCCTGACTATGGACATCGGATGTCATTGATAACGGGATCACATCATTAGGAGAATGATGTGATGGACAAGACCCAATCCTAAGCATAGCTCAAAGATCGTGTAGTTCGTTTGCAAGAGCTTTTCCAATGTCAAGTATCTTCTCCTTAGACCATGAGATCGTGCAACTCCCGGATACCGTAGGAGTACTTTGGGTGTGCCAAACGTCACAACGTAACTGGGTGACTATAAAGGTACACTACGGGTATCTCCGAAAGTGTCTGTTGGGTTGGCACGGATCGAGACTGGGATTTGTCACTCCGTATGACGGAGAGGTATCTCTGGGCCAACTCGGTAATGCATCATCATAATGAGCTCAATGTGGCTAAGGAGTTAGTCACGGGATCATGCATTGCGGTACGAGTAAAGAGACTTGCCGGTAACGAGATTGAACAAGGTATTGGGATACCGACGATCGAATCTCGGCAAGTAACATACCGATTGACAAAGGGAATTGTATACGGGATTGATTGAATCCTCGACATCGTGGTTCATCCGATGAGATCATCATGGAACATGTGGGAGCCAACATGGATATCCAGATCCCGCTGTTGGTTATTGACCGGAGAGGCGTCTCGGTCATGTCTGCATGTCTCCCGAACCCGTAGGGTCTACACACTTAAGGTTCGGTGACGCTAGGGTTGTAGAGATATGAGTATGCGGAAACCCGAAAGTTGTTCGGAGTCCCGGATGAGATCCCGGACGTCACGAGGAGTTCCGGAATGGTCCGGAGGTGAAGAATTATATATGGGAAGTCAAGTTTCGGCCACCGGGAAAGTTTCGGGGGTCACCGGTATTGTACCGGGACCACCGGAAGGGTCCCGGGGGTCCATCGGGTGGGGCCACCTATCCCGGAGGGCCCCATGGGCTGAAGTGGGAAGGGAACCAGCCCTTAGTGGGCTGGGGCGCCCCCCATGGGCCTCCCCCCTGCGCCTAGGGTTGGAAACCCTAGGGTGGGGGGGCGCCCCACTTGCCTTGGGGGGCAAGTCTCCCCCCTGGCCGCCGCCCCCCCATGTAGATGGGTCTTGGCCGGCGCCCCCCCCCTCCCAGGGGGCCTATATAAAAGGGGGGGGAGGGAGGGCAGCAGTAGTACAGCCTTTGGCGCCTCCCTCCTCCCCTGCAACACCTCTCTCTCTCGCAGAAGCTCGGCGAAGCCCTGCCGAGATCCCGCTACATCCACCACCACGCCGTCGTGCTGCTGGATCTCCATCAACCTCTCCTTCCCCCTTGCTGGATCAAGAAGGAGGAGACGTCGCTGCTCCGTACGTGTGTTGAACGCGGAGGTGCCGTCCGTTCGGCACTCGGTCATCGGTGATTTGGATCACGGCGAGTACGACTCCATCAACCTCGTACATTGGAACGCTTCCGCTCGCGATCTACAAGGGTATGTAGATGCACTCCTTTCCCCTCATTGCTAGTATACTCCATAGATGGATCTTGGTGAGCGTAGGAAAATTTTAAAATTCTGCTACGATCCCCAACAGTGGCATCATGAGCCAGGCCTATGCGTAGTTACTATGCATGAGTAGAACACAAAGCAGTTGTGGGCGTAGATGTTGCCAATTCTTCTTGCCGCTACTAGTCTTATCTTGTTTCGGCGATATTGTGGGATGAAGCGGCCCGGACCGACCTTACACGTACGCCTACGTGAGACAGGTTCCACCGACTGACATGCACTAGTTGCATAAGGTGGCTAGCGGGTGTCTGTCTCTCCCACTTTAGTCGGAACGGATTCGATGAAAAGGGTCCTTATGAAGGGTAAATAGAAATTGGCACATCACGTTGTGGTTTTATGTAGGTAAGAAACGTTCTTGCTAGAAACCTATTCAAGCCACGTAAAAACTTGCAACAACAATTAGAGGACGTCTAACTTGTTTTTGCAGCATGTGCTATGTGATGTGATATGGCGAGAAGATGTGATGAATGATATATGTGACGTATGAGATTGATCATATTCTTGTAATAGGAATCACGACTTGCATGTCGATGAGTATGACAACCGGCAGGAGCCATAGGAGTTGTCTTTATTATTTTGTATGACCTGCGTGTCATTGAATAACGCCATGTAAATTACTTTACTTTATTGCTAAACGTGTTAGCCGTAGAAGTAGAAGTAATCGTTGGCATGACAACTTCATGAAGACACAATGATGGAGATCATGATGATGGAGATCATGGTGTCATGCCGGTGACGAAGATGATCATGGTGCCCCGAAGATGGAGATCAAAGGAGCAAAATGATATTGGCCATATCATGTCACTATTTGATTGCATGTGATGTTTATCATGTTTTGCATCTTATTTGCCTAGAACGACGGTAGTAAGTAAGATGATCCCTTATAATAATTTCAAGAAAGTGTTCACCCTAACTGTGCACCGTTGCGAAGGTTCGTTGTTTCGAAGCACCACGTGATGATCGGGTGTGATAGATTCTAACGTTCGCATACAACGGGTGTTGACGAGCCTAGCATGTACAGACATGGCCTCGGAACACACGCAATACACTTAGGTTGACTTGACGAGCCTAGCATGTACAGACATGGCCTCGGAACACGGAGGACCGAAAGGTCGAGCATGAGTCGTATAGAAGATACGATCAACATGGAGATGTTCACCGATCTTGACTAGTCCGTCTCACGTGATGATCGGACACGGCCTAGTTAACTCGGATCATGTTTCACTTAGATGACTAGAGGGATGTCTATCTGAGTGGGAGTTCATTGAATAATTTGATTATATGAACTTAATTATCATGAACTTAGTCTAAAATCTTTACAATATGTCTTGTAGATCAAATGGCCCACGTTGTCCTCAACTTCAACGCGTTCCTAGAGAAAACCAAGCTGAAAGATGATGGCAGCAACTATACGGACTGGGTCCGGAACCTGAGGATCATCCTCATAGCAGCCAAGAAAGATTATGTCCTAGAAGCACCGCTAGGTGAAGCACCAATCCTAGAGAACCAAGACGTTATGAACGCTTGGCAATCACGTGCTGATGATTACTCCCTCGTTCAGTGCGGCATGCTTTACAGCTTAGAACCGGGGCTCCAAAAGCGTTTTGAGAAGCATGGAGCATATGAGATGTTCGAAGAGCTGAAAATGGTTTTCCAAGCTCATGCCCGGGTCGAGAGATATGAAGTCTCCGACAAGTTCTTCAGCTGTAAAATGGAGGAGAATAGTTCTGTTAGTGAGCACATACTCAGAATGTCTGGGTTACACAACCGCTTGTCTCAGCTGGGAGTTAATCTCCCGGATGACGCGGTCATTGACAGAGTCCTTCAGTCGCTTCCACCAAGCTACAAGAGCTTTGTGATGAACTTCAATATGCAGGGGATGGAAAAGACCATTCCTGAGGTATATTCGATGCTGAAATCAGCAGAGGTGGAGATCAGAAAAGAACATCAAGTGTTGATGGTGAATAAAACCACTAAGTTCAAGAAGGGCAAGGGTAAGAAGAACTTCAAGAAGGACGGCAAGGGAGTTGCCGCGCCCGGTAAGCCAGTTACTGGGAAGAAGTCGAAGAATGGACCCAAGCCTGAGACTGAGTGCTTTTATTGCAAGGGAAGTGGTCACTGGAAGCGGAACTGCCCCAAATACTTAGCGGACAAGAAGGCCGGCAACACCAAAGGTATATGTGATATACATGTAATTGATGTGTACCTTACCAGTACTCGTAGTAGCTCCTGGGTATTTGATACCGGTGCGGTTGCTCATATTTGTAACTCAAAACAGGAACTGCGGAATAAACGGAGACTGGCAAAGGACGAGGTGACGATGCGCGTCGGGAATGGTTCCAAGGTCGATGTGATCGCCGTCGGCATGCTACCTCTGCATCTACCTACGGGATTAGTTTTAAACCTCAATAATTGTTATTTAGTACCAGCTTTGAGCATGAACATTGTATCTGGATCTCGTTTAATTCGAGATGGCTACTCATTTAAATCCGAGAATAATGGTTGTTCTATTTATATGAGAGATATGTTTTATGGTCATGCCCCGCTGGTCAATGGTTTATTCTTGATGAATCTCGAACGTGATGTTACACATATTCATAGTGTGAATACCAAAAGATGTAAAGTTGATAACGATAGTCCCACATACTTGTGGCACTGCCGCCTTGGTCACATTGGTGTCAAACGCATGAAGAAGCTCCATGCAGATGGACTTTTGGAGTCTCTTGATTACGAATCATTTGACACGTGCGAACCATGCCTCATGGGTAAGATGACCAAGACTCCGTTCTCCGGAACAATGGAGCGAGCAACCAACTTATTGGAAATCATACATACCGATGTGTGCGGTCCAATGAGTATTGAGGCTCGCGGAGGATATCGTTATGTTCTCACTCTCACTGATGACTTAAGTAGATATGGGTATGTCTACCTAATGAAACACAAGTCTGAAACCTTTGAAAAGTTCAAGGAATTTCAGAGTGAGGTTGAGAATCAACGTGACAGAAAAATAAAATTCTTACGTCAGATCGTGGTGGAGAATATTGAAGTCACGAATTTGGTGCGCACTTAAGGAAATGTGGAATCGTTTCACAACTCACGCTGCCTGGAACACCTTAGCGAAACGGTGTATCCGAACGTCGTAATCGCACTCTATTGGATATGGTGCGATCTATGATGTCTCTTACCGATTTACCGCTCTCATTTTGGGGCTATGCTTTAGAGACTGCCGCATTCACTTTAAATAGGGCTCCGTCGAAATCCGTTGAGACGACACCGTATGAATTATGGTTTGGGAAGAAACCTAAGCTGTCATTTCTAAAAGTTTGGGGATGCGATGCTTATGTCAAGAAACTTCAACCTGAAAAGCTCGAACCCAAGTCGGAGAAATGCGGCTTCATAGGATACCCTAAGGAAACTATTGGGTATACCTTCTACCTCAGATCCGAAGGCAAGATCTTCGTTGCCAACAACGGTTCCTTTCTGGAGAAAGAGTTTCTCTCGAAGGAAGTAAGTGGGAGGAAAGTGGAACTTGATGAGGTGATAGTCACCCCTTCCGTACCGGAAAGTAGCGCAGTGCGGGAAGATGTTCCTGTGGTGCCTACACCGACTTGGGAGGAAGTTAATGATGATGATCATGAAGCTTCGAACCAAGTTACTACTGAACTTCATAGGTCCACAAGGACACGTTCCGCACCAGAGTGGTACGGCAACCCTGTCCTGGAAATCATGTTGTTAGACAACGGTGAACCTTCGAACTATGAAGAAGCGATTGCGGGCCCGGACTCCGACAAATGGCTAGAAGCCATGAAATCCGAGATAGGATCCATGTATGAAAACGAAGTATGGACTTTGACTGACTTGCCCGATGATCGGCGAGCCATAGAAAACAACTGGATCTTTAAGAAGAAGACAGACGCGGATGGTAATGTGACCATCTATAAGGCTCGACTTGTCGCTAAGGGTTATCGACAAGTTCAAGGGGTTGACTACGATGAGACTTTCTCACCCGTAGCGAAGCTGAAGTCCGTCCGAATCATGTTAGCAATTTCCGCATACTATGATTATGAGATATGGCAGATGGACGTCAAAACGGCATTCCTTAATGGCTTCCTTAAGGAAGAATTGTATATGATGCAGCCGGAAGGTTTTGTCGATCCTAAGAATGCTAACAAAGTATGCAAGCTCCAGCGCTCAATCTATGGGCTGGTGCAAGCATCTCGGAGTTGGAACATTCGCTTTGATGAGATGATCAAAGCGTTTGGGTTTACACAGACTTATGGAGAAGCCTGTGTTTACAAGAAAGTGAGTGGGAGCTCTATAGCATTTCTCATATTATATGTGGATGACATACTATTGATGGGAAATGATATAGAATTCTTGGAAAGTATAAAGGCCTATTTGAATAAGTGTTTTTCAATGAAGGACCTTGGAGAAGCTGCTTATATATTAGGCATCAAGATCTATAGAGATAGATCAAGACGCCTCATTGGTCTTTCACAGAGTACGTACCTTGACAAGATATTGAAGAAGTTCAATATGGATCAGTCCAAGAAGGGGTTCTTGCCTGTATTGCAAGGTGTGCAATTGAGCATGGCTCAATGCCCGACCACGGCAGAAGATAGAGAAAAGATGAGTGTCATCCCCTATGCCTCGGCCATAGGGTCTATTATGTATGCCATGCTGTGTACCAGACCTGATGTAAACCTTGCCGTAAGTTTGGTAGGAAGGTACCAAAGTAATCCCGGCATGGAACACTGGACAGCGGTCAAGAATATCCTGAAGTACCTGAAGAGGACTAAGGATATGTTTCTCGTTTATGGAGGTGACGAAGAGCTCGTCATAAAGGGTTACGTCGACGCTAGCTTCGACACAGATCTGGATGACTCGAAGTCACAAACCGGATACGTGTATATTTTGAATGGAGGAGCAGTAAGCTGGTGCAGTTGCAAGCAAAGCGTCGTGGCGGGATCTACATGTGAAGCGGAGTACATGGCAGCCTCGGAGGCAGCACAGGAAGCAGTCTGGATGAAGGAGTTCATTACCGACCTAGGGGTGATTCCCAATGCGTCAGGCCCGATGACTCTCTTCTGTGACAACACTGGAGCTATTGCCCTTGCCAAGGAGCCCAGGTTTCACAGGAAGACCAGGCATATCAAGCGTCGCTTCAACTCCATTCGTGAAAGTGTTCAAAATGGAGACATAGATATTTGTAAAGTACATACGGACCTGAATGTAGCAGATCCGTTGACTAAACCTCTCCCTAGAGCAAAACATGATCAACACCAGGACGCAATGGGTGTTCGATTCATCACAATGTAACTAGATTATTGACTCTAGTGCAAGTGGGAGACTGTTGGAAATATGCCCTAGAGGCAATAATAAATGGTTATTATTATATTTCTTTGTTCATGGTAATTGTCTATTGTTCATGCTATAATTGTGTTATCCGGAAATCATAATGCATGTGTGAATACATAGATCACAACGTGTCCCTAGTAAGCCTCTAGTTGACTAGCTCGTTGATCAACAGATAGTCATGGTTTCCTGACTATGGACATCGGATGTCATTGATAACGGGATCACATCATTAGGAGAATGATGTGATGGACAAGACCCAATCCTAAGCATAGCTCAAAGATCGTGTAGTTCGTTTGCAAGAGCTTTTCCAATGTCAAGTATCTTCTCCTTAGACCATGAGATCGTGCAACTCCCGGATACCGTAGGAGTACTTTGGGTGTGCCAAACGTCACAACGTAACTGGGTGACTATAAAGGTACACTACGGGTATCTCCGAAAGTGTCTGTTGGGTTGGCACGGATCGAGACTGGGATTTGTCACTCCGTATGACGGAGAGGTATCTCTAGGCCCACTCGGTAATGCATCATCATAATGAGCTCAATGTGGCTAAGGAGTTAGTCACGGGATCATGCATTGCGGTACGAGTAAAGAGACTTGCCGGTAACGAGATTGAACAAGGTATTGGGATACCGACGATCGAATCTCGGGCAAGTAACATACCGATTGACAAAGGGAATTGTATACGGGATTGATTGAATCCTCGACATCGTGGTTCATCCGATGAGATCATCGTGGAACATGTGGGAGCCAACATGGGTATCCAGATCCCGCTGTTGGTTATTGACCGGAGAGGCGTCTCGGTCATGTCTGCATGTCTCCCGAACCCGTAGGGTCTACACACTTAAGGTTCGGTGACGCTAGGGTTGTAGAGATATGAGTATGCGGAAACCCGAAAGTTGTTCGGAGTCCCGGATGAGATCCCGGACGTCACGAGGAGTTCCGGAGGTGAAGAATTATATATAGGAAGTCAAGTTTCGGACACCGGGAAAGTTTCGGGGGTCACCGGTATTGTACCGGGACCACCGGAAGGGTCCCGGGGGTCCACCGGGTGGGGCCACCTATCCCGGAGGGCCCCATGGGCTGAAGTGGGAAGGGAACCAGCCCTTAGTGGGCTGGGGCGCCCCCCATGGGCCTCACCCCTGCGCCTAGGGTTGGAAACCCTAGGGTGGGGGGGCGCCCCACTTGCCTTGGGGGGCAAGTCTCCCCCCTGGCCGCCGCCCCCCCATGTTGATGGGTCTTGGCCGGCGCCCCCCCCCCCTCCCAGGGGGCCTATATAAAAGGGGGGGAGGGAGGGCAGCAGTACTACAGCCTTTGGCGCCTCCCTCCTCCCCTGCAACACCCCTCTCTCTCTCGCAGAAGCTCGGCGAAGTCCTGCCGAGATCACATCCACCACCACGCCGTCGTGCTGCTGGATCTCCATCAACCTCTCCTTCCCCCTTGCTGGATCAAGAAGGAGGAGACGTCGCTGCTCCGTACGTGTGTTGAACGCGGAGGTGCCGTCCGTTCGGCACTCGGTCATCGGTGATTTGGATCACGGCGAGTACGACTCCATCAACCTCGTTCATTGGAACGCTTCCGCTCGCGATCTACAAGGGTATGTAGATGCACTCCTTTCCCCTCGTTGCTAGTATACTCCATAGATGGATCTTGGTGAGCGTAGGAAAATTTTAAAATTCTGCTACGATCCCCAACATTTCAGAGGGTCCATGAGTTCTTATCTCGTCTCCGTTCTGAGTTCGAGCCTCGACGTGCTCACTTGCTTGCTCGTGGTCGTGTTCCTATCTCGGAGGTGCTTGCCGAGCTTCGTGCTGAGGAGACCCACCTTCGCTCTGCTGGGTTGCTTGCGATTCCGTCAGTATTGGCTGCCCGAGCTCCTGTGTCCTCTGCTCGTCTCACTGCTCCACTGCTCCTCCCACACCTTCAGGGGCGGCATTTCGCCCTCCTTATGTTGAGAAGGGTCGGTCGCGTAGTGACACCTTCTGTGACTACTGCTCCAGGCCAGGTCACCCAGAGTCTGATTGTCGCCAGAAGCAGCAAAACCAGAGGCGCTGCTCTTCTAGTGGGACTCCTGTGTCGTCATCGACTCCGTCACTCACTGACCAGGACATTGTGCGGCTCAAGCGCCTTCTAGCTTCCTCCGGTTCTTCATCGATGGGCTCTGCTGCTGTTGTGACTACTTTCACCACTTCATCACCGTCGACATCTACACTGTCAGGTACATCTTCGTGGGTTCTGGACTCTGGAGCTTCCTTTCATATGTCCTCTGATTCTTCAGCGTTGTCTTCTCTTCGCCCTCTTGATTCTCTCATTAATGTTCTTACTACCGATGGCACATCCCTTTATGTTGCCATTCGTGGGATTCTTTCCACTCCATCCTTTTCTGTTCCTAGTGTTTCACATGTTCCTCGCCTTACCATGAATCTTTTTCCCCTGCCCAACTTACTCTGATTCTGGTTGTCGTGTCATTCTTGATTCCGACTCTTGCTCCATTCAGGATCGTCGCACCAAGGCTTTGGTTGGTGCTGGGCCCCGGCGCCGTGAGTCAGAGGGCCTTTGGGTGGTTGACTGGCTTTGTGTTCCTTCCGCTGCCACCACTTCTGCCAGCTCTCATGCTCTTGCTGCCTCCTTGTCTGCGTCCTTCCAGCAGTGGCATCATCGCCTTGGTCACATCTGTGGCTTTCGCTTGTCATCCTTAGTGCGTCAGTGCCTCTTGGGGTCTATATCTGGAGATGTTTCTTTATATCGTAATGGTTGTAGACTTGGCAAACAGACCCAGTTACCTTATCCTACCAGTGAGTCGGTATCTCAGCATCCTTTTGACTTAGTTCATTCTAATGTCTGGGGTCCTGCTCCCTTTGATTCGAAAGGTGGTCATCGCTACTATGTTTTGTTTATTGATGATTTCTCTCGCTACACTTGGCTCTACTTCATGAAATCTCGTAGCGAGGTTCTCTCTATATACAAACGATTTGCTGTCATGGTTCACACCCAGTTTTCCACGCCCATTCATACTTTTCGTGCTGACTCTGCTGGAGAGTATATCTCCCAGCTGTTGCGTGGTTTTCTCGCGGAACAGGGTACTCTTGCCCAGTTCTCTTGTCCTGGTGCTCAAGCTCAGAATGGCGTTGCTGAACGTAAGCATCGTCATCTGCTTGAGACGGCTCGTGCGCTGATGATTGTCGCTTCCCTTCCACCCCCCTTTTGGGCTGAGGCTGTTTCTGCATCCACCTATCTCATCAACATTCAGCAATCGACTGCTCTGCAGGGTGGTATTCCTATGGAGTGTCTCTCTGGTCGCTCTCCTAACTACTCAGCTCTTCGTATGTTTGGATGTGTGTGCTATGTCCTTCTTGCCCCGCGAGAACGCACCAAACTGACTGCTCAGTCGGTTGAGTGTGTTTTCCTTGGCTACAGTGATGAGCACAAGGGCTATCGCTGCTGGGATCCTGTTGGTCGTCGCTTGCGCATCTCGCGTGATGTGACTTTTGACGAGTCTCGTTCTTACTACCCACGTCCTTCTTCCTCGAGCTTCTCTGTGGATGATATTTCCTTTCTTCTCCTTCCCGATACACCCTGCTATGTGCCTCATGTTTCACCTCTTCCTCCGGTACCTCTCATTCATTCTCCTTCACCATCGACCCCCTCTTCCCCATCCTCCTCCTCCACCTCACCATCATCTCCAGCCTGTCACCCTCTCTCACCGTTTCCTCTCTACTATACCCGCCGCCCTCGTACTGAGGATGCTTCCCCTGATGCGCCTTCCACCTCTGGTGCGCCTCTCCTCACGCCTCCCCCGGTGCATAACCTCCGTGCTCGGCCTCGCCCCCGCCTAATCGCTATTCTCCTGATCGGTATGGTCTCTCCGTCATTGCTGAGCCCACTTCCTATCGGACTGCCATGACTCAGCCTGAATGGCAGCTTGCGATGGCCGAAGAGCTTGCTGCCCTTGAGCGCTCTGGCACATGGGATCTGGTTTCCCTGCCTTCCGGTGTCCGTCCCATCACCTGCAAGTGGGTCTAGAAGATTAAGACTCGCTCCGATGGTTCTCTTGAGCGCTACAAAGCTCGGCTTGTGGCTCGTGGCTTTTAGCAGGTGCAGGGACGCGATTATGATGAAACATTCGCTCCTGTGGCCCACATGACCACTGTACGCACTCTCCTTGCTGTGGCTTCTGTTCGTCATTGGTCTATCTCTCAACTTGATGTCTAGAACGCTTTTCTCAATGGCAAGTTACGTGAGGAGGTTTATATGCAGCCCCCACCGGGGTACTATGCTCCTGATGGCATGGTCTGTCGACTTCGCCGCTCTCTCTATTGTCTTAAACAGGCCCCTCGCGCCTGGTTTGAGCGTTTTTCCTCTGTGGTGACTGCCGCTGGCTTCTTGCCCAGTGATCATGATCCTGCGTTGTTTATTCACACGTCTCCTCGTGGTCGGACTCTTCTCCTTCTCTATGTTGATGACATGATCATCACTGGTGATGACTCTGACTACAATGCCTTTGTTAAGGCTCGCCTTCGCGACCAGTTTCTCATGTCTGATCTTCGTCCTCTTCGCTATTTTCTTGGGATTGAGGTTTCCTCGATCTCTGATGGCTTCTACATCTCCCAGGAAAAATATATTCAGATCTTCTTGATCGAGCCGCGCTCGGTGATGAGCGCACTGTTGAGACTCCTATGGAGCTCAATGTTCATCTTCATGCCTCTGACGGTGACCCTCTTCCTAATCCCACTCGCTATCGTCACCTCGTTGGCAGCCTTGTCTATCTTGCTGTTACGTGTCTTGACATCTCCTATCCCGTTCACATCCTGAGTCAGTTTGTTTCAGCCCCCACCTCTGTTGCTCCAGGCCTACTCTGATGCTACCTGGGCTAGTGATCCCTCCGATCGACGCTCGCTGTCTGCTTACTGTGTCTTTCTTGGTGGCTCTCTTATTGCCTGGAAGACCAAGAAACAGACTACGGTTTCTCGCTCGAGTACAGAGGCTGAGTTGCGAGCAATGGCTATGTTGACGGCTGAGGTGATTTGGTTACGGTGGTACTTGAGGATTTTGGTGTGTCTGCTACTACCTCGACTCCCTTACTGTCTGACAGTACCGGTGCTATCAGTATTGCTCGTGACCCGGTGAAGCATGAGCTCACCAAGCACATCGGTGTGGATGCCCACCTTGTGCGTACTGCTGTGTAGGATCGGACTCTTGCTCTTCACTATGTGCCTTCTGAGTTACAGTTGGCGGACTTCTTCACGAAGGCACAAACTCGAGCGCAACATGGCTTTTTTCTCTCCAAACTCAGTGTTGTTGACCCACCATGAGTTTGAAGGGAGGTGTTAGATGTGTATAGCCCCTTTTCTGTATATCCCCAGTGTATAAGGGGTTTTCTACACTTCACCACACATGTATATGTACTGGCCTTTGGCCCTCAATGAATACTAGTTGCTCATTATCCAACACTATCCACATCATCCCATTCATGCCACGGCCAGCGAAGACGAAGAGCATGTCCGAAGGCATGTATATCTTTGATGCCTAGGCCACCCACACTCTTGGGCGTGCATATCCTTCTCCAATTAACAAGACATTTTCCACCATGTGCCTCCTCATCAGCGTTCCAAAGGAAATTGCACCTTAACTTCTCGAATTTCTTAGTGAACCAACCATTTGGTGCAAAAACAGTTAGGAAAAAGGTGATGGTGGCCGTGAGGACAGAGTTGATCAAGTCAAGGCGGCCGGTCCGGTTCAGAAGCTTCCCATTCCAGATGCTTAACCTCCCAGCACCCTTTTGAAGGAATGGCTACAAATCAATCCTTCTCAGCTTCTTGAACGAAAGGGGGAGCCCAAGATATTTGCAAGGGAACGATCCAACAGCGCCACCGAACCCAGCAAGACCGTTCTGCATAGTATCCTGCTGGCAACGAATGGGATAGACGACGCGTTTTGCGGGATTAATTTTGAGGCCCGAGATAGGGCCGAACACCTCCAGAATCTTGAAGATAGCATCAAGCTGGGAGCAATCCGGAGAAGCAAGGATGGCAGCGTCGTCAGCATATAAGCTTGTTCTCATCCTTGCGGCATTTCTAGGAATGGGCTCTAGAATGCCATGACTTGTGGCGCACTCGAACATCCTCAGCAGGGGGTCCATGGCAAGAATGAAGAGCATTGGAGATAGCGGATCTCCTTGTCGCAGTCCGTTTCTATGAGCGAATGGAGGCCCAGGGCATCCATTAAGAAGAACTCAAAGATGATGAGGCCAGCAACCAACTTATAATATAGCGTTATGTTATATCTCCAAACTCGAGATATATAGCGTCAGAACCCAAAAATGCCAAACGGAGACAAAAAAAAAGTCACTGAATAATACTAGGAGAAGAAAGAGTTAACTGACCCCACAAAAAAAGAGTTAACGGAATCTTACAGTACTTAAACTTCAGTTAACTGTGTGTTAAAAAAAAACTTCAGTCAACTGTAGCCGTTGTCGGGCACTGAAGAGGGGAGCCCTTGGTCTTTGAGGGGCGTTGATCTTTTACAAGTGGAGCGCATCCTAGCCGTCCGCCTCCCTGGTAGCTATCGAATTCTTCAGAGAAGGTTTCAATTTCTTCAGGTGTGTTCAGAGGCAGGAAGTTCAAAGAACCAGGTGTGTACTGAAACAAGAAAATTTGGGCGCTCATTGGGTTTAACTGAAATTAAACCAGTCAACATACGAGGTGAAACCAAAGCATCCACAGCCTATCTCCACGCCAAATCACTTGCTGAAGACAAAGGAAGCATATGCATCACTGAATCTGTTATATGTAGTATTGTCCATAGCATACTACTAGAAATTACAAAGATCATCACTTGCAAGCTTAAAACGAAGCTCTGAGTAGTCATTTGGTTAAACTGAAAGTTAATTAGTCAAACACTTGAGGCAAAACCAAAGAACTAAAAAATTTGAGCACTCATTCGCTTTAACTGAAGAGTCAGACTGTGCAAGACAAAAAAGGAAACAACCTCGCTTATTTGATTCTACCAAGTAGATGATAACCCTATCCACCAAGTAGTCTTGTTCATGGCGATCGATCTGATCTACCAAGTAGTTCATGGCGATTGATCTGATCTACCAAGTACTCTAGTTCTAGTTCTAGCACTAGCTACAGATAATAATACTTGGAGAAGATGATAATCCGATCCACGAGTGGCTGAAGTTGGAGGAACTGAAATTACACGCAGTGGACAGAGTTAACTGACCCCCGCAAAAAAGAAAAAAGAAAAAAGAGTTAACTGACCCCCGCAAAAAAAGAAAATAAAAAAGATTTAACTGACCCCCGCAAAAAAGAAAAAAGAAAAAAGAGTTAACTGAAGCTTGCAGCAGTTAAACTTCAGTTAACTGTGTGTTATTTAAACAAACTTCAGTTAACTGTGTTTTAAAAAAAAACTTCAGTCTACTGTAGCCGTTGTCGGACACTGAACAGGGGAGTCCTTGGTCTCTGAGGGGCATTGATCTTTCACAAGTGGGTCAAATTCTTCAGAGAAGGTGTCAATTTCTTCAGGTGTGTTCTGAGGCAAGAAGTTCAGAGAACTAGTGTATGGTAACAAGAAAATTGGAGCACTCATTCGGTTTTAACTGAAACTAAACCAGTCAACCATACGACGTAAAACTGAGGCATCAGGAAACCAAAGCCTATTCTCCACGCCAAATCACTTACAAGCTTAAATTACAACGATCATCACTTGCAAGCTTAAAACGAAGCTCTGAGTAATCATTTGGTTAAACTGAAAGTTAATCAGTCAAACACTTGAGGCCAAACCAAAGATTGACGAGTTCACACTGACATCCATAGCAAGTATGAAGTATCATTTACTATTGTCAGAGCAGTTGAATATAGCAAACAAAATAGAGCAAAGCATAAATGGTTGAGAGGACATCCAAAAGCTACGTTGGCGATGGCGATGAAGTTCAAAACAGAGCACCATGGCGGTGGCGATGGTGCGGAGCCACGTTGCCGGTCGACCACCAAAAGCTACTTACCGTCAAGTGTAGCTATTGTCGGACACTGAACAGTAGAGCCCTTGGTCTTCGAGAGCCGTTCATCTTCCATAACTGGAGCGCATCCCAGCCGTCCGTCTCCCTGGCAGCGATCCGGTCAGCGATCCAGTTGCTGTCGAATTCTTCAGAGAAGATGTCGATTTCTTCAGGTATGTTCAGAGACAGGAAGTTCAGAGAACTAGTGTCCTGGCAACTGAAACGAAAAAAATTGAGCACTCGTTCGCTTTAACTGATTACTAACGAATCAGACTGTGCAAGATAAAAAAGGAAACAACCTCAAGCATTTGGTTATACTGAAAGTGAAGCATTAACGGATCAAACTGCACACTGAATAACATCCAAAGCAAGTATATAGTTTCATCTACTAATGTCAGATCACTTACAAGGAAACAAGTACATAGTTTCATGGATCTACTCAAGTATGTATGACGCATAGTACGAACAAAATATGTGTGCTCATTCGATTTAACTGAAATTAGACCAGTCAAACATACAATGCAAAACCAAAGCATCCCCGACCTTATTCTCCACGCCGGATCACTTACCGACGACAAGCATATGACTGAAGCCTTCATGATAATAAACAGTTAACTGAAGCCTTGATGATAATAAATAGTCAACTGTAGCCTTGATGATAATAAAATTCAGTTAACTGTCCCCCGCAAAAAAGAAAGTGTTAACTGAAGCTTACAACAGGTAGACTTCAGTTACCTGTGTGTTTTCAAAAAAAAAAAAAAACTTCAGTTAACTGTAGCCGTTGTCGGACACTGTACAGGGGAGCCCTTGTTCTTAGAGGGGCGTTGATCTTTCACAAGTAGCTGTTGAATTCTTCATAGAAGATGCTGATTTCTTTAAGTGTGTTCAGAGACAGGAAGTTCAGAGAACCAAGAGTCTTGACAACTGAAACTAGATACTTCGAGCACTCATTCAGTTTAACTGAAACTAAACCAGTCAAAAATACGAGGCAAAACCAAAGCGTCCACAGCCTTATTCTCCATGCCGAATAACTTACTGGCGACAAGCACATTACTAGAGTCTGTTATATATATTGGCCATAGCACATTACTAGAATTTACAATGATCATCACTCATAAGCTTAAACTAGAACAGTAGCAACTAAACACTGATTACTCATTCTGTTAAACTGAAAGTGAAACACTTGAGGCAAAACTAAAGCGTCAGGAAACCTATTCTCCACGCCAAATCATTTACTGACGACAAAGGACTGAAAGATATAAAAGGACTGAATCTGTTATATGTATTGGCCAGAGCATATTAAATTGAAAGTGAATTTACAATGATCATCACTCATAAGCTTAAACTGGAACAGTAGGAACTAAATTCTGAGTACTCATTTGGTCAAACTGAAAGAGCCAAAATCAAACTCAGAGAGCCAAAAATCAGTTAAAACAAGGCAAAACTAAAGCGTCAGAAAAGAGCCAAAGATTAACGAATCAGACTGCACTACACTGAGTGAAATCGATCTACAGCAAGTATTATAGTATCAGTTACTAAAATACTAAGTGATAAGGAAACAAGTCCTACAAGTATATAGTTTTGTCGATCTACTCAAGTATCAAGTCCTACAAGTATGCATTGCCGCATTTGGCCACATCACAGAGGAATCATTCTGTTCTGTCCTGTCAAAACGAGAGCTCAGCAGAAAAGGCTCAGCAGTTAAGCTGTCTGCTCCCAGAGTTGAGAAAAGCTAGCAGACCCCCCCTGGCGGCGGCGGCGGTGGTGGCGGTGGCGGGCCGCCGCGGTGGCGTTCCTTCGTACGAATGGCCGCCATCTCCAGCTCCACCTGCAGCCTCGCCCATATGGCCTGGTGCTGCTCCAGCGCAGCCCGATCGTAAAAAACCCCGTCGACATTCACCGGGACTGCCCCCTGGCCCTGCGGCTCAAGGACCGGATCCGGAGCCTGCTGCAGATCGGCTTCGCAATCCTCGCAGATCCACTTGGGGTCCTCGCCCTCGACCACCAAAACCGTCTGCGTCTCCAACGGCTTCGGGCAGAGAAGGCAAAAGTCTATGTCTGGACGCTGAATCGAGGACTCCAGCTCATCTAGAACCTCCTGCTCGATGTCCAGGACTGCCTCCTTCTCCATATCTGGGATTGCCTCCTGGCCCTGAGGCGCACCGGCGTTGCTGGGAATGGGAATGCCCTGAGCCTGAGGCGCACTGGCGTTGCCGGGCTGCCGCCTTGCCAGTAATCTGCGCCGGCTGGCGTCTCTCAGGCTAGTTACTAAGAAACCAAAGAAAAACAAGAAATCCAACTCCGGCGTGAGTGAAGAACCAAGAACCAGAGAGAAAGAATTTGCGATTTTCTTGGGTTGGGAAGGAAAGGAACACACCTGTAACAGGATTGCCCCCGCGCCCGTGACCGAGAGCTGGAAGAGACGGAGGTCGGGTCGCATAGGCTGCCGGCGCGTGGCTCGTGGAAGACTCCCCGGTGTAGGCTACAAAAGAATTACACAGTGGAGGGAATAGAATTAGAAACCAAGAAATCAATATCAAGGAACCAAGGCATCTGAAAGATGTTACAATTAATCCCAGAAGCGGGCATCAACCTCGAAAGAGACCAAGAAATCGAACTCCGACGTTAACTAACCAAGAAACCGCACGGACCAGAGACAAAGAACTTGAGAGGGAACCCACCTGGATTGCCCAGCGGCGGAGCGAATCCCCCGTGCCAGGCGTCGGGGGGCCCTGCAGCGGTGACAGTCGCCGAAGACACCCGTGCTGCAGTGTCGCCGGCTCCGGCTGTAGGCGCCGCACGCGGACTGCCTGTACGATCGAAAGAAACCAAGAAATCGAACTCCGACGTCAATGACGAACCAAGAAACCACACGGACCATAGAGAAAGAATTTTGCGCTTTTCTTGGGAGGGAACGCACCTTGATTGCGCAGTGGCTGCTCGAGCATCGTCATCGGTGCCGACTGAGAGAATCCCCCGTGCCCCGACCCGCCGCCGCGGCCGCCTCTAAGGAACTGGATAGGGGCGCCGGCGGGGCCTGGAAGCGGCTGCAAACTGCCGGCTGCAGTAGCCGTCGGTTCTGCAGGCGCCTGTGATGTGTCGTCGACGGCTGTAGTCTCCGTCCCCGCCCCGGGGATGTCGTCGTCGGTGGCCTTCCGCTTGTCCCCCATCTCGCCTCGGTCGAACAGCTTCGCAAGAACGCCCAGATGAAGGAGATTCAGAGGTCGCAAGAACTCGGGCGCGCGTGGAGGGAAGGAGGCTACAAGAAAGGATGGGAGAGGGGAGGATGGCGAGGCGAGGCGAGGGAGGCTATATAGACGATGACAGAGCGTCTCTCGTCTCCCGCTGCAACCGATTTCAAGAAGCAAAGAGATTCAGAGCTCTCGGTTGATTTGGAAGACAGGAAGAGCCTAAAAATTGGGCCTCCTGCACTTCAGATAGCCCAACCAATGGACCAAATCATTAACCGGCCCAGTTTTATCCTCTCTTTTTTCCTGAGAAACTATTCCAGTTTTTACAAAGTTCCAGTGTTAAAATGAAAATAAAATGACAATGCACTTTTTATCTACTCTAGTAACGCTGCTCCAAGTGTAGAGTGCTAGCGATGTGATGTATGTACTCCCTTTGGTCCTTTTTACTCCACATATAAGATTTGTTTGAAGTCAAACTTCGTAAACTTCTACCATATTTGTATGGAAAATAGCAACATCTACAATACTAAAGTAATACAATATGAAAATCAAATTCATGAAGCATCTGATGATATTGATTTTGTATTATGAGTGTTGATATTTTTTTTATAAAGTTGGTCAAACTTTACGAAGTTTGACGCAAGAGAAAACTTATATGCGGAGTAAAAAAAATACCGGAGGTGTACTGCCACATTTGGTCACATCAGTATATCACAAGAATCAACTTGAAATAGTATTTCACCTCACTTTTTTATTAAGAACCACACATTACGAGGAGCTCACCCTGGACTAGTGAACAACATACAATGTACTCCCGCCGTTCCTTTATATAAGGTGTATTTGTTTTTTTTTTAAGTTAAACAAGAGCATGTTTGACCGAGTTTTTAGAAAAGTAAATATCCGCAATATGAAATTTATATCATGTGATCCATCATGAAAAGTAGTTTCATATTTTATCTATTAGGTATCGCAGGTGTTGTTATTTTATTTTATAATCTTGGTCAAACATTTAAATGGTTGACTTGCACGGAAATCAATATGGGATGCCCAGGAAGGCATTCCCTCTTTCGTCTTTGATGTATTGGTAACTTTACTTGGAGCTATATTTTTATTCGTACGTGATATGTGTTTTGCTTGGATTTTCTTTTGCTTTTCTTAGGTTTGTTTGCTTATTTCCACAGTCATTGTTTGTTGATCGCACCTTTTTATGAGAGACACACATTCATCTCAAATTTATAGAATATGATGGGCCTTAGTAGGGGGGTACTAAGGAGAAAAAGCGGACAAAGGCTACGATCGAGCAGAGAAGCACATCAAAGATACAAAGAGAAGCGTCGCTTGATACTGCTAAGCCCTCGTCTACTAAAACACTCGTTGGTCTAGGTAGAGGGAACAAAAAAAGCCTGTGAGCAGAGGGCAGACTCAGAAGGAAGGCGACATCGTCAACTTTGAAAGGAGGGTGCCTCGATGCTTCATCAACTGATTGTCGCTGAAGGGGACCTCTTGCCCCCTCCCCGCACCCTAGCCAAAAGGGCGCCAATCCGTTTGACAATAAGGATAAGGGAAGCGAAACATTGTACCGCCGAGGAAGAAGGGACTCTGAGAACGACCACCGTCGCTAGCTAAGCAATGCCACAAGCCACGCCACCACCAGCGATGAACCGTCTTCATGAGCACTCAAAGAAGCTACCTAAGCTCCTGGAGCGGCGCATAAGGGAAAAAAATTAAAGGATCGAACCCCTTACTAGTGGCATGTGCGGAAGCCTGCTAGTGGCATGTAGGCGGCTCCTATTGGTATCATGCCATTGGTAAGTGGTTACTAGTGGCGTGTGTGTTGCACGCCAACTAGTAACTCATATAGCAGTGTCATGTGTGGTTGCCTGCGTGCCACTAGTGAGTTATATATTAGTGGTGTTCATGTTTTACTACGCGCCACTATGACATGACTAGCTAGTGGTGTCTTCTCCTCCTGGCACTCCACTGATAGTAATTTATGGTATAAAAAGATTGCAAATAATGGAATAGATTCAGTATTTTATTGCTGCCATGACAACATTTTGTAAAAAAATTGCTGCCAGCGGCATTACTGTGCCAAAAGGCTTCTTATGCTTCCATCGCAGCATTCTTTTAGCTATTTTGCTCCCATGGTAGGTTTTGCATTTTTTTAGCCAAAGGAATTATTCCCTGCCATGTCAACAATTTTAAAGCCTTTTTGGCTGCCATGGCGGCAATTTTCACCCGTTTTTGCTACCATGGTAGCACTAATGAGCCAAAGAGTTCATTTTGCTATCATGGCAACATTTTATAGCAATTTTTGCTGTGATGACAACATTTTTCAGAAAATCTAACATTAGCATTTCCTAGGTATTGCTACCTCTTGAGCACTGCGTTGGTTTTTCCTTGAAGAGGAAAGGGTGATGCAGCAAAGTAGCGTAAGTATTTCCCTCAGTTTTGAGAACCAAGGTATCAATCCAGTAGGAGACCACGCGCGAGTCCCACGCACCTACACAAACAAACAAGAACCTCGCAACCAACGCGATAAAGGGGTTGTCAATCCCTTCACGGTCACTTACGAGAGTGAGATCTGATAGATATGATAGGATAATATTTTTGGTATTTTTGTGATAAAGATGCAAAGTAAAATAAACGGTAATAGAAATAACAAAGTGTTGGAAGATTAATATGATAGAAAATAGACCCGGGGGCCATAGGTTTCACTAGTGGCTTCTCTCAAGATAGCATAAGTATTGCGATGGGTACTGTCAAGCAATTGATAGAATTGAGCATAGTTATGAGAATATCTAGGTATGATCATGTATATAGGCATCACGTCCGTGATAAGTAGACCGACTCATGCATGCATCTACTACTATTACTCCACACATCGACCGCTATCCAGCATGCATCTAGAGTATTAAGTTCATAAGAACGGAGTAACGCTTTAAGAAAGATGACATGATGTAGAGGGATAAACTCATGCAATATGATATAAACCCCATCTTTTTATCCTCGATGGCAACAATACAATACATGCCTTGATGCCCCTGCTGTCACTGGGAAAGGACACCGCAAGATTGAACCCAAAGCTAAGAACTTCTCCTATTGCAAGAAAGATCAATCTAGTAGGCCAAACCAAACGGATAATTCAAAGAGACTTGCAAAGATAACCAATCATACATAAAAGAATTCAGAGGAGATTCAAATATTGTTCATAGATAATCTTGATCATAAACCCACAATTCATCGGATCTCGACAAACACACCGCAAAAGAAGATTACATCGAATAGATCTCCAAGAGAAACAAGGAGAACTTTGTATTGAGATACAAAGAGAGAGAAGAAGCGATCTAGCTAATAACTATGGACCCAAAGGTCTGAGGTAAACTACTCACACATCATCGGAGAGGCTATAGTGTTGATGTAGAAGCCCTCCGTGATCAATGCCCCCTCCGGCGCAGCGCCGGAAAAGGCCCCAAGATGGGATCTCACGGGTACAGAAGGTTGCGGTGGTGGAAATAGGGTTTTGGCTCCGTATCTGTTGTTTTCCTGGTATATGGGTATATATAGGAGGAAGAAGTACGTCGGTGGAGCAACGAGGGCCCCACGAGGGTGGAGGGCGCGCCCCCTACCTCGTGCCTTCCTCGTTGATTGCTTTGCGTATACTCCAAGTCCTCTGGATCACGTTTGTTCCGAAAATCACATTCCCGAAGGTTTCATTCCGTTTGGACTCCATTTGATATTCTTTTTCTGCGAAACACTGAAATAGGCAAAAAAACAGCAATCTGGGCTGGGCTTCCGGTTAATAGGTTAGTCCCAAAAATAATATAAAAGTGTATAATAAAGCCCGATAAACATCCAAAACAGAATATAATATAGCATGGAACAATCCAAAATTATAATTACGTTGGAGACGTATCAGGTATCCAATAAGAAAGACTAATTAGGGAAGTATTTCAATCCAAATTTATTGATTCGACACAAGTGGAGTCAAAGAATATTTGTAAGGTTTAGCAGTTGAGTTTTCAATTCAACCACACCTGAGAGATAACTTTTTGCAGCAATTTATTAGTAGCACGGTAATGTGATAGCAGTAGTAATAAAGTAGCAGTAGCAATAGAAGCAATAGTAACAAGTTTGTAGCAAACCAATATAGTAGTGAATTTAATAGAGACAACATCAGAAAAGTGTAGGCATTAAATACCGATGGGGTGTTCGGATGACATTCAATATGCAACAGCCATAACCTAGAGCGATAGTAAATTAGCTCCAATTAATCAATCACATGTAGGCATGTATTCTGTATATAGTCATATGTGCTTGCGAGAAGAACTAGCGTAACATATTTGGTCCTGCCCTCCCGTGACAGCGGGGTCCTAATGGAAACTAAGGGTAATTAAGGAGCTTCTTCTAATAGAGAACCGGTACAAAGCATTACCACATAGTGCATACATGTAATCCTCAAATGAAAGTCATCCCCGTAGAGTATCCCAATTGTTGTCACTTTGGGGTCTGAGGTTCAAAACGAGAACAAGTGCATCACAAATATATTCATGAAAACATACTAGGTTCAGATATGAAATAATGGCACTCGGGCCCTAACAAATCTGACAACGATTACATAAGAAATCTCATCCAAATATTTTGTCCATAAGGGTTCAGAAACCACCATTATGTCACATGTTTGCTATAGGTGATACTAGAGTGGTTTGTGAACACAACAATGTGGAACAATCAAACTAGAAGCCCCTAATGGAAACATATATATCACACTAGAGTTATGAATGAAACAATCATGAGGTCTAAGTGGAAAAAATTTGTTGATAACAATTGAAAAGAAGACAGTTAGTTAGTCCTTAAATGTTTTAAAACTATAAGTAGATTATATATTGATCGAAATTGTTAGCAAAATTTAACACTTTTAGTTTAACAATAAAACACTAGTGGCATGCAGACAACATGTACTACTAGTATTACATATAACAATTCTAAACTCATGTTCAACACTAGCATGTTTAAACATAAAACACATTTAGTCTGACCATAACAACCATAAAACATATTTAAAAATTCAAAGGGCACGTTTGAGTTGAAGACTCGCAAAAACTAATATTCAGCAACCGGGGTACGGTATGGAGGAAGAGGACTGACCCAACATCTCCATGATGGAGCATGGACATAAGCTTGTCTCCAATATTGATCTTGTCATGTCAAATAGATCCCTCCATGCAACGACGAGGACACGTCCATTTGATGATAAAGTCGAGTAGGTGGATGAGATATCTAACTCATCAAAGAAAATGGCTCTCATCTCACCGTTACGTGGAGCCTGCATTTGCGCAACACCACACATCTTCACGAGAACATAATTGGTAACACATATAGTAAGCATTGTATTTAATTTTTGAATAATACATGAATAACATGAAACTGAATGCAATTCTTACAAGGAGTTTCTTCTCAACATTGCTCTTATTCAAGGTGTGCCTAGTGGCAAAAAGGATCCATCATATGGTCCAGTATTGTAATGACCAACAAGTCCATTCATATTGTCCACAAATCTTATGACCTCCTCCATCTATTGCGAAGAAACAGTGGTGCCATCAGTGGCATATATCATGTCCGCTATCCTCCAAGTTTCTTTGGAAAGACATCAATAAGTTGTCACAAAAAATATATCAGCAAGCTTAGTTAGAGGAAATCATATAATTGATACTAAAAATTTATCACATATGGTTAAGAAAAATTACATGGACGGAGGACCAAAAGATTTAGCAAATGCACCACGAGGTCAAGATCAGGTTGCCCAGGAATACTCATGTAGATCTTCATCCGAACTTCAAACGCGTATGCTTTGGCCAATCCTCTCCAACCTTTGCAACCAAGAAAGGCTTGATTCTTTTTCATTTATGATATATACTACAAGTTAAAGCCCTCCTTTCTACAGACATGGGTTTAACTTTGGTCTCCTAGTCCATGTGAATGTCCAGGATCTCCAAGACTTCCCCTTGCAAATCATTGTATGTTGTGAGCAGAATCAAAGAAAAAATTAGACATTTGTTCATAAACAAAAATCAGCAACATTAAAGAAATTATCCATTCATAAAAAATATTGTCTTCTGTGTGAAGTTCTCTGCAAGCACAAGGGAGAGGTAATTATCCATTAGGTACCTAGTGTGGTGTTGAACCACCTGGTCGCACCTTCGTAGCCTCCTGTCACCACACCTGCGACACATGCAATCCATTTGCTACATTGACAAACAAATAGAATATTAAATTGTTAGATAAATGTTAAAAACATCTATAATTGTAACAATCTATAAAATTCATTATAAAAATAGGCATGACCTTTGCCAAAAGTGAAACAAACTAAAAACTAGAAATTTGTTTGCACATTGATGAATCACCATTTCGTCAAACATTGGCACTCATGTATATTTTCTTGAGAAATAAACCACACAAGGCAATACACATATCGCAAATGTTTACTCAGCTCATAGCCGGTACCGCATGTCATACAACCATACATACATAATCATGCATATATAAAAGCGGTGATCGGTAGACAATGGCGGAGAGGACATTGACGAGCACTGATAGGGAGAGGAACAGTCGGAGAGGGGGTGTGGTGAGTGCACTACAAAATTTGCTCTATTTTGCGATGTTTCACTTGTGCCACGTAAAACCGTTTTTCATCACGAAAAATGCTCCGGTGACATTCCCCCACCGTCACTAAAGCTTCATCATAAAACTTAAATCTTGACGGTACCAATTCCTCCGTCACGGAAGATCGTGTCTTAGGTGACAAACCTAAAATTGTCAATGATGGCTGTTTTTTCGTGATGGCCTAGAATGTCACCTATGATAGGCCAATCTGTCGTCAAAGATAGTTTTTGTTGACAATAATCGATCACCAGTGATCAGTCCGTGGTTTGACCAGTCAAAGATTCTAACAAGTGGGGCCAGCAGTTGCTGACGTGGCTTCATCCATGTGGGTCTGATGTGGGTTTTATCGTTGATAGTCCCGTGAATAATAAGTCGGCGCCAGTTTTGATCGATCAACGCTGCTGACATATGGGCCTAGAAGATGCTGATGTGGCTGCTTACATGTGGGACCAGACATTGTTTTTTCGGTGACGATGTGTCATTTGACCGGTCAACGATTCTAACATGTGGGCCTAGTGTAGTGCTGATGTGGATGCTGGCAAGCGGGTCCGTACGTGGGTGATGTGGCTTGTTACATGTGGGCGTCGGCAGCGGCGTCGAGGTACGACCAGAGAGAAGAGTGAGAGCAAGAGGAGTACGGGCAGGGGAGTGAGGGAGTACGGACGTGGTCAAGGGATTTGCTTGATTCCAGTTTCATTGGGAAAGATCGAGCGGCCGTCATTATCTCAGTTATGTGGATAATATGGTCGAGTAGGAACAAGTATACCCACGAGGAGGTCAAATACCAGCCCGGTAGGTCAATGGTTCTAGTGAAAGAGCTCATTCAGGCTCTGTACATTCCTTCCGAAGCTGTCGACATGAAAGATCTTGAGAGGGTGAGATGGAAACTGCCGGAAGAGGGATGGCGGAAAATCAATACTGATGCTGCTGTTGATGTAAATGGGGGATCATCAGCCATTGGGCTAGTGGCACGAGACCATGACGGGGGACTTTTGCTAGCCAGTGGCCACAAGCTGGTGGGGCTGACCGACCCATACTGTGCTGAATTGCTAGGGGTCAGGGAAGCTGTGCTTCTGGCTATGGAGAAGGGCTGGACGCGGGTTACCATCAAATCGGACTACAGAACTGTCATAGAGGAGTATATGGCGACGGAGTGCAGGTCGACAAGGAGCCCAATCATCAGCGACATCAAATCCTATCTCCAGAACTTTCAGGGTTTATGCGTCAATTACGTTAGAAGAGAGGCCAATGAGGCTGCTCACTCGTGTGCCAGAGAGAGCCTTGCGAGTGTTTCGAATGTAATTTCTTTTGATGTTTTCCCTGCTTCGTTGATTGCCATAGTGCAATCGGATGTAAACCGTCTAAGTAATGAATAAATGCCTTGGAGGCCGGTTCTCAAAAAAAAAGTGACACCTTTGTCCGTTTATGAGCGAGCATGTTTGGGTTCCGGCAGCACCGGTCGTGTAAGGCTCGTTAACGGCCACGCCGTCTGGCGCCGCATTGACGTGTAGCCTAATTGGCGGCCCGGAACGTCAAAAACCAGCTTGAATTGTTAGCAACAGTCGTTTTTGTTTTTTGTTTTGGGTTAATTATCCTTTTGCCCTCAGTGGTGTCCATATGCTCAATTTTGCCCTCAGATGCGAATTGTGCTCGGTTTTGCCCCTAGTCCATGCACAGCTACTAAGACGAGGCCAAACGGCTAGATTTCAGTCCATTCCGTCCGCCGGCGTTAGTGGTTGTGGGTCCGGAGCTTACACGTGGGACCGCGTGGACGTGGGTCCGTAGCTGACATGTGGGACCGTGCAACAAAATCCCCAAATCATTCGTTGGGTTTTAGCCGGCCAAATCGACGCCCACTCTGCCCATCCGCCGGTCGGCCGTCCTGCGCCGCCGCCGCCACCTGCGCCGCAGCCAGCACCTGCCCCGCCACCAGCTGCATGGCCTGCTCCGCCGCTACCGTCATGCGCCGACGCTCCACCGCTACCTGCTCCGCCCGCCACCTTCCTGCGACGCCACGGGTGGGGCGCCCGCCACCTGCTCGACCCGCGGCGCGGCCACCTTCCGTGCGCCAGGCCGGAGCGCTCAAAAGTGGGGGGCTGGTGGAGCTGTTTGAACTAGGAGGAAGAACCCCAGGGTGAAAT
Organism: Aegilops tauschii subsp. strangulata; assembly: GCF_002575655.3. Lineage (NCBI taxonomy): Eukaryota > Viridiplantae > Streptophyta > Magnoliopsida > Poales > Poaceae > Aegilops > Aegilops tauschii. The sequence goes on from NC_053039.3 coordinate 532,435,619, forward strand.
GGCGAGCAGCGGTGACCCCAGAGTATTTGGCGAGGCAGGCATCAGACCGGAGATCCGCCGCGTCCACGACTGGGTTCCCACGGGGTAAGTCACGCCTCATGTTTAGATTGAGCTTAGTTGTGCATTTGAATAGTCGATTCGAGTAGGTTTGCCCGATTAGTGTGTTGATTGTGTCTCTGTTTTTTGTCGGTTAGGATGGAGTTGCGGTTTGCTTTCTTGGTGCGCATTAGAAGGGACCGGTACATGTTCGATGCAAAGGATAAGAAGAAATACCAAGGAGGTTTCGATTATATGTTGCCAATGGCTAGTAATTGGAGTTTCAGACAATTTGGGGAGGTAATTTGTAGCCAATATCCTTGGGGTTTGCTTGATGAAGTGGTATCAAATACTATGATGGGGAAAAGAATTGGGTGACAGTTAGTAATGATGAAGAGCTGGCTACCATGTCTGCTAGGCATAAAGAGAAAGATAATTTTCATGTGAGGATGCAAATTGATGTGTTTGAGCAGGCATTTGGACCTAGAATGGCGGGTGCAACATCTCGGGGAGAACCAAGTCGTCGTAATGGCATCTCTAGCCAGAGCAGTTCAGTTGGTGCACGACGACGTGGTGGCTCGACAAGTGTGGGCAACGACAGTAGGGTCCCCCTTGAAGTGGAGCCTGACGGCTACAATTCTGGGGTTGATGAAGAGAAGCTATATTCTGATGTTATTCGGAATTTACGACGGGCACCTCGGGATGAAAACCAAGATGAGGCTCACAATGCAGTCCGTGTGGATGATGACGCGGTGGGTGAGGACGAAGACCTTGCAGCTGTTGAATGGGACCCTTTGAACCCTCATATGGAAGAAGGTACCATTTTTGCATCCATGACTGAGTGTAGAAATGCACTTGTGACATACTGCATCAAGGTAGAACGTACTTTCAAAGTTGACAAGAGCGGTCAAGTATGTTACAGAGTGCACTGTCCGACTGAGGGTTGTCCATGGAGGCTGATCGCATCTAAAATGCGAAATAGCACTAATGTTCAAGTCAAAGTGAACCCTTTTAAGCACACATTCCAGGAATCAACCCTTAGGAAGGATACAATCAGTAGAGCCAAGTCAAGATGGGTGGCAGAAGAAGTAAAGAAGTGGGTGAAAGAAAACCAGCAAGTGGGTCCAAAGGAATTGCAGAAGAACATCAAAGATAAGTTCAAGATAGATTTACCATACATGAGGTTGTTCAATGGTAAACAACATGCTATGGATTCTATTTATGGTAACTGGCAGGAAAGTTTTCAATTGTTGTATTCATTCAAAGGTGAAGTGGAGAGGACAAGCCCAGGTAGTATTGTAGATATTGATCACCACACCGTGGAGTACACATTAAGGGGAGTGACAAAGACCAAGGAATGCTTTAGGAGGGTTTTTGTCTGCTTTGAGGCTTCTCGCCGGGGTTTTTTGGCAGGCTGCAGGCCTTATTTGGCTATTGATGCCACTTTTCTCACAGGGAGGTTTAAAGGACAGTTAGTAGCAGCTTGTGCAGTTGATGCACACAGTTTTGTATTTCCAGTTGCCTACGGTGTGCTGGAGACAGAGTCTGAGGAGAGCTGGACTTGGTTTTTGCATAATCTGCGCCGGGCTATTGCACATCCCAATGGGTTGGTCATTCATACAGATGCCTGCAAAGGTTTAGAAATGGCCGTGGACAATGTGTTCTGATACGTCTCCGTCGTATCTACTTTTCCAAACACTTTTGCCCTTGTTTTGGACTCTAACTTGCATGATTTGAATGGAACTAACCCGGACTTACGCTGTTTTCAGCAGACTTTCCATGGTGTTATTTATGTGCAGAAACAAAAGTTCTCGGAATGACCTGAAACTCCACGGAACGTATTTTGGAAAATATTAAAAATACTGGAAGAAGAATCCACGTCAGGGAAACCACACCCTGTCCACGAGGGTGGGGGCGCGCCTGCCCCCTTGGGCGCGCCCCCTGCCTCGTGGGCCCCCTGACGCTCCACCGACCTCAACTCCAACTCCATATATTCACTTTCGGGGAGGAAAAAAATCAGAGAGAAGGATTCATCACGTTTTACGATACGAAGCCGCCGCCAAGCCCAAAAACCTCTCGGGAGGGCTGATCTGGAGTCCGTTCGGGGCTCCGGAGAGGGGGATTCGTCGCCGTTGTCATCATCAACCATCCTCCATCACCAATTTCATGATGCTCACCGCCGTGCGTGAGTAATTCCATCGTAGGCTTGCTGGACGGTGATGGGTTGGATGAGATCTATCATGTAATCGAGTTACTTTTGTTAGGGTTTGATCCCTAGTATCCACTATGTTCTGAGATTGATGTTGCTATGACTTTGCTATGCTTAATGCTTGTCACTAGGGCCCGAGTGCCATGATTTTAGATCTGAACCTATTATGTTTTCATGAATATATGTGAGTTCTTGATCCTATCTTGCAAGTCTATAGTCACCTACTATGTGTTATGATCCGGCAACCCCGAAGTGACAATAATCGGGACCACTCCCGGTGATGACCATAGTTTGAGGAGTTCATGTATTCACTATGTGTTAACGCTTTGGTCTGGTACTCTATTAAAAGGAGGCCTTAATATCCCTTAGTTTCCGCTAGGACCCCGCTGCCACGGGAGGGTAGGACAAAAGATGTCATGCAAGTTCTTTTCCATAAGCATGTATGACTATATTCGGAATACATGCCTACATTACATTGATGAATTGGAGCTAGTTCTGTGTCACCCTATGTTATGACTGTTACATGATGAACCGCATCCGGCATAATTCTCCATCACCGATCCAATGCCTACGAGCTTTTCACATATTGTTCTTCGCTTATTTACTTTTCCGTTGCTACTGTTACAATCACTACAAAACCCAAAAATATTACTTTTGCTACTGTTACCGTTACTTCCATACTACTTTGCTACTAAATACTTTGCTGCAGATACTAAGTTATCCAGGTGTGGTTGAATTGACAACTCAACTGCTAATACTTGAGAATATTCTTTGGCTCCCCTTGTGTCGAATCAATAAATTTGGGTTGAATACTCTATCCTCGAAAACTGTTGCGATCCCCTATACTTGTGGGTTATCAAGACTATTTTCTGGCATCGTTGCCGGGGAGAATAGCTCTATTCTTTGAGTCACTTGGGGTTTATATCTGCTGGTCACTATGAGGAACTTGAAAGACGAGAAAACAAAAATTTATCCCTCAACTACGAGGGGAGGTAAGGAACTGCCATCTAGCTCTGCACTTGATTCACCTTCTATTTTGAGTAAGCTTGCGACACCTAAACCTGCTTCTGCTATTCTTCTGATATGTCGCATGTTATTGATGATGCCACTTCTGCTATGCATGATACTTATGATGAGACTACTTCTATGCTTGATACTACTGTGCCACTTGGTGAATTTCTTGATGAACAACTTGCTAGGGCTAGAGAGAATGAAATTATTGAAACTGATAATATTGATGATAGTGATGATGAAGACTCTCCCCCTAATAAATATGAATTTCCTGTTGTGCCTGAGGGTTATGTCCTGGATGAAGAATCTGCTAGAGCCATTTTAGTTTGCAATGATAGAAGTGATCTTAAGAAATTATTAGCTAAATGGAAGCAGCGATCTCTTAATGCTAGAATGAAACCTGACCCTGATTTTGCTACTTCACCTATCTGTGTTACTAATAAGGATTATGAATTCTCTGTTGATCCTGATATAATTACTTTGGTTGAATCTGATCCTTTTTACGGCTATGAATCTGAAACTGTTGTGGCACATCTTACTAAATTAAATGATATAGCCACCCTGTTCACTAATGATGAGAAATATCGCTACCTTTATATCCTTAAAATATTTCCGTTCTCATTAAAGGGTGATGCTAAGATATGGTTTAATTCTCTTGATCCTGGTTGTGTGCGTAGTCCCCAGGATATGATTTATTACTTCTCTGCTAAATATTTCCCTGCTCTTAAGAAACAAGCTGCTTTAAGGGATATATATAATTTTGTGCAAATTGAAGAAGAGAGTCTCCCACAAGCTTGGGGGAGGCTTCTCCAATTACTTAATGCTTTGCCTGATCCTCCTCTCAAGAAAAATGAAATACTTGATATCTTTTATAATGGACTAACCGATGCTTCTAGAGATTACCTGGATAGTTGTGCTGGTTCTGTTTTCAGGGAAAGAACACCGGATGAAGCTGAAATTCTATTGAATAATATGTTGACAAATGAAAATAATTGGACACTTCCTGAGCCAGCTCCTGAGCCTATTCCTGAGCCTATTCCTAAACCAACTCCGAAGAAAAGAGGTGTTCTATTTCTCAGTCCTGAAGATATGCAAGAGGCAAAGAAATCTAGAAAGAAAAAGGTATTAAAGCTGAAGATGTTAAGAATTTACCTCCTATTGAAGAAATACATGGTCTTGATTTACCGCCTGTTGAAGAAATATATGATCCTAATCCATTACCTATTGAAGAAACTCATGGTCTTGATAACCCGACACAGGTAGTAAAGGTAAATTCTCTCTATAGATTTGATGAAGGTGATATTCCTCACTATAAGTCTGCTAGACAATGCTTAGAAGAGTTTGATAATTTTATTGTCAAACAAGAAAACTTCAATGCTTATTTTGGTAGACAATTGAAATACAATTCCGAGATAATTGAACACTTGGGTGATTATATGTCTAGAGTTAAAGGTGAACTTAAACTCATTAGTAAACATGCTTCTATGGTTACCACTCAAGTAGAACAAGTACTTAAAGCTCAGAATGATTTGCTCAATGAATTGAATGGTAAGAAAAATGACTATGTTGTTAGTGTGGCTACTAGAACTGGTACAATGACTCAGGAACCTTTGTATCCTGAAGGCCATCCTAAGAGAATTGAGCAAGATTCTCAGAGAAATAATATTGATGCACCTAGTCCTTCTAAAAAGAAGAAAAATAAAAATGATAGGACTTTGCATGCTTCTAGTGAACCTATTGCTGAACCACCTAAGAATCCAAATGATATTTCTATTTCCGATGCTGAAACACAATCTGGTAATGAACATGAACCTAGTGAAAATGTTAATGATGATGTTCATGATGATGCTCAACCTAGTAATGATAATGATGTAGAGATTGAACCTGTTGTTGATCTTGATAACCCACAATCAAAGAATCAACATTATGATAAGAGGGACTTTGTTGCTAGGAAACACGGTAAAGAAAGAGAACCATGGGTTCAGAAACCCATGCCTTTTCCTCCCAACCCATCCAAGAAAAAGGATGATGAGGATTTTGAGCGCTTTGCTGAAATGATTAGACCTATCTTTTTGCGTATGCGATTAACTGATATGCTCAAAATGAATCCTTATGCTAAATATATGAAAGAAATTGTCACTAATAAAAGAAAGATACCGGAAGCTGAAATTTCCACCATGCTTGCTGATTACACTTTTAAGGGTGGAATACCAAAGAAACTTGGAGATCCAGGAGTACCCACTATACCATGCTCCATTAAAAGAAACTATGTTAAAACTGCTTTATGTGATCTTGGAGCCGGTGTTAGTGTTATGCCTCTCTCTTTATATCGTAGACTTGATTTGAATAAGTTGACACCTACTGAAATATCTTTGCAAATGGCCGATAAATCAACTGCTATACCTGTCGGTATTTGTGAGGATGTGCCTGTTGTGGTTGCAAACGTTACTATTTTAACGGACTTTGTTATTCTTGATATTCCTGAGGACGATAGTATGTTTATTATTCTTGGAAGACCCTTTTTGAATACTGCAGGGGCTGTTATTGATTGCAACAAGGGCAATGTCACTTTTCATGTTAATAGTAATGAGCATACGGAACACTTTCCGAGGAAACAACCTCAAGTTCATAGTATCAACTCTATTGGAAAAATTCCATCAATTATTTTTGGAGGTTTTGAATTTCCTCTTCCTACTGTCAAGAAGAAATATGATATTCTTATTATTGGTGATGTGCATATCCCCGTTGAGGTAACATAGTGTTATTCGAAATTTCTCCGGTTCCATGTTATTCGAAATGAGTTTGTTAACAAGACTTGATCAACCTTGTTAGTGGATTCCTTTTGATGAGCATGAGATGGATGAAACTAGAAGGCACAACCTTCTGTACCCTCTTTCTACTTTCTGTTATTTAGTTGAAATAAAGTAAAAATAGTATTTTCTGTCTGTTTTCTGATTTATCCGTGCAATATAATAATACCCCAAAAATAAAAAGTTCTCCAAATGCCCTGAAAATGGAATATGATTTTTCTGGAATATTTGAGAATATCTGGCACTGAAAACACAGCAGGGGGAGCAAGCACCTGGCCACGAGGGTCCAGGGCGCGCCCACCCCTACAGGGTGCACCCCCTGCCTCGCGGGCCCATGGTGGCTCCCCTCCACTTATTCCTGCACCCACACACTCCTTCTTCCTCCCAAAAAATTCACCATCCAGCTCAAGCATGAGTTCTAGCTCATTTTGCTGCGATTTTCGATCTCCTTGCTCAAAGCACCTCTCACAAAACTGCTTGGGGGGATTGTTCCTTGGTATGTGACTCCTCCATTGGTCCAATTAGTTTTTGCTCTAGTGCTCTATTCATTGCAAATTTGTGTTGCCTAGGTGACCATGTTCTTGAGCTTGCATGTCAAATTTATATGGTTCCAAGTAGTTCTAATGCATGATATAGGCTCTAGGCACTTGTAGAAGTAGTTGCTATCAATTTTGTTGAGCTTGGCTCACTTTTGTTTGAAGTTACTAAAAAATTCAGAATTTTTCAGAAAATAATGAAGAGATTTTTGAGGGGCTCGTCGAGCCGAAGCTCGAAGGAAAAGCAAAGTGAAGAAGCACAGAGGCCCAAATATAATCTGCCTCGCACCGTGGAGGTTCGGCCGTGTGAATGGCCTTCCGATGATTTCTTGAGAGAAGCCGGGATTTATGATGATTTTTATGAATTGGCTGAGAATGCAGGCCTCACCCACTTCCTCCGCGACCAACGCGAACAGTATCTCTTACTCACCAATACTTTTGTGCAAAACTTCTACTATTATCCTAAGGAAACACCTCCTTCAGTAGAGTTTCATTTATATGATGTGGCTAAGAAGATGCCACTAGATGAATTTTGCAAGATTTGCAAAATACCTTTCGAGGGTAGTTTAGAGGAACCTCATCGTAAAGATGTGGATGGGTTTATTAACACTATCACTGTAGGGGAGACTAGGAAGGTTTCCGATGCAAGAATCACTAGCATACATTTTCCTGTTTTACGCTACTTTGCCATATTTGCTAGTCGTTCCTTAATCGGTCATGGAAACTGTGGAAACCTTAGTGTTCCTGATATTATCATTCTGTTCCATGGTTTATTCTGCGATAACACTGTTAGTATGGGTGGTCTTATTGCTAAACGGTTAAGTTTGAACCGTACAAAGGGCCCCATCTTTGGAGGTATTTACGCTTCACGCCTTGCTGCACATTATAACATACCTATTAGGCACTATGAAAAAGAAGAAAAATTGTTGCACACTGCTTATTTAGATTATAAGAGTATGGTAGCGCATGACTTTATTGTTAAGAATAGGGAAGGGGCGCTTAAATACAAATTGTTCTTTGATAAACATCACCCTGAGACTATTACCTTGCCTGCTCCCTCCTTGTTTAATTTATATACAGGTCCGTATTTCGTTCTGCTGGCGGCCGTTCACGCCTTCCGGAACCCTACACCAGCCATGGAGCCGGAACCACAATTTGAGCCTCCACTGCAGTCTAATTACCAGTGGGACCCGGAGACGATTGCCAACCAGTGGCAATCAGGGTCTTCTTCATCTCAGTACGACCCCGGCTACAACTATGGATATCCGCCAGGCCATCCGTGGCAATAAACCAACTTAGGCCAAAAGTCTAAGCTTGGGGGAGTACGTATTTCCCACCGACATTACATTTATGTTCACACACACTCATTGCTAGATGTCGATGCTCATACTTTTTCATTGTAATATCCATGCTAGTTTATTTTCTTTTTCTTGCTTTCTTCTTGTGTGTTTGTTAAACTTTAAGAAAAACCAAAAAAATTAGTGTAGCTTTTATCTAGTTTACTTTTCTGGCTGTAGTAGTAATAATTAAAAAGAAAATCCAAAAAGATTTCCTGTTCTTCTTTTTCTTGTTGGGAGCTTTCCCGTGTAAATAGTTTTATTTCTTTTCTTTTCTTTGGGGTCGATAGGAGAAGACCATAATTAAATTGTTGAAGTGGCTCTTATATGCATTATTGTTGATTTAACCAAGAGCCCATATTGCCTTGTCTTCTCCTGTTTATTGAATGCTCGCAGATTCCAGCTTAGTCCAATGCACGTGCACTCTTATTATTTTCACATCGCTCGGTCATGCAAGTGAAAGGCGATTATGACGATATATGATGGACTGACTGAGATGAGAAAAGCTGGTATGAACTCGACCTCTCTTATTTTTGTAAATATGATTAGTTCATCGTTCTTGATTCAGCCTATTATGAATAAACATGTTTGCAATGACAATTAGATATCATAGTTGCTCGTGCCATGCTTGATTAGCTATGAGTTATAATGGTTTACCTTGCGTGCCAACATGCTATTAAAATTGTTGTGATGTGGTATAGTGGGGTGGTATCCTCCTTTGAATGATTTAAGTGACTCGACTTGGCACATGTTCACACATGTAGTTGAAACAAAGCAACATAGCCTTCACGATATTTATTTTCATGATGGATTATATCCTACTCATGCTCGTACTCAATGTCTATTAATTTTAATGCATGTTCATGACTGTTGTCGCTCTCTAGTTGGTCGCTTCGCAGTCTTTTGCTAGCCTTCACTTGTACTAAGCGGGAATACTGCTTGTGCATTCAATCCCTTAAACCCCAAAGTTAATCCATATGAGTCCACTATACCTTCCTATATGCGGTATCTACCTGCCGTTCCAAGTAAATTTGTATGTGCCAAACTCTAAACCTTCAAATGAAATTCTGTTTTGTATGCTCGAATAGCTCATGTTAGGGATGTCCGTATCTTCCATGCTAGGCGGGTTATTCTCAAGAGGAGTGGACTCCGCTCCTCACTCACGAGAAAATGGCTAGTCACCGGGATGCCCAGTCCCATGCTTTATGCAAACTAAATCAAAATAATTGCAAACAAAACTCCCCCTTGGACTGTTGCAAGTTGGAGGCACTCGTTGTTTCGAGCAAGCCATGGATTGATGCTTGTTGGTGGAGGGGGAGTATAAACTTTACCATTCTGTTTGGGAACCGCCTATATTGTGTGTAGCATGGAAGATATCGCCATCTCTTGGTTGTTATGTTGACAATGAAAGTATGCCGCTCAAAATATTATTTATCTCTATTTCAAAACCGAGCTCTGGCACCTCTACAAATCCCTGCTTCCCTCTGCGAAGGGCCTATCTATTTACTTTCATGTTGAGTCATCACCCTCTTATTAAAAAGTACCAGCTGGAGAGCACTGCTGTCATTTGCATCCATTACTATTAATTTATATTGGGTATGACTGGATCTCTTTTACCATGAATTACAATGTCTAGTCAGTCCTTGATCTTTAAAGGTGCTCTGTATTTATATTTTGCGGTCTCAGAAAGGGCTAGCGAGATACCATCTTGTTATATCATATTATGATTGTTTTGAGAAAGTGTTGTCATCCGAGATTTATTATTATTGCTCGCTAGTTGATTATGCCATTGACATGAGTAAACCTGAGACCTAAGAGTTATTGTGAATGTGGTTAGTCATAATCTTTGCTGAAAACTTGAATGCTGGCTTTACATATTTACAACAACAAGAGCAAACAGAGTTTGTAAAAGTTTTTCTTTATCACTTTCAGTTTATAAACTGAATTGCTTTAGGACAAGCAAAGGTTTAAGCTTGGGGGAGTTGATACGTCTCCGTCGTATCTACTTTTCCAAACACTTTTGCCCTTGTTTTGGACTCTAACTTGCATGATTTGAATGGAACTAACCCGGACCGGCGCTGTTTTCAGCAGACTTTCCATGGTGTTATTTATGTGCAGAAACAAAAGTTCTCGGAATGACCTGAAACTCCACGGAACGTATTTTTGGAAAATATTAAAAATACTGGAAGAAGAATCCACGTCAGGGGGCCCACACCCTGTCCACGAGGGTAGGGGCGCGCCTACCCCCCTGGGCGCGCCCCCTGCCTTGTGGGCCCCCTGACGCTCCACCGACCTCCACTCCAACTCCATATATTCACTTTCGGGGAGAAAAAATCAAAGAGAAGGATTCATCGCGTTTTACGATACGGAGCCGCCGCCAAGCCCTAAAACCTCTCGGGAGGGCTGATCTGGAGTTCGTTCGGGGCTCCGGAGAGGGGGATTCATCGCCGTCGTCATCATCAACCATCCTCCATCACCAATTTCATGATGCTCACCGCCGTGCGTGAGTAATTCCATCGTAGGCTTGCTGGACGGTGATGGGTTGGATGAGATCTATCATGTAATCGAGTTACTTTTGTTAGGGTTTGATCCCTGGTATCCACTATGTTCTGAGATTGATGTTGCTATGACTTTGCTATGCTTAATGCTTGTCACTAGGGCCCGAGTGCCATGATTTCAGATCTGAACCTATTATGTTTTCATGAATATATGTGAGTTCTTGATCCTATCTTGCAAGTCTATAGTCACCTACTATGTGTTATGATCCGGCAACCCCGAAGTGACAATAATCGGGACCACTCCCGGTGATGACCATAGTTTGAGGAGTTCATGTATTCACTATGTGTTAATGCTTTGGTCCGGTACTCTATTAAAAGGAGGCCTTAATATCCCTTAGTTTCCGCTAGGACCCCGCTGCCACGGGAGGGTAGGACAAAAGATGTCATGCAAGTTCTTTTCCATAAGCACGTATGACTATATTCGGAATACATGCCTACATTACATTGATGAATTGGAGCTAGTTCTGTGTCACCCTATGTTATGACTGTTACATGATGAACCGCATCCGGCATAATTCTCCATCACCGATCCAATGCCTACGAGCTTTTCACATATTGTTCTTCGCTTATTTACTTTTCCGTTGCTACTGTTACAATCACTACAAAACCCAAAAATATTACTTTTGCTACTGTTACCGTTACTTCCATACTACTTTGCTACTAAATACTTTGCTGCAGATACTAAGTTATCCAGGTGTGGTTGAATTGACAACTCAACTGCTAATACTTGAGAATATTCTTTGGCTCCCCTTGTGTCGAATCAATAAATTTGGGTTGAATACTCTATCCTCGAAAACTGTTGCGATCCCCTATACTTGTGGGTTATCATGTTCCCTGGAGTAGAGCATAGGGAATGCATGCGTCCAGTGGCGGAGCCAGAAAATTTGTATTAGGGGGGCCGAGGGATGTTGAGGCAGGTTAGAGAGGGCCAAATCATATAAAGACATGCTTTTAGCAGCAAATAACCATGAATTCTGCACTGTTCATCAGTAAATTAACTACAAATCCTTGATGTTAGGGGGGCCAGGGCCCCTGCTGGTCCCCCTGTCTCCGCCACTGCATGCGTCACCTTGCTGCAAATTTCATGAAGAAATTCAAAGGAAAGGTGTATACCGACAATTTATGGCCAGCATCTTTGACTTGCAGTGTGAAGAAGCACAACTACCACTTGAGGTAGTTATACATGAATCCCAAAGTGAAAGAATACTTGGAAACACACCACTCCAAGTTATGGGCCAGAAGCCAATTCAGTGAACTGAGCAAAGTGGACTATGTGCACAATAATCTAGCAGAGTCTTTCAACTCAACAATCCGGAAACTAAAGGGTCATTATGTGGTGGATTTGCTTGACAGGATAAGGATAGAATACATGCAGAAATTTCATTATCATGCAGGAATAGCTGAGGCAAAATTCATGGGCCACATTATCATCCCTGCCGTGATGAATGAATTGAAGCAGAAAACAACAGGCTTGGAAATGAACATGACTCTTTGCTCGGGTACCACAGCAGAGATATCATATTTGGATAAAGAGAAGAGGGAATGGAGATATCCAGTGGATTTAGAAGCTTTAACTTGCAGTTGTAGGCAATGGCAGATAACTGGGTTGCCATGCATTCATGCCTTGTTTTTCATCACTTCTCTCCCATGTCCAGTAGGGAACATAGAGCAATATGTGCATGATTACTACTCTGTTGCAAGGTTCAAAGCCACATATGCTTATGCCTTGCCTGCTATGGAGGGAAAACAACAATGGGACATGGTGGACCCTAGATTCAAGCTTTGCGCTCCAGTTCTGAAGAGAGCAGCAGGTAGACCAAGGGAGAGTCGAATCAGACCTTGCAGCGAAGGAGCTGGACTTGGAGCGAGGAAGCGTAAGTGCACAAGGTGTGGTGGGTCTGGTCATTTCGGCAAGTATTGTGATAACACAGTAGATCCAGCGTTCGGAGAGAGTTTCGATGAAGGCTTCGATGAAAATGTTGGTCAGCAGCAAGTTGCCTCAACAGATGATGAAAATGATGGTCAACAGCCGGTTGCATCAGATGAGGATTTTGACGACGTTCCAAATGATGATGGTCAACAGCCGCATGATTTTGACGATGATCCAAAATATCATCCAAATAATGATTCAAGTGAGGCTCCAAATGGTGATCCAAGTGAGGCTCCAAATGGTGATCATGTGGATCCAAGTGAGGCTCCAAATGGTGATCATGGTGATCCAAGTGAGGCTCCAAATGGTGATTATGGTGATCCAAGTGAGGCTCCAAATGATGATCCAAGTGAGGCTCCAAATGGTGACCAACCTTCTGTTGTTGTGAGTTCTGCTAGGTATGTAAATCTTGCAAGGGTCAAATACTATTGTACATTTATCACTTGACATGACCTCATTACCCTTTATGTTTTGCACAGCTGTATGGTAGGTTTGAAGAAGACGCGCAAGGTACCGACAACCAAGAGGAGAAGAGAAGAAGCAATGAGCACAAGGTGCACGAGGAGCAAAGTGATGGCAAGAAGCTCAAGGAACAGACAGAAGCCCCAACGCTATTTATGAATAATTATGAAACATTATGAATAATGTTGTATTTCTGTTGGATGATGTTGGACCTATGTTAGAACTATGTTTGACATGATGTTTAAATCTGTTGGATGATGTTTGAATGAGCACATGGTTTTTCCTTTTTTTGATTTTTTTTATTTTGTTTTGCTCATTTGAATTCTGGTCAAACCTAACTTTGACCAAGATTTAAACAAGTCTAAAACATCAAAATGAAAAACTAAGCCTGGATCCTTCTTAGTCAATCCAAAATGAAGCTGTGGTGAGATTTTTGAAATTTTCATGAAAAATGTGCTAAAAAGAGGGGTCCAAAGGTAGGGTAAACGGCCTCATTTCTAAGCAAGGTTTTTTTCGACCTTGTCTCAATCAGCCAAATAACTTTCCTACACATATATTCTATATATACAGACTATGTGAGCTGGTTTTTCCATTTTTTGATTTTTTTTATTTGTTTTGCTCATTTGAATTCTGGTCAAACTTAACTTTGACCAAGATTTAAACAAGTCTAAAACATCAAAATGAAAAACTAAGCCTGGATCCTTCTTAGTCACTCCAAATGAAGCTGTGGTGAGTTTTTTTGAAATTTTCATGTTCATTTCCCCAAAACACTTCTCTTCACTTCATACAAGAGAGTTTGAGATACTCGAGATATCACATAATACACATGAACTTATCGTTTAAATGTATGTAAACCTTGTTTATCAACTTAAATCGTTAGTATATGACATAAGAAGACTATGTGCGCAGGTTTTTCATTTTTCTGATTTTTATTTAATTTATTATGCTCATTTGAAATCTGGTCAAACATAGCTTTGACTGCTCCAAACCCCTCCCAAACCCCGCTAACCCTAGCGCTGAATAAGGACCGTCCATCTAACCCTAGCGGCGATCAAGGGCCGTCGATCTAACCCTTCTAGAAGGAATCTACGGGGAGGGGGGGCGATCCGCGAGATGCAATCTGATTGGCTGGGAGATTGTTTTTTTAACAAATACCGGGCGCGCTCGATGGACCGTTGGGCCGTCTCGTTGTCTGGGCCTGAGACCACAGTAAATAGCCCGTCTCAGCCTTTCCAGGCCTGCATGCATGGGACGACATGGGTTTGCATGCGCGGGAGGCGGACGTGCATGCATGCGAGCGAGGCGCGCTAGGCTAGCGAGGCGAGCTAGGTGGCCATGCACGTATTGATTCAGAGTTAGGCATTACGGTAGTGGTTCAGATTACGGCAGCGAGTCAGATGCACGGGCCCGGTCAAAGAGCTATGCAGTGATTCAGATGCACGCACGCGCCCCATGCATCGTTTTCGTGCAAAAATTAAAGGGTGCAAAACGTAACGGATACACACGTGCGTCCGGATTCACACATGCACCGTTCTCATCCTTTCTCTCTTCCTCTCCCACCCACAGGCCTATAAATGGGGTGCCTCTCTTCCTCTCCCACCCACAAGCTAGATCCGATCCATTCTCTCCAACATCAAACACCCAAGCGACCGAGCCCTCCCCAAGCGAGACCAAGTGAAGATGCAGTTCAACGGACCGACCTTCAACCGTCTGCCTGTCATGCCGGAGCTGCGCTACCCACCGGGCGTGCTCGTGGAGAGGGAGCTCCGTGTGTGGGCTATTTCAAGGTGGAGGGGTTCCGTCGAACTCACCCGCGCCTTCCTCAGAGCAGGCTATGCCCACCTCCCACGGGGCTCGCCCAGGATGTTCACCCTCAACGAGGTTCGTGACCGCGGCGGCATCCTCCTACTGCTCACGGTCACCTTCACCAACCCGTTTGACGCGTGCGAGCTCCTCGGCCAAGTCTTTTGGTGCGGCTGCGAGGCCATCTTCTTCACTGTGTACAACATCTACACCAACTAGGAGAGCATCTTCCCCACTCCAGGCCAGATGCACTCCCTTCCCTACGACGAGGAGGAGAAGGTGTGAAGTTGAAGGGGCGCGTGGCCACGGTGGAAGGAGGTGAAGATGAAGATGTTCAAGCCCGGATTCAAGCTCGTCATGTTTTGTTTTTATTTTGTTGCTTTTCTATGTTGTGTCGTGTCGTGTCATGTTTTGTCATGTGTCCGTGAACTTATTATTATTGCTTAATGTAAGGGTACGGTGTGTTGCATCTTATCTAAGTTATTAGGGTTTATTATGTGTGTTAAAAAAATGTCCGTGCCCAAACATATCATTTCTTCCCTAAACCAAGTCATGAAGTTCGAGAACTTGTGGTTTTCAATAATGAAAATCGGAGGGGGTGAGAAGCCCCCTGTTTCATTCAAAAAAAACAAGTCATGAACTAACATGCAAAATCAAGTGCCACTCTAACCCTAAACCAAGTGCCACTCTAACCAAAATCATGTGGCAGTGCAAACATACATTTCCAACCCTCCAGAATTTCAGTGCAAAACATTCACGGTCTCACTATGTATACCGTCCTTCCCTATCCATGTCAAAGTCTTTCCATCTGTCCTAGCGGTTACCAGTGCAGCCCTAAACGCCACATACCCACGCGGTCTTGGGTTCGAGTCCCCAGCTGCACCAATTTTTTGTGCATTTTCCACCCTTCATTTTTTTAGAGAAATTATTTTTTTCTCAATGTAATGCCCTTAAAAAATGTTCATTTATTTTGGTACCAGGTGTAAACCTCTACCAGAGCTGAGGCCCATTTTCCATGACATTTTGGTCTTTGATTTAAATCACGGTGTATTTGAATTGGAGTAATTAAATTGCTATTAAATATTTAACAGCTCCAAAAAAAATCTAACCTTAATTGTTTAGCTCTGGAATAATTCAATTAGCTTCCACAAAAAATTTCAGCACTATGATTTAATGCCTAAATTAAATCAGAATAGAAAACAGAAAAACACGCAAGAGAACCCCCGAATGGGCCTAATTGGATGCAGTTGGCCCATTAGTCTAGCCTGCACTTGGCTCTACGCTCTGAATTTGGCCCACAGAGGAACTTTTTTTTTGATAGAAAGACAGAGCAGAGAGCTACATTTCATTGATCAAAAGTTTCTGAATTCCTCATTTCTTCTCTTTTTTCAACATATTTAAATGTTGGTCACTTCTTCTCTCTTTTTTCAACATTTAACAACTTTGACCAACATTTACCCTTTAAACTAGGTGAATTTCCTTACAAATTCCTCCATAATTCATGCCTTTCCATACATTTTCAACATTACAACCAGTGCGATTACCATACCTACAAATGCCCAAAAGTAATTGCAAATGGGTATTGGTATTTGTGCTTGATCTTCAAGCTTCCTAACCTTCTTCTTCAACATCCTAAGCTCAACAGCTAGCTCTCTATCATTGCGTGCTTCGCCCTCCATCTCTTCTTCCGGAGCTCGTGCTGCGGCCACTGCTGTTCGTGACAGCATGCGCAACCATTCTTCATGCTCTTCTTGCAGTTCATTCATCAGAGTCTTGGTCAGAGCATCGACCCAAAGAAAGAAGCATGTCACCTGCATGAACACCAAACAGATCAACCCATTGCTCAAAGATCCCGACCACGAAAATGGTGCAATTGCCCCGATTCTTACCCCATTCTCGCTGCACACGTAGAACGGACGATTTTGGTTCCTCGGTGTGTGAGAAACCCTCCGATCAACGCCCGCCCGACACCGTGGACAGACGAAGACAGGCATGTCCACACGCGCCCGGCTCTGCATTCGCGAGGTGGCACGGGAGCTTGAGGAAGACATGGAGCTCGGAGCCGAAGGGGATCTCAACGCGCCGCACCCTCCACAGCTAGCTTCCCACTGCCGTGCTCTCTCTCTCGCGCGCCGTGGTCACCCCGTGCTCTCTGTCGCCGTGGTCACCGTGGTTGTCTGTCGCCCGCTTATATAGCACACCCGCAACGGCTCTCTGCTCAACGGGTCTCTGTTGGGTCCCACAAGCCACGCGTGCAACGATCTGAATAGAATTGGGCGTCTCTGCCGCCTAGTCCCACCTGTAAGGCCCGAGTCAAAAGGTTGATCTGACGGAAACAGCAGAGTTCACGGAACGAGTCGGTGCGCACGGACTAGGGGCAAAACTGAGCACAATTCGCATCTGAAGGCAAAACTGAGCACATGGACACCACTGAGGGCAAAAGGATAATTAACCCTTTTCTTTTTTGAAACAGCTGATGCCAAAAGTGGTAGTTATTAATCAAAAATACTATTTTGGTAGTTTTTTGAAACCCTAAGGTGAATTGCGATAGTTCTATGCTATTCACTTCCTTCTGTGTCCTATTTCCGACTCTCTCAACGACAGGGAGCAAATCGTCTCACCGCATTCGGCTTGTAGACTCATGTTGAGCCGTCCCATGGGCAAGTTTCCGAGGGTGTGAAGGGATCACATTCCCCTCAAAATTAAAATCTTTCTTTGGCAAGGGATTAGACGGCGCCTTCCGGCTAGTGATCTTGGAACGTATGCCGTCTGCAGTTCTCTTTGTGGAGAGATTGAGGACTCGGAACATATCCTGCATATATAGCAAACACGTCTGCGCTTTCTGGAAAAATGATCTACGTGATGGCTTTGGATCGTGTTACACCGGACATCATCATCTTGTGCCTGGAGCTGTGCACCACTTTAGAGGAACAACTGGCTCGGGACATCGAGATAGGGACGCCGGCCGCGGATGGCAGGAGACGGCCGTTCGTTGCGGGACGTCGTCGGCGATGGTCGTCTGTGCCGCGGGGGGTAGCGTTTGATGGCTTCCGATATCCTTTTCCGTTTTTGAAGAAACTTAAACCCCAAGCCCAGCCAGAGAGGTCTTCGCCCTCTTCCTCCCCCGAAAGAAGGAAAGTAGTTCTCATCAAAAAGAAAACGAGGCGACTTCATCTCCGTCCTCTCCTCCGCCGCCCTCTCTGGCCGATTTCATCTTCATCTCCATCTCCGACGTCACCATCGGAGGCCTGAAGGTACGATCGATTACATCTCCATCTTCCACTCTGCTTTCCTCTGGGATTAATGGGCTTTTCTTTCGCACCAGCAGATTACCACGCGAGAGCCCCCTCGCCGCGATTCTTTCTCCTCCGTCCGGGAATTTTCCTTGTCACGAGATGAAGACATGTAAGACGGTGTCCACGTGCACCCCACTTGAGGAGGCTCAAGGCACACATATGTTTGATATCTTGGGTTACAGCAAGCACAGGGGCATGGGCCACGACCGCGACAGCTATATTCGGTCCGGGTTTTTCACCGTCGGCGGCCACAACTGGGCCATCTCCTTCTTCCCTGATGGTTTCAGTGGATATGGCCAAGATTACATCTCAGTTTATCTCGTGCTTGTGAGCCACAGAACTAAAGTCCGGGCATCCTGCGACATGAGGCTGGTGGACCAGTACACCGGATGCTCGTTTTCAGTGCATAACATAGGACCTAGGATTTTCAATCCCGCTGATACTACTAGGGTTGCTCCACAGACTCCTTGTTTCATAAGGCGGGACGAGATCGAGGGATCTGCATACCTTAGGGATGATCGCCTCACGATTGAATGCGTTGTCACTGTCTTCAAGAAGCCACATGTTAGTGAAACCAAACCGTTCCGCGTAATCGACATGCCACCAGCTGACATGACTGAGCATGTTGCCAAGCTGCTCGAAGAAAAGAAGGGATTTGATGTCAGTTTCATTGTTGGAGGAGGGACCATTGAAGCGCATAGGTTTGTTCTCGCTATGCAATCGCCTGTTTTTAAAGCAGAGCTCTATGGGTCAATGCGGGAGGCAAGGCCGGGGCAGTGCATAACCATCAAGGACATGTAACCTGCTGTTTTCAAGGCCCTGCTCCATTTTATCTATACTGACTCCTTGCCTAGCGGTGAGGATACTGAGATGGTCCGGCTTTTACTAGTGGCTGCTGACAGATATGCAATGGATAGACTCAAGTTGGTTTGCCAAAGCATCCTTTGTGAGGATCTGAACAAGGACACCGTAGCAACCACATTGGCTTTAGCTGACCAACATAACTGCCTCCAGCTTAAGGATGCTTGCCTTCAGTTTATCGAATTATCGGGTTTCAAGGATCTCAAAGCGACTTGCCCATCTTTCATAGAGGACCTATTGAAGAAGAGAAGAAAAGTTTCATGAAGCATGAGCAGCTATATTGGTAGATTTGCTAAATTTCTCATACCAATCTGCCGTAGGGATAATCAGCTCAATGCTAGATGGATCCAAGTGTGGTTAGGTTAATTCTCAAGTGATATGAATGGCGTGAAAGTCGCACTAATCAACCTGTCCAAATCTGAACTTTTTATTTATCAGGATGCTGATTTTATCTGGAGTGCTTCTCTGCTACCTGTAAGACTTGCTCTTAATCTTCTTTCAAAAGTTCCTTCTTGTATGCAACCTTTGTTGAGCATTTGATATCCCAGATGGTTTACATTAGCATGCAATGAGAATGAAATAGGATTCCCCTCTCCCTTTCACTTTCTATAAAAGTTTGTACCCTCTCAGATTTGTGTGATTGCCCTCTCGCACGCCACCGGTCCACCATGGCTCCGGAGCTCCCTCAGGTCTTCCCAAGACGCGATGAATCGCAGCTCCTTGGTAGCGTGACTTGTATCATTGTAAAACAAGAGAAAGAACTGGCAAATTGGCAGGGGTAAGAAATGTAATTCTATAATGTGAGTTGGTTGTTGAGAGTTTCTGTTTTATGCAAGACCAATTTATAAGCATCTGCCTTCCCAGGGATAAAAAGGGTATGGCTTGAAAAAAATGCAGACATTTTCACTTCTTTAAATGTACGAACTATTTAGTTAGCAAAGTACAAACAACATTATATTAGATGCAAGTCTTGTAGAATGAAGAAGAACTGTTTCTGCAAAAAAAAAAACATACCACTGAAAAGAAAATGTTCCGGAATCACATTTCTTCTAGACGAAATAGCAAAGGAAATGTTGATATGAGTTGGTCACAAGCCTGATCGGCGTCACCCCACCCCAACTTGTTTAATTCTGCAAGTCCAAGTTGATGGCTGCCTGTCCATTTGAAATTTTGAATGTAACTGAAACATAGAATTTTTATGAGAAACAATGTTATGGAACACACAATTAAGCACAACAGGGCTCCATGCCTTTGCGTCAGGCTTGTGGCATATGGAGTGGCTACTCTTGTGTTATTTACAGGGAGGTTGGAGAAAGTTGTAGTTTGGATGGAAGTTCAGTAGTATGTATTGGCCATAGCATGTTATTAGAATTTACAATCATGGTCACATGTAATTAGCGTAAACTGAAACAGTAGCGACGAAGCACTTAGTACTTATTTGGTTTGAACCAAAAGTTTAACTAATGAGTATCCAAGTGTAACGTTTTCGCTGTCCTTTGTCTTTTGATGTGTTTTTTTTTTTGCCTCAAAGTGTATTTAAATTAGCTAGTTAGCATGTTGGGCATTATATAATAATTTATACTGTCTCTAGAGCGCCTCTACTGAAGAACTGAACTAGAGAATCAACGCGTCAAAACTTGTGCCCAATTAGCATCCATTTCGATGGCCCGATTACGGGAACAGATCATACGACTGATTAAAAATTGCATTCAAAATTCAGAGCTGAAAACTGCCAACAGGCCACGCTATAGACATCAGGTGATGTTATATTTCCAAACTTGAGGATACATAATAGTGTCAGAACCCACGAAGGAGGGAAGATGTATTGCAGATGCCAGATTAAAGTCACTGGATACGATCTACCAAGTAGTCTAGTTCTAGCACTAGCTACAGATAATAATACTTGGAGAAGAAGATGATAACTGGTTCAATGAATGACGGAAGCTATTTACAGGAGGAACTGTCCCCGCAAACAAAAAAAGTGTTAACTGAAGCTTACACCAGTTAAACTTCAGTTAACTGTGTGTTTTCAAAAATAAAACTTTAGTCAACTGTAGCTGTTGTCGGACACTGAACAGGGGAGCCCTTGGTATTCGAGGGGCGTTGATCTTTTACAAGTGAAGCGCATCCTAGCCGTACGTCTTTCTGGTAGCTGTCGAATTCTTCAGAGAAGTTGTCGATTTCTTCAGGTGTCTTCAGAGACAGGAAGTTCAGAGAACTGTACTAACGCATACTCTGAACAAAATTTGAGTGCTCATTCAGTTTAACTGAAATTAAAACTAGTCAAACGTACGAGGCAAACCCAAAGCATCCGCACCCTTATTCTCCACGCCGAATCACTTACCGACAACAAGCATATGTGGCACTGAATCTGTTATATATATTGGCCATAGCATATTACTATGATCATCACTCGTAAGCTTAAACCGGAGCAGTAGCAACTAAACTCTGATTGCTCATTTGGTTAAACTGAAAGTGAATCAGTCAAACACTCGAGGAAAAACCAAAGCATCAGAAAAGAGCCAAAGATTAACGAATCAGACTGCACACTGAATGACATCCACAGCAAGTATGAAGTATATATCATCAACTAATGTGAGAGCACTTGACAAGGAAACAAGTCCTACAAGTATATAGTTTCATCGTCTACTCAAGTATGTATGCCTTGCCACATTTGGCTACATGCATCAGAGAAATCATTCTGTTCTGTCAAAACAGAGCAAAGCAGAAAAAGCTCAGCAGTTAAATTGATCATAGTTGAAGCCAAGCCTCGCTCATTAAAATGATGATCACTGGTAAAATGTAAGCTTAAGCTGAATAATCAGTAACAGGGAAGCTCACTCATCTGATTAAACTCAAAGTGAACTAGTCGAACACTTGAGGCAAAACTGAAGAGTCAGAAAAGAACCAAAGATTAACGGATTTATAGTTTCATTTACTAATGCCATAGCACTGACGAGGAAACAAGCACAAGTATATTGTTTAATTGATCTACTTAAGTATGTATCTAAACAATCACAAGCATAGAGGTGTTAATGTTTCATAGCTGGAGCACAACCTAGCCGCATCTCCCTGGTAGCTGTCGAATTCTTCAGAGAAGGTGTCGATTTCTTCAGGTATGTTCAGAGACAGGAAGTTCAGATAACTAGTGTCCTGACGCATAGTTCGAAAAAAACTTGAGCACTCAATCTGTGTAAGTGAAAATAAACCAGACAAAAATACGTGATAAACAAAAGAATCAGTAAACAACAAAAGATTATTCTCCACGATAAATCATTTACCGGCGACAAAGTACTGAAAGATACAAAAGAAAAGAGCGACAAGCATATGCAGCACTGAATCTGTTAATGTATTGGCCGCAGCATATTATTATAATTTTATTTAGATTGATCTCCACTTGTAAGCTTAAACTGAATCAGTAGCAATGAATCGCCAACGAAGCTGTGAGAACTCGATCATTTTGGTTAAACTGAAGGTGAATCAGCCAAACACTCAATGTATTGGCAATGTATGATACAGTTGCTCGCATACATGTGCATTTTACCTCATAAAATACTTTTCATGCCATGCTTGTCTTCCTTGTGCCATACAAACACATATCGTGATCCATTCAGATTGAATAGTCCGGTGGCACCACCATCATCTTTTCCGCCGATGTCTCCATCGAAGCCGAGGTTGAATCCATGATGAGAGCGGCAAGTTGACATCAGTTCATTACTCTAGGCAAGACAATAACAAAAAGTCCTCTGAGTGCAAGCATACTTTATCACGTGAGATTCTTGGTGCACAACTGACTAGGTCATTTCTTGGTGCACAGGGATCACGTGAGATTCGCTGCTAATGCGGGATCTTACCGGCATTCACCTCTGTGCCCAGGTGAGATGAGATGTTCACTTGGCGTCCGTAATCGGCGTCAAATATGCTTTGCGCTAGCCTGTGGCTGTGTGGAAGTGGAATGCAGAGGTTCTATTGTCTAAAAATCTCGTTTCAGGATTCACGCCGAAAGAGGAAGATAGTATTGTTGACTACATTCGGTTTCTATTCTTAAAAATAATTTATTGGTAAATTTTCTTAACTGGTTGATTCACACATAGTGACACAGGGAAGGATCATCAAGATCACCTCGGTTTCCGGGATCGTCAGCAACATTGGCCAGGCCAGGGAATACGGTGGAAGAAACATAAATGCAAGTAGCAGCCATGTCATGTCATGGCAGGCCAACCTAGACTACGGTGGCAGGAACACTAAGCTTGTCTGGCATTTTGCCTTATTGGTTTTGCAGGTGAATGCGGTTGCCCCGGGCCGGGTCGCATCTGACATGACCACGAAACTAGTACGCCAACAAACGGCTCCTTTACGCATATCAGACCCACTCTGTGTGTGAGGCTGTGAGCCTACGGAGGAACTGAACTTCAGAATCGGGGCAATATCTTAGCTTCCAAAGTGACACTGAAAGCAGTCTGCAGAGTGCGACTTCAGAATCACACCAACCTTAGAAACAGCACCAAGTCACAGCATTGCCCCGGCTTAGAATTCGCGCCAAACTCCCGGGTATAGAACTAGAGAAGATGTTGCAAAATTTTGAGCACACATTCGGTTTAGCTGAAACTGAATCAGTCAAACATATGACTAGCATTGCTGTACAATTCTGAAATATACATCACTAGTATATGATATTGTTTGCAGCACTTTAGTATTCTGCATAAATATCACAAGAGTGATCACAAGATTGCACGTTAAAGTACTTGTTTAAGATAAACCTAGATATCAGGTGTTGCCTATATCTCCAAACACGAGAGACATATTGTCACAAGAACCCACAAACTAATCGCTAGCAATAATGAGAAATTGGTATCTAAGGAGGGAAGATTAAAGTCACTGGATAATACTTGATCGACATGCGGTGAAACAGAGTTAACTGAAGTTTACAGCAGTTAAACTTCAGTTAACTGTAGCCGTTGTCGGACCCTGAACAGTGGAGCCATCGGTCTTTCATAACTGGAGGGCATCCCAGCCGTCTGTCTCCCTGGCAGGTGGCAGCGTACCGGTTCGCGTACCTGTCGAATTCTTCAGAGAAGGTGTCGATTTCTTCAGGTATATTCAGAGACGGGAAGTTCAGACAACTATTGTCCTGACGCATAGTCCGAACTTTTTTTTAGCACTCATTCGCTTTAACAGATACTAAACCATTGAAACGAACCAAAACATTAGGAAACAACAAGATATTACTACTATAACACTGTAATAAGTAAATCTCAGGAAGATATGTTATAAAGCTAAGGAAGATATAGAAGGAAACAACCACTAGCATATGCACACAAAGAATGGTCTATTATATGTATTGGCCTTGGCCATAGCATATTAGTATAAGAATTTTCAATGATGATCACTTGTAAAATGTAAGCGTAAGCTGAAGGATGATCACTAGTAGCAAGGAGGCTCACTCATTTGGTTAAACTGAAAAGTGAAGCAGTCAAACACTTGACGCAAAACTGAAGAGTCAGAAAAGAACCAATGACTAACGGATATATATAGTTTCATTTACTGACAAGGAAATAAGCACAAGTATATAGTTTCATTGGTCTACTCAAGTATGTATCTAAATAAGCACAAGCATAAAGGTGTCGATGTTTCATAGCTGGAGCGCATCCTTGGCGTCCGTCTCCCTGGTAGCTGTCAAATTCTTCAGAGAAGGTGTCGATTTCTTGAGGTATGTTCAGAGACAGGAAGTTCAGAGAACTAGTGTACTGAAGCATAGTACGAACAAAATTTGAGTGCTCATTCGTTTAACTGAAAAAACAAAGCATCCACAGCCTTATTCTCCATGCCGAACCACTTACCAACGACAAGCATTAAAAAGTGTTAACTGTCCCCCGGAAAAAAGATGTGTTAACTGAAGCTTACATCAGTTAAACTACATTTAACTGAACAAAAACTTCAGTCAACTGTAGCCATTGTCGGACACTGAACAGGGGAGCCCTTGTTCTTCGAGAGGCATTGATCTTTCTTCAGGTATGTTCAGAGACTGGAAGTTCAGAGAACCAAAAGCCCTGACAACTGAAACTAAATACTTCCAGCACTCATTCGGTTTAACTGAAACTAAACCAGGCAAAACCAAAGCTTCCACAGCCTTATTCTCCATGCCGAATCACTTACCGAACAGTAGTAAACTCTGATTTACTAAAATTTACAATGATCATCACTCGTAACTCGTAAGCTTAAACCAGAACAGTAGCAACTAAACTCTGATTACTCATTTGGTTGAACTGAAAGTCAAACACTTGAGGCAAAACTAAAGCGTCAGGAAACCAAAGCATCCAGAGTCTATTCTCCACGCCAAATCATTTAGCGACGACAAAGGACTGAAAGATATAAAAGGACCAAACCAATCTGTTGTCGGAGTAAATGGCCACGGGTAGCCTAACCGACTACCCCTGGTTCTTCAGAAAAATTATCAGGCCTTTGGGCCTCCCAACGCTCCAAGCATTGGACCCCCTTCCCTGGCCGGCTACCTCTGAAGCCGACTCATGGAAGGCGGCCCAGCCTCAAGCGACCTCCCTCCCCAAGACAACCGCGGGGTGGCCGACTCCAAGAAGCCGGCCTCAAAGAGCGCCGACTCCAAGAAGCCGGCCGAGACCGCAACCACCAAAGCTACTCCCTCATAACGGTGACAAGACGGGGTGTGGCCACAGTGCGGCCCACTACCCCCGAAGCCCGAGGCGGGCATGGCTACAGGAGGCCGTACGGGACAGCCGCTTCCCGTGCGGCTCGGCACTGTAGCCATGCTGGCCTCAACGTCATCCACGACAGACTCCCGTACGGCCCACGGGCGGCAGGCCCCTTCAGCCAGAGAGAGGCGTGAAGGCGGCCCGGCCTTTCCCAGTCGGCCAAGGGCGTAGCCGGTCCCCAGAAGCCGGCTACCCCCTTCCTCGAAGCAGGAGCCCCATTAAGGAGACAAGACGAGGTAAGGCTACAGTGAGAGCCCCCGAGGCGGCCCACTGTAGCCACGCTTACCTCGACAAAGCCCTCGTCATCAGAGGCGAGGCTACAGTAAGCAGCCGCCGACAAGACCCCGGGCGGTGGGGCCGGCCTGTCGACCAAGAAGCCGGCAGCCGGCGGGACCCACCAGTCGACGGGACCCAACAGCCGGCGGAGAAGCCGGCGAGCGTAGACACTGACGGCTGGGACCAATGCCCAGCCGGATTACCATTGTACCCTCGGGAGGGTAGGCCTATATAAACCACCCGGAGCACCCATGCAAAGGGTTGGCTTCTAAGCATAGCACGCACACCATAGATAGAGAGAAGAGAGAGCTAGCCTTGTTCTTCTTCTCCCTTGAACCCAACAGCTCTAGGAGCGATTGTAGCTACATTCACCGATCTAGTGATCATGCGGAGACCCCGCAGAGCAGGACTAGGGGTGTTATCTCCTCGGAGAGCCCCGAACCTGGGTAAGATCCGCCGGCGTGCATGTCTTCGCCTCATCCCGTTTCCAGGCACCGGCGACGTCTTATTGGCACCCACAATGATAAGCCATCCGTTGGCATATGTCGCACCAACCACCCGACATTTGGCGCCCACCGTGGGGCCAGGTGCACCGTCGTCCGGAGGCCTGTTCTGGACGGGAACCCTCTTCCTCCCCCGCGAGCGCAGCCAGCCTGCTGCGCCCGATGGCGTTTGCCTCGACGCGCTGCAAGGCGTCGGCGACGCCTGCGCAGCAAGCCGCCTCGCCGATCTGCTCGGCGAGACTCGCATCTCCGACGAGCCTGCGTCCGACGCAGGCACGGACTACCCCGAGAGCCGCCTCGTCAGCCTCCTCGACCAGCTTCACGTCTCCAGCGAGCCTGCTGCAGATGAGGAGTCGGTCGGCTCCACCGACCTGATGCTTGTCGACTCCGACACCGCATCGCTTGACGCCTACCCCTCCGACGTGGTGGTCTTTGACGACCCCCTCCCACGAGCCGACAGCAGCAGCAGCGTTGTCACCGAAGTGCTGGTCATCAGCCACGTCGCCAACTCGGGCGAGAACGCCCACGACGCCCTGCAAGCGGCGATGCACGACCTCTCCGTCCCCATCCCGGCCGATGCCGACGCCGAGACCTTGGAGGCACGCCGCCTCGCTCTCATCGCGGAGGGCCAGAAGATAGCCTCCATGAGACGCCTCACCGAGGCTCACCAGCGCGAAGTCGACCGCGCCGCCTTCGGTACGCCGCCGCCTAGCGGCCCGAGCCGAGCCGGCTTCGTCCAGAAGCGCGGCGCGGCCGTCGCCAGCATGCTAGGGGCAGATCGCCCCGTCTACGCCACCCCGCTCGAGAATTTGCGAGTCGCCCAGGCGGCCGCAGAAGAGCTCAATGGGCTGGGAGCCGACGAGCTCCCCTACATGACAAGACGGATCCAGCAGCTGATCGACGCGGCTGCAGAACGGCACGAAGCCGGCGCCCGTGCTGATAGCCATCCCCCGCGCCGGGAGCACGCCGCGACGTCCCGCTCGCCGACTGCGAGCGGCGCACGCCAGAAGAAAGACAAGGAGCCGGCTGCCAGCCGCAGCCGGACTCGCATCACCATCGAGCGCGATGCGGAGGGCCGCCCTCGAGCAGTAGAGCACCAGGGAAATCTGCCCCCTCCTCCGCCTCGAAGAGAAAGATGCCTCACTCCGCCGCCTATCACACACCCGACTCTTGGCGACCGACTCGGCCGCCGAGAAGGAGTCGGCGAGAACGACGCCCGCCACAGGATCGACCGCCTTGCTCGATCCTTGGCGTTAGAAGAAGAAGACGATGTCGGCCCGCCATGCTTTGGCCCCCGCATCCGCGACGAGCCCTTCCCCAAAGGGTTCTCGCTCCCCAGAGACACGCCCAAGTACAACGGCTCAGTGAAGCCGGAAGATTGGCTCATCGACTACTCCACAGCCGTCAGCATAGCCAACGGCAATTGACGCGTCACCGTGAAGTACGTCCCCCTCATGCTGCAGGGCACGGCGCGCACATGGCTCAACAGCCTCAAGCCCTACAGCATCAACAGTTGGCTGGACTTCACAGAAATCTTCGTCCGCAACTTCACCAGCACCTACAAGCGGCCTCCCAAGCCTCGCCAGCTCTCCCTCTGCGTCCAAGGGCCCAACGAGTCGACCCGCGACTACCTCACGCGGTGGGCCGAGCTCCGCAACTCCTGCGAGGGGGTGCATGAGGTCCAGGCCATCGAGTACTTCACCGCCGGGTGCCGAGAGGGCACCCTCCTCAAGCACCGACTCCTCTGCGACGAGCCGGCTACCCTTGACGAGTTACTGGTCATCGCTGACAAGTACGCCACAGCCGACTCCTCAATGAAGACCGAGCTGCGAGTAGACGCCTCGGGGAAGGTGATTGCTCCGGCTCCCAAGACGTCGGCTGGCGACCCTAATCGGCGCCCCTACCAGAACGACCACAAGCGCAAGGGCCCCATGCCGACTTCCTCCAGTCGGCAAGTGGCCACCGTTGAAGATGAGCAGCCCGAAGAACGGCCCGCTCCCAAGAAGAAGGGTGGCCGGCCGCCTTGGCAGCCGGCTTCTCCTACGAGCAGGCTCTTGATGCCCCCTGCAAATTCCACAGCGGCGCGAAGCCGTCCAACCACACAACCCGGAAATGCCATTGGCTCACCCGCATCACCAAGGGCGAGGGGATGCTGCCGCCTCCGCCTCCCGGCCCGCCGCCTCCAGCCCCCAGCAGCCGGCGGCTCGGCCGGCAGTCGACGCCATCCAAGACGAATTCCCCGAAGAGCATGCCGCCTACGTCGTCTTCACCAGTCAAGCCGACGACAAGCGCAGCCGACGCCGACAGCATCAAGAAGTGAATGCAGTCGCCTCCAGCACCCCCGAGTTCATGCACTGGTCAGAGAAGCCGATCAGCTGGAGCCAGGCCGACCACCCAGAGGTGATGCCTTCGCCTGGCTCCTATGCAATGGTCTTGGACGTCACCCTCGCGACGGAGAGGCGAGCAGCCAGATTTTCCCGCGTCCTGATAGACGGCGGAAGCAGTATCAACATACTGTACCGCGATACCATGGAGAAGCTGAACATCAAAGCAAAGCAGCTCATGCCGAGCCGCACCGTCTTCCATGGTATCGTCCCCGGCCTGTCTTGCTCTCCAATCGGCAAGATCAAAATGGATGTTCTCTTCGGAGACAAAGATCATTTCCGCCGGGAAGCAATATGGTTCGAGGTAGTGGATTTGGAGAGCCCCTATCATGCATTGCTTGGCCGACCTGCTTTGGCCAAGTTCATGGCTGTGCCCCACTACGCCGACCTGAAGATGAAGATGCCGAGCTCGAAGGGGATCATCACGGTAGCCGGCGACTACAAGAAGTCCATCGAGTGCGCCATGGCCAGTAGCCGGATGGCCGAGTCCCTCGTGGTGGCAGAAGAAAAGAAGATGTTGGAACGGGTTGTGGCCATGGCCGGCAAGCAGCCGGCCCTGTCCCCCAACCCCAAAGATGGTGATGTGCAGGGCTCCTTCCAGCCTGCCAAAGAGACAAAGAAGATACCTCTGGATCCGGAGAACCCGGAGAGGTTCGCTGTCATTGGAGCGAACTTGGACAGTAAATAGGAAGGCGAGCTCGTCGACTTCCTCCGTGAGAATCGAGACATCTTTGCATGGTCCCCAAAGGACATGCCGGGTGTCCCGAAGGATTTCACCGAGCACAAATTACATGTCCGAGCTGATGCGAAGCCGGTCAAGCAACCCCTCCGCCAACTGTCCGAAGAGAAGCGAAGAATTGTGGGAGAAGAGATAGCCCGGCTCCTTGCCGCTGGCTTTATCATGGAAGTATTCTTCCCAGAATGGCTAGCCAACCCAGTTCTGGTTCTGAAGAAGAATAACAAGTGGCGTATGTGTATAGACTACACCAGTTTGAACAAGGCCTGCCCAAAGGATCCGTTTGCTCTGCCGCGGATTGACCAAGTAATAGACTCCACAGCCGGATGCGAGCTGTTAAGTTTTTTGGATGCGTACTCAGGGTACCATCAGATCAAGTTGGACCCGGCTGACCGCCTGAAGACTGCCTTCATCACACCCTTTGGAGCTTTCTGCTACCTGACAATGACATTCGGCTTGAGAAATGCCGGTGCCACTTTTCAGTGTTGCATGCAGAAATGCCTCTTGAAACAACTCGGCAGAAATGCCCACGTCTATGTAGACGACATTGTGGTGAAGACAGAGAAGCGCGGTACCTTGCTGGAAGACCTGAAAGAAACATTCGCCAACTTGCGCCGATTCCAAATCAAGCTCAATCCTGAGAAGTGCGTGTTCGGAGTGCCAGCCGGCCAGCTGTTGGGCTTCCTGGTCTCCGAGCGCGGCATCGAATGCAACCCCGTCAAGATCAAGGCCATCGAGAGGATGGAGATTCCCACCAAGCTGCGAGATGTGCAGAAGTTCACTGGCTGTTTAGCCTCCCTGAATCGTTTTATCAGCCGATTAGGCGAGAAGGCTCTCCCCCTGTACCGACTCATGAAGAAGTCCACTCACTTCGAGTGGAATGATCAAGCCGACCAAGCCTTCCATGAGTTGAAGAAAATGCTGACCACTCCGCCTGTCCTGGCTGCGCCGACTGAAAAGGAGCCCATGCTCCTCTACATCGCCGCGACTAGCCGAGTCGTCAGCACTGTTGTTGTGGTCCAGCGCCCGGAGGAAGGCCGAGCCCAGCTAGTCCAGAGGCCGGTGTACTATCTCAGCGAAGTGCTATCCAGCTCTAAGCAAAACTACCCGCACTACCAGAAGATGTGCTATGGGGTGTACTTCGCTGCCAAGAAACTGAAGCCCTACTTCCAAGAGCACCCCATCACGGTCGTGTGCACTGCTCCGCTCGCCGAGATCATAGGCAGCCGGGATGCATCCGGCCGGGTGGCCAAATGGGCCATTGCATTGGCACCCTACACAATCTTCTATCAACCCCGCACCGCCATCAAGTCGCAAGCATTGGCCGACTTCCTCGTCGACTGGGCCGAAACCCAGTACCTACCGCCGGCTCCCGACTCTACCCATTGGCGGATGCACTTTGACGGGTCCAAGATGCGCACCGGCTTGGGGGCCGACATCGTCCTCACCTCTCCCAAAGGCGACAAGCTCAAGTACACGCTGCAGATCCACTTCGCCGCCTCCAACAACGTGGCCGAGTACGAGGCGCTCGTACATGGGCTCCGGCTAGCCAAAGAACTCGGCATACGCCGGATCCTGTGCTACGGCGACTCAGACTTGGTGGTCCAGCAATCGTCTGGCGACTGGGACGCCAAGGACGCGAACATGGCGAGCTATCGATTCCTCGTCCAGCAGATCAGCGGATACTTCGAGGGCTGCGAGTTCCTTCACGTGCCAAGGGCCGACAACGACCAAGCAGACGCCCTAGCACGGATCGGCTCCACCCGACAAGCCATACCGACTGGCGTCTCCCTCAAGCCGTCCATCAAGCCGTCTCTAGAGTCGGATTCCATCTTCGTACCGCCTGCGCCAGATACAGCCGGATCCGACTGGAGAAATCCCGCAGACGGCACGACGACTTCGACAAATGGCCCGGGGACTGCCGTAGTCGCACCCGGCCCGGGGACTTCAGAACCCAGCCCGGGGACTGCAGCAGTCGGCCCGGGGACTGCAACGACACAAGAAGCGGTGGCCGACTCCAATTCCACGCCACCCAGCCCACCCACCCGAGTCATGGTGGCTACATTAACAGAAGAAGAAGTCACAGCTCCGTCATGGGCCCAGCCCATCCTCAAGTTCCTAGTCAGCAGAGAGCTGCCGGCTGATGAGATCTCAGCCAGACTGGTGCAACGACGAGCCGCAGCATACACAATAATCAACAGAGAGCTTGTGAAGCGCAGCGTCACTGGAGTCTTCCAGCGTTGTGTCGAGCCAGAAAAAGGAGTGGCAATCCTCAAAGACATCCACCAAGGCGAATGCGGCCACCACGCAGCCTCAAGATCACTCGTGGCCAAGGCTTTCCGCCATGGTTTCTTCTGGCCGACTGCCTTGGAGGATGCTAAAGAAATAGTCAAGAGCTGCAGAGGATGTCAAGTTTTTAGTTCTAAGCAACACCTACCGGCTTCTGCACTCAAGACCATTCCCCTCACTTGGCCTTTTGCCGTCTGGGGACTGGACATGGTGGGCCCTTTCAAGACAGCCCGCGGCGGCTTGACACATCTACTGGTCGCGGTGGACAAGTTCACCAAGTGGATCGAAGCAAAGCCGATTAAGAAGCTGAACGGGTCGACTGCCGTGACATTCATCACCGACATCACCACTCGGTACGGCATACCGCACAGCATCATCACCGACAACGGCACGAACTTCGCCAAGGGAGCACTGGCACGTTTTTGCGCGACGCAGGGCATCCGACTGGACATAGCGTCCGTTGCCCACCCACAGTCAAACGGTCAGGTCGAGCGAGCAAATGGACTCATCCTCTCCGGCATCAAGCCCCGACTAGTTGTACCACTGGAACGATCGGCCGGCTGCTGGCTCGATGAGCTGCCGACTGTCCTTTGGAGTCTGCGCACTACACCCAACAAGTCAACCGGCTTCACTCCATTCTTCCTCGTGTACGGTGCCGAGGCCGTCATCCCAACAGACATCAAGTTCGACTCGCCTCGGATCACCATGTACACGGAGGAGGAGGCCAAGGAAGCAAGAGAAGACGGCGTCGACCTACTGGAAGAAGGCCGGCTGTTAGCACTCAGCCGGTCCGCCATCTACCAGCAAGGGCTGCGTCGCTACTACAACCGCAAGGTCAAGCCAAGATCCTTCCAAGAGGGCAACCTTGTGCTCCGGCTGATCCAGCGAACAGCTGGCCAGCACAAGCTCTCGGCCCCTTGGGAAGGCCCCTTCGTCGTCAGCAAGGCACTCGGCAACGACTCCTACTACTTGATCGACGCGCAAAAACCAAGAGCACGCAAGAGAGATGACTCCGGCAAGGAGTCGGAGCGACCATGGAACGCAAACCTCCTAAGACGATTTTACAGTTGAAAGCAGTATGTATCATGCTACCCTTTTGTATTAAGTACAAACCAACAGGCCCCCCGAACAGTACTCGGGGACTGCCTTTGTTTATCTATGAATGACAAGCGTCATATCCATGAATGTATTATTACATTTGAATTCTTGTCTGGCACCGAGCTCGACTAGTCGGCCCGGGGACTGGCCGCCTTAAGCTATATTGAAAGTTCTACCTAAAGTCAGAAAAGTAGTGTGCCGGCTCCCGAGTCCCCTCTTGTTGAAAGTCGCAGCTCGAAGAACCGACTGTCCGACTAGCAAGAGGCAAGGCAGAAAGGATGCCCACACGAAAAATGGCTAAGGAGCAACGAACCTATATAGCAAAGAGACGGCCTCCAAACATGCCTGCCGGCTGTCAAAAACAGTCGGCTGGCTGGCTTCCTAAAAACTTAGCTTTAGTCCAGCAAAGCTAAAGTACTCCCCCCCCCCCCGATCGGCCAAGCACTCCTCCAGCTTCAGATTGCCGAGCAACTGTTGGACTGGGGAGGCGGCATCCAAGGGAGGGTGGCAAAGGAAACAGCGGAAGGATAAAAAGCAAAGCACAAGGAAAGGCCAAATGCATGCATAAGTTATATATACACATAAAGCCCCCAACGGGTTGGCAACAGACATAAGTTCGAATACACCCAGTGGGTGGAATTGTGCAGACTTAACCAAACTTTGTTCCAAAAGTAACTAGACAGGAAAACAAAAGATAGTAGACTAAGGCGCGATGCGGAGGCCGAGCTGGTCGGTGAAGGCGGCCTCGCCGGCTGAAGGGGTGGCCGCCTAGCGGGTCTCGGCTTGATCACCATCTACGGCAGGCGACGCACTCGCGCGCGACGTGGTGCTGGAGGTGCGGTCAGGTTGAGGCTGGCCGGCTGCTCCACCAGCCGGCTCGGCGTCTTCACCCTCCTCCTCCTCCTCTTCTTCACCCTCGTCGCTGGAGTCGATCTCCTCCGCCGAGTCTTCGCCGTCCGCCGGGTTCAGACCGAACCACTCCTCCGGCTGGGCGACACCGTTGTCGTCCACCTCGGGGGCGAAGACGCTGGTGTCGGTGTAGTCGGCGATTGCCGAAGCCCGCCGGATGATGGCCGGCCGTGCCGGCTCCAGCTCCGTGTCGGCTTGCTGCCGCCAGGTAGCCAGCTGGTCCAGGCTCAGGCCGGGATACCAGGCCTTGACAAACTCCAGCGCCCGCCTGGCACCGGAGCGAGCCGCCGAGGCCTTCCAAGCTTCGAAGCGGCCGACTGCTACCTCCAGCCAGTCGGCAGTCCGACTGGGGGTGCGAGGAACCACTTGGCCGGGCCAGAGGGCGGCCAAGACCTGCGCCCCGGCTCGCTGAAGCCGGCGGAGCAGTCGGTGAGCCGGCTGGATACGAGCCTGGATCGCCAGAAGCTGTTCCTCCAGCGAGCGGCCGGCGGTTGGCGAGATTTCAAAGCCAGCCTGCCTTCGCGCTTGGCGACGGGCCTCGATGGTCTGGTTGGCGGCAGTAGAATAGCCAGGGAAATACTCTGCGCAAGAAAGAAGAAGAAAGGAAGAAAAGAACACCAAAATTAGAAAACAAGCCAAAGTGGCAGATGGCAAGAAAGGACGAAGAGGTAGGCGGCTTACCGTCAACCAGATCTTCGATCTGGCCGTAGCCAGAGATCAGAGTCTGCCTGGCCTCAGCCCAGCCAGCCGCCTCCGTCTCGAACTCGGCCTGAAGAGTGGCTTCGCGGTCCTGCGCAGCCTTCAGGGCCGCCTTGTGGCTTTCCTCCTGGTCGGCCAACTTCTTGGCCAAGCGGTCGCGCTCCTGCACCAAGGCGGCGATCTCGGCGTCCTTGGCACGAAGGGCAGTCTGGGACTCCCCCAGCTGTGCCCTCAGACTGGCGTTGGCCGCTGCAGAGACGGCAGAAGAAGAAAGAACAGTAAGAAGAAGTCGTCAAGGAAGATCCGACCCGACTGCTCAGCAGTCAGCCCGAATCTCGGGGACTACACCCAGTGGGTGCGCTGACGCGCCCCCACATGAGACAAAGAACCAAGCACGTACCTCGGCTCTCAGTAAGGTCGGCGGTCTTCTGGGTCAGCTCCCGAGCCTGGGAGTTGAAGGCGGCCGCACGAAGATTGTGGTAGTCCTGCAAAATAGACAGAAGATCGGAGTAAGAACAAGAATAGCAAAGGCAAATCCTCCAAGAAGTTCCAAGCCGCCTGCTCAGCAGCCGACTCGGAACTCGGGGACTACACCCAGTGGGTGCGCTGACGCGCCCCCACGGAAGAAATCAAGATCAAGAGAAGCTAGATGGGAAGACTAACCCGGATGGCCGCCCGTGTCGCGAGAAACTCATCGGTGAACTGCCTCAGCGCCACGGCTTGGCCCTGGAGACGGGTCCGGACATCCTGCGCAGCCACGTTCATCACGGCCGTCCCTCCACCTGGCGTCCACCCTGAGGTTGCGCTGGCCGCCTCCGCATCCTGGGCCGACGAGCTGGAGCCCACGGCCGGCTGTGGCTCCGACGCGGCCTTCCCCGCGCACCGGCTATGCGGCATCCGGACCGCCATCTCAGTCCTCACAGCCGGCTCGCCCCCCGCCGACTGTGTAGGCGGCTGATCTGGCCGGCCGCCTTGAGCCGCCCCAGTCGGCGGGGTCGGCACCGGCGCCCTCTCCAGGATGATGATGTCGTCGTCTCTTCCCAGCCCTGGCTGGTCGCCGCTGGCTCCTTCTGGCGAGGGCTCCATGGAACCCGGCGCCGCAACGCGCAGAGGGGTGACCATCAAGACCTCCCCCGCCGCTTCTGCAGCTGCAGCCTCCGCTTGGGCCCTAGCAGCGGCGTCGGCGAGCACCTTCGCCGCCTCCTCCTCCAGCGCCGCCTGAGCGGCGGCCGCCTTCCATGCCTCCGCCTCCCGCGCCTCCCGTTCCGCCCGCGCCTCCCGCGCGTTCCGTTATGTCGCCTCCTGAAGATCGGCCCGGGGGTCCACACGACGGGTGGTGCTCCCAGACCCCCTCGGCGACTCGACGACAGAGCCAGCAGCCGCCCGCTCAAGCGACAGCGGAGCTCTGATCATTTGAAGAAAGAGACAAGGGTTCAGAAACCACCAAAGAAAAGAAAGAAAAAGAGTATATGAAAGAAAGTGAACTTACGCCGACACGGTCTGCGGTTGCTTCACCGCCTTGCGGAAGCGAGCCGCCTTCGCGGCCGCCTCCTCCCGCCTGGTGGCGGCCGCCCCGCCCCTGGGTTTTTTCGTCCGACTGCCGAACAGACCCTGGGCGGCGCGACGCTTCTGCCCTCCGCCCCGAGCAGGCAGTGCAGCGGAGGAGCCCGCGCCGCGCCCAGAAGCCGGCTGGTGGCGCGGGGCGACTTCGGCTTCGTCGTCGTCCGGCCAGTCGTCGAAGGTGACTCCGAGCCCGGAGCCGCCTGCTTCGCCGCCGGCTTGGCCGCCACCCGGCTCGATGTTGTCGTCCATGCCGGCCGCCCCCAGGTCGGGGTCCTCCAGATCGTGTTCCGTCCGGTCGGGGACAAATCGACGCTCCGTGTCTGACCCGCCGGCCGGCCGGAGAAGAGGACTCTGTCAAAAAAACAAGCCGACTAAGTTAGAGTCGGCCAAGAGGAACTCGGCGACGAAGTTAAGAGAAGAAGAAGACACAGGGAGAGAATACCGTGGGCGGTGGATTAGCTCGGCTATACGGCTCCTTGCCGAACTGCCACTCTTCGGAGAGCTTGCAGTTCGCAAGGTAGTTCACCATATAGGCGACCTCCTCGCGCGGCATGTCCTTGGTGCACATCCGGCTCGGATCGAGCTGGCCGCTCCTCTGACAGATCAGATGAGGACGGCTCTAGAGCGAAAGAACCCGGCGCGTGACGAAGGCGGCCAGAAGGTCAGCCCCCGTCAAGCCCTCCGACTGGGTCATCACTCGCACTCGGGCGACGGCTGCGGACCCGGCCGGCGTCAGAGTCACGGCCCGGAAGGACCATTGGGGCCGCCTGCCCGCCGGTGGGCTGGCTACGTAAGCCGGCAGGTTGATGTAGTCGCCCCATGGGGCGATGTTCCGCACGTAGAAGTACGACTTCTGCCACTTCTTCACCGATTGGATCAGCGGGATGACGGGGAAGGGGTTGTCGGCGACCGACCTCCGCGACGCGATGAAGGCGCCAGTCTGAGCCGGCACGCCCTGCATGCGCGTGCCCAGCTTGGACTGGAAGAACTCCCCCCAGAGCTCGAGGGTGGGGAGGACGCCGAGGTAGCCCTCGCACAGGGTGACGAAGGCCGACAGCAGCACCACCGCATTCGGGGTGAGGTGGTGCGGCTGGAGCTGATAGAATTCGAGCCAGGAGCGGAAGAAGGCGCTCACTGGAAGGCCGATGCCGCGCAAGAAGTGCGAGCGGAAGACCACCCGCTCGCCCTCCTGCGGCTCCGGCGTGATTTCCTTCGCC
The DNA here is from genome assembly GCF_002575655.3 of Aegilops tauschii subsp. strangulata. Classification (NCBI taxonomy): domain Eukaryota; kingdom Viridiplantae; phylum Streptophyta; class Magnoliopsida; order Poales; family Poaceae; genus Aegilops; species Aegilops tauschii. Next base: position 532,472,870 of record NC_053039.3, read on the forward strand.
GGCATGAGGCGGACCTCCACCTTGTCCGCGCTGGGCAGCCGCCGCGTGTTGCGGAGGAACTCGACGTGGTCGTCGTGGACGTTGGAGCCATCCCAATCTCCGCCATGCTGCTCCGTGGCGGGAGGCATGGCGAAAACAAGCGGGGCGGCGGAGGAATGCGTAGTGGAAGAGCGCGGCGGCGAGGCGCTGTCGCAAGAACGGGCAAGCGAAGAAGATGGTGGAGGTAGGAGGAGCGTGCGAGGGCCTGCCGCCCTCCACCTCCCCCTACTTATAGCTTCGCGAGGCAGGACCGGGGAAGCCGAATGTGGGGGGGGGGGGGGTCGTGGGATTAACTGCACCCATTCCCCCGACGCCTCGCGATTATTGCGCATAAATGCGAGCCGAAACTGCCGCACGGGACGTGCGGGCGGTTTCGGGATGTAGACAATCCACGCCTGGGCCAGGGCGTGGACGTGGCGGGCCCCCTCCCTGCGGCGACGTCCCGTCACGCGCGTGGGCTGGCAGGCTTTCCGACCAAGAAGGGCCACGTGGTTCGCAGACGGCCAGTGGCCGGCCCGCGGCCCGGTGCACGCACCGGCGGGCTCCCGCCCTCCGACTTCGAAAGATTTCGACCCAGGCGGCACGCCTGACCAAGGCCGGCTCCCAGCTGCCGGCTTGCTAAGATGGGAAGCTGATCGAGCTTCTCAACTCCTACTCAACCTCGAAGCCCAATCAGCTTAGGGGACTACTGTCGGAGTAAATGGCCACGGGTAGCCTAACCGACTACCCCTGGTTCTTCAGAAAAATTATCAGGCCTTTGGGCTTCCCAACGCTCCAAGCATTGGACCCCCTTCCCTGGCCGGCTACCTCTGAAGCCGACTCATGGAAGGCGGCCCAGCCTCAAGCGACCTCCCTCCCCAAGACAACCGCGGGGTGGCCGACTCCAAGAAGCCGGCCTCAAAGAGCGCCGACTCCAAGAAGCCGGCCGAGACCGCAACCACCAAAGCTACTCCCTCATAACGGTGACAAGAAGGGGTGTGGCCACAGTGCGGCCCACTACCCCCGAAGCCCGAGGCGGGCATGGCTACAGGAGGCCGTACGGGACAGCCGCTTCCCGTGCGGCTTGGCACTGTAGCCATGCTGGCCTCAACGTCATCCACGACAGACTCCCGTACGGCCCACGGGCGGCGGGCCCCTTCAGCCAGAGAGAGGCGTGAAGGCGGCCCGGCCTTTCCCAGTCGGCCAAGGGCGTAGCCGGTCCCCAGAAGCCGGCTACCCCCTTCCGTGAAGCAGGAGCCCCATTAAGGAGACAAGACGAGGTAAGGCTACAGTGAGAGCCCCCGAGGCGGCCCACTGTAGCCACGCTTACCTCGACAAAGCCCTCGTCATCAGAGGCGAGGCTACAGTAAGCAGCCGCCGACAAGACCCCGGGCGGTGGGGCCGGCCTGTCGACCAAGAAGCCGGCAGCCGGCGGGACCCACCAGTCGACGGGACCCAACAGCCGGCGGAGAAGCCGGCGAGTGTAGGCACTGACGGCTGGGACCAATGCCCAGCCGGATTACCATTGTACCCCCGGGAGGGTAGGCCTATATATACCCCGCGGAGCACCCATGCAAAGGGTTGGCTTCTAAGCATAGCACGCACACCATAGATAGAGAGAAGAGAGAGCTAGCCTTGTTCTTCTTCTCCCTTGAACCCAACAGCTCTAGGAGCGATTGTAGCTACATTCACCGATCTAGTGATCATGCGGAGATCCCGCAGAGCAGGACTAGGGGTGTTATCTCCTCGGAGAGCCCCGAACCTGGGTAAGATCCGCCGGCGTGCATGTCTTCGCCTCATCCCGTTTCCAGGCACCGGCGACGTCTTATTGGCACCCACAATGATAAGCCATCCGTTGGCATATGTCGCACCAACCAACCGACATCTGTTATATGTAGTATTGGCCAGAACATAAGCTTAAACTGGAATAGTAGGAACTAAACTCTGAGTACTCATTTGGTTAAACTGAAAGAGCCAAAAATCAGTTAAAATCCGGCAAAACTAACTACAGTATATATCAATTACTAAGTGACAAGGAATCAAGTATATAGTTTTGTCGATCTACTCAAGTATCAAGCATTGCCACATTTGGCCACATCACAGGAATCATCTGTTGTGTCAAAACAGAGCAAAGCAGAAAAGGCTCAGCAGTTAAGCAGTCTGCTCCCATAGTTCAGGTGAGATGAGCTACCTAGCTCTGCCCTGGCGGTGGCAGCGGTGGGCCGGGGTCGCCTGAGAGGCGGCAAGCCTCGCACCTCGAGTAGGCCGCACGCTGAGAACCCGCCGGAGGAGAAGGCTCGGTCGCCGCCAGCAGCTCCACCACCGGATCCCGGTACTGCTGCTGACCCTGAGGCGCGTCGGCGTTGCTGGGAGTGGGAACTGGACTCAGAGACGCATTGCCGGCCAGCACGTTGCTGGGAGTGGGGACTGGACTCGGAAGCTTGGAGGCGATCCGCGCGTGCTGAGGAGGAGGTCGAGCTGGCGCTGCTGATCAATGGCAGCACTGCCGTGACCCTGGTTGCCGGTGAAGATATTGCTGTAACATCCTGGTCCTGGTGAAGAAGACTGCCACTGAGGCGCTGGGTTCGCCGGGCCCGATCCGACGAGCGAAAAAGGGTTGTTCAGAATATTGGCCACCTGCAGCCTCATCGCATCCAGCGCTTGCAGCTCAGCCTGGACCTGGAGCTGCTGCTCCCTTGCCCGTGAAGAAGACTGCCGCTCCGGTGGCGGTGCCAAGGTGTGGAGGGATGGAGGCCCCATCTGCGCGTGCTGCGGAGGCCCATTGTGGGCTGCAACAGAAGCCAAGAAATCGAACTCCGGCGTCAGGGAAGAACCAAGAACAGAGAGAAAGGATTTTTTTTTTCTTGGGAGGGAACGCACCTGGATTGCGCACTGCTCCCCGAGGCGCACCGGCGTAGCCAATCTGCGCGTGCTGCTGAGGCGCGTTGCCCATGAATGCATCCCTGTAGCAAGCCTCGCACATGGGTATCTTGAGAACAATCCGCGTGGCGGGCGCTCCGCCGCAACAAGAGCATCCTGGTGCTCTTGCCCGTGAAGAAGAAGGCTGGCCGCGGAGGCGCTGCTGATCAATGACAGTACTGCCGTGACCCTGAGGCGCACCGGCGTTGCCGATCTGCGCGTGCTGCGGGGGCCCGTTGTCTGCTGCAACAGAAGCCAAGAAATCGAACTCCGGCGTCAGTGAAGAACCAAGAACCGCACGGCGGACCAGAGAGAAAGAATTTGGAGCTTTTCTTGGGTTGGGAGGGAACCCACCTAAATTGCCCACCGGCTGCCTCGTCGGTGGAAACTGAGAGAACCCCGCGTGCACTGACCCGCCCCCGCGACCCAGAGCTGCAAGAAACCAAGAAATCGAACACTCCGACGTCAATGAAGAACCAAGAACCGCACGGCGGACCAGAGAGAAAGAATTTGGAACTTTTCTTGAGTTGCGAGGGAACCCACCTAAATGGCCCACCGGCGTTGGTAGCCTCCATTGCGACTGAGAGGGACCCGACCCGCCCCCGCCACCGGGAGCTGCAAGAAACGAAGTACCGGCAGTGTCGTCGACGGCTTCAGTCTCCGTCCCCGCTGCACCCTGACGCCGCCGCTGCCATGGCTCATACCGGGCGTCGGCTTTCCCCTTCCCCTTGTCCGCCATCTCGCCTCTCGGTAGAACAGCTTCGCAAGAACCGCGAGCGCACCCAGGAAGGAAGAAGAGAGGGAGAGGGCGGATGGAAGGAAGCTACGTATGAGAAAGGATGGGGGAGGAGGAAGGCGAGGCGAGGCTATATAGACGACGACGGACAGAGCGCCCGCTGCAACCGATCGATTTCAAGCGGTTGGTCGTCGGTTGGTTTTGGAGGAACAACACGGGCGGGAGGAAGGAAGAGCCTCAGACGGTTCAAAAAACAAAAGGAAGAGCCACAGAAACGGGCCTAAAGTACTTCGGATAGGCCGGCCAATGGCCAAATCATTAGCCAGGCCAGACCCATCCTCCCAGTATTATTAGTTCAAACTATTCCATTTTCTACAAAGTTCCAGATTTTCCAATGGCCCAAATAAAAGTTCCAGATTTTCATCGTTTTTTGTTGAAATTCTAGAGAACTATTTTTTTTATCTACAACGTTCGAGTACTCCAAATGAAAATAAATGGCACTAGATATTTTATCTATTTGTAAGAACTCTCAAGAAATAGCAACAAACGATAAAAGGTTTACCATGAACGGTTTTGTATCACTACATGAAAAACATATCTTTCCTTGTGTTATTCGGTATGTCGAGTGTATTTTATCGGCCGCCCGGCTAATAGTGATTTGAGCCGAGTGTTATAGTCAAGGATCGCTGGAGAGTAAAATGCATGTATGGTCCTCAAATTCGGTGGTGATGTCCACAATGGTCCTCAAACTCAGAAACACTACTTAAATACAGTCCCCGAACAGTGTGATCGCCGGGGTCCATCACTTGCCCAGTCCTCGCACTGGCCGGTAGCGGCGGCGTCCACGGACGTCGTATCTTTCTTGAAGGCTCCGTCGCGGTGCTCCCACTTCTCCGTGTGGCTCCGGGTGAAAACTTGATCTTCGGATCGGACGGTGGCGGCTATCCGTGGTCGTACCCTTCTGGGAGGCACCGTCCTGGAGTCCTTGCTCCGTCTTTGTCCGTCTCACCCCTCCTCGGTGGCTCCAAGTAGTTCTTCTTGGTTCATCTCTAGTTTGCTTGGTTGTCGTCCGAGTGGTGTGTCAATGCCCGGCACCTTTGTATCTTGCCTTGGGTGTGTGCTGTGTGTCATGGTGGGTGTGTTTGTATCAGTTCGCTCGAATGTATGTGGTGATGTTGGCTTTATAATATAAAGCGGGGGCAACCCTTTTTGGTAATACAGTCCCCGAACTTGATAATATCGCTTCAATACGGTCCTTAAACTTGACGAACATGTCCTGCGATACACCCCACAGACGTTTCTTGTACGCCGCAAAGTTTTATTTTTAGAAAACCGCCTCACATCTAATTTAATTATATAAAAAATCTAAAGTTAGAAATGTGGGCTCCACACGTCAGTATTGGAAAGGAGAACTGATTCCAATATGGAGGGTCGAACGAACCTAGGAAGTCCAGATCACGGGTTGCTTAGTCCACACAAGCTAACCACCAAGTAATAGGCTGCTCGACATAAATTATTGAGCTATTGTATATACTAGTTGATTGCTCGTGCGTTGCCACAGAGCAAGACAATCTATAAATAAAGGCACTAATCTATTACTTGTTATTTTACGACAAATGGAAATACAAATGGTCATCCAGTTTAAGACCGCATCCAAACAAATGTCAAATCCTCACGTAACTCTTGCAACACCACACTTTTTTTTAAGCCGCCCCACACGTTCCATTGATATTCTTCATCCAGTCCAGAAACTTTTTTGCGATAAAGCCCTTAGAATTTTTTTGCCACCGAGTAGTGATACAAAGCATCCAAACATAACAGAAAAAAGCGAACATGTCCTAGGGAACCGACAACATCTAACATCAAACATCTAAGCACCCAAACATGGATAATGAAGTGTTAGACATCTAACGACAACATCTCTCACCACCGATTGGAAGTGTTGACCATGAATCCATAATGAATCAAAGATGGAAACCATGTTGGGTGCCTACCATCAATGATAAAACCATGTGAGGTTCTTCCCATCATTGTTACTCAAACTAAATTAATTCACGCACGACTAAAGTTATTCCTATTTTTGTACGACCTGGCGATGGATGGTGATGACGCTTCCTACATATGCAATCAAGGCTGCCTTTTTCGCATTGACAAAAATCGTATGTGATTTGTCGTACGTGAAGCATTGCTCTTCTTATGCTTACTTATTGCAATCATCTCAAGAATAATAATGTGCAATCATCTCACTTGTTCTTCCATGCAAGGGGCCATTATTGTGTACAATCTGACGTGTTACGCACTGCAATTGATGCAGGCTAATAATATACTTTTTTAATCTTATTTTTCCTACAGGAAACAGGTTGAATCTTACCCAAGAGGCAACATAACAAGATGAAAAAGTAGAAAAGAAATTTCAAGGATGTCAAGAAGTCAGCTCAGTTGTAAAGGAGCAAAGGCTAGGTGTCAAATGCCTCCAAAGGGAGGTTAACATTCTAATAACTTCAGAAACCAACTCTTCCATCCACTCAAAAAAAAACTTCCAGATCCATCTCTTTGGCCTAAAAAGATCTCCACTTATTTCTTTCCAAACCTGTCCGACTGCATAAGAGGCAAGGGAGATCTCCTTGTTGTACTTATCTTGATCTACCAAGTTCTCGCTTAATATATCTGAATATTGCAACTATATTTTTGGCCCCCGTCTTCTCCAAGTGCTGCTCCTTTGTTCCTAGAAGTCCTACCTCAAGCAATCCAAAAAAAAACCTTACCTGTCTAGTTCATTTTTTAGAAACTTTAACCATCTAGTTCATTTTTTAGAAACTTTAACCATCTAAGTTACCTCTGCGTTATTTTCAGAAACTTTAACCGTCTAGTTCACTTTTTAGAAGTCAATTATTACATTTCTTATGACCAAATTACTTTAATTGGACTTTTTTAGCATCTTGTGATGTCCCTGAAACTGAATGCTTTTGCTCTGGAGTACTGTACCCATCACCTAGTTAATTTGAACTACAATAATTCATCAATGATGTTTTAATTTAATGGGCATATTGCAAATTTATCTTAGACACGGATAAGTATACAGTAACTTAAGCAAAGAATTTCCAACAAATAGGCGGGGAACCATGTGAAGATATTATGGAGAAAACTTACCATCCGTGGATGACTTTCTGTAGGTGTTCTTCAAGAACTCGACGAAAGAATGATCATTGTGAGTAAGCATCACCTGTCGAAAGAAAGGTCAAAGTTGCCAACGGTTATTACTAAAATATTTTGCAACTTCTCCATACATGTTCTGCTTGTAAATCAATGTCAGATGAAGAGTAGTACATTACATTGTTGATATAATTCGTGCCTCTTATGCTCAGAGCTACCGAACAAGAGCAATCGCACTGCCTCTGAATCTTTTTGTGAGCACATCTTGGAAAGGTTGTTTGTATCTAACAGGATTCCTGCAAGCTGAGGACAAACCCACAGAACATAATCAGGCGTGCCAGTTTAAATTACGCACAATGGTTGGTAGAACAGGTAGAAAATACAGCAACCAGAAGTTTACTTATGCCCAGGCTCTGAAATGGTCATTGGCGAGGACTGTGCAAACTGAGCCCGCCTAGAAGACAAAAACAGGCGTGGCTATGAAGTAAATGTTGTAACCATATGAATCCTTCAGCAGACTAACCAAAAGTACTTAGCACAAGTACACGATATTACTTTACCGTTTGATCTTAAAACATCGCGGCCCACCACCACCATGGTGGCCCGCTGATCCGTTGTTAATCCCTCCATATGTCACCTAATTCAGATCAGCCTCTCAAAGTCAGCATCATATACGGTTGCTTTACCCAGGATGTATGTGCAGGAACAAGCTGTCAATAAGAAAAAAAGTCACTTGCTGCTGTCGGACCCTGCCCGCTGCGCTCCGCTCCATGGTCGAAGTCGTCCTCCCGCGTCAGGCTCGAGATCTTATATATAAGACAGTAGTGTGCCACTGTGCCATCATGTGGTTGAGATATGGTTGCATCAAAATATTGAAAAAAGAAGATCATTCAAGCTTTAGCAGAAAACAAATGGAGATGTACTCTTTGCGCCCCAAGTAACCATATTTGTAGTAGGTGTTTAATACTCTGTAGAACTTTGAATATGATTGTCATCATATAGCTTTTTGGACTATCCATTGTATTTTTAGTCTACACTTCTATACAAGAGCAATTCTTTCAACCACTTTATGGGCACAACATAAGCTAAACATATACCTTAATCTCTCCAGAAACTAAGTAAACATAATAGTACAGATTATAAAATGAGTCGCCAATGGTTGGCACTCCCAATATCTCCAAACTCAAACGAAGTGACATCATCTATTCAGTTAATAATTGAACCCACAAGATCTCTCATGACATTCAGACTACTGTGTAATCAGAAACATAAGAAACATCAAGAAAATGAATCAACGATGAAGCTTACCTTCAGACTGTAGTGGCTCGATTTGGAGGCAGGGCGGGACAGGCGGCCAGGGGAGACGTTGTCGTTGGCGGAACAGGGATAGCGGGGCGACATCTCAGAGTACAGAGAGATGGGCAGGTCCTCACCTGTGTAATCAGCACCATGAATGGAAGCTTTGGATGGCACCGCGAGCCGCACGACGACGTGTCAGCATAAAGCAGACATGGCCACTCAGAAAGGCGGGAGGACGAGTCAACGGCGGAGCGCGAACGATCCACTGCCCACGAATGACAACGGAGAAGAAAGCCACACGGGGTGGCGCCTGGGCCGGGTACATCACAACCAACGCGGTCGCGACGAGGAGCGAGAGCTGCGGTGGTTATCGGGGATCTCCCCTGCGGCAGGCTGGCGAGCAGCAATCGGCACCCCCCGTACTCTGCCACGAGCACCTCCCACCTTCGCTTGCACTCGTTGGCCGCCCTCCTTGTCCGCATAGCTAGATGGCCCCCTTTCGTGAGGAGGGAGACGATGTGTTTGGGGGATCGTGGGAGTGGATTAGGAGATGCGTGGGTGGAACGAGGAAAAACAAAGGTGGAGAAAAGAGGGGAGATCGTGGGTGTGTCACGACTCAAGACGGGGTCGTGGGATGCGGCTGTTTCTGTTTTCCGTTTTTATTTTTCAGTTTTCAACGAACGAAGCGAGAGAGGGGCGGGAGCGGGCCCGATTTTTTCCTACCGATTCTTTCGGCGTGGGATCTCTCGAGGGGGAGAGGAAAGGAGGTCGAACCATCACGACGTTCGATCCTCCTTTAATAGTAGAGATATTGCGTTATTATGTACCTTGTCAAGTGTTATTTTTTATACTTTTTATATATGGCGCTCCTATAGACCTATACAAGTTTTTTTTCATGTTCATGTTTTTATATTATGTTTCCCATTTGGAAAAAGAAATGGAAGAAAACAAAAGTTGCCATAAAACTTAAAGAAAGTGTTAGTGCATTTAAAAAAATGTTCGGCATGTTTTTGGAAAAAAGATCATCAGTATTAAAAACTGTATGTATGTTTTTGGAAAATGTTTCATGTGTATTCAAAAATTGCAAACGTCTTTAAAATATGTATGTTATGCATTGAAAAATGACCGCAAGGATGCAAAATTATTGTGTATTTTCATTATATTCTTAAAATACACAATTATTTAAAAAGATGAATGTTGTATTTAGAAAACTGTACAGTGTGTATTAAAAATTATTGTGTCATAATAATAAATTCTAGAAATCTAATAAAACATGTTAGACATGGTTTTATGTAAGAATTATTTTACAATATATTTTTCTAATACACGTTGAACCTTCTTTAAATGCATGACGGACATTTTTTTAAATGCACGACGAACTTTCTTCAAAAACAATTTTGCAATTTTTTAATATACGTGAAATATTTTCCATAAACATGTTTATAGTTTTTTTAGTACATGTGAAACATTTTTTAAAACATGTTGAACTTTTTTTAAAATGCGGTAACACTTTCTTTAAGTTTTATGGCAACTTATTTTTTTCAGATGCGAAAAAATAATATGAAAAACATGAACTTTAAAAAAAGAAACTTGTGCGGGCCTATAGTTATGCCATAAATAAAAAATATATTTGAAAACGCTTGAAGATGTACATAGAAATGCAGTATACTTCCACCAAGCATATGTTCGATCCTCCATATTGGTGTTAGTTCTTCTTTTCTCATACTGAAATGTGGAATATTAGGTTTTTTGGTAATTAAATAAATTCTTTTTTGCTGTCAAATCAGAGAGATGTATTCCACGAAAGTATTCCCCGGACAATCAGCCAACAAGCTGGTTACCACGAAAGATGGTGTTTTGTCAAGCCAACTTTCGATCACATTCAGAGTGCAAGCACACTTTGCACAAAAGATGTGTCGGTAAGTTAGCCGACCAGTTTACATGCTGAACTTCAAAAACAATGATATCACAAACTAGCTATCCTATTTCTTCTAAGATAGGGGCCACAAGTGAGCGGGAATTGTGACGAGTGTTCTAGAGTGTCACCAACTCCAGGCAGTTCACCTCCATGATCACATGCGAGTAACCTCGAAGTGTCGCAAAACGAGCTCCTTCTCGTAGTGACATAGCTTCAATGGTCAGTGGGTCTAAGATACCCACATATTGCTTGCTCCAGGCTCCCAAGAGTGTCGGCGAGGAGCGTGCTACACCGCCCACACTGCCTGTTCCATCAACAAAATTTAGAGCCCCATCGGTAGTGAACTTGATGACTCCTGGTTCCGGTGGCCTCCAGCCATGCCCCGACAAAACCGTAGGAAGATTCTGTGGGAGTACAAGGAGCGCGAGTGCCTCCTTGGTAGTTCTGAGAGCCGCAGTCGGGTCTCTCCCTTCCTCTCCATGCTTGATATGGTTGCGAGAGTGTCATATCGTCCACATAATAGTGATTATTTTTGCTCTATCTTCCTCCGCAAAACGTGTATCACATAGAATATCGTGAGCCCAAGAGTCCGGGTGTAGACGAGGTAGTCTGATGCCGAACCATGCATAAGCTTCCTCCCAGAAACGTTGTGCATGAGATCACAGAATGAGGGCGTGCATGAGGTCTTCCTCCTTTTCTAAGCAAACATTGCATTTGTCCACAACTGCAATATGACGGTGTTTGAGAGTGCACTCGTCTGGAAGGATCCTTCGTATTACTCTCCACCAGAACATGTGAACTTTTGGGATAACTTTGAGTTTCCACAATGCATTCCACATCTGTTTTTCATCTCCTGATGTGTCGGTAGCCTTCCCTTCTTTTAGAGCTTGACGCTCGTTCTGAGTCACTAGAGCACGGTACACCGATTTAACAGTGTAGTTGCCTGATCTCTCAAAGGCCCAAGCATATGAATCATCACCCCACCTCGCCTAATAGGTATATTAAGAATCGCCTCGGCGGCTGGTGTGATGAATGTTGATCGCACGAGCTCTTGCCGCCACGACCAATTGTCCACGTCAATCAGGTCCAAAACCGAATTGGACATTGGTGTTCGGCGGCTTCAACATAGGGGACATAGAAATAGTTCCGGCAATCCATTTATCTGACCAAGCATCGATGGAAGTCCCGTCTCCAATTCTTTTTATTAAACATGCGTTCAAAGCTTCCCTGTCTGCAATGATCTCTCTCCAAGTTGCAAAAGCAGATTTGGGAATGGTTGCATGCATGAAATCCGTGTCAGGGAAGTAGTGTCCCTTTAAAACTCTTGCACATAGAGAATTCAGATTAGTTAGGAACCTCCATCCGTGCTTCCCTAATAGTGCAATATTGAACTGATGGGGTTCACGAAAACCCATGCCTCCCTTGCACTTGGGTGTCGCAAGATCTTTCCACGAAACCCAGTGCATAGCATTCTTGTCAAGAGAACTGCTCCAGAAATACTTTGCCATGGGTGAAGTCAGACTCTTACAGACTTCCGTAGTGAGCAGAAAAGTACTCATCGAGTACGTGGGAATTGCCTGAACCACTGACTTTAATAACGTTTCACGTCCTGCACATGCCAGCAGCTTCTCAGACCATCCCTGCATTTTACCACGGGCCCTCTTCCCGATGTAATCAAAAGTACCACTTAAAATACGACCAACAGTTGTGAGGAGCCCCAAGTAACGCTCACTAAACGCCTCCACTGCAATGTTCAGGATAGCTTTCAACTGTTGCCTCAACTAAGCTGGTGTGCTGAACTGAAGTAAATTGAACTCTTTTCACAGTTGACACACTACCCCGAAGCTTCTCCATAAATTCGAAGAATTGAAGGAAATATGCCCTAGAGGCAATAATAAAGTTGTTATTTATATTTCCTTATATCATGATAAATGTTTATTATCATGCTAGAATTGTATTAACTGGAAACTTAGTACATGTGTGAATACATAGACAAACACAGTGTCACTAGTATGCCTCTACTTGACTAGCTCGTTGAATCAAAGATGGTTAAGTTTCCTAGCCATAGACATGAGTTGTCATTTGATTAACGAGATCACATAATTAGAGAATGATGTGATTGACTTGACCCATTCCGTTAGCTTAGCACTTGATCGTTTAGTATGTTGCTATTGCTTTCTTCATGACTTATACATGTTCCTGTGACTATGAGATTATGCAACTACCGAATACCGGAGGAACACTTAGTGTGCTACCAAACGTCACAACGTAACTGGGTGATTATAAAGGTGCTCTACAGGTGTCTCCGATGGTACTTGTTGAGTTGGCATAGATCGAGATTAGGATTTTTCACTCTGATTGTCGGAGAGGTATCTCTGGGCCCTCTCGGTAATGCACATCACTATAAGCCTTGCAAGCAAATGTGACTAATGAGTTAGTTGCAGGATGATGCATTACGGAACGAGTAAAGAGACTTGCCGGTAACGAGATTGAACTAGGTATTGAGATACCGACGATCGAATCTCGGGCAAGTAACATACCGATGACAAAGGGAACAACGTATGTTGTTATGCGGTTTGACCGATAAAGATTCCGTAGAATATGTGGGAGCCAATATGAGCATCCAGGTTCCGCTATTGGTTATTGACCGGAGACGTGTCTCGGTCATGTCTACATAGTTCTCAAACCCGTAGGGTCCGCACGCTTAACGTTCGGTGACGATCGGTATTATGAGTTTATGTGTTTTGATGTACCAAAGGTAGTTCGGAGTCCCGGATATGATCACGGACATGACGAGGAGTCTTGAAATGGCCGAGACATAAAGATCGATATATTGGATGACTATGTTTGGACATCGGAAAGGTTTCGAGAGAGTTCGCGCATATACCGGAGTACCGGGGGGTTACCGGAACCCCCCGGGGAGTCAATGGGCCTTAATGGGCCATAGTGGAAAGGAGGAGGAGGCGGCTAAGGTGGGGGCGCCCCCCCCCCCCCCAAGCCCAATCCGAATTGGAAGGGGGGCCGACCCTCCTTTCCTTCTCTTCTTCTCCCCCTTCCTTCCCTCTCCTACTCCAACTAGGGAAGGGGGAATCCTACTCCCACCGGGAGTAGGACTCCCCCCTTGGGCGCGCCTAGGAGGCCGGCCCTCTCCCCCTCCTCCACTCCTTTATATTCGAGGGAGGGGGGCACCCCATGGACACACAAGTTGATCATTGATCTCTTAGCCGTGTGCGGTGCCCCCCTCCACCATAATCCACCTCGGTCATATCGTCGTAGTGCTTAGGCGAAGCCCTGCGCCGGTAGCTTCATCATCACCGTCATCACGCCGTCATGCTGACGAAGCTCTTCCCCGACACTCAGCTGGATCAAGAGTTCGTGGGACGTCACCGAGCCGAACGTGTGCAGATCGCGGAGGTGCCGTACTTTCGGTACTAGGATCGGTCGGATCGTGAAGACGTACGACTACATCAACCGTGTTGTCATAACGCTTCCGCTTACGGTCTACGAGGGTACGTGGACAACACTCTCCCCTCTCGTTGCTATGCATCACCTTGATCTTGCGTGTGCATACGATTTTTTTTGAAATTACTGCGTTCCCCAACAAGAATCTCATTCAGTATTACAACATTTTGGTTGGCTGCACTCATGACGATCAAACTATCATCTGGAAATAACAAATGTGTGACCCAAGGTGACCTGTAACTGACTCTAATACCTCTGTCAATATGTCCACCATTATGGTACTTGAGGAGAGAGGAAAAACCTGTAGCACATATTAAGAATAAGTATGACGAAATCGGATCACCTTGCCTGAATCCACGGGAGGGAGTGAAATAGGGTAGCAGCTCTCCATTGACACGAACAAAAAATTGTATTGAAGATACACATTTCATGATCAGTCGGACAAAGACCATGTTGAAACCTAGTCTTAATAAAATGGCCTCCAGAAAATGCCATTCAACCCATGCCTCCAGAAAAACTCATGTCCTTGTTACAACCGTCTCAAGACCCTTAGTCGAGGACCCCCCACCCGAAATCTGCTGGATTTAGCTCCGTCACAGGGAAGGAGCTAGAGACAACAAATTCCCTGAAGATGCCCTCGGAACAAACTTTAGTGAAAAAATTCCAAAGCTTGGGGAGTGGGATGGCACTGTCCCACTCAAAATCAGTAGGAGTCAACAACTTGGCAGTGAAAAAGTCTGCCCAAAGAGCATGGATGGAAACCACATTGTCTGAGGTGCCACTAGGACATGAGTATTGTTCCCAAGCTCTCGTGCATTCCTTGGAGAAAATTGGCAGCAAGGGTAAATTAGGCTAAACCGCAGCAGAGTCAGAGAGGTTCCCAATATGACATTCCTCCAAATGAATCTCCTCTTGAATGAGCACCATGCCTAATTAAAATGTTCCGGAAAAAGTGTTCATCTGTCTCTTGCACAAGAACTTGCTCTAGGCCCTCCCACTTATTGCTCTGGGTCTGCACCAAGTCCACATCATTTTGAACAGGTTGAATCTGCATATGAACAGGGGCATCATTGATAGAATCACTGGAAGTCTCCAATTGATGGTTCCTTTTTTTATATTTTCCATTTTTTTCCTTTCAAAAGATATACAAGTATCTTTTACAAATACATGCCTATTTATAAATAGGCAACCATTTTAAAGTTACCTGAACCTTTTTCATTTTATGTTTTCTTTTTGTCATTTATTCTGTGTTATTGTTTTTCATGTTTTTACTTTGTAAAGAGGTATTTTTTTTAACAAATACATGTCAGAGGATCACTCTAATGTTCTTAGCCGCCTGCGATGCCCGACTTGCCCTCTCCTACCCCACCACCTTGAACACGAACCCCTTCTCATTGCACATGGGCATAGCCCGCCATCAATGCACGAAGGGCACTCACCTTTTTGTCCATCCTGCTAGTGTTTCTCCTTTGGACGCTCATAACTAGCCAATGTTCGCCAAGGAGGGTGGCACATGCGAATTTTTAGGTGGCATTTTTAGTTGTGCAGGGATGTCATTTTCTTCAAAGTGACATGGTAGTTTCTTCAAAGAAGACATTTTTCGTTTTGAAATTGTCATCATTTGATCTTTCTTCACAACTAAAACTGCCAACAAATGGCGTTCGCTTGCCACCCCTCTCCCAACAAATGGCTATGTTTCATTTTATCTTTTCCATCATTTGTTGCTTATTTTTAAAATTGTATTAGTTGCTCCCAATGTATGCCACATGGTGTTATTTCTTGTTTTCCATTTTTTTAATTCTTTTTTAATTTCCTTCCAGTTTTATTTGTCGCTTATGTTTGATTTCTTAATTATGTATTTATTTATGTTTCCCCATTCGTCCTTTTATTTTCATTTTACTTTTCTGTTATAGCAGATACATGGACAATTTCGAGAGACATGCAACTACTTTGTTTACGTTGATGAAATAGTTTATTGGGAGTGCATGCCCGGATATTTATCGATAGTAGCATGGACATTTTATTTAGCATATACGAGAAACAATTTCCTCAATCTGTATGAACAAAATGAGAACGATGAAATGACATTTTACCGGAACTTTAAATTGTCCGTTTAGCTGGTGCTTCCCGCTGGTCCAAATCACTCTTGTTGCACTAATTAATCTTCCTGTAGTATGCTTGGGCTGAGAGAGGAGGATGGAGAGAACTCAAAGTGGGCTGAGGCTGAGCGCGCGTCCCATCTCTTGTCTTGTCATGTCCAAGTAGCCAGAGGAGTGAGCGCTGTGGCGGAGGGAGTGAGTATATAAGCAGATATTTCTAGGGTTGATGCGCAGTCTCTTTCCGGTCCATCTCCCAGCCGTCTCTCTCTTTCTCCCCGTTCTTTCTCTCAGCTGCTGCATCTGGCCTTGTCCACCACGCCGTGCACCGTCGGCCCTTGCCGGCGCATAACATGGATCAGTACGTGTATGCCTTGTCGACGGGCGCCGCTAGCTCGCCTTCCCTCCCCGCCGGCTGATCCACCCACTGGCCGCCGAAGGCACGCAGTCCCACCGGCCGGTGACCGCTGCGACAGGCTGCTCTGATCCGGCGGCTGCGCGCGGAAATCAGTCCCTCCGGCCGGCGACCGCTCGCTGTTGTCTGGTGACTATTTGTTGGGTCTTTAGCCTGTTGACTTGAATGCTTGCTAATTAAGCAGCAAGAGCGTACACAACTTGATGCCCTTACTGGTCGACTCAGTGCTTTCTCACTGCTACAACGTGTTCTGGCGTCTACTTTCATCTTTTGGAGCTTGCCTGCTCACTTGCGAGCAGACATCAAGAGGCCTTTTTTTTTCTCTTCGAGGGAAGGAGGCCCTTGTTTTTAGTCATGCAAAACTGATGCTACTATTATCACCGTCAGGTTTCAGTCAACTAGGCCGTTTGCCTGGCAGACTGCCACCTCTTTCTGCACGACGTGAAGCGTCATTCTTTGTGATGTCTCGTGTTGGGCAGGTTGTGCTCTTGGTATTTCGAGTGGCGCTAAATACACCAGTGGAACAAAAAGGCCCTCGAGGGGAATTCACATTTGCTGCTAATTAATACTCCCTCCGTTCTAAAACAAGTGTCTCAGCTTTAGTATAACTTTGTAATAAAGCTAGTACAAAGTAGAGACACTTATTTTGGGTCGGAGGGAGTAATTCATAAGCTTTATGTATCCATTTGGCCGAACAACATAAATAAAAATAATTTAATCCAGCAAAAATAGTACTCTCTCCGTTCCTAAATATTTCTCTTTCTAGAGATTTTAACAAGTGATTACATACGGAGCAAAATAAGTGAATCTATACTCTAAAATATGTCTATATACATCCGTATGTGATAGTCCATTTGAAATGTTTAGAAAGGTAAATATTTAGGAACGGAGGGAGTACCAGGTGTGTGATTTGAACAACCGACCAAAGATTGTACACCAGCCACGGATGCCACTCCAACCAATGAGGTCTCATGTACTATGAAAAGTACAAGTACTCTATGATTGTATAACAAACATATTCAAAAGAATGCAAAAATCTTCATGTCATTTAAAAAAAATCAAGTGCTATTTTAAAACAAATTCATAAAATTGAAAAAAATTCTGAATGATAAAAATGTTTATTTGATTCAAGTTTTTTTGTGAGGCAAAATTATTTGATTTAACCATTATTCAAGTGAGGATCCGCAATCTAAGGGCGTGCTGAGCTTGTATTTTTTTTCAGAAAACACTCAAACTTTTATAGACTATATAAACTTTGTAAAACAACACAGTTTTTCTTAAAGCACAAACACATTTATATGCTACATGAATATTTTATTAGAAATTCGTAAATATTAAATTATATGAGAATTTATTTAAATATATGAACCTTTCTAAAATTACTTTAATATTTTATTAAAATACAAAACAAATTAGTTGTAAAATATATTCTTAATTCATAATTTAAATATGTGTATTTTTTTACTAAATTGTTGCATAGATTTTATGAAATTATATGAACTATTTTAACGTAATTTATTTTCAATATATGTATATTGTTTGTGACACATGATTATAATTCACGTATTTTTCACAAAATTTTGAAATGAAAATAACAAAAATGTTGAAAACCTGGCCGCTTTTTAGGCCTTGGTTGCAGGTTGGAATCAGCAGCACTATTTTTCTTGAATATTTTTTAATTTATGTTGTTCAGCTTTATTTTTATAAAGAATACGAATCCTTAGATGAATTTCAGCTGGTCAACTGGTTACCCACACGCTCATGTGTACGTGTTTTCTAGTTAGAACCCTAGACCGGTTTTCATTATTTATATATATTTTTAAAAATTATCAGTTTCTCTCTGAGGGCCTTTTTGTAAGAAAATAATATTCTGGGGGCTTCTCCGCATAAAACCAGGCCACACGCCTTGTTCGCGTGAATCAGTCACTGACAGCAGGCCCCATGCCATGTTGGCACACGCCTCGTCAGCATCACAGATGTACACAAAACGAGATTTGAACCATATTTGCACGTCCATGCTAAGTTATGAAACCAGTTCGATGTATTTTGCAAGTTCAGACACTAAAGTGCACATTCATGGTAAGTTCAAGCACCGGTAGTGTATTAGGTAAAAGCACTAGAGATCCTAGAGCTTGTCTAATATGTGATGGTTTAGTATTAGAACTTGCAGAAGTGCACTATTTAGTCCTAGAACTTGCACACAATGTACAAGTTTAGTGATGAGTCAGTCAGAAGCAGCCAAGTGGCGAGCCAGTCAACTGCCTGCACGGGTTATTTCTGCTGTGCTTATTTTTCTCTCAGGCAACCTTCAGCATGGATTTCACTATAGATTGCTGATGTCCTATTTTTAGTTCTTATTCAGTACTTCTTCTATCATATGTTGCTCTAGTTTATATATATGGCAAGATAAAATAAATGTGATGTGCACGGCAAGAATAGGATTAATGTGGAGTAGAACGTTTTACATCTTCATGTCTGAATAAGTTCCCTAGCAAAGTCCAATCCTTCAGAAAAAGGTATCTCCCTCTGTTACATTGGCCTAAACCTGGTATCAAATGTTGTTTGAAAAGTCTGTGTAAGGCGACCATATACATCTAGACTTCCGTTAGGGGGAGCGCCCCCCAACCCCCCCCCCCCCCCCCCCCCCCCCCCCCCCCGGGTTGAAGAAGCCACACGAGTTTACTTTTGCGATCTTTACATGCAGTAGTTGACTATGATGTAGACAACCATCTATATCTACAAATATTATGTTAATTTGAAGAATTAACTGTTAAGCACAGTAGCTTCCATGAAATACATTTGTTCGCTGCTTTCTACATTATCATTGCAGCATGTTTGAAGTAATTCGGCAGACATGTAAACCATTGAACTACTATCTTGTCAGTTTTGCTGCACACCACTGCATAGAGCTGCGAGTTGTGTGAATACCCGCTTGAAGAAGGCGGAGATACTGATGAGTTGACAAGCTAGGACAATCACCTCTAATGCATGCCGTCATATGGAAGGACAGAGGGGTAATATTTTGTTTGCTTTCATGCACCACCTCATTGTATTCATAGGTTATGTTGATGCTCTGTCAAATGGTTAGAGGCTTGGAGCTCCTGTATATAGTATTTTTATGTGTTGCAGGGTAGGTACACCTTGACTGTTCACTTAAGTTGCAGTTCAAAGTTCAGGGCAATGATAGTATTTTCAGTTTTTTACTGACTTGATTTTCAACTATGCTACGTAGTTCATTTGCAGCGAGTTGAAATCACAAAACGGCAGGGGGGTATCTGCAAATATCCAGCGACAACCTGACCGTGCTAGCTGGCAACACTTGGCCAAAGTAAAATGGTTTCAAGCATGATCCCACAGGACAAAGAAAAACAACGGAGGGCCTATTTGATTCGTAGGATTTTGAAAACGTGGGAATACGAAAAGTATAGGATTGAAGTGGCACGCCGACTTGAATCTTATAGAATTAGCAATGAGTGTTTGATGGCATAGGAAAAACTAAGGAATTGTAAAAAAAAAGGTTGAAGTGGATATTAGATTTCCTATGAAATTAGTACAAAAGATTTCATAGGGAAAATTCCTATGGGATTCAATCCTATGAATCAAAGGACCATCATAGGGAAAAATCCTAAGGATTTCAATCCTTGAGAATCCTATAAAATTCCTTTCAATCAAAGGAGCCCTGAGGCTACTGCAGTTGTACTTCACATCACAAAGTATAAAAAGTTTCAGAAGCTGAAAGTAGCTGTACATTTTCTCCGTTTAGGCACAGACAGACTCATCAGCATTGTACCTTAACAATCAGCGACTTTGCAAGACGACATTAGAAACAGTGACTTCTAGTCTTTGTGTACCTTTAATTAACAACCAGCTTGCAGTGTCAGCTTAATACTTCACCTAAACAATATCACTTCAGTTTCAGGAATACACGCTGTGCTACATCACTGTCAAACGCTTCTTTATTTCATACTCCAGGTACTGATCTGTACTGTCAAGGAATTTAGACACCAACGAGTATATAAATGTTATATTATTATATTTTGCTCACAGAAATAGCCATCAACACGACCGAAGCAATGCTGACCAGATCATACCGCCTTCTTCATCCCTTACAAACCAGAAAAGGTTGTAAAGGGAGTTATAAAACCATAACCAGATACAAGAATGATGATAAACCATCTACTCCCACGGTTCTAAGACCTTTCAGAGGTTCCAATATGAACTGCATAACTCATTTAGTTGTGTATGTAGTCCATGTTGGAATCTCTAGAAGATCTTATATTTAGGAACCGAGGGAGTAGTTAACCAGCTGGGCAAAAACTTAATAGAAATAAGCTAAGTATGGTTTTGCTTGCTAGTTAGAAGTCACAAAAATCGACTAAAGGATGCTGGAGCGACATGCCAAAGAGCAGATGAACTAACGATGCAACATGTTTTGATTCAAGAACATAATTTTTTTATGGCTGAAAGCAATGTACCAAACCAGCAGGCATAGAGAGACAATTATGCATGGCAGACAAGCCCAGAACAGCATACTTTAGCTATATAATGATGGTGCTGATAGTAGATACATGCCATTGGTTCATTGGCGTCTCTTAACTTAAGATACTAAGATCACACACATATAGGTGGATCGCTAACATAGATGTCCTCCAGATCGATTGACTACTACTACTATATATAGAGAGAGATAGACTGATAGCACTGGTGAACCCCCCTTCATCCCAGTCTAATTACAAGAGCAATAATCTCAAACCAGAATGCCCTCATCCAGCAAGCGGTGGTAGTACTGCTCGTCATCTGAATCTTCCTGATCATCGCCGGTGTATTCCCTTTGGTAGGAGTCCCCGGTGTATTCCCTTTCGCAGGAGTCCCCGAACTTGAGGCCAGGGAAGCGAACCTTCTCCTCCTCGATAAAGAGGTCCCACCGCTCTACAATCCTGGACATGATTATATCCGGGTCTTCCTCCGAGTCGGAGTCGTGGCACAGCTTGTCGTACGGCACATCGTCCTCGTCCGAGCCGCAGCAGCAGTTGGCCTTGATGATCCTCTCCTCCTTCGCCGCCTTCGCCTTGGCCTTGATCGCTTCCTCCTTCTCTGCCTCCGCCTTGGCCTTGAGGATCGCCGCTTCCTCCTCCGCCTCCTTCTCTGCCTTGGCCTTGGCCTTCAGGGACGCCTTCTCCTTGTCCACCTTGGACTTGGCCTTGCGGATCGCCGCCTCTGGCTTCGTCCTGACCATGACGAGCGCCACCTCCTCCGGCTCCGGCTCCGCCATGGCCCTGCCGAACGCCTGCGCCTGCTCCTTCTCCGCCTGGAACGGGATGTAGGGAAATCCCTCGAAGCCGGTGGCCATCGGCATGGCAAACTGCATTTTCTCGACGGCCATCGCCGATCTCTCCTAGTGGGTGTGGGTCAGGGTTTGGTGGATTGGGGATTTCTCTGTCTCTCTCTCTCGCTGGATCTGATCTGAAACGAACGAGAGGACGCGGCGGCGGCTGGCCTATATATATGTCCAGGTGAACCCTAACCCAGGAGCCGCTTCGGGTCGGACTCGGGTCCCGTCTCCGGACCGGCCTCTTCCATCATACTCGTTCACTGGGCTGGGCTGGCCCCCATCAGGTCTTTCTCCAAAGAAGAAAAAGCACTTGATAGGTTTTTTTGGCTGGATTTTGTTATTTAGAAAGGTTTATAGCAAAATAAATTACTAAAAAAAGATATTTATGAACATTAGATGTTTGTGGATTCAAAAAATATTCATGAATTTTTTAAAAATCTCCATATCTATTAGAAAATGTCGAAGAATTGAATAATAATCATGAACTGGAAAAATGTTTCAAAATGAAAAAAATAAAAATAAATCGTAATCTGAAAAAATATTTCCAAATTTTTAAAATTTATATGAATCCAAATAAAGTTCCCAGTATTAAAAAAACATGAATTTTAAAAACTTTCATAAACATGAAAATGTTCTTGTATTTCAAAAAGAAATTTATGAGTTTAAAAGACCATGAATTATTAAATTATCTTGAAATTAAAATATAGTTTCAGATTTAAAATATGTTTGTGGATTCGAAAATTGTTTTTGGATAAAAAATCATGAATTCAAAACAATTGACGGATTTCAAAAACTGTTTATGATTAAAAAAATGCTTGCGAATTTGAAAAAAATGTTCATGGGTTTGAAAAATATTCGTGGATCCAAAAAATATTTGTGAATGAATTGTAAAATAATATTCATAAAATTTAAAAGGAAAACATAAAATTGAAAACAAATAGGAGAAAATTTATGAAATCGGGAGAAGGAAAAATCAATCCCAAAACCAATGGGAGAAGGAAAATTAGTCAGGCCTACAAAAGCCAAGAAGGATATGTGTGTGATCACTATCCAGCGACCCGCGCGCGGAATAAGAAATCCCACTGACGGACTTTCGATAAAAGAAAGCAAAAAAAAACTACCATAACTTGCAAACTTAGGCTGACAAGTGTAAAAAAACACTCGGCCTCCACCACTAAGTGCAATAGTCAACTCCATCCCAGTGCCAGCATCTCCTCCAGACGCCAGGCTTGAGGAGTCGTTCAGGATGATGCACTGACCGATGATTTTGCTTCATTGATACAATGTTACATGCCATGTATGTAGGATGTTCTAGGCTCTTGCTGATGCAGAGCTCACTCAAGATATGAGCATGAGCTCCGAACCCGACGTGAGACAACGGATTCATGTGATAATGTAGCACACATTGATTGGAGGAGTTCATAAAGGCTAGGGGGCGATATGGATGGCGTAAGGAAATCTATGAGAGGGCTCTTCTGATTTCCCGACGCATTATTTCGTAAACAACTTCCTGGATGGGCTAAAAGAAGATCATGCAAGTAGAGACAGGACGCAAGGGTAGTTTTAAAGTGGGTGTGGTGTCATGAGGATCATGTGCATGGTATCGTATCTGAGATGAGAGCTCTTCGGTAACTTGAATCTGGTGACACTCATAGACCTGGTGCGTCGCGAGGCATCGACATTAGCATGTGATCTCCATATCAAAATTGCCACATGGTGCCTTGAAGTGGGTCATAGTTTGCAAAGATATGATATTCTATCAAGGGCGAAGGATCTGGATGTTCAGGATACATGGATTTTAAATCACAATTTCACAAGATAAATTGCTAATTTATTATGCATATCAATCATCTTTGCTACTGTTTAACATTATTTCCATTGCATCTACATATTTCTATCTGGGGAAAACATGCAGAAAATGTCAATCCAGGGACCGAGAAAAATCCAACGAAAACACACTGTTGATAGATGAAGGAAATTGAAACGGGAGCTAGAGGGACTCGCTTAGGGGAAGCCTAGGGTCCATGCTGCCTAAAGAGGGGTTGTGTGGGGGGCACCAGATCCGTCTCATGTTCTACTTTCGAGGGAAGCACCGTTTCATCCTGCAAAGACACGCCATGTTTTTCACATATTTTTTTGAGGCAGTCGTTGCCTCCATAGAGCCCTAGTTTCTCTCCAGGAGGGCTTATTCTTCTAACTTTATGACCTATTGCACCAATTGGCGTAGAGACAAAATGCAAACCGGAAGTTAAACGAATTATTCGAAGGATTTTTTTCTCAACTATTTGCAAATGATTGCATTCATACTGAGTCTTTATTTACCTTGACAATGATCATCGCCCATATCTTTCTTTGGAAATTTGTTTTTAACAGATGACCCGTTGCACCAATTGGCGCAAAGACCAACCGTAGACCCAAAGTTAAGCGAACTATTCGAAAGAATTTTTTTCTCAATTGTTTGCAAATAATTATGTTCATTCTGTGTTTCTATTTGCCTTGACAACGATCATCACTCATAGCTTTGTTTGGTGATTTGTTTTTAATGGCACGAGACCATGTTATGAAGGGATTTTTTCCTCGGTACTCTGCAACTGCGTAAAGACCAATTACAGCCAAAACACCGGGGTCACCTCATCAAACCCTCGTGCGTCATCTCGTGCTCTGTTCCACCTGCGTGCTAGTTCATGTGTGTGGCTGGTTTTCCCATTTGCGTAGGGTTTTGAATGGTCGGGCTTAGACGGGGTGTCCTGTCTGGCCCTTGATACCATATGCTCTAGGCGGATGTGGTTGGGTAGCGCTAGTTGGCATGCATGATACCATTTATGATACTACCATTATGACCAGCCTAACCCTGCACAACCGACTAGGTCATCTCTTGATGCGCAGGGATCATGTGAGATGCACTACTAATGCATATGAAGTAGCGACAACCTTACCGGCATTTACCTCTGTGCCCAGGTGAGATGAGATGTTCACTTGGCCTCCGTAATCGGCATCAAATATGCTTTGCTCTAGCCTATGGCTGTGTTGAAGTGGAAGTGGAGTATTATCTAAAAATCTCATTTCAGGATTCGGCGGCAGTGATGATGAAAGAGGAAGAAGGTACAGAGTATTGTTGACTACATTCGGTTTCTATTCTTAAAAATAATTTATTAGTAAAGTCTCTTCTTTTTTGCGTTGAAAACCGAGAGCTTTATTAATTTAGAACGGGACTACAATCTGTAGCTAAAAGAACTGCTACATCACTTGGGACATCCTGAAACCAAACATTGGTTACCCTACAAACAAGAACCATTACGTGATTATACGTGTTTGTCACATTAGGTCACTTTTTCTGTCATGCATGTACATTATGACGATTTTATGACAGAATCAAGATAGTCATACATGTGCTGTCGTAGAAGTGTTCCATGACAACACCAAAATTATCATCACGGAAGTGTCCACTTTCATGACGACAAATGGTGCGTCATAGAAGTGCTTTCGCCAAGGGTAACCGACACGTGGCATCCACCGTAACGGGTTGCCGTTAAGCTATCGGGTTCTGGTTTAGATCCGATAACCTGTTAACAGCCCGGACCAATGGCGATTTTCCACGTGTAAAATTCTTATTCGCCGACGATCCACGTGTCAGCTCAGTGTTGGGACAGATGTCAACCGTCCACTCGACATGACTCGCCAATGAAACGTTGACACGTGGGACGGCCCAATAGAGGCCCATATAGGTTTAAAAGCCAGCCCAGGAACAGGCCCACAAGATTTCGTCAGATCTAATGGGCCGGCCCATTAACAACCTAACATTTTCTGGACCAAATTATGACCCACATCAGATATGGCCCGTTAAAGGACTGCAATATTCTGGGCCAGTTTACGGCCCATATCAGATCCGACCCGTTAACAGCCTGCAATAGTTTGGGCCAAATTACGGCCCATATCTGATTCGGCCCATTAACTGACTTTCATATCCTGGGCCAAATTATGGCCCATAACAGATACGACACATTAACAACTACTGTGCCATTGGGCCCATTGGGGGCCTGATTTGCTCTTCGGCCTCTTAATGGCCCATTTAACAGTTCGAACCGATGTTAGTTTCGGCGTGTCAGCGGCCTTGTCTACATATGGGCCTCTTTCGGCCTGGATTCACTTTTGGTCATTTAGAGGCCTGAGTTGCACCTGGGCCTAATTCTGGTCTGTAGTGACTTTTGGCCTCTTAACGACTCGTAGTCTTCATGGATACATTCTAGCCCAAACTGCCTATCGGCCCGTTAAAGGCCCTTGATAGTGTTGGGCCTAATTTTGGCCTGTTATACATTCTGTCTGCTTCCAGCCTGTCATGTAATTGGGTCAGCCAAGGCCCAAAAACATTTTAGCCTGTCAATGGCCTGTCGTACCAATGGGCCAATAATGGGCCGATGTATATTACAGCCTGCTGTCGGCCCTTGATTTGTTCGCCACAATTAAGACTCAATCTAGATCTCAGCCTGTTAAAAGCCTATTTAATTTTCTCGTCCAATTAAGGCAAGCGGTTTACTCGGCCTTTTAAAGGCCTGAAACTAATAGTGGGCCAGATTAAGTCTAGACCTAACTAATTGCCCAAGATGATTGTAGGCCCACGGTTCGGCCCGTACTAGCGATTGCCGACCGGCCAGTTTTAGTATCGAAATTATTTTTATATAAACCTAACCTATTGGTTCATTGCGCTCCGATCGAAGATTACAACCTTTTCTCAGAGCGACGACAACATAAACAACAAATAAATTACAGCATCGTGACGAAGAATAAACCTAGACTATACAACAAATAAATTACAGCATATTACATCCCCTGGGCATCAAAGTTCGCCGCTAGTGATAATAAAGGGCAACCAGACAGCAGATTCCATACACTGGGCAGGTCGCCACCAGTGGAAGTAAACACGCTGACAAAATAATAGACAGAACCGACAACACTTCAACACAGTTCAAGAAAGGTTAGCCCTGCCCAGGACTGTGCTTGTTTGACGCTTATATCCACCAACTCAAGCTGCATAGCATCAATAGACTGTACTTATAGTCGAAGGAATATGTATTTGACACTAAGAAAGCAATAGCAATAAACTGAACGATCATATGCTAAGCTAACATATGGGTCTTGTCCAGCACATCATTCTCCTAATGATGTGATCCCGTTATCAAGTGACAACACATGTCTATGGTTAGGAAACCTTAACCTTCTTTGATCAACGAGCTAGTCTAGTAGAGGCTCACTAGGGACACGGTATTTTGTTTGTGTATCCACACATGTATTTAAGTTTCCGATCAATACAATTCTAGCATGAATAATAAACCTTTATCATGAATAAGGAAATATAATAATAACAACTTTATTATTTCCTCTAGGGCATATTTCTATCAGTCTCCCACTTGCATTAGAGTCAATAATCCAGATTACATTGTAATGAATCTAACACCCATGGAGTCTTGGTGCTGCTCATGTTTTGCTCGCGAAGAGGCTTAGTCAACGGGTCTGCTACATTCAGATCCGTATGTATTTTGCAAATTTCTATGTCTCCATCCTTGACCTTTTCACGAATGGAGTTGAAGCGTCTCTTGATGTGTTTTGTTCTCTTGTGAAACCTGGATTTCTTTGCTAAGGCAATTGCTCCAGTGTTGTCACAAAAGATTTTCATTGGACCCGATGCACTAGGTATTACACCCAGATCGGATATGAACTCCTTCATCCGGACTCCTTCATTTTCTGCTTCCGAAGTAGCTATGTACTCCGCTTCACACGTATATCCCGCCACGACGCTCTGCTTGGAACTGCACCAACTGACAGCTCCACCATTCAATACAAATACGTATCCAGTTTGTGACTTAGAGTCATCCAGATCAGTGTCGAAGCTAGCATCGACAAAACCATTTACGACAAGCTCTTCGTCACCTCCATAAACGAGAAACGTATCCTTGGTCCTTTTCAGGTACTTCAGAATGTTCTTGACCGATGTCCAGTGATCCACTCCTGGATTACTTTGGTACCTCCCTGCCAAACTTATGGCAAGGCACACATCAGGTCTGGTACACAACATAGCATACATGATAGAACCTATGGTTGAGGCATAGGGAATGACTTTCATTTTCTCTCTATCTTCTATCATGGTCGGGCTTTGAGTCTGACTCAATTTCACACCTTACAACACAAGCAAGAACCATTTCTTTGACTGATCCATTTTGAACTTCTTCAACTTTGTCAAGGTATGTGCTTTGTGAATGTCCTATTAAGCGTCTCAATCTATCCCTATAAATCTTGATGCCCAATATATAAGCAGCTTCACCGAGGTCTTTCATTGAAAAATTCTTATTCAAGTATCCTTTTATGCTATCCAGAAATTCTATATCATTTCCAATCAACAATATGTCACCATAAGTTTGTATAAAACCACATATAATATCAGAAATGCTACAAAGCTCCCACTCACTTTCTTGTAAATATAGGCTTCACCATAAGTCTGTATAAAACCATATGCTTTGATCCATCAAAATGTATATTCCAACTCCGAGATGCTTGCCCCAGTCCATAGATGGATTGCTGGAGTTTGCACACTTTGTTAGCACCTTTAGGATCGACAAAACCTTCTAGTTGCATCATATACAACTTTTCTTTAAGAAATCCATTAGGGAATGCGGTTTTGACGTCCATTTGCTAGATTATAATTATAAAATGCGGCAATTGCTAACATGATTCGGACAGACTTAAGGGCTAGTTCTTTTGGCGGCTTAAAAAATAAGCCGCCTCCTCCCCCGCTTTTCCCATAAGCCATCAACGTCATTCATTGGGGCTTTTGAAATAGTTATGGGATAACTAATTTAGAAGCCTCAAATTTTTTTGGGATCAGCTTATTTTTTAAGCTGGGGAGAGGTAGCTTATTTGTTAAGCCACCCAAAAAAACTAGCCCTAAGCATCGCTACGGGTGAGAAAGTCTCACCGTAGTCAATCCCTTGAACTTGCCAAAAACCTTTTGCGACAAGTCGAGCTTTGTAGACAGTGACATTACCATCAACGACTGTCTTCTTCTTGAAGATCCATTTATTCTTAATGGCTTGCCGATGATCGGGCAAGTCCACCAAAGTCCATACTTTGTTCTCATACATGGATCCTATCTCAGATTTCATGGCCTCAAGCCATTTATTGGAATCTGGGCTCATCATAGCTTCTTCATAGTTCGTAGGTTTGCCATGGTCTAATAACATGACTTCTAGGATAGGATTACTGTACCGCTCTGGTGCGGAACGTGTTCTGGTCGACCTATGAGGCCCAGTAGTAACTTGATCCGAAGTTTCATGATCATGATCATTATCTTCCTCTCTAGTTGGTGTAGGCATCATGGGAACGGTTTTCTCTGATGTGCTACTTTCCAATTCGAGAGAAGGTACAATTACCTCATCAAGTTCTACTTTCCTCCCACTCACTTCTTTCGAGAGAAACTCCTTCTCTAGAAAGGACCCATTATTGGCAACAAAGATCTTGCCTTTGGATCTGTGGTAGAAGGTGTACCCAATAGTTTCGTCAGGGTATCCTATGAAGATGCACATCTTCGATTTGGGTTCGAGCTTATCAGGCTGAAGCCTATTGACATAAGTGTCGCATCCCCAAACTTTAAGAAACAACAAGTTAGGTTTCTTGCCAAACCATAGTTCATACGGTGTCGTCTCAACGGATTTAGACGGTGCCCTATTTAACATGAATGCGGCTGTCTCTAATGCATATCCCCAAAATGATAGTGTTAAATCAGTAAGAGACATCATAGAACACACCATATCTAATAAAGTACGGTTATGACGTTCGGACACACCATTACACTGTGGTGTTCTAGGTGGCGTGAGTTGTGAAACAATTCCACATTGTTTTAAATGAAGGCCAAACTCGTAACTCAAATATTTGCCTCCACGATCAGATCGTAGAAACTTTATTTTCTTGTTACGATGATTCTCCACTTCACTCTAAAATTCTTTGAACTTTTCAAATGTTTCAGACTTGTGTTTCATCAAGTAGATATATCCATGCCTACTCAAATCATTTGTGAAGGTCAGAAAATAACGATACCCTTCGCGTGCTTCATCACTCATTGGACCACATACATCGGTGTGTATTATTTCCAATAAGTCATTAGCTCGCTCCATTGTTTCAGTGAACGGAGTTTTAGTCATCTTGCCCATGAGGCATGGTTCGCAAGTATCAAATGATTCATAATCAAGTGATTCCAAAAGTCCATCCGCATGGAGTTTCTTCATGCGCTTTACACCAATATGACCTAAATGGCAATGCCACAAGTATGTTGCACTATCATTATGAACTTTGCATCTTTTGGCATTAATATTACGAATATGTGTATCACTACGATCGAGATTCAACAAGAATAGACCATTCATCAAGGGTGCATGACCATAAATGATATTACTCATATAAATAGAACAACAATTATTCTCTGATTTAAATGAATAACCGTCTCACAATAAACAAGATCCAGATATAATGTTCATGCTCAACGCTGGCACCAAATAACAATTATTGAGGTCTAAAACTAATCCTGAAGGTAGATGTAGAGGTAGCGTGCCGATGGCGATCACATCAACCTTGGAACCATTCCCGACGCACATCGTCACCTCGTCCTTAGCCAATCTTCGTTTATTCCGTAGCTCCTGTTTCGAGTTACAAATATGAGCAACCGAACCAGTATCAAATACCCAGGTGCTACTAAGAGCATTAGTAAGGTACAGATCAATACCATGTATATCAAATATACCTTTGTTCACTTTGCTATCCTTCTTATCCGCCAAGTATTTGGGGCAGTTATGCTTCCAGTGACCATTCCCTTTGCAGTAGAAGCACTCAGTTTCAGGCTTGGGTCCAGCTTTGGGCTTCTTCACGGGAGCGGCAACTTGCTTGCCATTCTTCTTAAAGTTCCCTTTCTTTCCCTTGCCCTTTTTCTTGAGACTAGTGGTCTTGTTAACCATCAACACTTGATGCTCCTTCTTGATTTCTACCTCCGCGGTCTTAAGCATTGCGAAGAGCTCGGGAATCATTTTCGTCACCCCTTGCATATTATAGTTCATCACGAAGCCTTTGTAGCTTGGTGGCAGTGACTGAAGAACTCTGTCAATAACACTCTCGACTGGAAGATCAATTCCCAGCTGAGTCAAGTGCTTATGATACCTAGACATTTGGAGTATGAGTTCACTAACAGAACTATTCTCCTCCATCTTGCAGCTATAGAAATTTTTGGAGACTTCATATCTGTTCAACTTGGGTATTTGCTTGAAATATCAACTTCAGCTCTTGGAACATCTCATATGCTCCATGACGTTCAAAACGTCTTTGAAGTCCCGGTTCTAGGCCGTAAAGCATGGCACACTGAACTATTGAGTAGTCATCAGATCGAGTCTGCCAGACGTTCATAACATCTGCAGTAGCTCCTGCAGCAGGTCTATCACCTAGCGGTGCATCAAGGACATAATTCTTCTGACCAGGAATGAGCATAATCCTCAAGTTATGGATCCAGTCCATGTAGTTTCTACCATCATCTTTCAACTTAGCTTTCTCTAGGAACGCATTAAAATTCAGGGGAACGGTAGCACGGGCCATTGGTCTACAACATAGATATCCAAAACTATTAAGACTAAGTTCATGATAAATTAAGTTGAATTAACCAAACTAGTCGTGAACCTGTGCATCTGCACGGGCTAGTAAATAATACTAAATACATGTAATTAGTCATTGAAAAACATTAGTTAAGCGTGTTGCATTGAGGGAATTGTCAAAATAGAAACAACTTGGGAACAACATTGTAAGACATGAATAATTTTGTTTAGTATGTAGCATTGGGGATAGGAAGTTCATACCTTGAAATCGCATAGGACCATTTGCTTTTCCACTTGTATGGATGATTGTGTGTTTAAGCTTTTACAATTCTGGGAAGGGCTCCACGGTTTCATTTTACGGTTATAACCAAGCGTATATGTTTGTACTGAACATAATATTTTAATGCAACACTGCTACAGTTTGTATAATTTTAAACCCAAATTTGTAGCTTTCCACACTTTGATGGATTATATAACAATGTGACTGTTCAGTAATCGTTGTGAGCCAAGACAATGACTCTGAAGTGTAAAATCACTTCTATTTGATGTATGGCATTTCTTTCATAATGCAAAAAAGAACAATGCAGATGTCAGATGTTTACATAAGAAATGGGTCAATAAAGAACTATTTCTTGACACACAGAGCACTCATATATGAGTCTTTTCCAACTTATAGCACCCTACACGTGTACTTAGAAAGAACATAGGTTGAACAATATACAATATAACAACATATTCAAAATTCATTAGGTAGCTTTGATCCTTAGCTACTTTCCTGCATGATGAATAACATCGACAAAGGATCATACTCTTTAGCCCCAATTTTATTTGTACATTTCTTGAGGAGCAAGCCAACAATTGATATTGAAACAAATTCTTCTTTGAAAAAGATATTGAAACACATTAAACCATGTTGTTGGATGGTGGCCAACTGGCCATCATGCAATAGAGTCCATTGTAGAAAATATAACTTTTATACAATTGTGAACTCTTGCACCACTTTTTCATTTGGATGTTTATCCAGTGTTATTTTATGATATTTGTGCTTTACTTGCGGCACTGTGATCAGTTTCAGTATAAGCCATTCAACTCATGTACGAAAGATGGATGCTGAGTTTTTTATTCTCTTGGTGGAAGAATGTATAGGCATATA
Organism: Aegilops tauschii subsp. strangulata; assembly: GCF_002575655.3. Classification (NCBI taxonomy): domain Eukaryota; kingdom Viridiplantae; phylum Streptophyta; class Magnoliopsida; order Poales; family Poaceae; genus Aegilops; species Aegilops tauschii. Next base: position 532,504,991 of record NC_053039.3, read on the forward strand.
TACATTTTCGTTGTGCAATTTCAAACTACAAATAAATTTTCCCTTCTAGCTGACATGATGGAAAAAATGCAACTTCCATTGGGCTATAGGAACACTACAAATAGGACGGAATGTGTTAGGTATTGAACACGTGAATGGATTTTTGTATGAGACTACCCACACAAAACTGCATGGCTTTTAATATTCTGTAGCACAAATATACTACAACTTTGTAGCTTTGAAGTTTCCTTATGACCCACAAGTATAGGGGATCTATCGTAGTCCTTTTGATAAGTAAGAGTGTCGAACCCAACGAGGAGCAGAAGGAAATGATAAGCAGTTTTCAGTAAGGTATTCTCTGCAAGCACTGAAATTATCGGTAACAGATAGTTTTGTGATAAGGTAATTTGTAACGAGTAACAAGTAACAAAAGTAAACAAGGTGGCCCAATCCTTTTTGTAGCAAAGGACAAGCCTGGACAAACTCTTATATAAGGAAAAGCGCTCCCAAGGACACATGGGAATTATCGTCAAGGTAGTTTTCATCATGCTCATATGATTCGCGTTCGTTACTTTGATAATTTGATATGTGGATGGACCGGTGCTTGAGTATTGCACTTCATTGGACAAGCATCCCACTTATGATTAACCCCTATTGCAAGCATCCGCAACTACAAAAATAAAGTATTAAGGTAAACCTAACCATATCATGAAACATGTGGATCCAAATCAGCCCCTTACGAAGCAACGCATAAACTAGGGTTTAAGCTTCTGTCACTCTAGCAACCCATCATCTACTTATTACTTCCCAATGCCTTCCTCTAGGCCCAAACAATGGTAAAGTGTCATGTAGTCGACGTTCACATAACACCACTAGAGGAAAGACAACATACATCTCATCAAAATATCGAACGAATACCAAATTCACATGACTACTTATAGCAAGACTTCTCCCATGTCCTCAGGAACAAACGTAACTACTCACAAATCATATTCATGTTCATAATCAGAGAGGTATTAATATGCATAAAGGATCTGAACATATGATCTTCCACCAAATAAACCAACTAGCATCAACTACAAGGAGTAATCAACACTACTAGCAACCCACAGGTACCAATATGAGGCTTTGGGACAAAGATTGGATACAAGAGATGAACTAGGGTTTTAGAGGAAATGGTGCTGGTGAAGATGTTGATGGAGATTGACCCCCTCCCGCTGAGAGGATCGATGGTGATGATTTCCCCCTCCCGGAGGGATGTTTCCCCGGCAGAACAGCTCCGCCGGAGCCCTAGATTGGTTCTGCCAAGGTTCCTCCTCATGGCGGCGGTGTTTCATCCCGAAAGCTTCCTCCTCATTTTTTCTCGGACGAAAGACTTCATATAGTAGAAGATGGGCACCGGAGGCCTGCCAGGGGGCCCACGAGACAAGGGGCACGCCCAGGGGGGTAGGGCGCGCCCCCACCCTCGTGGCCAGGGTGTGGGCCCCCTCTGGTTGATTCTTTCGCCAGTATTTTTGATATATTACAAAAGTGCCTCCGTGAAGTTTCAGGACTTTTGGAGTTGTGCAGAATAGGTCTCTAATATTTGCTCCTTTTGCAGCCCAGAATTCCAGCTGCCGGCATTCTCCCTCTCCATGTAACCCTTGTAAAATAAGAGAGAATAGGCATAAGTATTGTGACATAATGTGTAATAATAACCCATAATGCAATAAATATCGATATAAAAGCATGATGCAAAATGGACGTATCAACTCCCCCAAGCTTAGACCTCGCTTGTCCTCAAGCGGAAGCCAATATCGAAAAATATGTCCACATGTTTAGAGATAGAGGTGTCGATAAAATAAAATACGAACATGAGGGCATCATGATCATTATTATAACAGCAACATATATACATATTGTCATATGATTTCTTATGCTAAAGTAATAATCTATTCACAATGTCAAGTACGAATCAGAAACTTCATTGAGAACTAACAAACTATGATCTCGGTTATTGAGGCAATTGCAATTTATCATAACATAGGAAAGAGTCAATATAAGAGTGAAAGTGCTAGTTATCGACTAGAGGGGGGGTGAATAGGCGATTTTTATGAAAGTCTTTAAAACATGGGAGTTTCAAAGACAAACGATAGAAATGAACCTATTAACATGCAGCGGAAGGTAGACTACACTAGGCAGGCCATAGTCAAGTATTCAATGAAGTGAAAGCATGAAGACTAATAGCAGCTAGGTAGTAATGATCAGGATGGAAGATAGTGAGAAGCCAAACAACAATCGAAGTCACACAGTGAAGTCAAACAAGTAACACAAGAAGGCAATGACTTCACGAAGACAAACTGTAAATAGAGAGAGGGAGAAGATAGAACCAGTCGCTTGGTGAGGACAAGGATTTGTTGGACCAGTTCCAGTTGCTGTGACAACTGTACGTCTGGTTAGGGAGGCTGAGATTTAACTCAGAAGACCGTGTCTTCACCTTATTCCCCTTGAGCTAAGGACACCCAGTCCTCGCCCAATCACTCCGGTAAGTCTTCAAGGTAGACTTCCAAACCTTCACAGACTTCGTTCACCGGCGATCCACAATGACTCTTGGATGCTCAGAATGCGACGCCTAACTGGCTGGAGGATTCACAGTCCTCAAGTGTAACAAGTCTTCAGGTCACACGGACAGAAAGACTTCAGTGATGCCTAACACTCTTTGGCTCTGGGTGTTTGGGCTTTGTCCTCGCAAGGATTTCTCTCTCTCAAAAGCTTCGGAGGTGGGTTGCTCTCAAACGACAAAAGCCGTGCACTAACTCTGAGCAGCCACCAATTTATGGTGTAGGGGGTGGGCTATTTATAGTGTAAGGGCATTTGTATCCCTTAGATGTTTTGGTGATTGATGACAACGCTTTTGTGGACTAATCGTGTGCATTGAGTGTTTTCAGAGATTCATCCTTTTGGCACGAGACGATTCCCTCCCCTCGGAGCTTGAAGCGAAGACGGTGTAGTCCTTTCGAATTAGTTTTGTGGACTAGTTTCATAGGGATCACCGTACTATCAAGAGGGGGTCCGCTTTGGAAAGGCTAGGGCGGAATCATCACGTACACTTCCTTTGCCCCCCTCCGAGCCTTTCCGCTTCAATGAGGGGCTCGTTCCCCTCCTCAGTGTGCCCTCTCTGGTCCCAGCGGTAGTACCGTGGGCCGGAGTGGTAGTACCGCTTGGGTGCTACAAGCGTTAGTATCGCTCTAGAGCCGTAGTACCGCTGGTAGCCCCCAGCCGTAGTACCGCAGCGGTCTCGTGCTAGTACCGCCTCGATTCGAGGGGTCTTTTTTCGTGTCGGGTTTTACGGTACTAGCCGCGGCAGTGGGGGTCGTAGTACCGCTCGTATGCGGTAGTACCGCCCTGACCACCGCGGTAGTACTGCTCTGGGCCCAGCGGCAGTACCGCGAGGGGGAGCGGTAGTACCGCTGGCCAAGCGGTAGTACCGCTCTCTGCGGGGATGGTGTGGGGGGTAACGGTTGGTTTGTTCCCCCTACTATATAAGGAGGTCTTCTTCCCCAAAGTTGACCTACCTCTTCCCCCAAAAGCGCCATTGTTGCTCCAAGCTCCATTTTCGCCCGATCTCTCTCCCTAGCCAATCAAACTTGTTGATTTGCTCGGGATTGGTTGAGAAGGCCCCGATCTACACTTCCACCAAGAGAAATTTGATTCCCCCCACTAATCCCTAGCGGATCTTGTTACTCTTGGGTGTTTGAGCACCCTAGACGGTTGAGGTCACCGCGGAGCCATAGTCCATTGTGGTAAAGCTTCGTGGTGTCGTTGGGAGCCTCCAATTAAGTTGTGGAGATTGCCCCAACCTTGTTTGTAAAGGATCGGTCGCCGCCTTCAAGGGCACCAATAGTGGAATCACGGCATCTCGCATTGTGTGAGGGCGTGAGGAGAATACGGTGGCCCTAGTGGCTTCTTGGGGAGCATTGTGCCTCCACACCGCTCTAACGGAGACGTACTTCCCCTCAAAAGGAAGGAACTTCGGTAACACATCCTCGTCCCCACCGGCTCCACTCTTGGTTATCTCTTACCTTTACTTGTGCGCGCTTATATTGTGTTGTATCCCTTCCTTGCGTGTGTGCTAGTTGTTGTTGCATCATATAGGTTGCCAACCTAGTTGCATTTCTAGACAACCTACTTTGATGCAAAGTTTAAATTGGTAAAGAAAAGCTAAAAAAATTTAGTTGCCTATTCACCCCCCTCTAGTCAACTATATCGATCCTTTCAATTGGTATCAGAGCCTCGTCTCTTTTTAAGGACTTTACCGTCCGAAGAGTATGGTTGACGTCGTAGACGGTGTGGAGGAGCACTCCGGTGTGAATCCGGTCTCGTCTACGGGAGATGGGGGAACCACGGTCTCTCGTGAGGAATTAAATGTGGCGTTGGACACATCGTAAACCTCCATGACTACCGAGGTCGAAAGCATGTTTAATATATACTTAGAAGGGCTTAAGCTTTCCACCGCACCGTTGAAAGTGGGTGATCCTGCCAACAAGGTGACGGATGCTACCTCCGACAAAGGGGAAGCTACTAGCGAGAATCTCCTTCTTCTAGTGGTAAAAAGGGCACCGGCATCTTTGCCCATGTGGAACCTCCACCTGTCTATGGTGGACCGCTCCCTTCCACTCATTTAAATCATGCCGGCCCGGCTCCTAAGATTGAGAAGAATGTAGATTTTGATTCTTGGGTCTATCGTTTTAAGCGTCATTTAAATCATGTGAACACTAACCTTTGGAGAATCATTGAAGAAGGTTTCTATCCGCATGACCGAAGTAACTTCACTCCTAGAGAAGTTGTGGATCATCAATTCAATGAGAATGCTCTCTTCATCATCTAAGAAGCAATCCCACCCGAAGATCTTCCTCATCTCCGGCCTTACACCATGGCCAAAGATGCTTGGCTCCAAGTTGTTTCCCTCTATCGGGGAAGCGCAAGCATTCAACGCTCCAACTATGAAGTGGTGCAAGATGAAGCCGGCGAGTTTGCAATGAAAGAAGATGAAGAACCTCGTGAGCTTTTTCGGAGAGTAACCAAACTCGCGGCGTCTCTCCGAGATCATGGAAGTAAGGACACAGATGAAAATTGGATCAAGCGCAAATTCCTCAAGGCAATGATGCCCTACCACAAAGCCATGTCCTCCGTAATTCGTCAAAGGCCGGACTTCCACACCTTGTCATCAAGTGAAGTGTTGGATGAGTTTGTTGCTATGAGCATCTTGGACAAGACCACCAATAATGCGGTTCTTCGCTCTCAAAGAGTAAAGAAGCCCAACCTTGCTCTAAAGGCCAAGGTTAGTATGGAGGAAGAGGATGAAGAGGAAGAAGAGGAGGGCAACCTCGAAGATACGAAGTATGCCTATCATGAACACATGGCTCTTGCTTCAAGGCAATTTTGGAGCAAGAAGAACACAAGGCCAAACTTCAAAAAGAACAATTCAAGTGGCGCAAAGGGCAAGCAACGAGTGAGGACTTGCTTCAATTGTGGCAATGTGAGCCACTTTGTTGCGGAGTGCCCTTACGAGAAGAGGGAGGACAATGGTGGCAAGCTCATTAGAAAGGACAAGGCCAAGTCGTTCCCCAACAAGAGCAACTTCACCAAGAAGACTCCTCCCAAGACATTGGTGGTACAAGAAGAGTACAACGAGGATGATGATGATGATGAAGATGGTGAGTCGGTTGCCATGGCCTCCGTTGCCATTGCGAAGACTCCACGGATGTCTCTCTTCGACTCACCCAATGAGAACATCACCGCCAAGTGCCTCATGGCTAAAGCCACCAACAAGGTAACCTCCAACATCAAAACTACCATCATTAATCATCCTTCTTCGACGGATAGCATTGATGAACATGAGGGGAAAATGTGGAGGAAAATGAGTTTGAGACCTTTATGGGTAAACTCAAGGGTAAATCCAAGAAGCACTTCGTTGCTCTCTTGGAACAACTTGGTGAAGCCAATGACATGATCGAGGCTCACGAATATACCATCTCTAAGATGGAGGGGCATAGTCGTGACTATGCCGATGAGATTTCGGATCTTTCGAATGCTCTTGACGAAGAGCGTGGTCTTCGTTTGGCTCTTGAGGAGTCATACAACGATGATCATGCTAAGTTAAAGAAAGATCTTGATCATGCTCTTGTTGTGTCTCGTGTGCTAAACTCCGAGAAGGCAAAACTTGGGGTTGATCTTGCTAGACTTAAAGAGGAGTTTGACATTCTCGACAAGGCTCACAAAGTCTTGAAGGGCGTTCATGCTAGCCTCAAGGAGTCTCATGATCAACTCCAAGTAAAGCTAACTAAGGAGAAAGCCACCTTTCCTCATATGGTGTTAATTGATAATGCAAATGCTACTAACCCTTGTTGTGAGCATGTGCATCTTGTTGAGGAGAATGCTAAGTTGAAGGAGCAACTTGAGAAAGGCCTTGTGTCATGCATACAAGGTGAGAAGAACCTCAATGACCTTTTGAGAAACCAAAAGGAAGTTGTGGCCAAGGAGGGGATTGGGTTCACACCCAAGCCCAAGAACAAGAAGAAGAATGACAAGACCAAATGACCTCCTCCTCTCAAGCAAACTTTTGTGAAGGAGGGAGAGGGTGCTTCAAAGGAGAAGAAGAACAATGCGAAGGGTGACGGTGTCAAGAAGGGCAATACCACCCCATCCAACAAAGCCGGCGACTTTAATCCTTCTTATGTGTTATGCCGTGCTAGTGATGGGCATGTTTATGCCAAATTTGTTGGTTCTCCTCATGAGTATATTGAATGATCCATTTGGGTTCCTAAGACCCTTGTTACTAACATCAAAGGACCCATTACAAAATGGGTACCTAAAACCAAGCATTGATCTCTTGTAGGTGTTTGCTTCCGGTGGGGGATCATGGTTGCTCGATAGTGGAGCTACAAATCATATGACCGGAAGCAAGGACTTGGTGGTGGACGTGCACAAGATTCCATCTATGCCCACCAATGTCGAGTGGGGTGATGCCTCGTCTTCTAAGGTATTGGGACTCGGCAAAGTTGTCATTTCTCATGATCTCACGATCGAGAAGGTCATGCTAGTTGAGTCCCTTGCATACAATTTACTTTCCGTTTGTCAACTTGCTATCATGGGCTTTGCTACTTTCTTTGATATTGATACTGTGGCCCTCTTGTGGAGCAAGACTCTTAAAGTAGCCTTTGTTGGGCATGTCGAGAACGGTCTCTATGTGATTAACTTTTCGGAGCGACCCACTAAGACCGCGACATGCCTAATGGCTAAAGTTGACATGGGATGGCTTTGGCATCGCCGTTTAGCCCATGTCAATATGAGATCTTTGCAAAGTCTTCTCAAGGGGGACCATGTCCGTGGACTAACGAACGTTAGTTTTGCTAAAGATCGTGCTTGCAGTGCTTGTATCGAAGGAAAGCTTCATGAGAAGGCTCACCCTCCCACGACTCTCATTTACTCGAAGAGGCCTTTGGAGCTCCTTCATTTGGATCTCTTTGGGCCTCCATCCTTTGATAGTCTTGGGGGTAGAAATTATTGCTTGGTAATTGTGGATGACTATTCAAGATACACTTGGGTGTATTTCTTCAAGAGGAAGAGTGAGACCCAACAAACCGTCATTGACTTTGCAAATGAAGCCCAACGTCAACACAATGCAAAGATCTTGACAATAAGAAGTGACAACGGCACCAAGTTCAAGAACTACACCTTGGATGAGTTTCTTGGTGATGAGGGGATCAAGCATCAATATTCCGCACCTTACACCCCTCAACAAAACAGTGTTGCGGAGAGGAAGAACCGGACGTTGATGGATGCCGCAAGGACCATGATGGCGGAGTTCAAGTCTCCATACAACTTTTGGGCCGAAGCCATCAACACCGCGTGTCATGCATCCAATCGGCTCTACCTCCGCAAGGGCTTGAACAAGACTCCATATGACATACTCACCGGTAACAAGCCCAACCTCAAGTACTTTCGGGTGTTCGGGTGTAAGTGTTTCATTCTCAAGAAAGGTGTTCGATTGTCTAAATTTGAGGCTAGAGCATATGAGGGCATATTTGTTGGTTATGCTACAAACTCTTATGCTTACCGTGTCCTCAACATATCCATGGGGCTTATTGAGGAGACGTGTAACGTGGAGTTTGATGAGAATAACGGCTCCCAAGTGGAGCAAAGTGGCACTTGTGATGTAGGTAATGAAATTCCTCCTCAAGCCATAAGAAGAATGGGTGTTGGTTTTATCCTACCCATTGAGGAACCCCTTGTGGCCGAAGGAGAAGGACAATGCTCCACTCAAGTGGAGCCATCACCAACCCAAGGCCCACACGCTTCCGAAGAACAAAGTGAAGGCCCTCAACCTCATGAACAAGACCAAGGGCAAAATCATGATCAAGACAGTGGAGACACACCAAGTGATGCCCAAGGTCAAGTTCTCTCCTCTGAGCAAGTTCAAGATCAAGAACAAGCTCAAGACGGCGCTCAAGATGATCAAGTGACCGCTCCTCAACTCACCTTCGAGGAGGAATTGGAGCGTCGTGCCGCCAAGATTGCTTCCAAGCTCTCCACCAAGGGTCATCTCATGAAAAATGTACTTGGAAGCATTCAAAAGGGGGTAAGCACTCGTAGACAATTGGCAAACTATTGTGAACATCACGCGTTTGTCTCTTGTGTGGAACCCCAAAAGGTATTTGAAGCTCTCGAAGATCCGGATTGGCTCAATGCCATGCATGAAGAACTCAACAACTTCGAGTACAACAAGGTGTGGAGATTAGTGCCAAGGCCAACGGGGAACCAAAATGTCATTGGAACGAAGTGGATATTCAAGAACAAGCAAGATGCTCATGGGACCATCATCCGCAACAAGGCACGATTGGTGGCACAAGGCTACTCCCAAGTCGAGGGTATCGACTACGGTGAAACCTTTGCTCCTGTTGCTCGCCTTGAATCTATTCGTTTGTTGATTGCTTATGCTTCTCATCACAACTTTAAGTTGCAACAAATGGATGTGAAGAGTGCTTTTCTTAATGGACCCATAAATGAGTTGGTGTATGTCAAACAACCCCCCTGGGTTCGAAGATCCCTATTTCCCCGATCATGTGTATCAACTCCATAAGGCGCTCTATGGCCTTAAACAAGCCCCACGTGCGTGGTATGAGCATCTTACGGAGTTGTTACAAGATCGTGGATTCGAAATCAGGAAAATCCACCCCACTCTTTTTACTAAGAAGGTCAAAGGGGAGTTGTTTGTGTGCCAACTATATGTTGATGATATTATTTTTGGTTCCCCTAACAAAGCTTTCAATGAAGAATTTGCCGCTCTCATGACCTCAAAGTTCAAGATGTCTATGATGGGAGAGTTGAAGTTCTTTCTCGGATTCGAAATCAAACAAAGAAGAGAAGGAACCTTCATCAACCAAGCCAAATACACTCAAGACATGCTAAAGAGATTCAAGCTAAGTGATGTCAAGCCGGCTTCCACTCCAATGCCCACCAAGTGCCAACTTGACATTGATCCCAATGGTAAAGCGGTGGATCAAAAGGTATATCGCTCCATGATTGGATCCTTGCTTTACCTTTGTGCATCTAGACCGGATATCATGTTGAGTGTGGGAATTTGTGCACGGTTTCAAGCCGCACCTAAGGAAAGCCACTTTGTGGCGGTCAAGCGAATCTTCCGATATTTGGCTCATACCTCAAACTTTGGCTTATGGTACCCAAGAGGAGCAAACTTCAAGCTTGTAGGTTATTCGGACTCCGATTGGGCGGGAGACAAAGTGGATAGGAAATCCACTTCCGGAGGGTGCCAATTTCTTGGTTGCTCTTTGGTAAGTTGGTCTTCTAAAAAGCAAAGTTGTGTGTCTCTCTCGTCCACCGAAGCGGAGTATGTGGCGGCCGGGAGTTGTTGTGCACAACTCTTATGGATGAGGCAAACTTTAAAGGATTACAGTGTCATTTGTGACAAAGTGCCTCTTTGGTGTGACAATGAAAGTGCCATCAAGATTTCTCTCAACCCGGTGCAACACTTCAAGACGAAGCATATTGAGATTCGGTATCACTTCATCCGGGATCATATTAGGCGAGGGGAGATCGAGCTCAACTATGTCAACACTCATGATAACCTTGCAGATATTTTCACGAAGCCATTGGATGAAGCAAGATTTCGCGAGTTAAGGCATGAGCTAAATATCATTGATTCGAGCAATGTGGTTTGAACCTTTGCACACCCCTCACATTCATCATGCATTCTTGTCTAGGTGTAGGCATGGACATAGGGGGAGTGTTGTTCTCTCAATGAACTCTTCCTCCCCCCATAATGCATAAACTAATCTCACTCTTTCACATTAGCCATTTTTGATGGTACTTGTGCTTCAAAGACGAGTTTTGGTCATGGGCCCAAGGATAATTCTTCGCGGTGCCATACCAATTGACTCAAACATAGGTGGCCTCGGCCACCGCCCTCTCGTGTAGAGGTGTGTGGTTCTTGTTCTCTTGCTGGTGCTCTTGTTGCTTTGTGTTGTTTTTCTCTTCTTGCCGTCGTTTCCCTTCTTTTCTTTTTGTGCCATAGGTGTTGAGTCCAGTTTTGAGTTGCGCTGGGCGGTACTACCGCTGGAGCGGTACTGCCGCTATACGGGAGCGGTACTACCGCTTATGTGGCTAAGCGGTACTACCGCCAATCACCACGGTACTACCGCTGAGGGGCGGGCCCAGGGGTTAAGTCGTGGGCAGGGGTGGTTTCCTACCCCCCATACCCATTTGCTTCGTCCCCTCGTTCCTCTTCCTCTCTCCAGCGCCATCTCGCCGCGGGAGGGCTTCGGCGGCCCTCCGTCTCTGGACCGTTCCTCTCCATTTCCTTCGGTGGAGTCGATCCCCACCTCGTTCTCTTGCCATGGATGCCGGTATTGCCCCCCGTTCCTCTTCTCTTCTTGTCTAGTTTTCAGATCTCGCGTTTTAGGGGCAATAGTGGTTGCATCTCTAGGTTTTTGGCCAAATCTAGGCTTGAGTAGGTTGGAGAAGGCAACTAGACTCTTTGGATTGATGTTTGGTAGGTTTATTTTTGAATTTGGCATCCCCGGTAGTGTCGGATCTGACCATGGCAGTAGGGATCCTCCGTGCCCCGTCTCGGGCGGTACTACCGCTCATCTGGCGCGGTACTACCGCTGGAGCGGTACTGCCGCTGTGGAGGCACGGTACTACCGCTGGTGCGGTACTGCCGCTGTGCAGGCACGGTACTACCGCCGGATGCCCAGTTCCATCGTTTCCTACCACATGTTGATCCATATTTGTTGTGTTTATTTGGTTTTGATCGTTCCTTCTGGTTGTTTCGTGTGTCCGTGTGTTTGGTTCCAGGTGATGAACATCCTGAGCAGCAAGTCCGCCGTGTCAACCCCGGGCGTTCAACGTCAAAGCGGTACCGCTCATCTGAGTCTGCAGGTGGTTCTTCCAGTGCTCCACCGCCGCCAGTGGGTGCTTCCTCTGTTGGGGAACGTAGCAGAAATTCAAAATTTTCTACGCATCACCAAGATCAATCTATGGAGTAATCTAGCAACGAAGGGAAGGGAGTGCATCTACATACCCTTGTAGATCGCGATGCGGAAGCGTTGCAAGAACGCGGATGAGGGAGTCGTACTCGTAGCGATTCAGATCGCAGTTGATTCCGATCTGAGCACCGAAGAACGGTGCCTCCGCGTTCAACACACATGCAGCCCGGTGACGTCTCCCACGCCTTGATCCAGCAAGGAGAGAGGGAGAGGTTGAGGAAGACTCCGTCCAGCAGCAGCACGACGGTGTGGTGGTGGTGGAGGAGCGTGGCAATCACGCAGGGCTTCGCCAAGCACCGCGGGAGAGGAGGAGGAGGGAGAGGGGTATGGCTGCGCCGAAAGAGAGACGTTCTCGTGTCTTGGGCAGCCCCAAACCTCAACTATATATAGGGGGGGGAGGGGGCTGTGCCCCCTCTAGGGTTTCCACCCCAAGGGCTGGCGGCCAGCCCTAGATCCCATCTAGGGGGGCGGCCAAGGGGAGGAGGGGAGCGCCACTAGGGTGGGCCTTAAGGCCCATCTGGACCTAGGGTTTGCCCCCTCCCACTCTCCCATGCGCCTTGGGCCTTGGTGGGGGGGCGCATCAGCCCACCTGGGGCTGGTCCCCTCCCACACTTGGCCCACGCAGCCTTCTGGGGCTGGTGGCCCCACTTGGTGGACCCCCGGGACCCTCCCGGTGGTCCCGGTACATTACCGATATCACCCGAAACTTTTTCGGTGACCAAAACAGGACTTCCCATATATAAATCTTTACCTCCGGACCATTTCGGAACTCCTCGTGATATCCGGGATCTCATCCGGGACTCCGAACAACATTCGGTAACCACGTACATACTTTCCCTATAACCCTAGCGTCATCGAACCTTAAGTGTGTAGACCCTACGGGTTCGGGAACCATGCAGACATGACCGAGACGTTCTCCGGTCAATAACCAACAGTGGGATCTGGATACCCATGTTGGCTCCCACATGTTCCATGATGATCTCATCGGATGAACCACGATGTCGGGGATTCAATCAATCCCGTATACAATTCCCTTTGTCAATCGGTATGTTACTTGCCCGAGATTCGATCGTCGGTATCCCGATACCTTGTTCAATCTCGTTACCGGCAAGTCTCTTTACTCGTTCCATAACACATCATCCTGTGATCAACTCCTTGGTCACATTGTGCACATTATGATGATGTCCTACCGAGTGGGCCCAGAGATACCTCTCTGTTTACACGGAGTGACAAATCCCAGTCTCGATTCGTGCCAACCCAACAGACACTTTCGGAGATACCTGTAATGCACCTTTATAGCCACCCAGTTACGTTGTGACGTTTGGTACACCCAAAGCATTCCTATGGTATCCGGGAGTTGTACAATCTCATGGTCTAAGGAAATGATACTTGACATTAGAAAAGCTCTTAGCAAACAAACTACACGATCTTGTGCCAGGCTTAGGATTGGGTCTTGTCCATCACATCATTCTCCTAATGATGTGATCCCGTTATCAACGACATCCAATGTCCTTGGTCAGGAAACCGTAACCATCCATTGATCAACGAGCTAGTCAACTAGAGGCTTACTAGGGACATGGTGTTGTCTATGTATCCACACATGTATCTGAGTTTCCTATCAATACAATTGCAGCATGGATAATAAACGATTATCGTGAACAAGGAAATATAATAATAACCAATTTATTATTGCCTCTAGGGCATATTTCCAACAGTCTCCCACTTGCACTAGAGTCAATAATCTAGTCCACATCACCATGTGATTAACACTCATAGGTCACATCACCATGTGACCAACATCCAAAGAGTTTACTAGAGTCAACAATCTTCACATCACTATGTGATTAACACTCAATGAGTTCTGGTTTGATCATGTTATGCTTGTGAGAGAGGTTATTAGTCAACGGGTCTAAACCTTTCAGATCCGTGTGTGCTTTATGAATATCTATGTCATCTTGTGGATGCTACCACGCGCTACTTGGAGCCATTTCAAGTAACTGCTCTACTATACGAATCCGGTTTACTACTCAGAGTCATCCGGATTAGTGTCAAAGTTCGCATCGACGTAACCCTTTACGACGAACTCCTTTTCACCTCCATAATCGAGAAAATTCCTTAGTCCACTAGATACTAAGGATAAGTTCGACCGCTGTCATGTGATCCATTCCCGGATCACTATTGTACCCCTTGACCAACTCATGGCAAGGCACACTTCATGTGCGGTACACATCATAGCATACTGTAGAGCCTACGTCTGAAGCATAGGGGACGACCTTCGTCCTTTCTCTCTCTTCTGCTATGGTCAGGTCTTGAGTCTTACTCAATACTCACACCTTGTAACACAGCCAAGAACTCCTTCTTTGCTGATCTATTCTGAACTCTTTCAAAATCATGTCAAGGTGTGCGTTCTTTGAAAGTATCATCGGGCGTCTTGATCTATCTCTATAGATCTTGATGCCCAATATGTAAGCAGCTTTTATCCAGGTCTTCCTTTGAAAAACTCCTTTCAAACAACCCTTTATGCTTTCCAGAAATTTTACATTATTTCGGATCAACAATATGTCATTCACATATACTTATCAGAAATGTTGTAGCGCTCCCACTCACTTTATTGTAAATACAAGTTTCTAACAAACTTTGTATAAACCCAAAAACTTTGTTCACTCCATCAAAGCGTATATTCTGACTCCGAGATGCTTGCTCTAATCCATGGAAGGATCGCTGGAGCTAGCATACCTTTTAGCATCCTTAGGATCGACAAAACCTTTCTGATTGTATCACATACAACCTTTCCTTACGAAAACTGGTAAGGAAACTTGTTTTGACATCCATCTGCCAGATTTCATAAATGTAGCTAATGCTAACATGATTCCGACGGACTTAAGCATCACTACGGATGAGAAAATATCATCGTAGTCAACTCCTTGAACTTGTGGAAATACTCTTTGCCACAAGTCGAGCTTCATAGACGGTAACATTACCGTCCACGTCCGTCTTCTTCTCAAAGATCCATTTATCTCGGATTTCATGGCTTCTAACCATTTGTCGGAATATGGGCCCACCATCGCTGTCGGGTGGTTGGTGCGACATATGCCAACGGATGGCTTATCATTGTGGGTGCCAATAAGACGTCGCCGGTGCCTGGAAACGGGATGAGGCGGAGACATGCACGCCGGCGGATCTTACCCAGGTTCGGGGCTCTCTGAGGAGATAACACCCCTAGTCCTGCTCTGCGGGGTCTCCGCATGATCACTAGATCGGTGAAAGTAGCTACAATCGCTCCTAGAGCTGTTGGGTTCAAGGGAGAAGAAGAACAAGGCTAGCTCTCTCTTCTCTCTATCTGTGGTGTGTGTGCTATGCTTAGAAGCCAACCCTTTGCATGGGTGCTCCGGGGGGTTTATATAGGCCTACCCCCCGGGGGTACAATGGTAATCCGGCTGGGCACTGGTCCCAGCCGTCAGTGTCTACGCTCGCCGGCTTCTCCGCCGGCTGTTGGGTCTCGCCGACTGGGGGGTCCCGCCAGCTGCCGGCTTCTTGGTCGACAGGCCGGCCCCACCGCCTAGGGTCTTGTCGGCGGCTGCTTACTGTAGCCTCGTCTCTGATGACGAGGGCTTTGTCGAGGTAAGCGTGGCTACAGTGGGCCGCCTCGGGGGCTCTCACTGCAGCCTTACCTCGTCTTGTCTCCTTAATGGGGCTCCTACTTCGAGGAAGAGAGTAGCCGGCTTCTGGGGGCCGGCTACGCCCTTGGCCGACTGGGAAAGGCCGGGCCGCCTTCACGGCTCTCTCTGGCTGAAGGGGCCCGCCTCCCGTGGGCCGTACGGGAGTCTGTCGTGGATGACGTTGAGGCCAGCATGGCTACAGTGCCGAGCCACACGGGAAGCGGCCGTCCCGTACGGCCTCCTGTAGCCATGCCCGCCTCGGGCTTCGGGGGTAGTGGGCCGCACTGTGGCCACACCCCGTCTTGTCTCCGTTATGAGGGAGTAGCTTTGGTGGTTGTGGTCTCGGCCGGCTTCTTGGAGTCGGCGCTCTTTGAGGCCGGCTTCTTGGAGTCGGCGCTCTTTGAGGCCGGCTTGTTGGAGTCGGCCACCCCGCGGTTGTCTTTGGGAGGGAGGTCGCTTACGGCTGGGCCGCCTTCCGTGAGTCGGCTTCAGAGGTAGCCGGCCAGGGAAGGGGGTCCAATGCTTGGAGCGTTTGGGAGGCCCAAAGGCCTGATAATTTTTTTGAAGAACCAGGGGTAGTCGGCTAGGCTACCCGTGGCCATTTACTCCGACAGTAGTCCCCGAAGCTGATTGGGCTTCGAGGTTGAGTAGGAGTTGAGAAGCTCGATCAGCTTCCCATCTTAGCAAGCCGGCAGCTGGGAGCCGGCCTTGGTCAGGCGTGCCGCCTGGGTCGAAGTCTTCCGAAGTCGGAGGGCGGGAGCCCGCCAGTGCGTGTACCGGGCCGCGGGCCGGCCACTGGCCGTCTGCGAACCACGTGGCCCTTCTTGGCCGGAAAGCCTGCCAGCCCACGCGCGTGACGGGACGTCGCCGCAGGGAGGGGGCCCGCCACGTCCGCGCCCTGGCCCAGGCGCGGATTGTGTACATCCCGAAACCGCCCGCACGTCCCGTGCGGCAGTTTCGGCTCGCATTTATGCGCAATAATCGCGAGGCGTGGGGGGAGTGGGTGCAGTTAATCCCACGACTCCCCCCACGTTCGGCTTCCCCGGTCCTGCCTTGCGAAGCTATAAGTAGGGGGAGGTGGAGGGCGGCAGGCCCTCGCACGCTCCTCCTACCTCCACCATCTTCTTCGCTCTCCCGTTCTTGCGACAGCGCCTCGCCGCCGCGCTCTTCCACTACGCATTCCTCCGCCGCCGCGCTTGTTTTCGCCATGCCTCCCGCCACGGATCAGCATGGTGGGGATTGGGATGGCTCCAACGTCCACGACGACCACGTCGAGTTCCTCCGCAACACGCGGCGGCTGCCCAGCGCAGACAAGGTGGAGGTCCGCCTCGCACCGGCGAAGGAAATCACGCCGGAGCCGCAGGAGGGCGAGCGGGTGGTCTTCCGCTCGCACTTCTTGCGCGGCATCGGCCTTCCAGTGAGCGCCTTCTTCCGCTCCTGGCTCGAATTCTATCAGCTCCAGCTGCACCACCTCACCCCGAATGCGGTGGTGCTGCTGTCGGCCTTCGTCACCCTGTGCGAGGGCTACCTCGGCGTCCTCCCCACCCTCGAGCTCTGGGGGGAGTTCTTCCAGTCCAAGCTGGGCACGCGCATGCAGGGCGTGCCGGCTCAGACTGGCGCCTTCATCGCGTCGCGGAGGTCGGTCGCCGACAACCCCTTCCCCATCATCCCGCTGATCCAATCGGTGAAGAAGTGGCAGAAGTTGTACTTCTACGTGCGGAACATCGCCCCACGGGGCGACTACGTCAACCTGCCGGCTTACGTAGCCGGCCCACCGGCGGGCAGGCGGCCCCAGTGGTCCTTCCGGGCCGTGACTCTGACGCCGGCCGGGTCCGCAGCCGTCGCCCGAGTGCGATTAATGACCCAGTCGGAGGGCTTGACGGGGGCTGACCTTCTGGCCGCCTTCGTCACGCGCCGGGTTCTTCCGCTCCAGAGCCGTCCTCATCTGATCTGTCAGATGAGCGGCCAGCTCGATCCGAGCCGGATGTGCACCAAGGACATGCCGCACGAGGAGGTCGCCTATATGGTGAACTACCTTGCGAATTGCAAGCTCTCCGAAGAGTGGCAATTCGGCAAGGAGCCATACAGCCGAGCCAATCCACCGCCCACGGTATGCTCTCCCTGTGTCTTCTTTTTCTCTCAACTTCGTTGCCGAGTTCCTCTTGGCCGACTCTAACTTAGTCGGCTTGTTCTTTGACAGAGTCCTCTTCTCCGGCCGGCCGGCGGGTCAGACACGGAGCGTCGATTCGTCCCCGACCGGACGGAACACGATCTGGAGGACCCCAACCTGGGGGCGGCCGGCATGGACGACAACATCGAGCCGGGTGGCGGCCAAGCCGGCGGCGAAGCAGGCGACTCCGGGCTCGGAGTCACCTTCGACGACTGGCCGGACGACGACGAAGGCGAGGTCGCCCCGCGGCGCCAGCCGGCTTCTGGGCATGGCGCGGGCTCCTCCGCTGCGCCGCCTGCTCGGGGCGGAGGGCAGAAGCGTCGCGCCGCCCAGGGTCTGTTCGGCAGTCGGACAAAAAAACCCAGGGGCGGGGCGGCCGCCACCAGGCGGGAAGAGGCGGCCGCGAAGGCGGCTCGCTTCCGCAAGGCGGTGAAGCAACCGCAGACCGTGTCGGCGTAAGTCCGAATTTTTCTTTGTGTACTATTTTTCTTTCTTTTCTTTGGTGGTTCCTGAAACCTTGTCTTTTTTCTCCAAATGATCAGAGCACCGTTGTCGCTTGAGCGGGCGGCTGCCGGCTCCGTCGTCGAGTCGCCAAAGGGGTCTGGGAGTAGCACTCGCCGCGTGGACCCCCGTGCCGATCTTCAGGAGGCGACAGAACGGAACGCGCGGGAGGCGCGGGCGGAACGGGAGGCGCGAGTGGCGGAGGCACGGAAGGCGGCCGCCGCTTGGGCGGCTCTGGAGGAGGAGGCGGCGAAGGTGCTCGCCGACGCTGCTGCCAGGGCCCAAGCGGAGGCTGCAGCTGCAGAAGCAGCGGGGGAGGTCTTGATGGTCACCCCTCTGCGCGTTGCAGCGCCGGGTTCCATGGAGCCCTCGCCAGAAGGAGCCAGCCGCGACCAGCCAGGGCCGGGAAGAGACGACGACGTCATCATCCTGGAGAGGGCGCCGGTGCCGATCCCGCCGACTGGGGCGGCTCAAGGCGGCCGGCCAGATCAGCCGCCTAAACAGTCGGCGGGGGGCGAGCCGGCTGTGAGGACTGAGATGGCGGTCCGGATGCCGCCGAGCTGGCGCGCGGGGAAGGCCGCGGCGGAGCCACAGAAGGCCGCGTCGGAGCCACAGCCGGCCGTGGGCTCCAGCTCGTCGGCCCAGGATGCGGAGGCGGCCAGCGCAACCTCAGGGTGGACGCCAGGCGGAGGGACGGCCGTGATGAACGTGGCTGCGCAGGATGTCCGGACCCGTCTCCAGGGCCAAGCCGTGGCGCTGAGGCAGTTCACCGATGAGTTTCTCGCGACACGGGCGGCCATCCGGGTTAGTCTTCCCATCTAGCTTCTCTTGATCTTGATTTCTTCCGTGGGGGCGCATCAGCGCACCCACTGGGTGTAGTCCCCGAGTTCCGAGTCGGCTGCTGAGCAGGCGGCTTGGAACTTCTTGGAGGATTTGCCTTTGCTATTCTTGTTCTTACTCCGATCTTCTGTCTATTTTGCAGGACTACCACAATCTTCGTGCGGCCGCCTTCAACTCCCAGGCTCGGGAGCTGACCTAGAAGACCGCCGACCTTACTGAGAGCCGAGGTACGTGCTTGGTTCTTTGTCTCATGTGGGGGCGCGTCAGCGCACCCACTGGGTGTAGTCCCCGAGATTCGGGCCGACTGCTGAGCAGTCGGGTCGGATCTTCCTTGACGACTTCTTCTTACTGTTCTTTCTTCTTCTGCCGTCTCTGCAGCGGCCAACGCCAGTCTGAGGGCACAGCTGGGGGAGTCCCAGACTGCCCTTCGTGCCAAGGACGCCGAGATCGCCGCCTTGGTGCAGGAGCGCGACCGCTTGGCCAAGAAGTTGGTCGACCAGGAGGAAGGCCACAAGGCGGCCCTGAAGGCTACGCAGGACCGCGAAGCCACTCTCCAGGCCGAGTTCGAGACGGAGGCGGCTGGCTGGGCTGAGGCCAGGCAGACTCGGATCTCTGGCTACGGCCAGATCGAAGATCTGGTTGACGGTAAGCCGCCTACCTCTTCGTCCTTTCTTGCCATCTGCCACTTTGGCTTGTTTTCTGATTTTGGTGTTCTTTTCTTCCTTTCTTCTTCTTTCTCGCGCAGAGTATTTCCCTGGCTATTCTACTGCCGCCAACCAGACCATCGAGGCCCGTCGCCAAGCGCGAAGGCAGGCTGGCTTTGAAATCTCGCCAACCACCGGCCGCTCGCTGGAGGAACAACTTCTGGCAATCCAGGCCCGTATCCAGCCGGCTCACCGACTGCTCTGCCGGCTTCAGCGAGCCGGGGCGCAGGTCTTGGCCGCCCTCTGGCCCGGCCAAGTGGTTCCTCGCACCCCCAGTCGGACTGCCGACTGGCTGGAGGTGGCAGTCGGCCGCTTCGAAGCTTGGAAGGCCTCGGCGGCTCGCTCCGGTGCCAGGCGGGCGCTGGAGTTCGTCAAGGCCTGGTATCCCGGCCTGAGCCTGGACCAGCTGGCTACCTGGCGGCAGCAAGCCGACACGGAGCTGGAGCCGGCACGGCCGGCCATCATCCGGCGGGCTTCGGCAATCGCCGACTACACCGACACCAGCGTCTTCTCCCCCGAGGTGGACGACAACGGTGTCGCCCAGCCGGAGGAGTGGTTCGGTCTGAACCCGGCGGACGGCGAAGACTCGGCAGAGGAGATCGACTCCAGCGACGAGGGTGAAGAAGAGGAGGAGGAGGAGGGTGAAGACGCCGAGCCGGCTGGTGGAGCAGCCGGCCAGCCTCAGCCTGACCGCACCTCCAGCACCACGTCGCGCGCGAGTGCGTCGCCTGCCGTAGGTGGTCATCAAGCCGAGACCCGCTAGGCGGCCACCCCTTCAGCCGGCGAGGCCGCCTTCACCGACCAGCTCGGCCTCTGCATCGCGCCTTAGTCTGCTATCTTTTGTTTTCCTGTCTAGTTACTTTTGGAACAAAGTTTGGTTAAGTCTGCATAATTCCACCCACTTGGTGTATTCGAACTTATGTCTGTTGCCAACCCGTTGGGGGCTTCATGTGTATATATAACTTATGCATGCATTTGGCCTTTCCTTGTGCTTTGCTTTTTATCCTTCCGCTGTTTCCTTTGCCGCCCTCCCTTGGATGCAGCCTCCCCAGTCCAACAGTTGCTCGGCAATCTGAAGCTCGAGGAGTGCTTGGCCGATGGGGGGGGGGAAGTACTTTAGCTTTGCTGGACTAAAGCTAAGTTTTTAGGAAGCCAGCCAGCCGGCTGTTTTTGACAGCCGGCAGGCATGTTTGGAGGCCGTCTCTTTGCTATATAGGTTCGTTGCTCCTTAGCCATTTTTCGTGTGGGCATCCTTTCTGCCTTGCCTCTTGCTAGTCGGACAGTCGGTTCTTCGAGCTGCGACTTTCAACAAGAGGGGACTCGGGAGCCGGCACACTACTTTTCTGACTTTAGGTAGAACTTTCAATATAGCTCAAGGCGGCCAGTCCCCGGGCCGACTAGTCGAGCCCGGTGCCAGACAAGAATTCAAATGTAATAATACATTCATGAATATGACGCTTGTCATTCATAGATAAACAAAGGCAGTCCCCGAGTACTGTTCGGGGGGCCTGTTGGTTTGTACTTAATACAAAAGGGTAGCGTGATACATACTGCTTTCAACTGTAAAATCGTCTTAGGAGGTTTGCGTTCCATGGTCGCTCCGACTCCTTGCCGGAGTCGTCTCTCTTGCGTGCTCTTGGTTTTTGCGCGTCGATCAAGTAGTAGGAGTCGTTGCCGAGTGCCTTGCTGACGACGAAGGGGCCTTCCCAAGGGGCCGAGAGCTTGCGCTGGCCGGCTTTTCGCTGGATCAGCCGGAGCACAAGGTCGCCCTCTTGGAAGGATCTTGGCTTGACCTTGCGGTTGTAGTAGTGACGCAGCCCTTGCTGGTAGATGGCGGACCGGCTGAGTGCTAACAGCCGGCCTTCTTCCAGTAGGTCGACGCCGTCTTCTCTTGCTTCCTTGGCCTCCTCCTCCGTGTACATGGTGATCCGAGGCGAGTCGAACTCGATGTCTGTTGGGATGACGGCCTCGGCACCATACACGAGGAAGAATGGAGTGAAGCCGGTTGACTTGTTGGGTGTAGTGCGCAGACTCCAAAGGACAGCCGGCAGCTCATCGAGCCAGCAGCCGGCCGATCGTTCCAGTGGTACAACTAGTCGAAGCTTGATGCCGGAGAGGATGAGTCCATTTGCCGCTCGACCTGGCCGTTTGACTACGGGTGGGCAACGGACGCTAGGTCCAGTCGGATGCCCTGCGTCGCGCAAAAACGTGCCAGTGCTCCCTTGGCGAAGTTCATGCCGTTGTCGGTGATGATGCTGTGCGGTACGCCGTACCGAGTGGTGATGTCGGTGATGAATGTCACGGCAGTCGGCCCGTTCAGCTTCTTAATCGGCTTTGCTTCGATCCACTTGGTGAACTTGTCCACCGCGACCAGTAGATGTGTCAAGCCGCCGCAGGCTGTTTTGAAAGGGCCCACCATGTCCAGTCCCCAGACGGCAAAAGGCCAAGTGAGGGGAATGGTCTTGAGTGCAGAAGCCGGCAGGTGTTGCTTGGAACTAAAAATTTGACATCCTCTGCAGCTCTTGACTATTTCTTTAGCATCCTCCAAGGCAGTCGGCCAGAAGAAACCGTGGCGGAAAGCCTTGGCCACGAGTGATCTTGAGGCTGCGTGGTGGCCGCATTCGCCTTGGTGGATGTCTTTGAGGATTGCCATTCCTTTTTCTGGCTCGACACAACGCTGGAAGACTCTAGTGACGCTGCGCTTCACAAGCTCTCTGTTGATTATTGTGTATGCTGCGGCTCGTCGTTGCACTAGTCTTGCTGAGATCTCATCAGCCGGCAGCTCTCTGCTGACTAGGAACTTGAGGATAGGCTGGGCCCATGACGGAGCTGTGACTTCTTCTTCTGTTAATGTAGCCACCATGACTCGGGTGGGTGGGCTGGGTGGCGTGGAATTGGAGTCGGCCACCGCTTCTTGTGTCATTGCAGTCCCCGAGCCGGGTTCTGAAGTCCCCGGGCCGGGTGCGACTACGGCAGTCCCCGGGCCATTTGTCGAAGTCGTCGTGCCGCCTGCGGGAATTCTCCAGTCGGATCCGGCTGTATCTGGCGCAGGCGGTACGAAGATGGAATCCGACTCTGGAGACGGCTTGATGGACGGCTTGAGGAGGCGCTGGAGGGAGACGCCAGTCGGTATGGCTTGTCGGGTGGAGCCGATCCGTGCTAGGGCATCTGCTTGGTCGTTGTCGGCCCTTGGCACGTGAAGGAACTCGCAGCCCTCGAAGTATCCGCTGATCTGCTGGACGAGGAATCGATAGCTCGCCATGTTCGTGTCCTTGGTGTCCCAGTCGCCAGACGATTGCTGGACCACCAAGTCTGAGTCGCCGTAGCACAGGATCCGGCGTATGCCGAGTTCTTTGGCTAGCCGGAGCCCATGTACGAGCGCCTCGTACTCGGCCACGTTGTTGGAGGCGGCGAAGTGGATCTGCAGCATGTACTTGAGCTTGTCGCCTTTGGGAGAGGTGAGGACGATGCCGGCTCCCAAGCCGGTGCGCATCTTGGACCCGTCAAAGTGCATCCGCCAATGGGTAGAGTCGGGAGCCGGCGGTAGGTACTGGGTTTCGGCCCAGTCGACGAGGAAGTCGGCCAATGCTTGCGACTTGATGGCAGTGCGGGGTTGATAGAAGATTGTGTAGGGTGCCAATGCAATGGCCCATTTGGCCACCCAGCCGGATGCATCCCGGCTGCCTATGATCTCGGCAAGCGGAGCAGTGCACACGACCGTGATGGGGTGCTCTTGGAAGTAGGGCTTCAGTTTCTTGGCAGCGAAGTACACCCCATAGCACATCTTCTGGTAGTGCGGGTAGTTTTCCTTAGAGCTGGATAGCACTTCGCTGAGATAGTACACCGGCCTCTGGACTAGCTGGGCTCGGCCTTCCTCCGGGCGCTGGACCACAACAACAGTGCTGACGACTCGGCTAGTCGCGGCGATGTAGAGGAGCATGGGCTCCTTTTCAGTCGGCGCAGCCAGGACAGGCGGAGTGGTCAGCATTTTCTTCAACTCATGGAAGGCTTGGTTGGCTTGATCATTCCACTCGAAGTGAGTGGACTTCTTCATGAGTCGGTATAGGGGGAGAGCCTTCTCGCCTAGTCGGCTGATAAAACGATTCAGGGAGGCTAAACAGCCAGTGAACTTCTGCACATCTCGCAGCTTGGTGGGAATCTCCATCCTCTCGATGGCCTTGATCTTGACGGGGTTGCATTCGGAGACCAGGAAGCCCAACAGCTGGCCGGCTGGCACTCCGAACACGCACTTCTCAGGATTGAGCTTGATTTGGAATCGGCACAAGTTGGCGAATGTTTCTTTCAGGTCTTCCAGCAAGGTACCGCGCTTCTCTGTCTTCACCACAATGTCGTCTACATAGACGTGGGCATTTCTGCCGAGTTGTTTCAAGAGGCATTTCTGCATGCAACGCTGAAAAGTGGCACCGGCATTTCTCAAGCCGAATGTCATTGTCAGGTAGCAGAAAGCTCCAAAGGGTGTGATGAAGGCAGTCTTCAGGCGGTCAGCTGGGTCCAACTTGATCTGATGGTACCCTGAGTACGCATCCAAAAAACTTAACAACTCGCATCCGGCTGTGGAGTCTATTACTTGGTCAATCCGCGGCAGAGCAAACGGATCCTTTGGGCAGGCCTTGTTCAAACTGGTGTAGTCTATACACAACGCCACTTGTTATTCTTCTTCAGAACCAGAACTGGGTTGGCGAGCCATTCTGGAAAGAACACTTCCATGATAAAGCCAGCGGCAAGGAGCCGGGCTATCTCTTCTCCCACGATTCTTCGCTTTTCTTCTGACAGTCGGCGGAGGGGTTGCTTGACCGGCTTCGCATCAGCTCGGACATGTAATTTGTGCTCGGCGAAATCCTTCGGGACACCCGACATGTCCTTTGGGGACCATGCAAAGATGTCTCGATTCTCACGGAGGAAGTCGACGAGCTCGCCTTCCTATTTACTGTCCAAGTTCGCTCCAATGACAGCGAACCTCTCCGGGTTCTCCGGGTCCAGAGGTATCTTCTTTGTCTCTTTGGCAGGCTGGAAGGAGCCCTGCACATCACCATCTTTGGGGTTGGGGGACAGGGCCGGCTGCTTGCCGGCCATGGCCACAACCCGTTCCAACATCTTCTTCTCTTCTGCCACCACGAGGGACTCGGCCAGCCGGCTACTGGCCATGGCGCACTCGATGGACTTCTTGTAGTCGCCGGCTACCGTGATGATCCCCTTCGAGCTCGGCATCTTCATCTTCAGGTAGGCGTAGTGGGGCACAGCCATGAACTTGGCCAAAGCAGGTTGGCCGAGCAGTGCATGATAGGGGCTCTCCAAATCCACTACCTCGAACCATATTGCTTCCCGGCGAAAATGATCTTTGTCTCCGAAGAGAGCATCCATTTTGATCTTGCCGATTGGAGAGCAAGACAGGCCGGGGACGATACCATGGAAGACGGTGCGGCTCGGCATGAGCTGCTTTGCTTTGATGTTCAGCTTCTCCATGGTATCGCGGTACAGTATGTTGATACTGCTTCCGCCGTCTATCAGGATGCGGGAAAATCTGGCTGCTCGCCTCTCCGTCGCGAGGGTGACGTCCAAGACCATTGCATAGGAGCCAGGCGAAGGCATCACCCCTGGGTGGTCGACCTGGCTCCAGCTGATCGGCTTCTCTGACCAGTGCATGAACTCACGGGTGCTGGAGGCGACTGCATTCACTTCTTGATGCTATCGGCGTCGGCTGCGCTTGTCGTCGGCTTGACTGGTGAAGACGACGTAGGCGGCATGCTCTTCGGGGAATTCGTCTTGGATGGCGCCGACTGCTGGCCGAGCCGCCGGCTGCTGGGGGGCTGGAGGCGGCGGGCCGGG
This sequence comes from Aegilops tauschii subsp. strangulata, assembly GCF_002575655.3. Lineage (NCBI taxonomy): Eukaryota > Viridiplantae > Streptophyta > Magnoliopsida > Poales > Poaceae > Aegilops > Aegilops tauschii. The sequence continues at coordinate 532,530,237 of NC_053039.3, forward strand.
AGGCGGAGGCGGCAGCATCCCCTCGCCCTTGGTGATGCGGGTGAGCCAATGGCATTTCCGGGTTGTGTGGTTGGACGGCTTCGCGCCGCTGTGGAATTTGCAGGGGGCATCAAGAGCCTGCTCGTAGGAGAAAGCCGGCTGCCAAGGTGGCCGGCCACCCTTCTTCTTGGGAGCGGGCCGTTCTTCGGGCTGCTCATCTTCAACGGTGGCCACCTGCCGACTGGAGGAAGTCGGCATGGGGCCCTTACGCTTGTGGTCGTTCTGGTAGGGGCGCCGATTAGGGTCGCCAGCTGGTGTCTTGGGAGTCGGAGCAATCACCTTCCCCGAGGCGTCTACTCGCAGCTCGGTCTTCATTGAGGAGTCGGCTGTGGCGTACTTGTCAGCGATGACCAGTAACTCATCGAGGGTAGCCGGCTTGTCGCAGAGGAGTCGGTGCTTGAGGAGGGTGCCCTCTCGGCACCCGGCGGTGAAGTACTCGATGGCCTGGACCTCATGCACCCCCTCGCAGGAGTTGCGGAGCTCGGCCCACCGCGTGAGGTAGTCGCGGGTCGACTCGTTGGGCCCTTGGACGCAGAGGGAGAGCTGGCGAGGCTTGGGAGGCCGCTTGTAGGTGCTAGTGAAGTTGCGGACGAAGACTTCTGTGAAGTCCAGCCAACTGTTGATGCTGTAGGGCTTGAGGCTGTTGAGCCATGTGCGCGCCGTGCCCTGCAGCATGAGGGGGACGTACTTCACGGCGACGTGTCGATTGCCGTTGGCTATGCTGACGGCTGTGGAGTAGTCGATGAGCCAATCTTCCGGCTTCACTGAGCCGTTGTACTTGGGCGTGTCTCTGGGGAGCGAGAACCCTTTGGGGAAGGGCTCGTCGCGGATGCGGGGGCCAAAGCATGGCGGGCCGACATCGTCTTCTTCTTCTAACGCCAAGGATCGAGCAAGGCGGTCGATCCTGTGGCGGGCGTCGTTCTCGCCGACTCCTTCTCGGCGGCCGAGTCGGTCGCCAAGAGTCGGGTGTGTGATAGGCGGCGGAGTGAGGCGTCTTTCTCTTCGAGGCGGAGGAGGGGGCAGATTTCCTTGGTGCTCTACTGCTCGAGGGCGGCCCTCCGCATCGCGCTCGATGGTGATGCGAGTCCGGCTGCGGCTGGCAGCCGGCTCCTTGTCTTTCTTCTGGCGTGCGCCGCTCGCAGTCGGCGAGCGGGACGTCGCGGCGTGCTCCCGGCGCGGGGGATGGCTATCAGCACGGGCGCCGGCTTTGTGCCGTTCTGCAGCTGCGTCGATCAGCTGCTGGATCCGTCTTGTCATGTAGGGGAGCTCGTCGGCTCCCAGCCCATTGAGCTCTTCTGCGGCCGCCTGGGCGGCTCGCAAATTCTCGAGCGGGGTGGCGTAGACGGGGCGATCTGCCCCCAGCATGCTGGCGACGGCCGCGCCGCGCTTCTGGACGAAGCCGGCTCGGCTCGGGCCGCTAGGCGGCGGCGTACCGAAGGCGGCGCGGTCGACTTCGCGCTGGTGAGCCTCGGTGAGGCGTCTCATGGAGGCTATCTTCTGGCCCTCCGTGATGAGAGCGAGGCGGCGTGCCTCCAAGGTCTCGGCGTCGGCATCGGCCGGGATGGGGACGAAGAGGTCGTGCATTGCCGCTTGCAGGGCACCAGCACTTCGGTGACAGCGCTGCTGCCGCTGTCGGCTCGTGGGAGGGGGTCGTCGAAGACCACCAAGTCGGAGGGGTAGGCGTCAAGCGATGCGGTGTCGGAGTCGACAAGCATCGGGTCGGTGGAGCCGACCGACTCCACATCTGCAGCAAGCTCGCTGGAGACGTGAAGCTGGTCGAGGAGGCTGACGAGGCGACTCTCGGGGTAGTCCGTGCCTGCGTCGGACGCAGGCTCGTCGGAGATGCGAGTCTCGCCGAGCAGATCGGCGAGGCGGCTTGCTGCGCAGGTGTCGCCGACGCCTTGCAGCGCGTCGAGGCAAACGCCATCGGGCGCAACAGGCTGGCTGCGCTCGTGGCGGAGGAAGAGGGTTCCCGTCCTGAACAGGTCTCCGGACGACGGTGCACCTGGCCCCATGGTGGGCGCCAAATGTCGGGTGGTTGGTGCGACATATGCCAACGGATGGCTTATCATTGTGGGTGCCAATAAGACGTCGCCGGTGCCTGGAAACGGGATGAGGCGGAGACATGCACGCCGGCGGATCTTACCCAGGTTCGCGGATCTCCGAGGAGATAACACCCCTAGTCCTGCTCTGCGGGGTCTCCGCATGATCACTAGATCGGTGAAAGTAGCTACAATCGCTCCTAGAGCTGTTGGGTTCAAGGGAGAAGAAGAACAAGGCTAGCTCTCTCTTCTCTCTATCTGTGGTGTGTGTGCTATGCTTAGAAGCCAACCCTTTGCATGGGTGCTCCGGGGGGTTTATATAGGCCTACCCCCCGGGGGTACAATGGTAATCCGGCTGGGCACTGGTCCCAGCCGTCAGTGTCTACGCTCGCCGGCTTCTCCGCCGGCTGTTGGGTCCCGCCGACTGGGGGGTCCCGCCAGCTGCCGGCTTCTTGGTCGACAGGCCGGCCCCACCGCCTAGGGTCTTGTCGGCGGCTGCTTACTGTAGCCTCGTCTCTGATGACGAGGGCTTTGTCGAGGTAAGCGTGGCTACAGTGGGCCGCCTCGGGGGCTCTCACTGCAGCCTTACCTCGTCTTGTCTCCTTAATGGGGCTCCTACTTCGAGGAAGAGAGTAGCCGGCTTCTGGGGGCCGGCTACGCCCTTGGCCGACTGGGAAAGGCCGGGCCGCCTTCACGGCTCTCTCTGGCTGAAGGGGCCCGCCTCCCGTGGGCCGTACGGGAGTCTGTCGTGGATGACGTTGAGGCCAGCATGGCTACAGTGCCGAGCCGCACGGGAAGCGGCCGTCCCGTACGGCCTCCTGTAGCCATGCCCGCCTCGGGCTTCGGGGGTAGTGGGCCGCACTGTGGCCACACCCCGTCTTGTCTCCGTGATGAGGGAGTAGCTTTGGTGGTTGTGGTCTCGGCCGGCTTCTTGGAGTCGGCGCTCTTTGAGGCCGGCTTCTTGGAGTCGGCCACCCCGCGGTTGTCTTTGGGAGGGAGGTCGCTTGCGGCTGGGCCGCCTTCCGTGAGTCGGCTTCAGAGGTAGCCGGCCAGGGAAGGGGGTCCAATGCTTGGAGCGTTTGGGAGGCCCAAAGGCCTGATAATTTTTCTGAAGAACCAAGGGTAGTCGGCTAGGTTACCCGTGGCCATTTACTCCGACAATCGCTTCTCCATAGCTCGTAGGTTCAGTATTGTCCAACAACATGATATCTCAGACAGGATCATGTACCACTCTGAAGTAGCACGCATCCTCGTCGTCCTATGAGGTTTGGTAGTGACTTGATCCGAAGTTTCATGATCACTATCATAAGCTTCCACTTCAATTGGTGTAGGTGCCACAGGAACTACTTCCTGTGCCCTGCTACACACTAGTTGAAGTGACGGTTCAATAACCTTATCAAGTCTCCACCATCCTCCCTCTCAATTCTTTCGAGAGAAACTTTTCCTCGAGAAAGGACCTGTTTCTAGAAGCAATTACTTTTGCTTCCAGATCTAAAATAGGAGGTATACCCAACTGTTTTTGGGTATTCTATGAAGATGCATTTATCCGCTTTGGGATCGAGCTTATCAGCCTGAAACTTTTTCACATAAGCATCGCAGCCCCAAACTTTTAAGAAACGACAACTTAGGTTTCTCTAAACGGTGTCGTCTCAACGGAATTGTGTGGTGCCCCTTTTAAAGTGAATGCGGTTGTCTCTAATGCCTAACCCATAAACGATAGTGGTAATTCGATAAGAGACATCATGGTATGCACCATATCCAATAGGGTGCAGTTATGATGTTCGGACACACCATCACACTATGGTGTTCCAGGCGGTATTAATTGTGAAACACTTTCCACAATGTCTTAATTGTGGGCCAAACTCGTAACTCAGATACTCATCTCTATGATCATATCACAGACATTTTATCCTCTTGTCACGACGATCTTCAATTTCACTCTGAAATTACTTGAACCTTTCAATAATTCAGACTTGTGTTTTATCAAGTAAATACACTCAGCATCTACTCAAAACATCTGTGAAGTAAGAACATAACGATATCCACTGCATGCCTTAGCACTCATTGGACTGCATACATCAAAATGTATTACTTCCAACAAGTTGCTCTCTTGTTCCATCTTACTGAAAACGAGGACTTTCAGTCATCTTGCCCATGTGGTATGATTTGCATGTCTCAAGTGATTCGAAATCAAGTGAGTCCAAACGATCCATCTGCATGGAGTTTCTTCATGCATATATACCAATAGACATGGTTCGCATGTCTCAATCTTTTCAAAAACGACTGAGTCCAAAGATCCATCTACATGGAGCTTCTTCATGCGTTCTATACCAATATGACTCAAATTGCAGTGCCACAAGTATGTGGTACTATCATTACTATTTTATATCTTTTGGCACGAACATGTGTATCACTACGATCGAGATTCATTTTAGGTGCAAGACCATTGAAGGTATTATTCAAATAAACAGAGCAACCATTATTCTCCTTAAATGAATAACCGTATTGCGATAAACATAATCCAATCATGCTCAACGCAAACACCAAATCTCGATGGCAGAGGGAGCATGCGATGCTTGATCACATCAACCTTGGAAACACTTCCAACACATATCGTCATCTCACCTTTAGCTAGTCTCCGTTTATTCCGCAGCTTTTATTTCGAGTTACTAACACTTAGCAACCGAACCGGTATCTAATACCCTGGTGCTGCTAGGAGTACTAGTAAAATACACATTCATATAACATATATCCAATATACTTCTGTCGACCTTGCCTGCCTTATCATCTACCAAGTATCTAGGGTAGTACTGCTTCAGTGACCGTTCCTCTCATTACAGAAGCACTTAGTCTCGGGTTTGGGTTCAACCTTGGGATTCTTCACTAGAGCAGCAAACGACTTGCTATTTCATGAAGTATCCCTTTTGCCCTTGCCCTTCTTAAACTAGTGGTTTTACTAACCATCAACAATTGATGCTCCTTCTTGATTTCTACTCTCGCGGTGTCAAACATCGCGAATAGCTCAAGGATCATCATAACTATCCCTGATATGTTATAGTTCATCACGAAGCTCTACTAGCTTGGTGGCAGTGACTATGGAGAACTATCACTATCTCATTTGGGAGATTAACTCCCACTCGATTCAAGCGATTGTGGCACTCAGACAATCTGAGCACATGCTCAACGATTGAGCTCTTCTCCCTTAGTTTGCAGGCTTAAGAAACTTGTCAGAGGTCTCATACCTCTTGACGTGGGCACTAGTCTGAAATCCCAATTTTAGTCTTCGGAACATCTCACATGTTCTGCGCCGTTTCAAAAACGTCTTTGGTGCCACAATTCTAAACCGCACTGAACTATCACGTAGTCATCAAAACGTGTATGTCAGATGTTTCGTAACATCTACGGACGACGCTGAGGTTCAGCACACCGAGCGGTGCATTAAGGACATAAGCCTTCTGTGCAGCAATGAGGACAATCCTCAGTTTACGGACCCAGTCCGCATAATTGCTACTACCAACTTTCAACTAAATTTTCTCTAGCAACATATCTTAACCAGTAGAACTAAAGTGCAAGCTATGACATAATTTGCAAAGACCTTTTTGACTATGTTCATGATAATGAAGTTCATCTGATTATGAACTCCCACTCAGATAGACATCCCTCTAGTCATCTAAGTGATACATGATCCGAGTCAAACTAGGCCGTGTCCGATCATCACGTGAGACGGACTAGTCATCATCGGTGAACATCTCCATGTTGATCGTATCTACTATACGACTCATGTTCGACCTTTCGGTCTCTTGTGTTCCGAGGCCATGTCTGTACATGCTAGGCTCGTCAAGTCAACCTAAGTGTTTCGCATGTGTTCCGAGGCCATGTCTGTACATGCTAGGCTCGTCAACACCCGTTGTATTCGAACATTAGAATCTATCACACCCGATCATCACGTGGTGCTTCGAAACAACGAACCTTCGCAACGGTGCACAGTTAGGGGGAACACGTCTCTTGAAATTTTAGTGAGGGATCATCTTATTTAAGCTACCGTCGTTCTAAGAAAATAAGATGCATAACATGATAAACATCACATGCAATCAAATAGTGACATGATATGGCCAATATCATTTTTGCTCCTTTGATCTCCATCTTCGGGGCACCATGATCATCTTTGTCACCGGCATGACACCATGATCTCCATCATCATGATCTCCATCATTGTGTCTTCATGAAGTTGTCACGCCAATGATTACTTCTACTTCTATGGCTAACGCGCTTAGCAATAAAGTAAAGTAATTTACATGGCGTTATTCAATGACACGCAGGTCATACAAAAAATAAAGACAACTCCTATGGCTCCTGCCGGTTGTCATACTCATCGACATTCAAGTCGTGATTCCTATTACAAGAATATGATCAATCTCATACATCACATATATCATTCATCACATCTTCTGGCCATATCACATCACATAACACATGCTGCAAAAACAAGTTAGACGTCCTCTAATTGTTGTTGCAAGTTTTTACATGGCTTGTATAGGTTTCTAGCAAGAACGTTTCTTACCTACGTAAAACCACAACGTGATATGCCAATTTCTATTTACCCTTCATAAGGACCCTTTTCATCGAATCCGTTCCGACTAAAGTGGGAGAGACAGACACCCGCTAGCCACCTTATGCAACTAGTGCATGTCAGTCGGTGGAACCTGTCTCACGTAAGCGTACGTGTAAGGTCGGTCCGGGCCGCTTCATCCCACAATGCCGCCGAAACAAGATAAGACTAGTAACGGCAAGTAAATTGACAACATCGACGCCCACAACTACTTTGTGTTCTACTCGTGCATAGAAACTACGCATAGACCTAGCTCATGATGCCACTGTTGGGGAACGTAGCAAAAATTCAAAATTTTCTACGCATCACCAAGATCAATCTATGGAGTAATCTAGCAACGAAAGGAAGGGGAGTGCATCTACATACCCTTGTAGATCGCGATGCGGAAGTGTTGCAAGAACGCGGATGAGGGAGTCGTACTCGTAGCGATTCAGATCGCGGTTGATTCCGATCTGAGCACCGAAGAACGGTGCCTCCGCGTTCAACACACGTGCAGCCCGGTGGCGTCTCCCACGCCTTGATCCAGCAAGGAGAGAGGGAGAGGTTGAGGAAGACTCCGTCCAGCAGCAGCACGATGGCGTGGTGGTGGTGGAGGAGCATGGCAATCCCGCAGGGCTTCGCCAAGCACCGCGGGAGAGGAGGAGGAGGGAGAGGGGTATGGCTGCGCCGAAAGAGAGACGTTCTCGTGTCTTGGGCAGCCCCAAACCTCAACTATATATAGGGGGGGGGGCTGCGCCCCCTCTAGGGTTTCCACCCCAAGGGCTGGCGGCCAGCCCTAGATCCCATCTAGGGGGGCGGCCAAGGGGAGGAGAGGGGGGGGGGCGCCACTAGGGTGGGCCTTAAGGCCCATCTGGACCTAGGGTTTGCCCCCTCCCACTCTCCCATGTGCCTTGGGCCTTGGTGGGGGGCGCATCAGCTCACCTGGGGCTGGTCCCCTCCCACACTTGGCCCACGCAGCCTTCTGGGGCTGGTGGCCCCACTTGGTGGACCCCCGGGACCCTCCCGGTGGTCCCGGTACATTACCGATATCACCCGAAACTTTTTCGGTGACCAAAACAGGACTTCCCATATATAAATCTTTACCTTCGGACCATTCCGGAACTCCTCGTGACGTCCGGGATCTCATCCGGGACTCCTAAAAACATTCGGTAACCACGTACATACTTTCCCTATAACCCTAGGGTCATCGAACTTTAAGTGTGTAGACCCTACGGGTTCGGGAACCATGCAGACATGACCGAGACGTTCTCCGGTCAATAACCAACAGCGGGATCTAGATAACCATGTTGGCTCCCACATGTTCCACGATGATCTCATCGGATGAACCACGATGTCGGGGATTCAATCAATCCCATATACAATTCCCTTTGTCAATCGGTATGTTACTTGCCCGAGATTCGATCGTCGGTATCCCGATACCTTGTTCAATCTCGTTACCGGCAAGTCTCTTTACTCGTTCCGTAACACATCATCCCGTGATCAACTCCTTGGTCACATTGTGCACATTATGATGATGTCCTACCGAGTGGGCCCAGAGATACCTCTCTGTTTACACGGAGTGACAAATCCCAGTCTCGATTCGTGCCAACCCAACAGACACTTTCGGAGATACCTGTAATGCACCTTTATAGCCACCCAGTTACGTTGTGACGTTTGGTACACTCAAAGCATTCCTATGGTATCCGAGAGTTGCACAACCTCATGGTCTAAGGAAATGATACTTGACATTAGAAAAGCTCTTAGCAAACGAACTACACGATCTTGTGCCAGGCTTAGGATTGGGTCTTGTCCATCACATCATTCTCCTAATGATGTGATCCCGTTATCAACGACATCCAATGTCCATGGTCAGGAAACCGTAACCATCCATTGATCAACGAGCTAGTCAACTAGAGGCTTACTAGGGACATGGTGTTGTCTATGTATCCACACATGTATCTGAGTTTCCTATCAATACAATTGCAGCATGGATAATAAACGATTATCGTGAACAAGGAAATATAATAATAACCAATTTATTATTGCCTCTAGGGCATATTTCCAACATCCTCAAGTGCTAATCCTCATCTCAAGAAGAAGACTGCCAAACGGCCGAAGTCAACTGACAAGAAGGTGACTGAGATGACTGCCAAGGAATTCTTTGACAGGCGTCGCTGCAACCCATATGAGGAAGCCCAAGAATCCAACCTTGTCAATCGCCCGTTCTGGAACCGGTTTCAGTATGCCACGTACTTTGACGTGATCAAGGCTAAGAAGAACCTCTTTGTCAATGTTCATTCCATCAACATGGATGCTATGGAGAAGGACCCGGAGTAGTTTGGTGATGCCCTTCAGATGTGCTCTCAGTTGAACATTCTCAGGATCATGCAGTTCAACAAGGACTTTGATGCAGATTTGGTGGCCCAGTTCTATGCCACTGTCCAGCTAGGAACTGATATAGACAGGACTCTGACTTGGATGACTAATGGGAAGTTGCTAGCTGTCAAGTGGAAGGCCTTCATGGAGTTGCTTGAGGTGGAAGATCAAGGGCTCGAGACTCTAGTCGGGTTCCGTCCTCACCACAATGTTACCTCCACTCACAAGCAAGCCCTCTGGCCCTACTGTACTCTGAAGATCAACCCTGAGACCAAGAAGGAAACCTATGAGCTGTCTGCCTTTCTGGACATCCTTCACCGTATCTTCCGCGAGACTCTCTTCCCTCGTATCGAGAATCTGGACATGGTTCACTCCTATCTCGTGGACATGCTTCTCTTCTGCCAGCGTGAGAAGGAAGCAAACACTAGCGAGTCCCTGGACATCTCTCATGTTATGTGGTCTGAACTTCTTCTGCTGTTTCTGAGCGCAAGTGCCCGATTTATGCTCCGTTTATCATGTTGCTCATTGAGAAGGCCTGGAGAAGTACCTATCCCGAGGAATTGCTGGAAACTGGAGAGTTGGTTTCTCATGAGATCAAGCGTCTGAGGAAGAAGGACAATTGGGGCACCTCCGTTCCTAAATCTGGGGTTCCTTCTTCTGCTGCTGCCATGGAGACCGAGGGCGAGGCTGATACTGGTGTTGACCATGACTATGTGCCTTCTGAGGCAGAGCCCTCTTGGGCAAAGAAGCTCAAGCTCAAGATGAAGAAGCTGTTCTGCATGGAGTCTCACGGTCAGTACATGACACATGTGGCTGAGAAGAATGCCAGGGGACGCCATAAGGAGCTTATGCGTCAGTTAGGTGCGACAGTCACCAGCGGCTCTGAGGGTCACATCACTGAGGAGGAGGAGTGGATCCAGCAGCACTGTCCGTGGACCGATTCAGATGCCGAGCAGTTTCCGACTGAGGACGGCGGTGCAGGCGATCACGTGGAGTTCTGATGTTCGAGATCCTCAGCATGCTCTCACCTGGAGCCGTAGGAGCGCCCTTTGTCCCTTTTGGTGTCTCGATGCCAAAGGGGGAGAGAGTTTAGGGATTTGCGTCGTTGTGTTGTGAGTGTGTCTGTGTGCTTTCGTTGTGTTTGCTTCCATTTGCTTTCTTTGGTTTTGTGTTCCGTGAGACCTAAGTTCCAGACATATGGTGTGAGACATATGCTACCTTATCCTTATCATATCTTTATCTATGTCTCTTGTCATTTAGTATCTCATGAGTAACATGCTTACTATGTCATATCTCCTGCTCTCATGTATCACGCTTAGGTTGTTGGTCTCTAAAATACAGGGGGAGTGTTGATCCTAGTATGCGTGCCGTGCAGTCCAAAGCACTTGTCTTGATGGCACACATCTAGGGGGAGCCCGTCTATATTTTAGAGATTTGGGGTCTGCTTATGTTCTTTGTCTGTTCCCGTTTGTGCAAATCCCGTATTGTCATCAATCCACCAAAAAGGGGGAGATTGTAAGGGCATTTGTATCCCTTAGATGTTTTGGTGATTGATGACAATGCTTTTGCGGACTAATCGTGTGCATTGAGTGTTTTCAGAGATTCATCCTTTTGGCACGAGACGATTCCCTCCCCTCAGAGCTTGAAGCGAAGACGGTGTAGTTTGGTGGACTAGTTTCATAGGGATCACCATACTATCAAGAGGGGGTCCGCTTTGGAAAGGCTGGGGCGGAATCATCACGTACACTTCCTTTGCCCCCCTCCGAGCCTTTCCGCTTCCATGATGGGCTCGTTCCCCTTCTCAGTGTGCCCTCTCTGGTCCCAGCGGTAGTACCGCGGGCCGGAGCGGTAGTACCGCTTGGGTGCTACAAGCGGTAGTACCGCTCTAGAGCGGTAGTACCGCTGGTAGCCCCCAGCCGTAGTACCGCTGTGGTCTCGTGCTAGTACCGCCTCGATTCGAGGGGACTTTTTTCGTGTCGGGTTTTACGGTACTAGCCGCGGCAGTGGGGGCCGTAGTACCGCTCGTATGCGGTAGTACCGCGCTGACCACCGCGGTAGTACCGCTCTGGGCCCAGCGGCAGTACCGCGAGGGGGAGCGGTAGTACCGCTGGCCAAGCGGTAGTACCGCTCTCTGCGGGGCTGGTGTGGGGGGTAACGGTTGGTTTGTTCCCCCCACTATATAAGGAGGTCTTCTTCCCCAAAGTTGACCTACCTCTTCCCCCAAAAGCTCCATTGTTGCTCCAAGCTCCATTTTCGCCCGGTCTCTCTCCCTAGCCAATCAAACTTGTTGATTTGCTCGGGATTGGTTGAGAAGGCCCCGATCTACACTTCCACCAAGAGAAATTTGATCCCCCTCCACTAATCCCTAGCGGATCTTGTTACTCTTGGGTGTTTGAGCACCCTAGACGGTTGAGGTCACCGCGGAGCCATAGTCCATTGTGGTGAAGCTTCGTGGTGTCGTTGGGAGCCTCCAATTAAAGTTGTGGAGATTGCCCCAACCTTGTTTGTAAAGGTTCGGTCGCCGCCTTCAAGGGCACCAATAGTGGAATCACGGCATCTCGCATTGTGTGAGGGCGTGAGGAGAATACGGTGGCCCTAGTGGCTTCTTGGAGAGCATTGTGCCTCCACACCGCTCTAACGGAGACGTACTTCCCCTCAAAAGGAAGGAACTTCGGTAACACATCCTCGTCCCCACCGGCTCCACTCTTGGTTATCTCTTACCTTTACTTGTGCGCGCTTATATTGTGCTGTATCCCTTCCTTGCATGTGTGCTAGTTGTTGTTGCATCATATAGGTTGCCCACCTAGTTGCATATCTGGACAACCTACTTTGATGCAAAGTTTAAATTGGTAAAGAAAAGCTAAAAATTGTTAGTTGCCAATTCACCCCCCTCTAGTCAATTATATCGATCCTTTCATATAGCCACTAGGCAACCCGACCTGATTTGTCCGAAATGACCCTGGGTCACTAAGGAACTGACACGTGTTCCAACGGTCAAATTTCAAACACACGCGGCAGCTTGACTTGGGCTACAAGTAAAGCTGACTCATCCGCCTCTGGATAAGATTTGCTCTCATTGTCTTCGCTCGAAGACATAGGATTTGGTTGAGCATCACTTCAGTCACTCTGACTTTGTTCACTTGGACCCCACTTAACATTACAGTGGTTCCTATGACTCAACAAAGAAGAAAATGAAACTGCGAAACAACTATGTGTTCACGCTCCAAAGTCTTCATGTGATGTCTTCTCATGTCATAGTCTTCAATGTGAATATCTTCACATACCACCATTGTCTTCAATGTCTTCACACATTTTTAGGGGTCATCTCCGGTAGGTAAACCGAATCAATGAGGGACTACTACCTGTGTTATCCTGCAATTCTCACCAACACATTAGTCCCTCAACCAGGTTTGTTGTCAATACTCCAAAACCAACAAGGGGTGGCACTAGATGCACTTACAATCTCCCCCTTTTTGGTGATTGATGACAAACTGGTTGAAGTTTTCAACAGGGAATAAAAGTATGTGAAATTGTAAAGGATTAAGATATTGTCTTCATAAGTAGCAAAAGGCTCCCCCTGAAGATGTGCATATAAGTATTTTGCTTTTGAAATGCAAATGCACATGGCAGGTTGTACTTGTGGATATCGTCTTCAACTTATGAAGGCAATTCATCATGCATGAAAAGATATAACAAAGATAATGACATGCATAATGAAAAATGGACATGTGCAATATGACTTCGTGCGGGATTTATCATCGCATATGCGGAATTTATCATCGCATCACAGAATAGCAGAAAAAGTAGCAGACGACCATCAATTTTAAGTGTTACAACTCAAATAACCAAATGTATCAAAAGCGAGAGTTGTAAACACTTGGCAAAATATAAAGCAACCACCCATATGGACCCGCTTGAAGACTATCAAATCATATGCTTCTCCCCCTTTTGTCAATAAGGACCAAAAAGGTTTGAAGACATAGAGCCTCTACTCGTTCCCATGAGTTGTAGGTGAAGCAGCAGGGTCGTCGTTGAGGTTTGGTGGTGCAGAAGAACTTGGTGCAGCGTCCATACGCGCTGAAGTTGGAGGTGGTGAAGTAGCATCATCTTGGTCATCAATGACTCTAGCATTAACAGTTGCAGCTGAGGAGGAATAGTCAGAGTCTTCAAGTGAGGGAGTCCGACGCAAGACAGCATTCCTGGGAGGAGTGGAATCAAACTTGAATCTTTCAGTGAAGCCATCATCTTGAAGATCAGCTTCAACACTAAGCAATGTCAGACTCTTCCATGACCTCCTACAGGTCTCATGTGTGACAAATGCATTCTTGGTGGCAAGATTGCGAATGCGGTTGACATCCACCAAGAGGCTTTGCATCTGACGCTTCAGCCAGTAGTGATGCTTATCCTGTTTTTGATGCAGGGCGACGAGAAGCTCTCGGTCATTGAGAACACGAGATCGCTTCCGAGGCCTTTGAGAAATAGTGCTTTCAGTGGCTTCAGTATGGGCACGGTGAGGTGCACGTGTATTGCCAGCCAAAGGATAAACACGAGTAACGGCCTGAACTCCTTCAATGGGCTGTGTGAAGCTTTGGTGATCAGCATTGTGAAGATAAACAGGCTCTTTGGCAGGCTCTAGGTAGATGGCTTCAATAGACATATCAACCTCTGGCAAGAATATCAGATGGTTGCGTGCAGAGGGCTGATAGTTGACAGCTGAATGAAGCTTGATAAGGCGCATAACCCATGGAGCGTAGAACTTCAGACCAAAGAGGTCAGAGCCAGATGCATCCAATTGCCCGATGAAGAAGTCTTGAGCATTGAAGCTGATGCCATTGAAGATATAAAAGACCAATGTCTTCATTGCTCCTTCAAGCTTCGCCGCAGAAGAATGTCCTTTGACAGGCCATAGAGTTCGCCTGATGATATGATAAATAGTGCGGGGCAGATATTCTAGGTCTTCAACAAAGAATTCTCTTGGGTATTCAGAGTCGCGTGGCAGAGGCTTCATCATGCTCAACATTTGGCTCATGTTGGGCTCTGGCTTCTGAAAGATGCTCTCCAAAGCATTGCGGTGTAGCTGACAACCAGGCTCGAAGAGTTCACTTGGAGTGGGCAGGCCAGTGAGCTCAATGATATCAAGAGCTTTAGCTTCGTGGTGTGTATTGCCTGTCATCCACTCAAGGATCCAAGTCTTCAGATCCCTGTTGTAGCCGCGAATGTGGAGGGTAGCATAGAATTGTAGCAGAAGCTCTTCATTCCAATGCTCTTTATCAGTCACAAAGTTCAGAAGACCAGCATCACGGAAACGTTCAAGAGCTTCTTCTAAGCAGGGCAGTCCAGCAATAGCTTCACAGTCTAGACGCATATGGGGAAAGACGCGCCCTTGATCATAGAGAACACAGGAATAGTAGCTGCGCTGCTGATAGCTCGAGAACCGATTAGATGAAATTATTGGCTTGGAGTAGGGGTTCTTGGCACTATCAAAGAAGGTGTTGTGTGCAATGAAGCCATTTGCATTGAAAGACCCTGGTGAAGTTGCAGTACCTGGAAACCTTGGCAACCTTGGCTTAGGCTTCTGGACCTGAGGCCTGTGCTCTACATGATAGTCAAATTGCGGACCAGCAGCAGGTGGAGGAACCAGAATGGGCCATCTGACAGTAACCAGCTGACCTCGATCGAATGCTTGCTCAATGGTGTGTGGCCTTGGAGGCGGTACAGGAGCAGTGGCATTGGTATTAACGTCAGGCTGCAGATTTGCTTCAGGTGCAGCATTGGCTTCGGGTGCAACTACTTCAGGCACCACATTAACTTCTGGCACCACATCAGCTTCAGCCATGACAACGTCATCGGCTTTAGTAGTGTTGTTTGTGGCCGCCTCAGTATTCTTAGCCTCCACTTGAGTAGCTGGAGGGTCGGACACATTCTCCTCAAGAACAACTTCAGGGTTGGATGGGGGTGTAGCAACACGTTCTTCTTCTTGTCTTGGTTCTTCTTGTTCATCGGCTGATGCAGCCGGAATGTCTTCAGCAGCTTTGGCTTCAGACTCGGAGATGTTCAAGTTGGAGAGGCTTCAGGAAATACTTGGCGAGATACTGATTGGTGCTCTTCTCTTTCTGGAACACTCGAAAGAGTGACTTGTGGCCTTGGTCCTTTGCGAAGCCTGCGAAACACTGGCGACGCTTGTAGAGATGGAGTTGTCTGGGCCACAAAGTCTTCATCTTCAAGTACCGGAGTGGTGACTTGAGTTGGGGGAGTGGTTGGTGTTTCTTCTTCACGGGGGGAGTCTTGAAGGTGATCAGCCCATGAATCATCCCGAGCAATTGGCGTCAAAGGACGACCAATGCTGATGAGTTCGCTGTTCGTGAGAACAGGCGATGATACCACGTTGTGCTCGATCCGAGGAAGGACTTCATCATCTTCTACATTGTCTTGGTGACCAATGTCTTCAGCTGCGGTGGGGTCAACAGCTGGAATCTCTTCAGTTTCAGGAGCCTCTGTGGTAGCAGGCTCATGAACTATCAACCGACGCTCTTGGTGTGCAGACGCAGGACGAGCAACTGAGATTGGATCGACGACGAGGGGCTCTGTGGGAGCAGCCCGATCTTTCTTCTTGGTTTTTCTCTTCTTGGTTGGTGGAGCTTCATCAGTGGTGTTTTTGGACTTGCGCTTCTTGCTTCGGCTGTCCTTGTTTTCTTGAGATCTGAAGCCACTGTGGGGACCTTTGGCTTCACGCCTGTCATACTGGCGGGGAAGAAAATGCGAGGTTCATCCCGCCTGGATGCTTCAGCTTGGTCCACAGCAGGCTTCTTCTTCTTCTTCTTGGCAGCCATCTTGGGGTCAATGCTAGGACGCCCAAGTGCCTTGCGCTTTTCAGCTTCATTGTAAGCTTGAACACATTTGGCAGCAAGGAGTTTCATGCGCTTGCGTGAACCTTAGCTTCATCACGTTTCTTGTGAAACGCCTCCTTGAGCTCACACATCATTTGCTTGAAGTTTTGGACATCAGTCACACTGAGCTTGGCTATATGCTTCTTGAACTGAGCCTTTTCATAGTCAATTTTGTTCTTTAGCTCAACAATCCTTTGAGCTAGAGCCAGCTCAGGAGCAATGGCTCCATGGAATGAAATGCTGAGGCCAACAGGAAGCTGAAGATCATCAAAGCTGAGGTTTGGGCTATCAAACCATTCATCAATGAACTTGTTCAGGATGTCCACATCGAAAAGGGGAAGATCGTTGAAGATTTCCGCCTCTTGCTTGCTCTTTATCAGCAGCTCAAGAGCATCATCGCCAAGATCATCGTCACTAGACAGATCAATGGCTTCGTTCTCATTCCTCAGAACGGCAGCTGGGGTCAGTGCTTGACCAGTAGTTTGTATGGGATTCTTCTTCTTCTCTGTCTTGGAGATGCGAGAGAGATCTTCAGAATGCACACTTGGTGCAGGAGGAGCAGTGACCAGAGGCTTTGCTCGCGAAGCTCTTGGTGCAGAGGAGGGCTTTGAGGCCTTGGGTTTCTTATGCTTCTGAGGCTTTGGTGGAGCAGGAGCCTCGTCAGAATCAGCTTCATCTCCAGACTGATCCATCGTGGCCCTCTGAGCAGCGATGTAGGAGAGGAGACCATCAAAGTTGTCGAAGGGGCCGATGACATTTGGATTGGCATCTCGTGTGCCATCAGCCCGCGGAGCAGAAGGCCCTGGGTTGAAATCGCACCCGAGACTCTTCTTGTTCTCTTTGGCCGATGCCTTTGCATGTTGAAAATTGCGCTTGAAAAGATTATCTTCACGACACCATAGCAATGATGATGGGTCGGCATTGGTAGGCTGTGGTCCACAGACCACAGGGGTAGAAACCCTGAGCAATGGCTTTAGCTCTGTTCTAGGGTTGAAGATTTCGAAAGAGAATATCTCCCCAAGGACTCTTAATTGCATTCTTCTCAGCATACTCCTGGGTCAGAAACCTGTATTTGAACCATTGCTCGGCCCAATATCTTCGAATCCATTGGATTCGTGTTTTGCGCTGATTGTAATCCTCTTCTGGATCAGTCTTGTACAACTCATAGAGATCTGGTGGAAAATCCCTTGATGTCCCCCCACGGCGCTGTCTGCCTCCCTTCCTTGCTGATTTTTCAGTTGCCATGAAGTTCAGACTGAATGGCTTCAACGCTGTCAGAGTCTTTCGTCTGCTGGTAAGACAAGAACTAGCTTCGGGAGAATTAATGTGATGCTGTAAGAATTCTGCAAATGAATGCAGACTATGAGAACCAAGGGATTCTCCCACGGACATGTACCTGTGATAGCATTAGAGATGCGAGGGAAGGGGAAGAGGTCATATGCATTCTCAGAAGATTTTGAAGATAAATCAGTTTAGAAGACTTTGACCTCATAGTGCGAAGACATTCACTTATATGTTGAGAGTTGGTTCCAGATTTGTACGAATCCAAGAATAGGTACAAGTGAGGAATCTAACTACGTGTGAAGCATAAGTGAATATACTAGGCATAATATGAGATGCAGAACATGATAGATCCAAATATGTGGAGGCAGAAACCACTTTTGGTAAGGAAAGATGAATCCATCAGATCAAAAAGATAGTAAAAAGAGAGTTATAATTACCACACGATGAACTGCTAGACGGAGTAGAAGAGGAGGCCGAGCAGTTCAATCTTCCGTGCCCTAACTTGGCGACGGAGGACACCTACGACGGTGGCGGAGAAGACGAGGTCCGCGGCCAGCGTGAGGACGGCGTCGGTGAGGTCGCGGCAGCTAAGCGCTTCATCGCCGGCGTCGTCGAGAGCTAGGGGTGGCGCTAGGGTTGGTCTAGGTGGAGAGGTGGAAGAAAGATTTTGACCACGATGTGATGTGCATTTATAGGGAGAGGGACAACACATCACAATTACGCAGGTGCCCCTGGCGGTTCACATCTGAGGGACACGTGGCGAACATGCAACACATTGGAAGTTGTTCCATGTTCCCACGCACGCCTGGACTGTCGGGTGGTCGTTCCGGCTTCTCCGGGTTTCAGGCAATTAGGACTGAGCATTTAAAATAGATTTAATGTTTCTCTCTGTATCTTCTGCTGACAAGGACGCAGAGAAGACATTCGACAGTTTCAACGGAATGCATGTGATTTGGATAGATAGAGTTTGAGGTAGAAGCATAGAGAGGTTAGTGTCCGATCACATTCACTTAGTCCAAAAGGTTCAAACGAGAAGACATAGCTATAAGTGAATGCTGTAGAGGACAAAACACAAGTATAAGAATATATTTGCGTAGAACTAAATCAACAAGGTGAAAATCATCGGAAGACAAATCAATGTTGAAGATAAAACAAATGCAAAGACTTAGCAAATGTAACGCCAGAAGAAACACTTCAAACAAGATTTTGGTGGTGGCGTTACCCACCGTATAGGAAGTATTAGACCCAAACATGGCGCACAATTATCGTGGCGCTCCGAAGTCAAATTCTGCATTAATGTATTCACACTCAGAGTGGAAGTCTTCATTGATTGAAGATATACATTACTTCGTGTGTTGCACATCTAAGTCATCAACATGCATAAGTGTTAGGATGTGTGTCTGATCACAGGACATTCGAGGATTCCAAGATATTTAGCTCACACCGCAAGTTGCAAAACCTTTTCTCATCCAAGGGCTTTGTGAAGATATCTGCCAATTGCTCTTTAGTGTTGACGTGAATGATATGAATATCTTCCTTCGTAACATGATCTCTGAGAAAGTGATGACGAATTTCAATGTGCTTTGTCTTCGAGTGCTGAACTGGGTTGTTGGCAATCTTGATGGCGCTTTCATTGTCACAGTAGAGTGGTACTTGTTTCAGATGGATGCCATAGTCCTTGAGTGTTTGCTTCATCCATAGAAGCTGAGCGCGGCAAGATCCAGCAGCAATGTATTCAGATTCAGTAGTGGAGAGAGATACACAGTTCTGCTTCTTTGAAGACCAACAAACAAGTGATCGTCCCAGAAAGTGACATGTGCCTGATGTAGACTTGCGATCCACCTTGTCACCAGCATAATCCGCATCCGAGTATCCAACTAGATCAAACTCTGAGCCCTTGGGATACCATAATCCTAGTGTTGGGGTGTAAGCCAAATATCGAAGAATTCGCTTCACAGCTAAGTGATGCGATTCCTTTGGCGCCGCTTGGAATCGGGCACACATGCAAACACTAAGCATTATATCCGGCCTAGATGCACATAAATAAAGTAAAGAACCAATCATGGAGCGGTATACCTTTTGATCGAACTCTTTACCATTGGCGTCAGGACCCAGATGACTTTTGGTTGGCATTGGCGTCGTGTAACCTTTTCAATCTTGCATTCCAAACTTCTTCAGGCAGTCTTTGAGGTATTTTTCTTGAGATATGAAGATGACGTTGCTTTGTTGACGAATTTGAAGACCAAGGAAGAATTTCAGCTCACCCATCATGGACATTTGATATTGCTCTTGCATCATGTGTCCAAACTCATTACTGTATTTCTGGTTAGTGCAGCCGAAGATAATGTCATCCACATATATTTGGCACACAAACAGTTCACCATCATATGTCTTCGTGAAGAGTGTGGGATCCAGGGAACCAGGTTTGAAGCCTTTGCTCTTCAGGAAGTCTTTGAGTGTGTCATACCAAGCGCGAGGGGCTTGTTTGAGGCCATACAATGCCTTGTTGAGCTTGTATACCATATCAGGATGTTTTAGATCTTCAAAGCCAGGAGGTTGTGCAACATACACTTCTTCTTCTTCAATCTTGCCATTGAGAAACACACTCTTCACATCCATTTGATACAGAAGGATGTTGTGATGATTTGCATAGGCTAGCAGTATGCGAATGGCTTCAAGCCTAGCCACAGGAGTAAATGTTTCATCGAAGTCAATCCCTTCAACTTGAGTGTATCCTTGAGGAACGAGACAAGCCCTGTTTCTGATGACTTGACCATGCTCATCTTGCTTGTTGCGATATATCCATTTTGTGCCTATTATGTTGTGCTTGCGAGGGTCAGGACGCTTGACTAGTTCCCACACATTGTTCAGCTCGAACTGTTGAAGCTCTTCTTGCATAGCTTGAATCCATTCAGGTTCCATGAAGGCTTCAGCTACTTTCTTGGGTTCTGATATTGAGACAAATGCAAAGTGCCCACATAAATTTGCTAGCTGTGTTGCTCTTGAACGAGTGAGTGGACCAGGTGCATTGATGCTATCAATTATCTTCTCAATTTGTACTTCATTGGCAACACGAGGATGAACTGGACGAAGATTTTGCTCTTGCTGATCATTGTCATCATTAGGAGGATTGTCTTCAGGCTGAGCATTGTCTTCAGGTTGATTAGGTGCAGAAATGATAAGTTCATCTTCAGCCTGAGCTTCAGACGGTATGATTTCTCCAATTCCCATAAGCTTGATGGATTCACTGGGTGGAACTTCATCTATCACATTTGGCATGTGCTCTCTTTGCGAGCCGTTAGTTTCATCAAACCGCACATCTACAGTTTCAACCACTTTATAGTGAAAGAGGTTGAAGACTCTGTAGGAGTGTGAATCCTTTCCGTAACCAAGCATAAAACCTTCATGTGCTTTCGGTGCAAATTTTCAAGTGTGATGTGGATCCTTGATCCAGCACCTAGCACCAAACACTCTGAAGTAACTGACATTTGGCTTCTTACCAGTTAGGAGTAAATAGGACGTCTTCTTCAGAAGCTTGTGAAGATAAACACGGTTGATGATGTGGCATGCAGTATCAATGGCTTCAGGCCAGAACTTTCTTTGAGTCTTGTATTCATCAAGCATCGTGCGGGCCATCTCAATGAGTGTTCTGTTCTTGTGCTCCACGATGCCATTCTGCTGAGGTGTGTATGGAGCGGAGAACTCATGTGTGATGCCCAATGTATCCAGGTAAAGGTCGAGGCCGGTGTTCTTGAACTCTATGCCGTTGTCACTTCTGATATGCTTGATCTTGACGCCATAGTTATTCATGGCACGGTTGGCGAAGCGTCTGAAGACATCCTGCACTTCAGTCTTGTAGAGGATTATATGCACCCACATATATCTTGAATAATCATCAACAATGACGAAGCCATAGAGACAAGCAGCAGTAGTGAGAGTAGAGTAGTGAGTAGGGCCAAATAAGTCCATGTGTAGCAGCTCGAAGGGTTGAGATGTCGTCATGATTGTCCTCGAGGGATGCTTGGCCATTGTCATCTTTCCAACTTCACAGGCACCGCACAGATGATCTTTCTTGAACTTGACGCCCTCAATGCCTATGACGTGCTTCTTCTTAGCGAGAGTGTGTAAGTTCCTCATGCCAGCATGCCCTAGCCTCCCATGCCAGAGCTAGCACTCTGAAGCTTTTGCAAGAAGACATACGGCAAGTTGCGGTCCCGCTGAGAAATCTACCATGTACAAATCATCTTTCCGATACCCTTCAAAGACTAGAGACTTGTCAGATTCCATTAGAACAAGGCAACGATATTTTCCAAATATTACAATCATGTTCAAATCGCAAAGCATTGAGACAGACATTAAGTTGAAACCAAGGGATTCAACAAGCATCACTTTATCCATGTGCTGATCCTTTGAGATTGCAACTCTACCTAGACCCAATACCTTGCTTTTACCAGTGTCAGCAAATGTGATGTGACTCTTGTCAGATGGACGTAAGGTTGAGTCCATGAGAAGCCTTCGGTCACCAGTCATGTGATTAGTGCATCCACTATCCATAATCCATTCTGAAGCATGATGTGTCATACCCTACAGCACAGTTAGGGGAATAGGCTTCACCAAGAGTATTGTGAAGCATAAACATTTGACGCACAAGAGGATTATCAAAGCTCAGATCAAGATTAGGACTGATAGGATGATTGGCAAGCGATTCAGGAACAAAATACATAGTGAGACCATTTGGGCATTTTATCTTGTGCCCAACAAGATGTTTTAGGTCCCCAGCAATAGCATCGGACGCCTTTGATTTCCGGCTGGAGACCTTTCTCTGCAAAAGAAAGTTAATTCTTCTTAACCACCCACATCTTCAGGGGTGGCTTAGAAGCAATGAGTCTAAGTGCAGCATCTGAGAACTTCGGCTTTGGAGCCCTAGCAAATAGCCTTGCAGGAGATGAATGATATTCATATGAATAAGCAGAAAAGTTCTTAGTTTTATGAACATAGCGGTTTGAAGAAATACACTCATATTCATAAGTCTGAGTATGATTTCCCTGCAAAACATTGGCGTTAGGGTGACTCAGGTGAGTCCTGTGTCTGTAGGAAGCCTTTGGACCATATGAAGCCTTTGCTCTGGGGTTTTTCTTCTTCCCTTGTGGTGTCATGATGACATTCACAGGAAGATTCTCAAGACAACTTTTGGGTACCCATATCTTCTTCATAGGTGGCCCATTCCTGCAGTTAGTACCAATATACCTGGCAAGTACTTCACCATTCTGGTTCTTAAACAGTTTGTAGTTTGCTTCCAAGGAATCATCAATGATAATTGGGTTAGCACAAGTGAAGCCGGATAAGGTGGATGGATCCACTGAAGGTCCCTTTGCAGCACCCCATGTGGTTTTGGGGTACTGCTCAGGCTTCCAGTAGGAACCATCAACATTCATTTTCCTCTCGAACCCAACACCCTCTTTCCTAGGGTTTCGGTTCAGAATCTGCTTTTTGAGGACATCGCACAGTGTCTGATGCCCCTTGAGACTTTTGTACATCCCTGTTTCAAGCAATGTCTTCAACCTAGCATTTTCATCAGCAATAGTGGTGGCATCCTCAGCAGAGGGGTTAGTTACCACATCAACAGTTGAAGATATTGCAACAGTAGCAGCAGTAGAACATTCAGCAACAGAAGTAGCGTTATCACGCTCCAGGCATTTTAGACATGGTGGATCAAATCCTTCCTGAGAGGGACTGATCTGTTGAGCGTGAAGTGACTCATTCTCTTTTTGAAGATCTTCATGAGCCGCTCTCAATTTCTCAAGTTCTTGCTTCCTTTGAAGATAATCGTAGGAAAGCTTTTCATGAGTTGTTGAGAGCGTTTCATGACGGCCTTCAAGTTCTTCGTACTTAACAAGAAGATTTTTTATGTCTTCAATTAAGGACTGAGATCGGGTCATTTCCGCATCCAACAGGTCATCGCTTTTGTCTAACAGTTTTTGAATATGTTCCATAGCTTTCTGTTGTTCAGTTGCAATTTTAGCAAGTGTTTTGTAGCTGGGTTTGGATTCACAATCAGAGTCATCTTCACTTGATGTTTGAAAGTAGGCATTGCGTGAGTTTACCATGGCACCGCTTGCCATGAAGCAGTAGGTGGGAGCGGAGTCGTCCTTGTCATTAGCATCAGCATTGGTGATGGAGCCATTTGTCTTCAGTGTTGAAGATGGACTTGGCAACGTAAGCTGTAGCTAGAGCCGGACTAGCGATGCCAGAGTCAGACTTCTCCTCATACTTCACCTCCGCCTCCTCAGAAGCAGACTCCTCCTCTGAATCCATTTCCTTGCCAACAAAAGCACGGGCCTTGCCAGATGAGCTCTTCTTGTATGATGAAGACTTGGAAGAAGACTTTGAGGATTTCTTCTTCTTCTTGTCATCAGAATCATATTCCTTGCTCTTCTTCTTCTTGTTGTTTTCATTGTCCCACTGTGGACACTCAGAGATGTAGTGACCATGTTTCTTGCACTTGTGGCATGTTCTCTTCTTGTGGTCATGAGTAGAAGCTTCATCATTTCTTGAGCTGGATCGTGAAGACTTTCTGAAGCCTTTCTTCTTTGTGAATTTCTGGAACTTCTTCACAAGCATAGCAAGCTCCTTTCCAATGTCTTCAGGATCACCAGAACTGCAGTCAGATTCTTCTTTGGATGAGGAAGCAGCTTTTGTCTTCAAAGCGCGAGTTCGGCCATAGTTGGGACCATAGATATCTCTTTTCTCAGATAGCTGAAACTCATGTGTGTTGAGCTTCTCAAGTATGTCAGACGGATCGAGTGTCTTGAAGTCAGGGCATTCTTGAATCATCAGGGCTAGGGTGTCAAACAAGCTGTCAAGTGATCTCAGGAGTGTCTTTACGATTTCATGCTTGGTGATCTCAGTAGCGCCGAGAGCATGAAGCTCATTAGTGATGTCGGCGAGGCGATCAAACGTGAGCTGGACATTCTCATTGTCGTTTCTCTTGAAGCGGTTGAAGAGGTTGCGAAGGACACTGATCCTTTGATCTCTCTGGGTTGAGACGCCTTCGTTGACCTTGGAGAGCCAGTCCCAGACTAGCTTCGACGTTTCCAGAGCACTCACACGGCCATACTGTCCTTTGGTCAGATGACCACAGATGATTTCTTGGCAGTAGAATCCAGTTGAATGAACTTCTTGACATCAGCAAGGGTGACACCTTCACCAGTCTTGGGAACGCCATTCTTGACGACATACCAGAGGTCGACATCAATGGCTTCAAGATGCATGCGCATCTTATTCTTCCAGTAGGGATATTCAGTTCCATCGAAGATAGGGCACGCAGCGGAGACTTTGATTATCCCTGCAGTCGACATAGCTAAAACTCCAGGTGGTTAAACCGAATCACACAGAACAAGGGAGTACCTTGCTCTGATACCAATTGAAAGTGCTAGTTATCGACTAGAGGGGGGGTGAATAGGCGATTTTTATGAAAGTCTTCAAAACATGGGAGTTTCAAAGACAAACGATAGAAATGAACCTATTAACATGCAGCGGAAGGTAGACTACACTAGGCAGGCCATAGTCAAGTATTCAATGAAGTGAAAGCATGAAGACTAATAGCAGCTAGGTAGTAATGATCAGGATGGAAGATAGTGAGAAGCCAAACAACAATCGAAGTCACACAGTGAAGTCAACCAGGTAACACAAGCAGGCAATGACTTCACGAAGACAAACTGTAAATAAAGAGAGGGAGAAGATAGAACCAGTCGCTTGGTGAGGACAAGGATTTGTTGGACCAGTTCCAGTTGCTGTGAAAACTGCACGTCTGGTTAGGGAGGCTGAGATTTAACTTAGAAGACCGTGTCTTCACCTTATTCCCCTTGAGCTAAGGACACCCAGTCCTCGCCCAATCACTCTGGTAAGTCTTCAAGGTAGACTTCCAAACCTTCACAGACTTCGTTCACCGGCGATCCACAATGACTCTTGGATGCTCAGAACGCGACGCCTAACCAGCTGGAGGATTCACAGTCCTCAAGTGTAACAAGTCTTTAGGTCACGCGGACAGAAAGACTTCAGTGATGCCTAACACTCTTTGGCTCTGGGTGTTTGGGCTTTGTCCTCGCAAGGATTTCTCTCTCTCAAAAGCTTCGGAGGTGGGTTGCTCTCAAACAACAAGAGCCGTGCACTAACTCTGAGCAGCCACCAATTTATGGTGTAGGGGGTGGGCTATTTATAGCCACTAGGCAACCCGACCTGATTTGTCCGAAATGACCCTGGGTCACTAAGGAACTGACACGTGTTCCAATGGTCAGATTTCAAACACACGCGACAGCTTGACTTAGGCTACAAGTAAAGCTGACTCATCCGCCTAAGGATAAGATTTGCTCTCATTGTCTTCGCTCGAAGACATAGGATTTGGTTGAGCATCACTTCAGTCACTCTGACTTTGTTCACTTGGACCCCACTTAACAGTACGGTGGTTCCTATGACTCAACAAAGAAGAAAATGAAACTGCGAAACAACTATGTCTTCGCGCTCCAAAGTCTTCATGCAATGTCTTCTCATGTCATAGTCTTCAATGTGAATATCTTCACATACCACCATTGTCTTCAATGTCTTCACACATTTTTAGGGGTCATCTCCGGTAGGTAAACCGAATCAATGAGGGACTACTACCTGTGTTATCCTGCAATTCTCACAAACACATTAGTCCCTCAACCAGGTTTGTCGTCAATACTCCAAAACCAACTAGGGGTGGCACTAGATGCACTTACAAAGAGCTTTTCAGCAAGTCCACATACTCAACTATCATTTAGTCTTTCACAATTGCTAACACTCACGTAATACTTATGGTTATGGAGTTTTAATCGGACACAGAGAAAGATAGGGGCTTATAGTGTTGCCTCCTAACCTTTTACCTCAAGGGTAATGTCAACAATAATAGTTCATGCTAACTTACATCCAATTGGATATATATATCAGGATCTTTCCAACACAATGTGCTTGCCAAAGGATAAAATATAAAAATGAATGGTGAAGATCACCATGACTCTTGTATAATGTATAAGGCAAGATTAAAAGATAGGCCCTTCGCAGAGGGAAGCAGAGGTTGTCATGTGCTTTTATGGTTGGATGCACAAAATCTTAATGCAAAAGAACGTCACTTTATATTGCCACTTGTGATATGGACCTTTATTATGCAGTCCGTCGCTTTTATTACTTCCACATCACAAGATCGTATAAAGCTTATTTTCTCCACACTAATAAATCATACATATTTAGAGAGCAAATTTTATTGCATGCAGCAATGACAACTTACTTGAAGGATCTTACTCAACCCATAGGTAGATATGGTGGACTCTCATGGCAAAACCGGGTTTAAGGATATTTGGAAACACAAGTAGTATCTCTACTTAGTGCAAAGAATTTGGCTAGCATGAAGGGGAAAGGCAAGCTCAACATGTTGGATGATCCATGACAATATACTTTATTTCGGATATGAGAAAACATAACCCATTACGTTGTCTTCCTTGTCCAACATCAACTTTTTAGCATGTCATATTTTAATGAGTGCTCACAATCATAAAATATGTCCAAGATAGTGTATTTATATGTGAAAACCTCTCTTTCTTCATTACTTCCTATTAATTGCAACGATGACCAAAACTATGTTTGTCAACTCTCAACAACTTTTATTCATCATACTCTTTATATGTGAAGTCATTACTCTCCATAGGATCAATATGATCTCTTTTAATTCTTTCTTTTATTCCCTCAAGATCATAGCAAGACAACCAAGCCCTCGACTCAAAACTAATCATTATTATATATAGCTCACGGACTCGATTACATAGAAGGATCATAAAGCAAAACCCAAAACTAGATCATACCAAAACTTTATTCTACTAGATCAAGATATTACCAAAAGGATCAAACTAAGAAAAACGGTAAAGATAGGAGTGTGATGGTGATACGATACTGGGGCACCTCCCCCAAGCTTGGCAGTTGCCAAAGGGAGTGCCCATACCCGATACTCAATTCTCCTTTGGTGGTGAAGAAGATGGTGGTGATGATGGATAGTCGCACATCGAGCATAGGAGATCCTCCAATTTGCGGATAATGCCCTTGAGTGCGGTGATATGCTCCTTCAACAAAATATTTTCACGTGTGAGATACTTGTTTTGTATGCGAGCTAACTCAATCATCTTGAAAGCTTCAATCTCCGTTGGGGTAAGAAGATTGTAATGAGGTTGAAGGATGTCTTCGTCTTCTACTGCCGGAACTTGATCCTCCATGGCCTTCTTGATCCCATCATCCTTCTTGATCTCCCCGGGTTCTTCTCTCTTTAGCTCTATCTTCATTAGCCAAGCGTCGTTGCCCTTATTGTTGGAGGAGGGGGACGACATGATGCCTGGCCTTGACAACTCTGGCAGAAAACAACTCGAAACAAAAACAAAGGATATTTGTGTGATACGGTGGTCAAACCCTTCGGGAGATTATAAATGAATTTTTACCGACCAAAAGAAGTATCGTGCAAGAAAACGTAGTCCGGAGAGCACACGAGGTGCCCACGAGGCAGGGGGGCACGCCCAGGGGGTAGGGCGCGCCCTCCACCCTCGTGGATGCCTCGTGTCCCTTTTGTACTACTTCTTATTTTCCTATTTTATTAAATATTCCAGAACGGAGAAAAATTGCTATTAGAACTGTTTTGGAGTCGGTTTACTTACCGTACCACATACCTATTCCTTTTTGGAGTCTGAAACGTTCTAGAAAGTGTCCCTTATATATTCTTCCGGGGTTACAGTTTCAATGACATTAGTTTCAACATTTATTGGATTACCTGAGATGTAATGTTTGATTCTTTGACCGTTCACCACCTTCAGATTTGTTCCTTCGAAGTTGTTGATTTTTATGGCACCGAAGCAATAGACCTCCTCGATAACGTAAGGACCTTCCCATTTAGAGAGAAGTTTTCCTGCAAAAAATCTCAAACGAGAGTTGTATAGCAAAACATAGTCACCTACATTAAACTCATGCTTTTGTATCCTTTTGTCATGCCATCTTTTAACTTTTTGTTTAAACAGTTTGGCATTCTCATAGGCCTGGGTTCTCCATTCATCAAGTGAGCTAATGTCAAATAGCCTCTTCTCACCGGCAAGCTTGAAATCATAATTGAGCTCTTTAATGGCCCAATATGCCTTGTGTTCTAGCTCGAGAGGTAAGTGACATGCTTTTCCATAAACCATTTTATACGGAGACATACCCATAGGATTTTTATATGCAATTCTATAGGCCCATAATGCATCATCAAGTTTCTTGGACCAATTCTTTCTAGATCTATTAATAGTCTTTTGCAAAATTAATTTGAGCTCTCTATTACTCAGTTCTACTTGACCACTAGACTCCGGGTGATATGGAGATGCAATTCTATGATTAACATCATACTTAGCAAGCATTTTACGAAAAGCACCATGAATAAAATGTGAACCACCATCAGTCATTAAATATCTAGGGACTCCAAACCTCGGAAAAATAACTTCTTTAAGCATCTTAATAGAGGTGTTATGATCAACACTACTAGTTGGAGTAGCTTCTACCCACTTAGTAACGTAATCAACAACAACTAAAATATGTGTATAACCATTAGAGGAAGAAAACGGTCCCATATAATCAAATCCCCAAAGATCAAATGGTTCAATAACAAGTGAATAGTTCATAGGCATTTCTTGACGTCTACTAATATTACCAATTCTTTGACATTCATCACAAGACAAGACAAACTTACAGGCGTCCTTGAAAAGAGTAGGCCAATAAAAACCGGATTGCAATACCTTGTGTGCAGTTCTATCTCCAGCGTGGTATCCTCCATAAGCTTCGGAGTGACACTTGCGTAGGATCTGTTCATGTTCATGCTCAGGTACACAACGTCTAATGACACCATCTACTCCTTCTTTAATGTCCTTGGGACACGGCATATTTTCAATAGCGTCAACTTTAGCTTTATCAACTTCAATACCTCTTTCAGAAATTTTATGCCCCAAGACAATACCTTCATTAACCATAAAGTGGCACTTCTCCCAATTCAAGACAAGATTAGTTTCTTCACATCTCTGCAAAACTCGATCAAGGTTGCTTAAGCAATCATCAAAAGAAGTTCCATACACGGAGAAATCATCCATGAAAACCTCAACAATCTTTTCACAAAAGTCAGAGAATATAGCCATCATGCATGTTTGAAAGGTAGCAGGTGCATTACATAAGCCAAAAGGCAGACGTCTATAAGCAAAGGTACCGAAAGGGCAAGTAAAAGTGGTTTTTTCTTGATCCTCTTTTGACACAGGTATTTGAGAGAAACCAGAATAGCCATCTAGAAAGCAAAAATGTGTGTGTGTTTGGATAATCTTTCTAGCATTTGATCAATAAAAGGTAAGGGGTAATGATCCTTTTTAGTAGCTTTATTTAGTTTGCGGAAATCAATTACCATTCTATAACCCGTAACAATTCTTTATGGGATCAATTCATCTTTATCATTAGGAACAACCGTAATACCTCCCTTCTTAGTGACACAATGGATAGGACTTACCCACTGACTATCAACAACAGGATAAATTATACCTGCCTCTAGAAGCTTTAGTATTTCTTTCCTTCCACTTCTTTCATCTTAGGATTTAACCATCGTTGGTGACCAACAACCGGTTTAGCGTCTTTCTCCAATTTTATTTTGTGTTGGCATAGAGTGGGACTAATGCCCTTAAGATCATCAAGAGTATATCCAATTGCAGCACGGTGCTTCTTCAGAGTTTTCAATAATTTCTCTTCTTGCTCTGAAAGGTTAGCACTAATAATAACAGGATATATCTTCTTTTCATCAAGATAAGCATATTTAAGAGTATCAGGTAATGGTTTAAGCTCAAACACGGGATCACCGTTAGGTGGAGGAGGATCCCCTAGAATTTCAACAGGCAAGTTGTGTTTCAAAATAGGTCCCTGTTTAAAGAATACTTCATCTATTTCCCTTCTTTCATTCATAAACATATCATTTTCATGGTCTAGCAAATATTGTTCTAAAGGATCATTAGGAGACACGGCAATAGGAGCAAGACCAATAATTTCATCCTTACTAGGCAATTCTTTATCATGGGGTTGTCTACGAAATTTAGCAAAGTTAAACTCATGAGACATATCCCCTAATCTAATAGTAACAACATCCTTTTTGCAATCTATCTTAGCATTAACAGTATTCAAGAAGGGTCTACCAAATATAATGGGACAAAAATCATCTTGTGGGGAACCAAGAACAAGAAAATCAGTTGGATATTGAACTTTCCCACACAAGACTTCAACATCTCTAACAATTCCAACTGGTGAAATAGTATCTCTATTGGCAAGCTTAATTGTAACATCAATTTCTTCTATCTCAGCAGGTGCAATATCATGCATAATTTCTTTGTATAAGGAATGAGGTATTGCACTTGCACTAGCACCCATATCACATAAGCCATGATAGAAATGATCTCCTATTTTAACAGAAATAACAGGCATGCCAACAACAGGTCTATGTTTACCCTTAGTATCAGGTCTAGCAATTCTAGCAGCTTCATTACAGAAATAAATGACATGCCCATCAATATTATTGACCAAGAGATCTTTAACCATAGCAATATTAGGTTCAACTTTGATTTGCTCAGGGGGTGTAGGTGTTCTAATATTACTCTTGTTGACCATAGTTGAAGCTTTAGCATGATCCTTTATTCTAACAGGGAAAGGTGGTTTCTCAATATAAGCAGTAGGAACAATAGGATCAACATTATAAGTGATAGTCTTTTTTCAAATTTAATAGGTTCAACTACTTTTACTTCAATGGGAGGATGATATTTAAACCACTTCTCCTTAGGGAGATCAACATAAGTAGCAAATGATTCAACGAAAGAAGCTACTGTCTCAGAGTCAAGTCCATATTTAGTGCTAAATTCACGGAAAACATCGGTATCCATAAAAGATTTAACACAATCAAACTTAGGTGTTATACCTGACTTACCTTCATCGAGATCCCAATCTTCAGAGTTGCATTTAATTCTTTCCAATAAATCCCTTTTGAATTCAGTAGTCTTCATCATAAAAGAACCGGTACAAGAAGTATCGAGCATGGAGCGATTATTGAGAGAAAGCCGAGCATAAAAATTTTGAATAATAATTTCTCTTGAGAGCTCATGATTGGGGCATGAATATAACATTGACTTAAGCCTCCCCCAAGCTTGAGCGATGCTTTCTCCTTGGCGAGGCGACAAATTATATATATAATCATGATCACGATGAACAAGAAGCATAGGATAAAACTTCTGATGAAATTCCAGTTTTAATCGGTTGTAGTTTCATGATCCCATATCATCACATAGCCTAAACCATGTCAATGCCTTTCCCTTCAAAGATAAAGTGAAGACCTTCTTCTTGATAACATCCTCGGGCATACCTGCAAGCTTAAATAATCCACAAACTTCATCCACATAGATCAGGTGCAAATCGGGATGCAATGTTCCATCTCCTGTAAAAGGATTAGCTAGCAGTTTCTCTATCATACCCGAAGGAATTTCAAAGTAAAAAATTTCAGTAGGTTCAGTAGGTTGAGGAGCAACTCTTTGCTCTACTGGTCGGGGTGAAGATACCCCGAACAAGCCCCTCAAAGGATTATGTTCCATAGTAACAAGTGACAGTAAATTTCAGCACACTATATAAATTTTTCCTTGCCAAATTCCACTTACCAAAGGCGCTTCACTCCCCGGCAACGGCGCCAGAAAAGAGTCTTGATGACCCACAAGTATAGGGGATCTATCGTAGTCCTTTCGATAAGTAAGACTGTCAAACCCAACGAGGAGCAGAAGGAAATGATAAGCAGTTTTCAGTAAGGTATTCTCTGCAAGCACTGAAATTATCGGTAACAGATAGTTTTGTGATAAGGTATTTTGTAACGAGTAACAAGTAATAAAAGTAAACAAGGTGCAGCAAGGTGGCACAATCCTTTTTTTAGCAAAGGACAAGCCTGGACAAACTCTTATATAAGGAAAAGCGCTCCCGAGGACACATGGGAATTATTGTCAAGCTAGTTTTCATCATGCTCATATGATTCGCGTTCGTTACTTTGATAATTTGATATGTGGGTGGACCGGTGCTTGGGTACTGCCCTTCCTTGGACAAGCATCCCACTTATGATTAACCCCTATTGCAAGCATCCGCAACTACAAAAAGAAGTATTAAGGTAAACCTAACCATAGCATGAAACATGTGGATCCAAATTAGCCCCTTATGAAGCAACACATAAACTAGGGTTTAAGCTTCTGTCACTCTAGCAACCCATCATCTACTTATTACTTCCCAATGCCTTCCTCTAGGCCCAAACAATGGTAAAGTGTCATGTAGTCGATGTTCACATAACACCACTAGAGGAAAGACAACATACATCTCATCAAAATATCGAACGAATACAAAATTCACATGACTACTTATAGAAAGACTTCTCCCATGTCCTCAGGAACAAACGTAACTACTCACAAATCATATTCATGTTCATAATCAGAGGGGCTTTAGTATGCATAAAGGATCTGAACATATGATCTTCCACCAAATAAACCAACTAGCATCAACTACAAGGAGTAATCAACACTACTAGCAACCCACAGGTACCAATCTGAGGCTTTGGGACAAAGATCGGATATAAGAGATGAACTAGGGTTTTAGAGGAGATGGTGCTGTTGAAGATGTTGATGGAGATTGACCCCCTCCCGCTGAGAGGATCGATGGTGATGACGATGGTGATGATTTCCCCCTCCCGGAGGGATGTTTCCCCGGCAGAACAGCTCCGCCGGAGCCCTAGATTGGTTCCGCCAAGGTTCCGCCTCGTGGCGGCGATGTTTCGTCCCGAAAGCTTCCTCCTCATTTTTTCTCAGATGAAAGACTTCATATAGCAGAATATGGTCACCGGAGGCCTGCCAGGGGGCCCACGAGACAGGGGGCGCGCCCAGGGGGGTAGGGCGCGCCCCCACCCTCGTGGCCAGGGTGTGGGCCCCCTCTAGTTGATTCTTTCGCCAGTATTTTTGATACATTCCAAAACATGCCTCCGTGAAGTTTCAAGACTTTTGGAGTTGTGCAGAATAGGTCTCTAATATTTGCTCCTTTTCCAGGCCTGAATTCCAGCTGCCGGCATTCTCCCTCTTCATGTAACCCTTGTAAAATAAGAGAGAATAGGCATAAGTATTGTGACATAATGTGTAATAACATCCCATAATGCAATAAATATCGATATAAAAGCATGATGCAAAATGGACGTATCACTGCCCAATAATACATGGTACTTTTGAGATCAAGAGACGGTAGCAAAAATCATTGCAATGCAATTTACCATTGACATAAATAAATGCTGCGACTTATTCAATACATAGATGCAAATAATAAGGCTAGTTTGGAGTTTGGGAATGGTGCATTTAATTATAAAAGAATTTGCAGAATGCTTGGATATCCAAATAAAGCAGGGGAACATATTGGTGAAATATAATTTAGAAAGTAGAAAAAGGAATATTACCTGACATAACTTTTCATTAATTCCCGTCAGTTCCCCCACCAGAATAACTTGAGCAATACACTCTGAAACTCCAAGATGCCAATTACTCCTTCCCCGTTGTTCTCTTCATTCCAGAACAACTCATTAATAAGTGGGAGCAATAGCAGCAAATGAAATATTTTTTAGTCATTCATGCAGAGAAATATACATACAACCACATGCTATTGACACCTCTCAGACTTTTTTTACCTTATTAAATATTTTTTAGCTGCTACAAATTTCCCCTTCACCTCTCTGTACATCTGTGGCGCATGAAAGAGCAAAATTGTTCATTCGTACTTAGTAAGCACCTAACAAAAGAAATCATATTTGAACTTGTGGATGGCAAGTGAGACTTGAGAAGCTTGATATGGAAGCATGAGATGTTCCTAGGAGAGGAGCGTACATATACATATGCAGGGGGAGAGGAGGAAGGACACATTAGAAGTAGGGATGGGAGGTGATGGATGTAGTGGCACGTGTCATGGAATAATTAATCCAGTCACAACAACCTAACAGTCCAATTCTAGTTGGATAAACATCAAACGACTCAAAGTTATGATGCTAGCATGTAACTCCTAGGATTAACATGTAGGCTCAACTGGGCAAAAATTAAATCATATAGTAGCAGATCTGAGTAAGTAAGAAGCGATTAACAATATTTGCTTGATCTAAATATCTCGTGTGAACCACCAAACTATAGAAAAGCACAGCCGAACTGCAGAAAAGCACACCAAATCATCCGCCAATGTTGTGCTCCAGTGCAAGTGAATTTGCCTGTGCGCGCCCGGGATGGCATCTTCCTATTGTGATATTTCAAGTTTTCAACTAATCCTGATAAATTCCCGGCACTTGCCTGAAGCACCAAGGGCATTAATCCTAAACTTAACTCAACTGTGGTCTCTCCTACAGCTGGGAAAATATATATAGTGCTAGCTCTGACTGAAAACGGCCATGTGCGTGACCATGACTATGCTGCACAAACAACTGAAATAAAATGTCCAAGAACAAACATATCTTCTCTGCTCCAACCAAGTTTTGTCTAGAGCTCAAGACAATCATCCAGGAAATCCACACAGCTAAATTACACAAAATAGAACACCTTCATCAGATTGAGAATTTTTTGTCAATTACCTCTCTTGGTCCTGTTGTCTCGGACGGATGCTACAGAGAAGCCCGAGATGACATGGTTGGGAGGATGCATAGTTGGGATCATGATCCGCAGAGAGTCCGACGTCGGCAGCAAATAGTCTCCCATCAAGTAGGCCTTGGTGCTTTAAAATCTCCCGTTAGGTAGGCCGTCCTGCTATGAAATCAAGGGGGTGGGGCATGGATACCTTGGCAGGTCAAGAAGATGCGATGGGGAGAGGAAGGAGAGGGTAAGCTCGAGCGATTTCTCTAATAACAGGGCTCGGGCGCTTGGGTAATTAACTCTTTGAGGAGAACCCATGGCTGGAGCTTGGAGGGGAAGGTGATGATCGAGAATCGAGAGGATAGATTAGTCGTGACTTGTACAGATTATTAATTGTAGTGGTAAGAGTATTGAGGGAGCTTTGAAGTTGAACGTGTGGAAGGGATGTCCCAAGGGACGTGAGAGCCTAGGAGTCCGTGAGAAACACATGTATAATCGGTAGAGTTGGGTGGTAATTTGGACTTGGCGTCGGCCTTAATACATAATGATTTGGACTATAACGTGGTTAGTTGGAACTTTTGCATTAATCGTTTTTTCTGATGGTATAGTTACGTGTAGGTTGTACTCGTTGGGTCCTAGGTTGTACCGGGTTGAGTCCTTTTCCAGTATAATTGTAACATAAATCCAACGGTTATAATAGATTGGTTAGATAGATTAGCATGGACGAACGGCTCATAAAATCTAATTAACGTGATAATTTCTAGGGAGTCTAGGATTAGTATAGGTACATATATATATATATAGATAGATAGATTACTATTGAAATCCCACTTAAATAAACATCCCTTAAGTTATCTAAGTGATACATGATCCAAATCAACTAACCCATGTCCGATCATCGTGTGAGATGGGGTAGTCATCAATGGTGAACATCTCTATGTTGATCATATCTACTATATGACTCACGTTCGACCTTCCGCTCTCCAGTGTTCCGAGACCATGTCTGTACATGCTAGGCTCATCAAGTTTAACCCAAGTATTATGCATGTGCATGTCTCACACCTGTTGTATGTGAACGTAGATTCTATCACACCAGATCATCACGAGGTGCTTCGAAACGATGAACTTTGGCAACGGTGCATACTCAGGGAGAACACTTGTATCTTGAAATTTAGTGAAGGGATCATCTTATAGTGCTACTGCCGTTCTAAGCAAAATAAGACGCATAAAGGATAACCATCACATTCAATCAAAATATGTGACATGATACAGCCATCATCATCTTGTGCCTTTAATCTTCATCTCTAAAGCATCGTCATGATCTCCATCATCACCGGCTCGACACCTTGATCTCCATCGTTGCGTCGGGGTCGTCTCGCCAACTATTGCTTCTACAACTATTGCTAATGCATAGCGATAAAGTAAAGCAATTACATGGCGCTTGTATTTCATACAATAATTAACAGACAAACCTAAGGTTCCTGCCGGTTGTCGATATTACAAAACATAATCATCTCATACAACAACGTATATCTAAAAGCACAAGAGCTCCCTGGGTGATTTTTATCTAGTATATTTCAGAAAGTTAAACAAAGGCGTGGCATGGACAAGAGGATGTGGAACCCCTTCAAGATGCTAAGGACAGAAGATTGGCAAAAGCTCAAGACTCTTCATTTCTACTTTTAGTGATCCAAGATCACATTGAGTCCATAGGAAAAGCCAATACTATTAAAAGGGGATGAGGTGTTGCTTAATGATCTACTTGCTCAAAGTGCTTAGTCATATGCTCCAAAGCCCTCAACCACTTTCTCATTTTCACATATGTCCTAAACCCAAAGTCAAACTCGGCCCCACCGATTTGATCTATCTGGCGCCACCGAGTTCACTTGACATAGCCACTGCCAGAAACCCTAATCAGTTCGGTCTCACCGATGGGATCTCGGTCTCAACGAGATGGGCTTGCAAACTCTCTATTGCCTATTGCAATTATTTCGGTCCCATCGAGATATGTAGTTGGTCCCATCGAGTTTGCTTGACCAACTCTCTGTTTGCTTATTACCAAAATCGGTCTCACCAAGTTTGTGTAATCGATCAAACCGAGTTTAGGTTTTACCCTAACCCTAGCACATCGGTCTCACCGAGTTGATCATATCGGTCCCACCGAAAATCCTAACGTTCATATTTTGAACCAGGTCGGTCTCACCGAGTTTCACTATTCGGTCCCACCGAGTTTGGTAAATTGTGTGTAATGGTTAGATTTTGTGTGGAGGCTATAAATACCCCTCCACCCCCTTCTCCATTTGAGAGAGAGCCATCAGAACGTGCCTACACTTCCACCATTCATTTTCTGAGAGAGAACCACCTACTCATGTGTTGAGACCAAGATATTCCAATCCTACCACAAGAATCTTGATCTCGAGCCTTCCCCAAGTTGCTTTCCACTCAAATCATCTTTCCACCATATCCAAATCTGTGAGAGAGAGTTGAGTGTTGGGGAGACTATCATTTGAAGCACAAGAGCAAGGAGTTCGTCATCAACACACCATCTATTACCTTTTGGAGAGTGGTGTCTCCTAGATTGTTTAGGTGTCACTTGGGAGCCTCCGTCAAGATTGTGGAGTTGAACCAAGGAGTTTGTAAGGGCAAGGAGATCGCCTACTTCGTGAAGATCTACCCAAGTGAGGCAAGTCCTTCGTGCGCAACGGCCATGGTGGGATAGACAAGGTTGCTTCTTCGTGGACCCTTCGTGGGTGGAGCCCTCCATGGAGTCGCGCAACCATTACCCTTCATGGGTTGAAGTCTTCATCAACGTGGATGTACGATAGCACCACCTATCAGAACCACGCCAAAAATCTCCATGTCTGCAATTGCGTTTGCACACTCCAACCCCATCCCTTTACTTTCTTGCAACTTGCATGCTTTACTTTCCGCTGCTTATATACTCTTGCCATGCTTGCTTGACCAATAAGATACGGAGACTTGCTTCACATTTGGAATTACACAAAAAAGATTTTTCATCGGAAAGAGGTCTACGAAGACTTTTGGGAAAACGTCATGTATTGTGAATGGTTAAACTTGTGCTAAAACTCCACCTTAACTTAAAGAACTTAAAAACCGCTACTTTTTTATTAGGGTCTAATCACCCCCCTCTAGACACCTTTTCTCGATCCTTTCAATTGGTATCAGAGCATTGGTCTCCATTGCTTTGGTTTAATCACCATTGGAGGAAGACAGATGAGTCTATGATGGGGAGTTTTAGACGTAGAGTGCCTATACTTGATGGAGAGTTCTTTAATGAGTGGAAAAATGAGATGCTTGAGATTTTCAATGAATATCACTTGAACAAGTACATTACTAGCCCTTGTATGCTGTAACGCCCACGATGCGGCTATATCTCCCACGTGTCGAGGCACGACTTAGAGGCATAACCGCATAGTGGTTTTGTCGCAAGAAGGGTCATCTTCACACAATCCCATGTAATGAACAAGAATGGGATAAAGAGTTGGCTTACAATCGCCACTTCACACAATACATAAATATTATTCATGCACCATCCAAAATACAAGCATATAGACCGACTACGGTCAAAATCCAGATGAAAATAAGACAACCCCAAATGCTAGATCCCCGATCGTCCCAACTGGGCTCCACTACTGATCATCAGGAAAAGACACATAGTAACAACCACGTTCCTCGTCGAACTCCCACTTGAGATCGACACCATCATCTGCACTGGCATCGTCGACACCTGCAACTGTTTTGGTAGAATCTGTGAGTCAAGGGGACTCAGCAATCTCACACCTGCGAGATCAAGACTATTTAAGCTTGTAGGGGAGAATGGTGGAATGAGGAGGAGCTGCAGCGGCAAAAGCATATATGGTGGCTAACTTGCGCAAATGAGTGCGAGAAGAGAAGCAACGGAACGGACGTCATCTAACAATGACCAAGAAGTGATCCTGAACACCTACTTACGTCATACATAACTCAGACCGTGTTCACTTCCCGGAC
The DNA here is from genome assembly GCF_002575655.3 of Aegilops tauschii subsp. strangulata. Taxonomy (NCBI): domain Eukaryota; kingdom Viridiplantae; phylum Streptophyta; class Magnoliopsida; order Poales; family Poaceae; genus Aegilops; species Aegilops tauschii. The sequence continues at coordinate 532,569,169 of NC_053039.3, forward strand.
TCCGCCGAGAAGAGACCATCACGGCTACACACGCAGTTAATGTATTTTACTTGGGTCAAGTGACAAGTTATCTACAACCGGACATTAACAAATTCCCATCTGCCTCATAACCGCGGGCACGGCTTTCGAAAGATAATACCCTGCAGGGGTGTCCCAACTTAGCCCATCATAAGCTCTCACGGTCAACGAAGGATAAACCTTCTCCCGGAAAGACCCGATCAGTCTCGCCCGGTTTACAAGACATCTCGACAATGGTAAAACAAGACCAGCAAAGCCCCCGAATGTGCCGACAAATCCCGATAGGAGCTGCACATATCTCGTTCTCAGGGCACAACGGATGAGCCAGACGTCGGGTTGGCATAGACCCTGGTTGCCCAGGGGGCACCGGACATCGCTCGGTTTGGGCCAGCACTCGAAGGAGCACTGGTCCGGGGGTTTAAAATAAAGATGACCCTCGGGCTCGCGAAAACCGGGGGGAAAAGGCTTAGGCGGCAAATGGTAAAACCAAAGTTGGGCCTTGCTGGAGGAGTTTTATTCAAGGCGAACTGTCAAGGGGGTCCCATAAATCACCCGACCGTGTAAGGAACACAAACTCAAGGAACATAATCCCGGTATAACAGTAACTAGGGCGGCAAGAGTGGAACAAAACACCAGGCATAAGGCCGAGCCTTCCACCCTTTACCAAATATATATAGATGCATTAATTAAATAAGAGATATTGTGATATCCCAACATATCCATGTTCCGACATGGAACAAACTTCAACTTCACCTGCAACTAGCAACGCTATAAGAGGGGCTGAGCAAACGCGGTAACTTAGCCAAACAACGGTTTGCTAGGAAAGGATGGTTAGAGGCTGACATGGCAAAATGGGAGACATGATATAGCATGTGATAGGTAGCGGAGCATGGCAATAGAGCGAACAACTAGCAAAGCAAAGATAGAAATGATTTCGAGGGGTGGTCATCTTGCCTGCAAGATTCTCAGAGTTGTCGAAAGCTTGATCCTCGTAAGCGTACTCGATAGGTTCCTCGTTCACGAACTCGTCTCCCGGCTCTACCCAAGACAAGAACACAAACAAACGGAACCACAATCAACAACGAGAAATGCACAAGCAACATGATGCAAAACATGTATGATATGCAAGATATGATATGCGATGCATATGCGTGCTCCGGAAGGAAAATGATGAACATGGCAGTAACTTGGCAAACCAAGCATTCCACTGGAAAGATGAGATGATTTCGGTCGAAATCGATATAAGGATCACCGGAATCGGATGCACGGTTTGCAAATGGCAAGCAAAACAAGAATGACACGAATCTGCGATTAACAGCATGATAGCACTTAAAATGCAACAAGTAACAATGCTACAGTACCCCAACATAGCAACAAAGCACATGGCCGTAATCTACAGGAGATGCTTGACAAAAGATGAACACTGAGCTACGGCTAGTTCACAACATATCAAGCTCAAACAAGCATGGAAAAGTGCAAAAGATTACAGGTTCACAGACTTGGTGAAAAACTGGACATGACAGTAAACAGCATCAGGTAGCAATGTTCAGAGCAAGAAATCAACATGCTGCAGGAACTTAACATAGCAAAACAAGGCATGGCAGTGTTCTACTAAAAGAACATGACAAAAGTCCCTTACTGACCATAAGCCAAAAAGGACCAGAAGACATGATGGCAAGCATGTAAACATAGCAAGTTTCGTTATCAGGTTTCAGACTTAGCAGAAAACAGAGCATGACAGAAATAATAATATGTAGGCCTCTTTGTGAGCTTGATGCACTCACTACAGAGCAATGCATGACAAACCAAGCATACCTACAGCAAGATGGAATGTTTATGAAGCTAACCATGGCAAGAACAATAGCATAGCATGTATGGATCAACTACAATAAGCTTGGCAAAAATGAATATCATGTTAAGAAACTGCCAGAAATATTTTATAGCAAAAGTAGAGCAAGATTGAGTCATGCTATGGCACTCCATAATTGCAAACAATTGCAGGAATGGATCAATTACAGCTATAGCTACAAAACATCCTTACTGAATATCTCCAAAATATGCATGGATCTCTCTGTAGAATCAAGTTTACATGGCAACAAAATTACAGCAGACAAGGACTTGGAGAAATCACTGTCACTGAAATCAGAAATATTACGGGGCCTACTTTGCATGCTTTTGCTAGTCACCACAGAGATCACAAAAATACATGGACTACACCACTGGAAATATGGCATGGCATACTTCAAAACACATGTAGAGCTCATGCCCGAAAGATGCACAGAATAAATGATACAATGACAAATCTCCAAGTTCTGATAAGAACCAGAGAATAACAGCAACTAGCCCTCTTCCAATAGAGATTTGGGCATCAAGATGACCTCTAAAGAACATGGTGCAATTGAACAAAATGAAGAGCATCGCGAGACGAACAATTTAACATATTACACGCGCGAATCGAAGCTACGTGCAAGGAGTTATACCCTGATGAACATGGACACATGTCGTCGAAAATCCAAGATTTAGAAAAAAAAAGGGGACGGGGAGAGGTCAACGCCAGTACCAGATCCGATCGAGGGAAGAGCTCGGGCTCGGGCTTGGCCTCGCCGGCGACGGGAGAGGAAGGAGGAGGCAGGGCGGCGGCCGGAGCTGCGGGAGGAGAAGGTCGGCGGCCGGCGGCGGCGGAGGAGGGCGGCGGCGCGGGGCGGCGCAAGCAGGCGGTGGCGGCGCGGCACGCCGGCGGTGCGGGTAGGGCGGCGGCGCGCGGGCACGGCGGCGGTGCGGGCAGGCGGCGGGGCCGGCGCGTCGGGCGACGGCGGTTCGGGCCGGCGGGCCCGCGGCGTGCCGGGCGGGCCGGCGCGGTGGAGATGGCGGCGGCGACACGTGGCGGCGGCGGTGAAGTCGGACGTGTCCGTCGGTGGCAATTTTGTCCGGCGGCGCGCGGTGGAGAATTTTAGGGTTTGGACTGCAGATGTATTTCGGGATGCCCACATATTTATAGGTAGAGGGAGCTAGGAGGCTACAAATGAGGTGCGATTTTCGCTCACACGATCGTGATCGAACGACCTAGAGCATGGAAGAGAGTTTGGTGGGTTTTGGGCTGGTTTTAGAGGGGTTTTTTGCTGGACACTCAAATGGACTTGGCGGATGCCCGGTTAACCGTTGGAGTACCAAACGACCTCCGAATGGAACGAAACTTGACCGGTAGTCTCCGGGTGGTATATTAAGGCCACTTGACAAGCCTCGGTCCATTCCGAGAAAGTTTGACACCCGCACACGAAAGAAAACAAGAGGGATGCACCGGAGGAGATAGGAGCGCCGGATTGCAAAACGGACAACGGGGAAAATGCTCGGATGCACGAGACGAACACGTATGCAAATGCAATGCACATGATGACATGATATGAAAATGCATGACATGACAAAATGCAAAACGAAAAACAAAACCCGACCACGGAGGGAAAATCATAACACATAGCCGGAAATGGCAAGAGTCGGAGTTACAACTATGGCAAGTTACAAGCGGGGTGTTACATATGCCCCTTAGTGATCCTTTGCATCCTACCCCCGATGAGAATCTTGACATGGCATTGCATCTTAGAACTATCAATCTCATCGTGTGAGGATAACCTAGAAACTTGGTTGCTTGCTTGCCTACTCTTGATTGTGCTTACACCATATGGAGATATCTTGAGGAAAGATTTCCAAATTATTTCTTGAAAAATCTAGATGAGATTCTCCATAAGTCAATTGCCTTGAATAAGATGAATACTTGTGATCCTAAGTTTGATGATTGCCTATTTGAGCTTTGTGACCTCATGCGTGCTAAAGGAGATGTTGGAATCATTAGTAATATCATCTCGGAAGTCATTAGAATCCATAGAGACGAATATTGTTATGATCATACTTCTAATGAATCACCCTCTTAGGTAATGATCAATCACAAGACGATGTTGAACATGGATACTATGATGAGGATGATGATAGTGATTTTGATCTCGATGAGTCTATAAGACACTTTGGTCTTATGGCAAATCTTTGTGTCTACATGGCTGGAGGAAAGGAATGGGTTCTTGATAGTGGATGTACCGATCACATGACCGGAGACAAGGATATGTTTCGTGAGCTTGCTGAAAACAACGACCCTCGAAAGTATGTCACTTTTGGTGATAACTCAAAGGGTAAGGTGGTTGGCCTTGGTAAGGTGGCCATCTCACATGACAGCTCCATCCAAAATGTTATGCTTGTTGAATCTCTTGGTTATAATTTACTTTCCGTATCTAGACTAGCTGACTTTGGATTCAGTGTCCTATTTACTGAAGTAGATGGCCAAGTGTTTTGGAGAGATAATCATAAAATGGTCTTTACCGGTACATGTAGAGGTGATCTATACATTGTTAATTTCACTAAAAAGGCTCAACCTAGAGCTTGCTTAATTGCTAAATCTTCTAAAGGTTGGTTGTGGCATAGAAGGTTAGGTCATGTGGGCATGCGAAATCTTGATAAGCTTATTAAAGGTGATCATATCCTTGGAGTGAAAGATGTTATATTTGACAAGGATATATTGTGCAGTGCGTGTCAAGCAGGAAAATAGGTTGGAGGAAGCCACCCCGTGAAAAACATCATGACCACGAGAAGACCGCTCGAGCTGCTTCATATGGATCTTTTTGGTCCAAACGCCTACAAAAGTCTCGGTAGAAATTCATTTGGTTTAGTCATAGTTGCTGATTTTTCAAGATTTACGTGGGTGTTCTTTCTTGACGACAAATCACAGGTCCAAAAGATCTTCAAGAACTTTGCTAGGAAGGCCCAAAATCAATTTGAAGTGAAGATCAAGAAGGTTCGCAGCGACAATGGAACGGAGTTCAAGAACACAAATGTGGACACCTTTCTTGACGAAGAAGGTATTTCACATGAGCTCTCGGCTACGTACACGCATCAACAAAATGGAGTTGTTGAGAGGAAGAACCAGACTCTTATTGAGATGGCGAGAACGATGCTTGATGAGTACAAGACGCCAAAACACTTTTGGGCGGAAGCGGTTGAGACAGCTGGTCATGCAACAAATCGTCTATATCTTCACAAGCTACTCGGCATGACGGCATACGAGCTTCTCACCGGTAACAAACCCCAAGTTGGATACTTTCGAGTATTCGACTCAAAGTGCTATATTCTTGATAAGCATCGTCGCTCAAAATTTGCTCCTAAATCTCATGAAGGTTTCCTACTCGGTTATGGCTCAAACTCTCACACATACCGTGTCTACAACAATTTAGCTCGAAAGGTTGAAGGGACAGTAGATGTGAAGTTTGATGAATCTAATGGCTCGCAAGTAGAGCAATTGCCGATTGATGTAGGAGACAAAGACCCCTCGGAAGCAATCCAAGACTTGTCTATTGACAAGATCCGTCCAACGGAGGTGAAGGAGAGTACCTCGTCTATCCAAGTGGAAGCTTCGACCTCACAACAAGGTGAACCATGAATTGAAATGGAGGCATCCACAAGTGGGACACGCCAAGATGAAGAAAACAAGGAAGTACACCAAGATGAATCTCATCAACCTCCTTCTCCACCTCCACAAGAGAACAACAACACCAACAACGAAGAAGGCCAAGAGGAAGAACAAGATGATGAAGAAGATGTTCCACCCCAACCCAAATAAAAGCTCTCACGAGTTAGAGCAAGAGTCTCAAGAGACCATCCCGTCGAACAAATCTTTGACGATATCCAAACCGGGAGAATTACTCTCTCTAAAACTCGTTTGGCTAATTTTTGTGAACATTGCTCATTCATCTCTAGTATTGAACCTATGAAGGTTGAAGAAGTACTTGATGATCCGGATTGGGTGAACGCCATGCATGAAGAGCTACACAACTTCGAGAGAAACCAAGTGTGGACCTTGGTTGAGAAGCCCGACAACAGCCAAAATGTCATTGGTACCAAATGGGTGTTTCGGTATAAGCAAGATGAAGATGGACAAGTTGTACGCAACAAGGCTCGTCTCGTCGCTCAAGGCTACACTCAAGTCGAAGGTATGGACAATGTTGAGACATATGCCCCCGTTGCTAGACTTGAGTCCATACGCGTCTTACTTGCTTATGCCAATCACCATGACATTACTTTGTATCAAATGGACATTAAAAGTGCTTTTCTAAATGGTGAAATTGAGGAAGTTTATCTTAAACAACCTCCCGGCTTTGTTAATCCTAAGAAACCCGACCATGTTTACAAACTTCACAAAGCTCTTTATGGTCTTAAACAAGCTCCTAGAGCGTGGTATAAATGCTTGACCAAGTTCCTTATTGAAAAAGGCTTTCAGATTGGAAAGATTGATTCTACTATTTTTACTAAAAGGGTTAATGGAGAATTATTCGTGTGCCAAATTTATGTTGATGATACCATATTTGGTTCGACTAACCCCCATTTTAGTGAAAAGTTTGGAAGGCTAATGTCGGAGAAGTTTGAGATGTCTATGATGAGTGAACTCAAGTTCTTTCTTGGTTTGCAAATCAAGCAAACTAAGGAGGGTACCTTTGTTTCCCAAACAAAGTATACCAAGGACTTACTCAAGAATTTCAACATGCAAGAATGCAAAGGTATGAATACACCCATGCCTACTAGTGGACATCTTGACTTGACTAAGGATGGCGAACCAGTTGACCAAAAGGTTTACCGCTCTATGCATGATTGGTTCATTGTTATATCTATGTGCCTCCCGTCCCGATATCATGCTAAGTGTGTGCATGTGTGCACGATATCAAGCGGCCCCTAAAGAATGTCATCTTAAGGCTGTGAAAAGGATAGTGAGATACTTAATTCATACACCAAATTTTGGCATTTGGTATCCTAAGAGGTCCTCTTTTGATCTTGTTGGCCACTCCGATTCAGACTATGCCGGTGACAAGGTTGATAGGAGGTCCACTTCAGGTACTTGTCAATTTCTTGGTAGATCTCTTGTGTCTTAGTCCTCCAAGAAACAAAACTTGGTATCCTTATCCACCGCCGAAGCGGAATACATTGCCGCCAGTTCATCTTGTGCTCAATTGCTTTGGGTGACCCAAACTCTTAAAGATTATGGGATATATGTGAAACATGTTCCATTGCCTTGTGATAATGAAAGTGCTATTAAGATTGCTCACAATCCCGTGCAACATTCTCGAACTAAGCATATTGAAGTTCGTCATCATTTCATTCGAGATCATGTTGCTAAAGGAGACATCGATCTTAAGCATGTTCGTACCGATAAGAAATTGGCGGATATATTTACCAAACCGCTTGATGAGAAAGTATTTTGCCGTTTGAGAGGTGAATTAAACATCATTGATGCCTCAAACTTGGAGTAGAAACTCCATTTGGATGCGTGCAAGGCATGAGCCTCTGACTAATCCTTGATATTTCCCTTATAATGATGATCATATGTCTTGGATCTATACTTGTACCCTTGCATGCTATCTAACCCTTGTAGGTACTTGGATGAATTCAAATCTATGAGATTGCAACTCAATTACATCTTGAGCAATCTCTACATCACCAAGTCTCTACAATATGGTGGTTGAAGACAAGGAAGCATGAAACCTTTCAACATATCCTTTGACAATTTCTTTATATCAAATTTCATTTGGTATCAAATTTCATGATTGTCACTTTGGGTACACAAGTGCTCTTCCTTGCAAGACTAACCCATGTAGGTAGATGTACTCAAATTACAAGTGGTGCTCCCAACCAATGATGGGCTACATCAACCTTGAGTATCCCACACAAGTTCAACTACATGATCAAGATCAAAACCACCACCCAAGGTATGTTATTCCATCTTAGAGAAGCTTTACCCCAAGACATGGGTCAAAGAAGCTCAACAGGATGTGAATACATCAAAATGCTTAAAAGAAAAATGGCAACCCCATTTTGAGCTTAAACGATGAGTATGACCTACGATCAAGTGTTCTCACTTGACTCCTCAGTCAATATACTCTAACATAGGTGACTTTGTCACCGACCCTCTCTAGATGAAGTTCTCTAGTGTTTTTCTGTGTTCTTACATTTATCTCTTGCATGCATGTTCCCCTTTCAAAAACAGAACTTCATCTAGATTTCTTTTCTTTTCTCTGTTATTTTCTGCATTCCCTGCATTTAATTCATTGCAAATCCTTTAGTTATTTCCCTAAAAATCTTTATGAGATCTTATTTGCCTAGTGAGCTGAGATGACAAAATCGTTTCTTCAGTATTGAACCCGGTCTCACCGATTTATACATCCCAGCTAGACCGAACTACAATGCTTCATTGCAGATTGTTCACCGGTTCAACCGACAAGGACAAACCCGGTATGAACGATATGCATCATCTCTGACACTGCCAACTCGGTGTCACCGACGAAAATAAATCGGCCTAACCAATTTCAATACCGAGAAAACATTTTGCCATTTGCATCCTGCATATCTGTTCCAGCTCCACTCGATGATTCTTATCCTCTACCAGCATCCTAAATTACATATTGCTTTGTAATGTGACTCAAGGACCAAACCTACTTGACTCATGCTCCAGAAGATCCCTTCTTGGAAATTGATGTCAAAGGGGGAGAGAGAGCACATCAAAGCTTATCACATAAAAGAGAAAGCATGCCTTAAGCTTCTCCAGATGCCTATTACCCATAGAGGAGAGAAGTCACATGTCTTCAAGAGGAGAAAGACATGTTAGTATGTGTTATGATTGTTATGATTGTTTTGCTCTGATTTTATATTCCCTATCTTCTCCCATTATCAAATATCAGATTCAGGGGGAGAAACACACTTAAAGGAAGAAAATCTTTGGAATTCTTTGCATATCTTTATTCCTTGGGGACATGTCAATATCCAAATAGAGTACTAAGTACTCACTCACTACATGTCATCCTAATCTGGTACTTTTGTGGTTACTCATTGTGCTTTGTTTAGTAGGTGTTCTTGTGTTATCTAACCCTGTTTTCTCAAGTTCACCTCCTCCAAAGCCAGCTCAAGACCACAAGGTAAGTATATGCATCACATCCATGTGCATGATGATTTCTTTCTGTTGTACATGTTGTTTGCAAGGACTCATGAACATGGAGGTACATTTCCTATATCTAACATCATTTGCTCTGATGCATATAGCCAAGATACATGTAACTCATTGCTTGCTCTGACATGCTTATGCATTCACATACTCTTATAATCTGCCTTCACATGATTGCATACATGTAGGGGGAGCATATGCATGTTACATGTTTTTCCAAAGCTTTACTTGTTATTCTTCATATCTTTATCTAAAGCTTTGATGTATGTTGTCATCAATTACAAAAAAGGGGGAGATTGAAAGCACAAGTGCTCCCTGGGTGATTTTGATAATTAATGTCAAAATATCTCTTGTTGGACTAGTATTTTTATCTAGTATATTTCAGAAAGTTAAACAAAGGCGTGGCATGGACAAGAGGATGTGGAACCCCTTCAAGATGCTAAGGACAGAAGATTGGCAAAAGCTCAAGACTCTTCATTTCTACTTTTAGTGATCCAAGATCACATTGGGTCCATAGGAAAAGCCAATACTATAAAAAGGGGATGAGGTGTTGCTTAATGATCTACTTGCTCAAAGTGCTTAGTGATATGGTCCAAAGCCCTCAACCACTTTCTCATTTCCACATATGTCCTAAACCCAAAGTCAAACTCGGCACCACCGATTTGATCTATTCGGCGCCACCGAGGTCACTTGACATAGCCACTGCCAGAAACCCTAATCAGTTCGGTCTCACCGAGTTGGCCTTGCAAACTCTCTGTTGCCTATTGCAATTATTTCGGTCCCACCGAGATATGCATTCGGTCCCACCGAGTTTGCTGACCAACTCTCTATTTGATACCAAAATTGGTCTCACCGAGTTTGTGTAATCGGTCAAACCGAGTTTAGGTTTTACCATAACCCTAGCACATCGGTCTCACCGAGTTGATCATATCGGTCCCACCGAAAAGCCTAACGTTCATATTTTGAACAAGGTCGGTCTCACCGAGTTTCACTATTCGGTCCCACCGAGTTTGGTAAATTGTGTGTAACGGTTATATTTTGCGTGGAGGCTATAAATACCCCTCCACCCCCTTCTCCATTTGAGAGAGAGCCATCAGAACGTGCCTACACTTCCACCATTCATTTTCTGAGAGAGAACCACCTACTCAAGTGTTGAGACCAAGATATTCCAATCCTACCACAAGAATCTTGATCTCTAGCCTTCCCCAAGTTGCTTTCCACTCAAATCATCTTTCCACCATATCCAAATCTATGAGAGAGAGAGTTGAGTGTTGGGGAGACTATCATTTGAAGCACAAGAGCAAGGAGTTCATCATAAACACACCATCTATTACCTTTTGGAGAGTGGTGTCTCCTAGATTGGTTAGGTGTCACTTGGTAGCCTCCGTCAAGATTGTGGAGTTGAACCAAGGAGTTTGTAAGGGCAAGGAGGTCGCCTACTTTGTGAAGATCTACCCAAGTGAGGCAAGTCCTTCGTGGGTGACGGCCATGGTGGGATAGACAAGGTTGCTTCTTCGTGGACCCTTCGTGGGTGGATCCTTCCGTGGACTAGCGCAACCGTTACCCTTCGTGGGTTGAAGTCTCCATCAACGTGGATGTACGATAGCACCACCTATCGGAACCACGCCAAAAATCTCCATGTCTCCAATTGCGTTTGCACACTCCAATCCCATCCCTTTACTTTCTTGCAACTTGCATGCTTTACTTTCCGCTGCTCATATACTCTTGCCATGCTTGCTTGAAATGTATTGTGAATGGTTAAACTTGTGCAAAAACTCCACCTTAACTTATAGAACTTAAAAACTGCTAATTTTCTTTGTTGAGGGTCTAATTGATACGTCTCCAACGTATCTATAATTTTTGATTGTTCCATGCTATATTATATTCTATTTTGGATGATTAATGGGCTTTACTATTCACTTTTATATTATTTTTGGGACTAACCTATTAACCGAAGGCCAGCCCAAATTGATGTTTTTTACTATTTCTGTGTTTGGAAGGAAAAGGATATCAAACGGAGTCCAAACGGAATGAAACCTTCGGGAACGTGATTTTCGGAACAAACGTGATCCAGAGGACTTGGAGTCTACGTAAAGCAATCAACAAGGAGAGCACGAGGTAGGGGGGCGCCCACCTCCCCCAGGCGCGCCCTCCACCCTCGTGGGGCCCACATTGCTCCACCGACGTACTTCTTCCTCCTATATATATACCCATACACCCTGGAAACATCATATACGGAGCCAAAACCCTAATTCCACCCCCGCAACCTTCTGTACCCGTGAGATCCCATCTTGGGGCCTTTTCCGGCGCTCCGCCGGAGGGGGCATTGATCACGGAGGGCTTCTACATCAACACCATAGCCTCTCCGATGATGTGTGAGTAGTTTACCTCAGACCTTCGGGTCCATAGTTATTAGCTAGATGGCTTCTTCTCTCTCTTTGGATCTCAATACAAAGTTCTCCTCGATTCTCTTGGAGATCTATTTGATGTAATTCTTCTTTTGCGGTGTGTTTGTCGAGACCGATGAATTGTGGGTTTATGCTCAAGTTTATCTATGAACAATATTTGAATCTCCTCTGAATTCTTTTATGTATGATTGGTTATCTTTGCAAGTATCTTCGAATTATCAGTTTGGTTTGGCCTACTAGATTGATCTTTCTTGCAATGGGAGAAGTGCTTAGCTTTGGGTTCAATCTTGCGGTGTCCTTTCCCAGTGACAGCAGGGGCAGCAAGGCACATATTGTATTGTTGCCATCGAGGATAAAAAGATGGGGTTTATATCATATTGCATGAGTTAATTATCCCTCTACATCATGTCATCTTGCTTAAAGCATCACTCTGTTCTTTTGAACTTAATACTCCAGATGCATGCTGGATAGCGATCGATGTGTGGAGTAATAGTAGTAGATGCAGAATCGTTTCGGTCTACTTGTCGCGGACGTGATGCCTATATACATGATCATACCTAGATATTCTCACAACTATGCTCAATTCTATCAATTGCTCGACAGTAATTTGTTCACCCACTGTAATACTTATGCTCTTGAGAGAAGCCACTAGTGAAACCTATGGCCCCCGGGTCTATTCTCCATCATAATAATCTTCCAACACTTAGCTATTTTTATTGCCATTTATTTTTACTTTGCATCTTTATTTATCTTTATCATAAAAATACCAAAAATATCATCTTATCATATCTATCAGATCTCACTCTCGTAAGTGACCGTGAAGGGATTTACAACCCCTTTATCGCGTTGGTTGCGAGGTTCTTATTTGTTTGTGTAGGTGCGTGGGACTCGAGCGTGGCCTCCTACTGGATTGATACCTTGGTTCTCAAAAACTGAGGGAAATACTTACGCTACTTTACTGCATCACCCTTTCGTCTTCAAGGGAAAACCAACGCAGCACTCAAGAGGTAGCAAGAAGGATTTCTGGCGCCGTTGCCGGGGAGGCTTATGCAAAGTCAAGTCAAGATTTGATCTCCCATCAACGAGCCATTTCTGGCGCCATTGCCGGGGAGTCTACGCACAAGTCAAGACATACCAAGTACCCATCACAAACTCTTATCCCTCGCATTACATTATTTGCCATTTGCCTCTCGTTTTCCTCTCCCCCACTTCACCCTTGCCGTTTTATTCGCCCTCTCTTTTCCGTTCGTCTATTTTTCGCTCGCTTCTTGTTTGCTCGTGTGTTGGATTGCTTGCTTGCCACAATGGCTCTACCTAGATCTGTTGACCTTCACCTTAAAAGGTCAGAAGAGATCGAAAGCAACGTCAGAAGTTTCATGACTTTACAATTTGAGCATAACAATTTCTTTAGAAACGAGCTTAAAGAACAAAAAGTCTTTATGGGTTACATGAATAAGGAGCTCGACGATATGTCTAAGGAATTTTATGGTTTGAATTCTCAGATTGCTCATCTCGAAAAATTAATTGCTGAAATGACGAAAGAGGGGATGCCTCCTTCCGGGGCATCCCCAAGCCTTGGCTTTTTGGTGTACTTAGATTATCTTGGGGTGCCATGGGAATCCCCAAGCTTAGGCTCTTGCCACTCCTTGTTCCATAATCCATCAAATCTTTACCCAAAACTTGAAAACTTCACAACACAAAACTCAACAGAAAATCTCGTGAGCTCCGTTAGCGAAAGAAAACAAAACACCACTTCAAGGTACTGTATTTAACTCATTCTTTATTTGTATTGGTGTTAAACTTACTGTATTCCAACTTTTCTATGGTTTATAAGCTCTTTTACTAGCCATAGATTCATCAAAATAAGCAAACAACACACGAAAAACAGAATCTGTCAAAAACAGAATAGTCTGTAGTAATCTGTAACTAACGCAAACTTCTGGAACTCAAACAATTCTACCAAAATACGACGACCTAAATAATTTGTTTAGTGATCTTCTGCAATTGGAATCAGTATTTTATGACGTTCTGGTAATTTTTAACAATTGTTTTGGTAACAGAAAGTTTCGGGAATTTTCAGCAAGATCAAATAACTATCATCCAAGAAGATCCTATAGGTTTAACTTGGCACAAACACTAATTAAAACATAAAAACAAATCTAACCAGAGGCTAGATCAAAGATCTATTACTAAACATAAGCAAAAAGCAAAAAAAACTACAAAAAAATTGGGTTGCCTCCCAACAAGCGCTATCGTTTAACGCCCCTAGCTAGGCATAAAAACAAGGATAGATTTAGGTGTTGCCATCTTTGGTAGGCAATCCATAAGTGGCTCTCATAATAGATTCATATGGAAATTTAATTTTCTTTCTAGGGAAGTGTTCCATGCCTTTACTTAATGGAAATTGGAATCTAATATTCCCTTCCTTCATATCTATAATTGCACCAATCGTTCTAAGGAAAGGTCTACCAAGAATAATAGGACATGAAGGATTGCAATCTATATCAAGAACAATAAAATCTACGGGCACATAGTTCCTATTTGCAACAATAAGAACATCATTAATTCGTCCCATAGGTTTCTTAATGGTGGAATCCGCAAGGTGCAAGTTTAAAGAACAATCATCAAATTCACGGAAACCTAACAAATCACACAAGGTTTTTGGAATCATGGAAACACTAGCACCCAAATCACACAAAGCATAGCATTCATGATCTTTAATTTTAATTTTAATAGTAGGTTCCCACTCATCATAAAGTTTTCTAGGGATAGAGACTTCCCACTCAAGTTTTTCCTCATAAGATTGCATCAAAGCATCAACAATATGTTTAGTAAAAGCTTTATTTTGGCTATAAGCATGAGGAGAATTTAGCACGGATTGCAACAAGGAAATACAATCTATCAAAGAGCAATTATCATAATTAAATTCCTTGAAATCCAAAATAGTGGGTTCATTGATATCTAAAGTTATGGCCTCTTCAATCCCACTTTTACCAATTTTAGCATCAAGATCTAAAAACTCTGAATTTTTGGAACGCCTTCTAGGTAAAGGTGGCTCATCTCCAGTCCCATCATTATCAAGATTCATATTGCAAAACAAAGATTTAATAGGGGACACATCAATAACTTTTAGATCTTCATATTTATTCTCATAAAAAATTTCCGGTTTAGCGGCCATCTTATTAACTAAGGTGGCCTGCTTATCCGAAATTCGTCCATCGGTAACTTTACTTGGAGCTATATTTTTATTCACCACATGATATGTGTTTTGCTTGGAGCGTCTTGTATAATTTGAGTACTTGCTTTTTAGTTTACCACAATCATCTTTGCTGTACACATCTTTTGAGAGAGACACACATGATTCGGAATTTATTAGAGTACTCTATGTGCTTCACTTATATCTTTTGAGCTATATAGTTTTGCTATAATGCTTCACTTATATCTTTTAGAGCACGGTGGTGAATTTGTTTTATAGAAACTATTGTTCTCTCATGCTTCACTTACATTATTTTGAGAGTCCTACAAAACAGCATGGTAATTTGCTTAAATTGGGAAATTAGTCCTAATATGCTAGGTATTCAAAATTAGTAAAAACTTTCTTATGAGTGTGTTGAATACTAAGAAAAGTTTGATGCTTGATGATTGTTTTGAGATACGGAGGTAGTGATATTAAAGTTGTGCTAGTTGAGTAGTGGTGAATTTGAGAAATACTTGAGTTGAAGTTTGCAAGTCCCGTAGCATGCACGTATGGTAAACGTTGTGTAACAAATTTGAAACATGAGGTGTTCTTTGATTGTCCTCCTTATGAGTGGCGGTCGGGGACAAGCGATGGTCTTTTCCTACCAATCTATCCCCCTAGGAGCATGCGCGTAGTGCTTGGTGTTTGATGACTTGTAGATTTTTGCAATAAGTATGTGAGTTCTTTATGACTAATGTTGAGTCCATGGATTATACGCACTCTTACCCTTCCATCATTGCTAGCCTCTTCAGTACCGTGCATTGCCCTTTCTCACCTTGAGAGTTGGTGCAAACTTCGCCGGTGCATCCAGACCCCGTGATACGATACGCTCTATCACACATAAACCTCCTTATATCTTCCTCAAAACAGCCACCATACCTATCTATTATGGCATTTCCATAGCCATTCCGAGATATATTGCCATGCAACTTTCCACCGTTCCGTTTATCATGACACATTCATCATTGTCATATTTCCTTGCATGATCATGTAGTTGACATCGTATTTGTGGCAAAGCCACCATGCATATTATCATACATGTCACTCTTGATTCATTGCCCATCCCGGTACACCGCCGGAGGCATTCATGTAGAGTCATACTTTGTTCTAGTATCGAGTTGTAATCATTGAGTTGTAAATAAATAGAAGTGTGATGATCATCATTCATAGAGCATTATCCCAAAAAAAGAGAAAGGCCAAAAGAAAAAAAAAGAAAAAAAGGGGCAATGCTACTATCTTTTTCCATACTTGTGCTTCAAAGTAGCACCATGATCCTTATGATAGATAGTCTCTTGTTTTGTCACTTTCATATACTAGTGTGAATTTTTCGTTATAGAACTTGGCTTGTATATTCCAACAATGGGCTTCCTCAAATGCACTAGGTCTTCGTGAGCAAGCAAGTTGGATGCACACCCACTTAGTTTCTTTTGTTGAGCTTTCATACATTTATAGCTCTAGTGCATCCGTTGCATGGCAATCCCTACTCCTCACATTAACATCAATTGATGGGCATCTCCATAGCCCGTTGATTAGCCGCATTGATGTGAGACTTTCTCCTTTTTTGTCTTCTCCACATAACCCCCATCATTATATTCTATTCCACCCATAGTGCTATATCCATGGCTCACGCTCATGTATTGCGTGAAAGTTGAAAAAAGTTTGAGATCACTAAAGTATGAAACAATTGCTTGGCTTGTCATCGGGGTTGTGCATGATGAGAGGATTCTTGTGTGACAAAAATGGAGCATGAACAAACTATATGATTTTGTAGGGATGAACTTTCTTTGGCCATGTTATTTTGAGAAGACATAATTGCTTAGTTAGTATGCTTGAAGTATTATTACTTTTATGTCAATATTAAACTTTTATCTTGAATCTTTCGGATCTGAATATTCATACCACAATTAAGAGGGTTACATTGAAAATTATGCTAAGTAGCACTCCACATCAAAAATTCTGTTTTAATCGTTTACCTACTCGAGGACGAGCAGGAATTAAGCTTGGGGATGCTTGATACGTCTCCAACGTATCTATAATTTTTTATTGTTCCATGCTATATTATATTCTGTTTTGGATGATTAATGGGCTTTATTATACACTTTTATATTATTTTTGGGACTAACCTATTAACCGGAGGCCCAACCCAAATTGCTTTTTTTTTGCCTATTTCAGTGTTTTGAAGGAAAAGGATATCAAACGGAGTCCAAACGGAATGAAACCTTCGGGAACATGATTTTCGGAACAAACGTGATCCAGAGGACTTGGAGTCTACGTAAAGCAATCAACGAGGAGAGCACGAGGTAGGGGGGCGCGCCCACCTCCCCCAGGCGTGCCCTCCACCCTCGTGGGGCCCACGTTGCTCCACCGACGTACTTCTTCCTCCTATATATACCCATACACCCTGGAAACATCATATACGGAGCCAAAACCCTAATTCCACCGCCGCAACCTTCTGTACCCGTGAGATCCCATCTTGGGGCCTTTTCCGGCGCTCCGCCGGAGGGGGCATTGATCACAGAGGGCTTCTACATCAACACCATAACCTCTCCGAGGATGTGTGAGTAGTTTACGTCAGACCTTCGGGTCCATAGTTATTAGCTAGATGGCTTCTTCTCTCTCTTTGGATCTCAATACAAAGTTCTCCTCGATTCTCTTGGAGATCTATTTGATGTAATTCTTCTTTTGCGGTGTGTTTGTCGAGACCGATGAATTGTGGGTTTATGATCAAGTTTATCTGTGAACAATATTTGAATCTCCTCTGAATTCTTTTATGTATGATTGGTTATCTTTGCAATTCTCTTCGAATTATCAGTTTGGTTTGGCCTACTAGATTGATCTTTCTTGCAATGGGAGAAGTGCTTAGCTTTGGGTTCAATCTTGTGTTGTCCTTTCCCAGTGACAGCAGGGGCAGCAAGGCACGTATTGCATTGTTGCCATCGAGGATAAAAAGATGGGGTTTATATCATATTGCATGAGTTTATCCCTCTACATCATGTCATCTTGCTTAAAGCATTACTCTGTTCTTTTGAACTTAATACTCTAGATGCATGCTGGATAGCGGTCGATGTGTGGAGTAATAGTAGTAGATGCAGAATCGTTTCGGTCTACTTGTCGCGGACATGATGCCTATATACATGATCATACCTAGATATTCTCATAACTATGCTCAATTCTATCAATTGCTCGACAGTAATTTGTTCACCCACCGTAATACTTATGCTCTTGAGAGAAGCCACTAGTGAAACCTATGGCCCCCGGGTCTATTCTCCATCATAATAATCTTCCAACACTTAGCTATTTTTATTGCCGTTTATTTTTACTTTGCATCTTTATTTCTCTTTATCATAAAAATACCAAAAATATCATCTTATCATATCTATCAGATCTCACTCTCGTAAGTGACCGTGAAGGGATTGACAACCCCTTTATCGCGGTTGTTGCAAGGTTCTTATTTTTTTGTGTAGGTGCGTGGGACTCGAGCGTGGCCTCCTACTGGATTGATACCTTGGTTCTCAAAAACTGAGGGAAATACTTACGCTACTTTACTGCATCACCCTTTCCTCTTCAAGGGAAAACCAACGCAGTGCTCAAGAGGTAGCACTAATCACCCCCCTCTAGACACCTCTTCTTGATCCTTTCAATATCACATCACGTCTTGACCATATCACATCACAACATGCCCTGCAAAAACAAGTTAGACTTCCTCTACTTCGTTGTTGCAAGTTTTACGTGGCTGCTATGGGCTTCTAGCAAGAACCGTTCTTAACTACGCAAAAACAACAACGGTGATTATCAAGTTTGCTGTTTTAACCTTCTTCAAGGACCGGCCGTTGTCAAATTTGATTCAACTAAAGTAGGAGAAACAAACACCCGCCAACCACCTTTATGCAAAACAAGTTGCATGTCAATCGGTGGAACCGGTCTCATGTGCGTGGACATGTAAGGTTGGTCCAGGCCGCTTCATCCCACAATGCCGCCGAATAAAAATAAGACGTTGGTGGGAAGCAATATGACCATCACCGCCTGCAACTCATTTGTGCTCTATGCTTGCATATCATCTACGCATAGACCTAGCTCGGATACCACCGTTGGGGAACGTTGCATGGAAAACAAAAAAAATTCTATGCACACGCAAGATCTATCCATGAATATGCATAGCAACGAGAGGGGAGAGTATGTCTACGTACCCTCGTAGACCGTTTAGCGGAAGCGTTTAACAACGTAGTTGATGTAGTCGAACACCTTCGGGATCCAACCGATCAAGTACCGAACGTACGTCACCTCTGTGTTCAGCACACGTTTAGCTCGATGATGTCCTCGCCTTCTTGATCCAGCAAGACGGGCAAAGTAGTGTATGAGTTCCGATAGCACGACAGCGTGGTGACGATGATGGTGAACTCGTTCCCGCAGGGCTTCGCCGTGCACTACGAAAAAACTGGACGGAGGACTAAAGTGTGGAGAGGGGCACCACGCACTGCTAAGAGATTGTTGTGGTCTTTGTGTGGTGCCCCCTCCCTCATATATATAGGTGGGTGAGGGGAGGCAGCCAGAAGGCGCCCCAAGGGTGGCCGGCCGCCCCCCTTGGGCTCCTGCCCTCTAGCGCCCTCTCCCCTTCCTTGTATGCCTGCGGGGGGAAGGCAGGAGGAGGTGGCGCCCCCCTTTCCTTCCTCCTAGGAGGAGGGAAGGAAAGAGGGGCTAGACCTCCCCCTTTCCATCCCTAGGACCGGCGGCCAAGGGAAGGGGCGCGCCAACCCCTTGTGGGCTGGTGTGTTCCCCCCTCTTGGCCCATAAGGCCCATTAACCTCCCGGGGTGATGTCTACTACGCAAATTTATTCTTGTAGACTCGTATTGGGCCTCCAAGCGCAGAGTTTTGTAGGACAGTAGAAATTTTCCCTCAAGTGGATGACCTAAGGTTTATCAATCCATGGGAGGCCTATGATGAAGATGGTCTCTCTCAAACAACCCTGCAACCAAATAACAAAGAGTCTCTTGTGTCCCCAACACACCAAATACAATGGCAAATTGTATAGGTGCACTAGTTCGGCGAAGAGATGGTGATAAAAGTGTAGTAATGATAGTAGATATTGGTTTTTGTACTAGTAACAATAAAAAGCAAGGTAGCAAGTAACAAAAGTGAGCACAAACGGTATTGCAATGCTTGAAAATGAGGCCTAGGGTCCGTACTTTCGCTAGTGCAATCTCTCAACAATGCTAATATAATTGGATCATATAACCATCCCTCAACGTGCGATGAAGAATCACTCCAAAGTTCCTATCTAGCGGAGAACATGAGAAGAAATTGTTTGTAGGGTACGAAACCACCTCAAAGCTATTCTTTCCGGTCAATCTATCCTAGAGTTCGTACTAAAATAACACCAAGCTATTCTTTCCGATCAACCTAACCAAGAGTTCGTACTAAAATAACACGATATGATACACATGAACCAACTCTAATGTCACCTAGATACTCCAATGTCACCGCGAGTATCCGTGAGTTGAATATACGATATGCATCAAACAATTTCAGATTCATAATACTCAATCCAACACAAAGAACCTCAAAGAGTTCCCCAAGATTTCTACCGGAGAAACAAAGACGAGAACGTGCATCAACCCCTATGCATAGATTATCCCAATGTCACCTCGGGAATCCGCGAGTTGAGTGCCAAAACACATATCAAGTGAATCAATATGATACCCCATTGTCACCACGGGTATCCATAGCAAGACATACATCAAGTGTTCTCAAATCCATAAAAGTATTCAATTCGATAAAATGAAATCCAAAAGGGAAAACTCAATTCATCACAAGATAGAGAGGGGAAACACCATATGATCTGACTATATTAACAAGGCCCGTGATACATCAAGATCGTGACATCTCAAGAACACAAGAGAGAGAGAGATTAAACACATAGCTACTGGTACAATCCCTCCGCCCCGAGGGTGGACTACTCCCTCCTCATCATGGTGGCCGCCAGGATGATGAAGATGGCCACCGGTGATGATTTTCCCATCCGGCAGGGTGCCGGAATAGGCTCCCGATTGGTTTTTGGTGGCTACAGAGGCTTGCGGCGGCGGAACTTCTGATCTAGGGTTATGAAGGAAATATGCCATAGAGCCAATAATAAATTTGTTATTTATATTTCCTTATATCATGATAAGTGTTTATTATTCATGCTAGAATTTTATTAACAAGAAACTTAGTACATGTGTGAATACATAGACAAACAGAGTGTCCCTAGTATGCCTCTACTTGACTAGCTCGTTAATCAAAGATGGTTAAGTTTCCTGATCATAGACATGAGTTATCATTTGATGAATGGGATCACATCATTAGAGAATGATGTGATGGACAAGACCCATCCGTTAGCTTAGCATAATGATCGTTTAGTTTTATTGCTATTGCTTTCTTCATGACTTATACATGTTCCTTTGACTATGAGATTATGCAACTCCCGAATACCGGAGGAACACCTTGTGTGCAACATCACAACGTAACTGGGTGATTATATAGATGCTCTACAGGTGTCTTGTAACATCCCAAAATTCTAAATTTTGGATTGTTATATTAAATAAATAGTTTTGATTGTTTCTTTGATTGTGGTGTGGTTGCTTGTGTGAAATTGAGTGAAATTTGAAACTTTTTGAAAGTTGAACGAGAGGGAATGAAATGACTTTCCCAAACTTTCACCTTACATTTATGATCTCCATGAATTCAAATTCGTTTCATTAGAAAATCCTAGAGTGAAGATGATATGACTTCTTTCATTTAAATAAATGAGAAGGGTTTTGAAAAGATTTGAATTCCATTTGGAAATATTTCAAATTCAGAAACTTTATGCAACTCAATGATTTTCATGAGAGAAGATAAAATGACTTCTTCAAATTATATGAAATATGAGTTGGAAGTTTAAAAGAATCAAATTGAAAGTCCGGTTGAAGTTATTTTGAAACCCACTTTCAAATTGGAGTTATTTAGTTTTTATTGAAATTATTTTTCTCCAACAATAAAATATATGGAAAATAGTGTAAAAGGATTCCCTACAATGGAAAATTTGGAGAGAATAAATTTGAAATTATTTTGGTATTTAAAAAATGATTTTTATTGGGTTTTATTGCAACAGTAACACTGTTTGCTTTATGTAAAATTTTGTGGATTTTATTTGTATCTTTAAATATGTTCATATTTTAGGAATTTTAATTCTGAAAATTTTGGTATAAATTATGCCTATATTTATTTTTTCTGTTATTGTTTTTTTCCTTGCTATTTTAGAAATAAAAATAGAAAAATCGATTTTTCGTAAAAAAACAAAAAAAGCGCCCTGCAGGCCAGCGAGCCAGCCCAGCCCAGCGCTAGCGCTAGGGCTAGCGCACGTGCGCACGTTTGCTCGGGAGGAACTCCCAGGAGCGCCGCCGCCACCTCTCTCTCACGTGCGTCCCTCTCTCCCTTCCCCACGGTCGCTGCCAGGCAGGCCCCACCTTTCTTTCTTCTTCCCCACGACTCAGAACAGAGACATACGCGTACGCGTACACGACGCCGTCGCCGCGCCCGATCTTCATGGGAACCCTACCCCGAGTCCACCCCTTCCCCAAGCCTCATGTCCTATAAATACGCGAGGCCGTCCTCTCCCGTTTTCCTTTGAAAACCCACGCCCAAGACGACCTCTAGACGACACCCTCGTCGTTCCAATCTAGGTCGGCCAAGCAGAGTTCATCGCTCGACTCTGACCGCCGGTGAGCTTTTCGGGACCCCTCCTTCCATACTCTACTTCCCCTCGGGACTGTGCATCTATTTGACATAACCACGCAGCCCAGGGAACACCGGAACCTCGTCCTCAACCTCGTCCGCCGTCGCCAGAGCTCCGGGTTCACAGGAGCTTCTTGAGTCGCCCCGCTCGCCTGGACATCCCCGACCTCCAACTTCAACACAAAATCGGACCCTCTCGGAGTTCTCCATCCACTGGACATCGCCGTCTCCGCCGTCGGTCACCGGTGCCGTCGCCCCCGACGACATCCACTTCTCTGCCTACACGAGCTCCTCTCCGTAAGCACACGAGCGCTCCTCCTCTGTTCGCTTTTTTTAGATCCAATCGTTTTGTTAGATTATAGATCAGTTTTGTAGATTTTTTCATTAGAACGGTTTTTACTTCTGCTAAGTTACGGTTTAGTTTAGACCGGCCCGATCGGTTTTATTCTATAAAGCCCATGTGTACGTTTTGTTAGTTATCGCCCAAGCGTTTGATAGCTACAGATCACGCCGTGTAGGCCCAGTTACAGCCCACTAGCAAGCTAACGCACGATCTGTTTCTTTTTCGTTTCTGTTTTTAGTTTTAGATTCAGTTTTGTTTTTTTATATCTTTAGATCTACAACTCCGATTTTGATGATTTTTTTCTACGGATTCAGAAAAATCCCGTCTATCCAGAGAAACCAACGAAAAATACTTTTGAATTTTTTAAATTTCAATTTCAAACAGATTTGTTACAACCACTAGATTGCTAATAACTTTTATTTAAAAATAGATTTTTGATTAATTCTTTTTGCTAGTGATCACTTGATCTTTTGTCTAAACAGTAGGCTTTTGAAAATTAGTTTTTGTTTATTTTAAATTTAGATTTTAGGCAAAACAGTACTGTTTTACATAGTTTAGTGTTATTTTCTTTTTCCTTAGTATTTATATTATTTTTAATTAAAACTTTTTGTCACTTTTGACAAATTTAGTTTTGTTTCTGTTATTGAATAGTAGACAATTTTATTCTTACTTAAAAATTTGTCTTCTTTAGTTTTGTAAGAAAACTTGTATAGGTCATAGTTAGAGTTTTATAAAAGTTTTTTTATTTGTTTCTTTTTTATACTAAAAGTTTATGATAAATACCTTCTGTTATTTTAATAAACACTATATTTCTTTTCTAATATTTAGTTTAGTGTTTTAATTGTTGTTAAGTTTTTACTTAGGACAAAACTATTTTGTGTTATGTCTTCGTCGTGTAGTTTTCCTTGGTTTTTATTTGGTATCCCTTGTTGGTTTGCATTTTATTTGTTGATGAGTGTTAGAATTGCTTGCTAGTAGGTTTGCTTATATGAATGCTATGTTGGACTATATAGATTTTCAACGGAGTGACGAATAGTTCTACCAAGCTATTTTCGAGAGCGTTATTATCTTCATCAACTTACCAGGCAAGTTCACTTTGACCATGTTTTTCATACCTATGTTTTATTTGCATGTAGTAGCACCCTTTTAACAATCCCTCCAGTAGTGTTATTGAATCTTGCAGTTGATTAGAATGCATGAGGTAGGAACCCATCTCCCTGTTACCGCCCGGGACGTTGTTTAGTTTCAATGCTACGCTATAGTAGACAGGGTTGGTATGAGTTTTCGGAAGTGGTGTGAGAATGGAGGACTCTACGTCAATGATGACAAATTCATGATGGCATCGGCAAGGACTGCATCTTCAGGACTTTCAAGACTTCAAGATTTCAAGACTTGAGACAAGAATTCAATACACACTACTAGGTGAAGGACGGTTGACGGGCACCCTGGAGGAACCAGTGGATGGCCGGGATGCATGGAGAAGCGCCATGACATGTTGCGGAAAGCTTCACCCAGACTCAAAGAGACGGAAGAATACTTCATGCCCGGAAGCTTACCTGTGCAACCGCAAGTCACTATGGGCTCTGGCTTGGTTGACCCTAGTGGTGACTCTGGCTGGGACGGTGCTAGCAGATGTAGAACTACGATAGGATTGGATGAGCACCGGACAGTGGTCAGAGGAACTCTTCGGAAGACCATGTTTCGGTCATCTTGTTCTCAAACACCCTGAAGTGCGAGAACGTAAAAAGAGGGGTCGAATCTTGTGGGTAAAGTGTACAAACCTCTGCAGAGGGTTAAAACCAAATCGATTAGCCGTGTCCCCGGTTACGGACAATTTGAGCCTCTGGACTTGGATCTATCTCGGAACTCTCAACACCGGACTGATAACATAATTGTGGGCAACTTATGATGATTTGGGCAATGAGACATCGGTTGGCGGAACCATGTCATGATAGAAAACTCCATAGTACAGACTCCGGTTAATTCCTTTGATGTAGGGAAAATAAAACCAGCTTTTACGCAAACAAAACTCAGATACAGTGCCACAAAGCCGTATTGTATATAGTATAGTTTATCATCTGTTTTTTCTTACAGTGATCTTGCCGGTACATTCAATGTACTCACCTACATGGCTGCAACGGCTCATGTTGCAGATATGTTTCTTCCGACGAGTAAGAGTACGATACAGGGTTACGGTCTACACTCAACTTGCCGATGGCGTTGATGGGACTCCGCACCCGATTGTTTGTTTCCGCTGAGACTTATGAGGTATATATCAGTTTTACGTTATTTATACATGTGATTGCACTTTGATATATACATTGATGTACTGTGTGTGCCAGCATACCGATCCAGGGATGGCACAGATACATAGAGGCTTGACCGTCTGAGGTCGGGTAGCTACAGATATGGTATCAGAGCACATGTTGACTGTAGGACGTGATCCTAGAAACTAGAAAGCCCCTAGGACAGGATGTCTCTAAAACTTTATTTTCAAAAGGACCCTTTACTCCTCGTCTTTTCTAATTTTATCAAGTAGTCCCTCTGACCTCAAATAGTTAGAATATACCCCTTTCGCTTTTGACCACACGGAGGATCAACTGAAGCCGCTCCACAAGATATCGGACAACTGATGATCTCTTCACAGAATAGAGGATTTCACCATGCATTAGAAGAGTTGAAGCTACAAGAGTTGAAGACTCCGAAGACCCGAAGAATTTGAAGACTCTGAACAATTATTTGACCTTTAGAAGACCAAACCCCTGTTATATACTTACGTTAGATGCGACGATTTGTGAGCTGTCATTTGTTTGATGTTTTTTCGACAGCCACAAATAAAACCAGTTTACAAAACTATTGTTTGTATTGTGTGTATCCCTCCAGTCTTCTCCCGTATCTTATCCCAAACCCTTGGACCCAATAGATGATGAATGAAGAAGGACTGGTGTTCCCTGGACCAATGACTCAGCCGAAGGGAGAGCTATGGATTAAAAACATGGAGGATCACTTCGGGGAAAAATGATTTGAAGGAAGTATGAGGTTCAATACGCTCTTCGGTACTTTACAAAAAGTGCTGCAACCTGGTGGAAAATGCATCAAGCCATACAAGGATGCAACGGAGCAAGAACTTGGGAGGAATTCAAGAAGACTCTGTTAAGATCCCGTCTCATCCGGAAGCACTGGGCTAACCCGATGAAGAAACCTTGTGCCTGCAAGACTTGCGGAGAAATAGGACACACCAATGAAGAACACAAGGATGGATGCCCTCATTGTGACGGAAATCACCTAGCTGAAGAATGCCTAACTGGGCAGGTTACTTGTTTCCTGTGTGAAGGAACTACGCACTACCCTGCTCAATGTCAGATTTACCCCAAGGTACAAGAAATTACCAAGCAGCGTAAGGAGGCCATGAAAGAAGCCCTCAGGGAAAGTTTAGAAGAACCCGTGATGGAGGAAGTTATTGAAGATCCTGATGGTGAAGGCCTAAACAGATTTTTCGCCCAAGCCTGCTACTCATGTGGAAGAAGGACATTTTTCAGAGTATTGCACGAAGGAAAGCCAAGAGTATCTCAGAGACTTCCCGACAGCAGAAGTGAAATTTGACCCTCAGGAAATAGAAGCTCTGATCATTACGGAGAAATCCAGGAAGAGAAAACGAAGGCATCCCCAGAACAACTCAATTTCTGCAGAGAAGGACCTGAGTCATATCACTTGTTACAGGTGCAAGGATTTAGGTCATTACGCTAGTAAATGTCCAGAAAAGAAGCCTAGAATCCAAGGAGCCTACATAATCACAAAGAAGCCCCGAGACATTTGTTTTCGCTGCAAGGAAGCAGGACATTTTTCTAGGGAATGTTCAGATCAGAAGAAAGTTGGAGCTGAGTAGTTGAGATTTTGATATGGATAATAAGAGTGGTAGAAAGCAATCTTATTTTCATAAGTTCGATGAGTTGAGTTATGTAATGGGTGCTCAGAGATTGTAATGAATTCATGAAATCAATAAAGTTAATGTGTTATGATTTCATATGTTGTATTATGTGAGTTTTTACTCTATGAACAAAGATTTTGGACCAGTTTCGAGGATATGAGAAATATGGTCTATGGATGGATTTGTGAATTTCATTTAAGGGTGGTAGTACCCTGTGAAGAACACTTGACCCATGGAAAGGATAATGATATTTCAGGGAGTGAAGTTTGGACAAAATAGGTATGAGTTTTGTTTCGATATGTTGGTTACCCCAAGAATATGAAGGAAGGAAGCAATATTGGAATTTAAGGAGGTGTAATGTTGGAATATGGAACCATATAACCCAATAGGATGAGTTAAAGCTATGCAAGTATTGAAGTGGGCCCACAACCCACAGGCCCAGGAATTAATAAAGATCAAGTACTCCTTGCAAGAAGAAATTTTGGAAGAAGATGTGATTTGATGAGCAGATGTTCCTTAGGAGGCTACGAAACCCCGAGAGTTGTGAAGTAACGATAGATGTTTCATTCAGCTTGCAGAATCAATGGAATTATCCGAACTAAGTTCGTCGACAAGAGAAATTCTGCAATGCTTGTGAGAATTCCCGAGTGTTAGAAATGCGAGATTTGCTAAACCTTATACAGAGTAATGATTTGGGTGCGAAATGGATTGATCACCATACCGACTTACTCTGGTCATTCGCTCTTGCTATTTGGAATGGTAAATCTGAGTGACTTACCCATAGTAGAGAGACGACGATACAAACCTTGTTTAAACCATAGAATGCTAGAACGATGGACCCCTGTATAGGCAACCGTTGCCAATCGTAGGATATACGGTGAGATTCAACCCAGACCCTTTTCTGCAGGAGAAACCATTAATTGTTGACCACCATGAGATTTCGCTAATTAATTAGAATTGGCGACAGACCTGTCAGATATGAAGACCCAGTCTCGGAAGAACCTCACCAGGAGGAAAGGACACGTGTTTGAGGAAAAGTTTGTGACCCTGTCGGAAGAGCCTCAATGAAGGAGTTATTCCGGAGAATATGAGAAGACCGACACCGTCAACCCAAAGGATGGAGTACATGAGTTTTAGTCGGAAACCATAACCCTGCTTTTAAGTGTGGTAGCACACTAGACCATTCCGTCAATGGAATTGCTGGAAGACCCCAAAACCTTAACCTTTTCTTGCTAGCCTCTTCGAATCTCGAGGACGAGATTCATTTTAAGTGTGGTAGGTTTGTAACATCCCAAAATTCTAAATTTTGGATTGTTATATTAAATAAATAGTTTTGATTGTTTCTTTGATTGTGGTGTGGTTGCTTGTGTGAAATTGAGTGAAATTTGAAACTTTTTGAAAGTTGAACGAGAGGGAATGAAATGACTTTCCCAAACTTTCACCTTACATTTATGATCTCCATGAATTCAAATTCGTTTCATTAGAAAATCCTAGAGTGAAGATGATATGACTTCTTTCATTTAAATAAATGAGAAGGGTTTTGAAAAGATTTGAATTCCATTTGCAAAATATTTCAAATTCAGAAACTTTATGCAACTCAATGATTTTCATGAGAGAAGATAAAATGACTTCTTCAAATTATATGAAATATGAGTTGGAAGTTTAAAAGAATCAAATTGAAAGTCCGGTTGAAGTTATTTTGAAACCCACTTTCAAATAGGAGTTATTTAGTTTTTATTGAAATTATTTTTCTCCAAAAATAAAATATATGGAAAATAGTGTAAAAGGATTCCCTACAATGGAAAATTTGGAGAGAATAAATTTGAAATTATTTTGGTATTTTAAAAATGATATTTATTGGGTTTTATTGCAACAGTAACACTGTTTGCTTTATGTAAAATTTTGTGGATTTTATTTGTATCTTTAAATATGTTCATATTTTAGGAATTTTAATTCTGAAAATTTTGGTATAAATTATGCCTATATTTATTTTTTCTGTTATTGTTTTTTTCCTCGCTGTTTTAGAAATAAAAACAGAAAAATCGATTTTTCGAAAAAAAAGCGCCCTGCAGGCCAGCGAGCCGGCCCAGCCCAGCGCTAGCGCACGCGCGCACGTACGCTCGGGAGGAACTCCCAGGAGCGCCGCCGCCACCTCTCTCTCACGTGCGTCCCTCTCTCCCTTCCCCACGGTCGCTGCCAAGCAGGCCCCACCTTTCTTTCTTCTTCCCCACGACTCAGAACAGAGACATACGCGTACGCGTACACGACGCCGCCGCCGCGCCCGATCTTCATGGGAACCCTACCTCGAGTCCACCCCTTCCCCAAGCCTCATGTCCTATAAATACGCGAGGCCGTCCTCTCTCGTTTCCCTTTGAAATCCCACGCCCAAGACGACCTCTAGACGACGCCCTCGTCGTTCCAATCTAGGTCGGCCAAGCAGAGTTCATCGCTCGACTCCGACCGCCGGTGAGCTTTTCGAGACCCCTCCTTCCATACTATACTTCCCCTCGGGACTGTGCATCTATTTGACATAACCACGCCGCCCAGGGAACACCGGAACCTCGTCCTCAACCTCGTCCGCCGTCGCCAGAGCTCCGGGTTCACAGGAGCTTCTTGAGACGCCCCGCTCGGCTGGACGTCCCCGACCTCCACCTTCAACACAAAATCGGACCCTCTCGGAGTTCTCCATCCACTGGACATCACCGTCTCCGCCGCCGGTCACCGGAGCCGTCACCCCCGACGACATCCACTTCTCTGCCTAAACGAGCTCCTCTCTGTAAGCACACGAGCGCTCCTCCTCTGTTCACTTTTTTTTAGATCTAATCGTTTTGTTAGAATGGTTTTTACTTCTGCTAAGTTACGGTTTAGTTTAGACCGGCCCGATCGGTTTTATTCTATAAAGCCCATGTGTATGTTTTGTTAGTTATCGCCCAAGTGTTTGATAGCTACAGATCACGCCGTGTAGGCCCAGTTACAGCCCACTA
The DNA here is from genome assembly GCF_002575655.3 of Aegilops tauschii subsp. strangulata. Lineage (NCBI taxonomy): Eukaryota > Viridiplantae > Streptophyta > Magnoliopsida > Poales > Poaceae > Aegilops > Aegilops tauschii. The sequence goes on from NC_053039.3 coordinate 532,598,864, forward strand.
GGTAGCTAACGCACGATCTGTTTCTTTTTCGTTTTTGTTTTTAGTTTTAGATTTAGTTTTGTTTTTTTATATCTTTAGATCTACAACACCGATTTTGATGATTTTTTTCTACGGATTCATAAAAATCCCGTCTATCCAGAGAAACCAACGAAAAATACTTTTGAAAATTTTTAAATTTCGATTTCAAACAGATTTGTTACAACCACTAGATTGCTAATAACTTTTATTTAAAAATAGCTTTTCGATTAATTCTTTTTGCTAGTGATCACTTGATCTTTGTGTAAACAGTAGGCTTGTGAAAATTAGTTTTTGTTTATTTTAAATTTAGATTTTAGGCAAAACAGTACTGTTTTACATAGTTTAGTGTTATTTTCTTTTTCCTTAGTATTTATATTATTTTTAATTAAAACTTTTTGTCACTTTTGACAAATTTAGTTTTGTTTCTGTTATTGAATAGTAGACAATTTTATTCTTACTTAAAAATTTGTCTTCTTTAGTTTTGTAAGAAAACTTGTATAGGTCATAGTTAGAGTTTTATAAAAGTTTTTTTTATTTGTATCTTTTTTATACTAAAAGTTTATGATAAATACCTTCTATTATTTTAATAAACACTATATTTCTTTTCTGATATTTAGTTTAGTGTTTTAATTGTTGTTAAGTTTTTACTTAGGACAAAACTATTTTGTGTTATGTCTTCGTCATGTAGTTTTCCTTGGTTTTTATTTGGTATCCCTTGTTGGTTTGCATTTTATTTGTTGATGAGTGTTAGAATTGCTTGCTAGTATGTTTGCTTATATGAATGCTATGTTGGACTATATAGATTTTCAACGGAGTGACGAATAGTTCTACCAAGCTATTTTCGAGAGCGTTATTATCTTCATCAACTTACCAGGCAAGTTCACTTTGACCATGTTTTTCATACCTATGTTTTATTTGCATGTAGTAGCACCCTTTTAACAATCCCTCCAGTAGTGTTATTGAATCTTGTAGTTGAGTAGAATGCATGAGGTAGGAACCCATCTCCCTGTTACCGCCCGGGACGTTGTTTAGTTTCAATTTTACGCTATAGTAGACGGGGTTGGTATGAGTTTTCGGAAGTGGTGTGAGAATGGAGGACTCTACGTCAATGATGACAAATTCATGATGGCATCGGCAAGGACTGCATCTTCAGGACTTTCAAGACTTCAAGATTTCGAGACTTGAGACAAGAATTCAATACACACTACTGGGTGAAGGACGGTTGACGGGCACCCTGGAGGAACCAGTGGATGGCCGGGATGCATGGAGAAGCGCCATGACATGTTGCGGAAAGCTTCACCCAGACTCAAAGAGACGGAAGAATACTTCATGCCCAGAAGCTTACCTGTGCAACCGCAAGTCACTATGGGCTCTGGCTTGGTTGACCCTAGTGGTGACTCTGGCTGGGACGGTGCTAGCAGATGTAGAACTACGATAGGATTGGATGAGCACCGGACAGTGGTCAGAGGAACTCTTCGGAAGACCATGTTTCAGTCATCTTGTTCTCAAACACCCTGAAGTGCGAGAACGTAAAAAGAGGGGTCGAATCTTGTGGGTAAAGTGTACAAACCTCTGCAGAGGGTTAAAACCAAATCGATTAGCCGTGTCCCCGGTTACGGACAATTTGAGCCTCTGGACTTGGATCTATCTCGGAACTCTCAACACCGGACTGATAACATAATTGTGGGCAACTTATGATGATTTGGGCTATGAGACATCGGTTGGCGGAACCATGTCATGATAGAAAACTCCGTAGTACAGACTCCGGTTAATTCCTTTGATGTAGGGAAAATAAAACCAGCTTTTACGCAAACAAAACTCAGATACAGTGCCACAAAGCCGTATTGTATATAGTATAGTTTATCATCTGTTTTTTCTTACAGTGATCTTGCCGGTACATTCAATGTACTCACCTACATGGCTGCAACGTCTCATGTTGCAGATATGTTTCTTCCGACGAGTAAGAGTACGGTACAGGGTTATGGTCTACACTCAACCTGCCGATGGTGTTGATGGGACTCCGCACCCGATTGTTTGTTTCCGCTGAGACTTATGAGGTATATATCAGTTTTACGTTATTTATACATGTGATTGCACTTTGATATATACATTGATGTACTGTGTGTGCCAGCATACCGATCCAGGGATGGCACAGATACACAGAGGCTTGACCGTTTGAGGTCGGGTCGCTACATGTCTCCGAAGGTGTTTGTTGGGTTGGAATAGATCACGATTAGGATTTGTCACTCCGTGTATCGGAGAGGTATCTCTGGGCCCTCTCGGTAATGCATATCACTATAAGCCTTGCAAGCAATATGACTAATGAGTTAGTTGCGGGATGATGCATTATGAAACGAGTAAAGAGACTTGCCGGTAACAAGATTTAACTAGGTATGAGGATAGCGACGATCGAATCTCGGGCAAGTAACATACCGATGACAAAGGGAATGACGTATGTTGTTATGCGGTTTGACCGATAAAGATCTTCGTAGAATATGTAGGAACCAATATGAGCATCCAGGTTCCGCTGTTGGTTATTGACCGGAGATGTGTCTCGGTCATGTCTACATTGTTCTTGAACCCATAGGGTCCGCACGCTTAACGTTCGATAATGATTTGTATTATGAGTTATGTGTTTTGGTGACCAAAGATTGTTCGGAACCCCGCATGAGATCGCGGACATGACGAGGAGTCTCAAAATGGTCGAGAGGTAAAGATTGATATATTGGACGACAGTATTCCGACACCGGAATTGTTTCGGAATGTATCGGGTACATATCGGAGTACCTGGGGGGGGGGGTTACCGGAACCCCCGGGGGAAAGATATGGGCCATAGGAGGGAGGCAAGGCAGCCCACAAGAGGGAGGCGCGCGCCCTGATGTCGCTTGAAGCTACGTCGGTATTTCCCCTAAGAGGAAGGGACGATGCAGCACATCGGCGGTAGGTATTTCCATCATATGTGAAACCAAGGTTATCGAACCAGTAGGAGAACCAAGCAACACAATGTAAACAACACCTGCACACAAATAACAACTTCTCGCAACCCGACGTGTTAAAGGGGTTGTTAATCCCTTGCGGGGTACGGCGCCTCAAGATAGGCAAACAGACGTGAGGTAAATTGTAGTAGATTGATAGATCGAACGCCAAATAAAATAAATAATAATAAAACGCAGCAAAGTATTTTTGTATTTTTGGTTTAATAGATCTAAAAATAAATGCAAAGGAAAAGTAGATCGCAAAGGCAAATATTGTAGAAAGAGACCCGGGGACGTAGGTTTCACTAGTGGCTTCTCTCGAGAAAAATAGCAAACGGTGGATGAACAAATTACTGTTGGCCAATTGATAGAACTTCAAATAATCATGACGATATCCAGGCAATGATCATTATATAGGCATCACGTCCAAGATTAGTAGACCGACTCCTGCCTGCATCTACTGCTATTACTCCACACATCGACCGCTATCCAGCATGCATCTAGTGTATTAAGTTCATGAAAAAACGGAGTAATGCAATAAGAACGATGACATGATGTAGACAAGATCTATCTATGTAGATATAGACCCCATCGTTTTATCCTTAGTAGCAATGATACATACGTGTCGGTTCCCCTTCTGTCACTGGGATCAAGCACCATAAGATCGAACCCACTACAAAGCACCTCTTTCCATTGCATGATAAATAGATCGAGTTGGCCAAACAAAACCCAAATTTCCGAGAAGAAATATGAGGCTATAAGAGATCATGCATAAAAGAGATCAAATAAACTTAAATACTTTCATGGATATAAAAAGATATAACTGATCATAAACTTAAAGTTCATCGGATCCCAACAAACACACCGCAAAAGAGTTACCTCATATGGATCTCCAAGAGACCATTGTATTGAGAATTCAGCAAGAGAGAGGAAGCCATCTAGCTAGTAACTACGGACCTGAGGGTCTACAAAGAACTACTCACGCATCATCGGAGAGGCACCAATGGAGGTGGTGAACCCCATCCGAGATGGTGTCTAGATTGGATCTGGTGGTTCTGGACTCTGCGGCGGCTGAATCAATATTTCGTCGACTCCCCTAGGGTTTTGGGAATATTGGGGTATTTATAGAGCAAAGTGGCGGTCTGGGGGGCACCCGAGGTGGGCACAACCCACCAGGGCGCGCCTGGGCCTCCTGGCGCACCCTGGTGGGTTGTGCTCTCCTCGGAGCACCCCCAGGCACAGCCAGGGCCCATTATGTGTCTTCTGGTCCATAAAAAATCTACGTGGAGTTTCGTTGCATTTGGACTCCGTCTGATATTGATTTCCTGCGATGTAAAAAATATGCAGAAAACATCAACTGGCACTTGGCACTATGTCAATAGGTTAGTACCAAAAAATGATATAAAATGACTATAAAATGATTATAAAACATCCAAGATCGATAATATAATAGCATGGAACAATAAAAAATTATAGATACGTTGGAGATGTATCAGCATCCCCAAGCTTAACTCCTACTCGTCCTCGAGTAGGTTAGTGATAAAAAAATAGAATTTTTGATGTGGAATGCTGCCTAACATGTCATATCATATTCTTTTCTTTATAGCATGGACATTTGGAGTTTTATGTGATTCAAAGCAATAGTCTAGTTTTGACATGATAATTTAAATACTCAAGCATATCAACAAGCAACTATGTCTTTCAAAATATCAACGCTAAAATAAGTTATCCCTAGCCCATCATGCTCAACCATTGATCCATTCATGAAACACACTCGCATATTAGCTACACCCAATACTCAAGTTGGATCATATTGCCTCTTAGCTGGTGCTTTTATAAGAGAAGATGGAGACTCAAATTCAAAAATAAAAATTGCATAAAGTAAAAGAAAGGCCCTTCCAGAGGTAAGTAGGGATTTGTAGAGGTGCTAGAGCTCAAAGCGAAAAACTTAGAGATAAAATCATTTTGGGAGGTGTATCCTTCCCACCAATGAAAACGACTTAGAGTTCCCAATACTTTCCATGCTAGATATATCATAAGCGGCTCCCAAACAGAAAATAAAGTTTATTCCTTTTTCAACCATACTTTCACTTTCCATGGCTAGCCGTATCCACGGTTGCCCTCCATACCAACACTTTCCAAGGAATTTATTATTTGACAACATAAAGTAAATTCATTTTTCATTTCGGGACTGGGCATAGACAAAACATTTGCCTTACTCTCGTGCAATGACAAGTGAATAAACACTCATCGTGAGAATAACACATCTAGCATGGAAAATATTAGCCACCCCTCACCGCTCCGCAAGCGGAAGGAACACACAAAAGAGAAGTTTATTTTGAAAATTAGAGATGGCACATACAAATTTTCTTAGAACGGCAAAAGAATACCGCATATAGGAAGATATAGTGGACTCATGTGGCAAAACTGGTTTAAAGGTTTTTGGATGCACAAGTAGAGATCATACTTAGTGCAAAATGAAGGCTAGAAAAAGATTGAGAAGCGACCATGTCGGAGTAAATAGCCACGGGTAGCCTATCCGACTCCCCCTGGCTCTTCAAAAATTATCGGGCCATTTAAGCCTTCAAGCATACAAAGCATAGGGCCGCCTTCGCCCAGCCGGCTATCCCCAGGGCCGACTACCAGAGGGCGACCCGGCCTCAGAAACCTTCCCCACAAAAGCTACGAGATGGCCAACTCCAAGAAGCCGGCCTCAAGAGGACCGACTCCCAGAAGCCGGCCATGGAGAGAGCCGACTCCCAGAAGCCGGCCAAGACTACACCCACCAAGATTGCATCCACATAACGGCGACGAGACGGGGCGTGGCCGTAGTACAGCCCACTACCCCCGAATCCCGAAGCAGGCATGGCCACAGGACGCCGTACGGGTCAGCCATCTCCCGTCCGGCACGGCACTGTAGCCATGTTGGCCTCGACGTCATCCACGACAGGCGCTAGTACGGCCCGCGGGCGGCGGGCCCCTTTAGCCAGAGAGACGCTCGAAGACGGCCCGACCTCCCCTAGTCGGCCAGGGACGTAGCCGGCCCCCAGGAGCCGGCTACCTCCCTCCCTCGAAACATGTGCCCCATTAAGGAGACAAGACGGGGTAAGGCTATAGTGAGAGCCCGCAAGGCGGCTGCACTGTAGCCACGCTTACCTCGACAAAGCCTTCGTCATCAGGGGCGAAGCAACAGTAATCAGCCGCCGACAAGACCCCCAAGCGGTGGGGCCGGCCTGTCGACCATGAAGCCGGCAGCCGGCGGGACCCACCAGTCGGCGGGCCCCAATGGCCGGCGGAGAAGCCGGCGAACACAGACACTGACGGCTGGGACCCGCGCCCAGCCGGATTACTATTGTACCCCTGGGGGGTAGGCCTATATAAACCCCCCGGGGCACCCATGCAAAGGGTTGGACTCATAGAGTTACACACACCATATAGAGAGAAAAGGAGAGCTAGCCTTGCCCTTCTTCTCCCTCTAACCTGACAGCTCAAGGAGCGTTTGTAGCCACTTGTTTTGATCTAGTGATCATGCGGAGACCCCGCAGAGCAGGACTAGGGGTGTTATCTCCACGGAGAGCCCCGAACCTGGGTAAGATTCGCCGGCGTGCATGACTTCGCCTCATCCCGTTTCCAGGCACCAGCGACGTGTTACTGGATCCCACAATGATAAGCCACCCGTTGGCATATGTCGCACCTACCACCCGACATTTGGCGCCCACCATGGGGCCAGGTGCACCGTCGTCCGGAGACCTATTCTAGACGGGAACCCTTTTCCTCCCCCGCGAGCGTAGCCAGCCTGCTGCGCCCGATGGCGTTTGCCCCGACGCGCTGCAAGGCGTCGACGATGCCTGCGCAGCGAGCTGCCTCGCTGATCTGCTCGGCGAGACTCGCATCTCCGACGAGCCCGCGTCCGATGCGGGCACGGATTACCCCGAGAGCCGCCTCGTCAGCCTCCTCGGCCAACTTCACGTCTCCAGCGAGCCTGCTGTAGACTTGGAGTCGGTCGGCTCCACCGACCCGATGCTTGTCGATTCCGACACGGCATCGCTCGATGCCTACCCCTCCGACGTGGTAGTCTTCGACGACCCTCTCCCTCGAGCTGACAGCGGCAGCAGTGCTATCGCCGAAGTATTGGTCATCAGCCACGTCGCCAACTCGGGCGAGAACGCCCACGACACCCTGCAAGCGGCGATGCACGACTTATCCGTCCCCATCCCGGCCGACGCCGACGCTGAGACCCTGGAGGCACGCCGCCTCGCCCTCATCGCAGAAGGCCAGAAGATAGCTTCCATGAGACGCCTCACCGAGGCTCACCAACGCGAAGTCGACCGCGCCGCCTTTGGCACGCCGCCTCCTGGCGGGCCGAGCCGAGCCGGCCTCGTCCAGAAGCGCGGCGCGGCCATCGCCAGCATGCTGGGGGCAGACCGCCCTGTCTACGCCACCCCGCTCGAGAATCTGCGAGCCGCTCAGGCGGCCGCTGAAGAGTTAAATGGGCTGGGAGCCGATGAGCTCCCCTACATGACAAGACGAATCCAGCAGCTGAATGACGCGGCCGCAGAACGGCACGAAGCCGGCGCCCGCACTGAGAGTCCTCCCCCGCGCCGAGAGCACGCCGCGACATCCCGGTCGCCAACTACGAGCGGTGCCCGCGCAAGGAAAGACAAGGAGCCGGCTGCTAGCCGCAGCCGAACTCGGATCACCATCGAGCGCGACGCGGAAGGCCGCCCTCGAGCAGTGGAGCGCCAAGGAATTCCGCATCCTCCCCCGCCTCGAGGGGAGAGATATCCCACCCCGTCGCCTGTCACGCATCCGACTCTTGGTGGCCGACTAGGCCACCGCGAAGGAGTCGGCGAGAACGACGCCCGCCACCGGATCGACCGCCTAGCTCGATCCCTGGTGCTAGAAGAAGAAGACGATGTCGGCCCGCCATGCTTTGGCCCCCGCATCCGCGATGAGCCCTTCCCCAAAGGGTTCTCGCTTCCCAGAGACACGCCCAAGTACAACGGCTCTGTGAAGCCGGAAGATTGGCTCATCGACTACTCTACTGCTGTCAGCATAGCCAACGGCAACAGACGCGTAGCCGTGAAGTACGTCCCCCTCATGCTGCAAGGCACGGCGCGCACCTGGCTCAACAGCCTCAAGCCCTACAGCATCAACAGCTGGCTGGACTTCACAGAAGTCTTTGTCCGCAACTTCACCAGCACGTACAAGCGGCCTCCCAAGCCTCGCCAACTCTCCCTATGCGTCCAAGGGCCCAACGAGTCGACCCGCGACTACCTCACGTGGTGGGCCGAGCTCCGCAACTCCTGCGAAGGGGTGCACGAGGTTCAGGCTATCGAGTACTTCACCGCCGGGTGCCGAGAGGGCACCCTCCTCAAGCACCGACTCCTCTGCGACGAGCCGGCTACCCTCGATGAACTGCTGATCATCATGGACAAGTACGCCACGGCCGACTCCTCGATGAAGACCGAGCTTCGAGTGGACGCCTCTGGGAAGGTGATCGCTCCGGCTCCCAAGACGCCGGCTGGCGACTCCAATCGGCGCCCCTACCAGAACGACCACAAGCACAAGGCCCCCATGCCGCCTTCCACCAGTCGGCAAGTGGCCACAGTTGAAGATGAGCAGCCCGAAGAGCGGCCCGCTCCTAAGAAGAAGGGTGGCAGGCCGGCTTGGCAGCCGGCTTTCTCCTACGAGCAGACTCTCAATGCCCCCTGCAAGTTCCACAGCAGCGCGAAGCCGTCCAACCACACGACCCGAAAGTGCCACTGGCTCACACAGATCTCCAAGGGCGAGGGGCTGGTGCCGCCTCCGCCTCCCGCCTCCCGGCCCGCCGCCTCCAGCCCCCCAGCAGCCGGCTGCTCGACCAGCAGTCGGGGCCATTCAAGATGAGTTCCCTGAAGAGCACGCCGCCTATGTCGTCTTCACAAGCCAAGTTGAAGACAAGCGTAGCCGGCGCCGACAGCCCCAAGAAGTCAACGCAGTCGCCTCCAGCAACCCCGAGTTCATGCACTGGTCCGAGAAGCCTATCAACTGGAGCCGGGCCGACCACCCGGAGGTGATGCCGTCCCCTGGCTCATACACATTAGTATTGGATGTCACCCTCGCAACGGAGAGGCGAGCTGCCAGATTCTCCCACGTTCTGATTGATGGCGGAAGCAGTATCAACATACTGTACCGCGATACCATGGAGAAGCTGAACATCAAAGCAAAGCAGCTCATGCCAAGCCGGACCGTGTTCCATGGCATCGTACCCGGCCTGTCCTGTTCCCCGATCGGCAAGATCAAGATGGATGTTCTCTTCGGAGACAAGGATCACTTTCGCCGAGAAGCGATCTGGTTCGAGGTAGTGGATCTGGAGAGCCCTTACCATGCCTTGCTTGGCCGGCCTGCTCTAGCCAAGTTCATGGCTGCACCCCACTACGCCTACCTGAAGATGAAGATGCCGAGCTCAAAGGGGATCATTACTATAGCCGGCGACTACAAGAAGTCCATCGAGTGCGCAGCAGCCAGCAGTCGACTGGCCGAGTCCCTCGTAGTGGCAGAAGAGAAGAAGATACTGGAACGGGTTGTGGCCATGGCCGGCAAGCAGCCGGCCTTGTCCCCAACCCCAAGGATTATGATGCGCAGGGCTCCTTCCAGCCGGCCAAGGAGACGAAGAAGATACCTCTGGACCCGGAGAACCCGGAGAGGTTTGCAGTCATTGGTGCAAATCTGGACAGTAAATAGGAAGGCGAGCTCGTCGATTTCCTCCGTGAGAATCGGGACATCTTTGCATGGTCCCCAAAGGACATGCCGGGTGTTCCGAAGGATTTCGCCGAGCACAAGTTACACGTCCGAGAGGACGCGAAGCCGGTCAAGCAGCCTCTCCGCCGACTGTCAGAAGAGAAGAGAAGAATCGTAGGAGAAGAGATAGCCCGACTCCTTGCCGCCGGCTTTATTATGGAAGTATTTTTTCCAGAGTGGCTTGCCAACCTAGTCTTGGTATTGAAGAAGAACAACAAGTGGCGTATGTGTATAGACTACACCAGCCTCAACAAGGCCTGCCCCAAAGATCCGTTTGCTTTGCCACGGATTGACCAAGTGATAGACTCCACGGCCGGATGCGAGCTGTTGAGCTTTTTGGATGCCTACTCAGGGTACCATCAGATTAAGTTGGACCCAGCAGACCGCCTGAAGACCGCCTTCATCACACCATTCGGAGCTTTCTATTACCTGACTATGACATTCGGCTTGAGGAATGCCGGTGCCACTTTTCAGCGTTGCATGCAGAAATGCCTCCTCAAGCAACTCGGCAGAAATGCCCACGTCTACGTAGACGATATTGTAGTGAAGACGGAGAAGCGCGGCACCCTGCTGGAAGACCTCAAAGAAACATTTGGTAACTTGCGCCGATTCCAGATCAAGCTCAACCCCGAGAAATGCATGTTCGGAGTACCAGCTGGCCAACTGCTAGGCTTTCTGGTCTCCGAACGCGGCATTGAGTGCAACCCTGTGAAGATCAAGGCCATTGAGAGGATGGAGATTCCCACCAAGTTGCGAGATGTGCAGAAGTTCACTGGGTGCCTGGCTTCCTTAAACCGCTGTATCAGCCGGCTAGGAGAGAAGGCCCTCCCCCTGTACCGACTCATGAAGAAATCCACTCATTTCGAGTGGAATGACCAAGCCGACCAAGCCTTCCATGAGTTGAAGAAAATGCTGACTACTCCACCTGTCCTGGCGGCGCCGACTGAGAAGGAGCCTGTCACGACCGGGTTTTCGGGATATTAATTTCCCAGAAAACGGCCTCTGTGCTCACCAGCCCCAGGATTACTGTTAGCTGATGAGGCACCAACTTGATACAAGAATTCCAAGCAAAGTACAAAAATATGTAGTACAAGAAATTGTGGCCTAGGAGTACAACACTAGGTTTCTAGTGGTTGATGGCGGAAGCGGTTTGTGGTTCATCTGCGTCAATGGGACTCCATTTCCCACAAGAACAGCTGACCAGGATAACTCCTATCTTCGCGAGGCTGCTATCATCATAGCGTAGGTTCCGGGGCTGTCATCGCAACGCTATCTCCATGCGCGAAATCTGGCCAAGACAATAGCCAGGGACAAGCCAGTGAGTATGTTTGAATGTACTCGCAAACATCAAGAACACGGGTATAATATAATAAGAGATAATCATGCTCTAAAATATTTCATGACCGTAACGTCTGTCACGAATTAAACGGAACTCTGTGATGCACACATGCAGGAAAATATATGAACATGCAATATGGGACTAGGAATAGGATGGACTGATCGAGTGTCTGAAATGACTCCTCGAAAGGGTGCAAATAAATTTAACAATGCCGCAGTCGGGCGTCTGAGCGACACCACATAAAGGGCTTATAAAAAAAATAAAAAAAATAACAAGCATGCCGCAGTCGGGCGTCTGAGCGACACCACATAAAGGGCTTGTAAAGGATAAATAAATAACAAACATGCCGCAGTCAGGCGTCTGAGCGACACCACATAAAGGGCTTATATAAGAATAATCACAGTGAATATCCAGGAGGTAGAACCGTCCCAGGGATACTCAATAATTCAAATAAAGTAAAAGGTTAGTCCACAATAATAATGATCATAATCCATATGTGCCACAGTCATAAACGATCTCTAGTTCAACCGTTTCTCCATCCGAAGGCCGTCACTGTGTTCAAATTTAACCGTTCTCCATCCGAATACCGTTACTATGATCTAGTCAAGCCGTATCTCCATCCGAATACCGTTGCTAGACCCATCTTAGACTGAAATCCTTATCCATGAACATGGCTATCCAAAAAGATATGACCTCTGCAGAGGGTGTACTCTTTTCCCACGAGTAACGGATTTATTTAGTCCATCGGGACTAATTCCGCCTACGGCCTTTTAATTGAAAACACGCCTGACCTGCACACACCAGCTTAACTTACCGGTGTCTGGAATCACCCACAACACCTGTCAAGCCAAACTCTAAGTGGGGAGGCTACAACCTCGACGTAGCATGGGATCAAATTTATATACGCGCGCTCTAAGGGGTGCCCCCCTCTCGGTCCCAACCGGAAACACCCATGCCCCCGGACCAGGTGGCATGCCTACCGGAGGCCTCCGGTATCTTCCACCATGGCCTCTCTGTACGGTGTGTGCTTTGGTAAGGGGTTGGCAACTTACTGAACCGTACCTTGTCTGCGACAGGGACAAGTGGTAGTACAAAACAAATAGGGAAGTTACTGATCAAGACTCGACCTACGACCGACTCAGGTGGTCCAAGAGTTCACCAAATGATTAACACAACCAAAATATTTCCATTAACAGACAGAACCACCGCTCATCAAATCCCATCATGCCATACCGGACACACTCGTCCCGACGAGGAACTAGGGACAAGCTCGTGTCTACCCAAGACCACGACTTTCCCGGTTTCCTTCCGGTATGCATGAGGGGCTCACGAGGATGATCACTATCACCAACATATCCATTAATAACAGCAAGGTATCTCCAGTATGCACTCATGCGTGTGACTTTATCGTTACATAAAAATAACGTATGCTCCAAGTCAAGTGGTGTTGTAACCGTATCAAAACACCACACAAAAATACTATGCCAGAGTTCAGAAATGCTTGCCTTCAAGAGTATGCAAGGGTGCACTTTTTTTTGAAAGCTTTCTTCACTCTCCATTTCCTATTTTGAAAAATATTCAAATAACAAATATTTCAAACGCAGTACAAAAAGTTGTCTCAAATATTTTTTTAAAAAATCTTAAAATAAACTAGATGAAATTTGAGAGAGGTAGGAAAAAGAATCAATCCATTTGGAGTTTTATTTTAAAAGATATAGCCAGTCAAAGTTCTGTTTTAAATAAAAGCAGAAAATGGAAAACACTTCGATACAGAATACGCTTTCGGGGTAGGGGATACGCACTCCCGGAAATACGCTTCCACTTAAGCCAGCGCGGGTGGCGCGGGGGTCACTGATAGTGGGTCCAGAGGGCCCACTGGTCAGGTTTGACCATTCTCCCCTCTCCCTCCTCTTCCTCTGCCCGAACGGGGCGGGGCTCCGGCGATCGCCGTCGACGAACGGCGGCTCCTCGAGGGCATCTGAGGGCAGGGATGGACCCGCCAGACCGGGGCGGTCCTCTCGGTGGTCGCTGGGTCGACGGTGGTGGGAGGAGTCGCCGGCGGCGAGCTCCGCGGCGGAGGGGGCTACGGGAGTGAAGTGAGTTTTGGGCTCCGGTGGTCTCTGAACGAGGCTGAGGCGTTGGGCAGCTCCGCAAGGACAAGAGGAAGCGAGTCGTGGCGCTGGATGGGCGGGGGAGTGGCTGGCTGCGACGAATGGCACCGGAAGGTGGCGGCGGCCGAACCGGCCGGAGTTGGGGGAGATGGCCTCTCCTGGCCAATCCATTGCTTGGGGAGCTCTAGGGGGAAGGCTTGAGGTCGCCTGAGCGCTCGGAGGGGCTCGGGGTCTCCTTTTATAGGCGTTCGAGGCTGGACCGCGGCGGCGGTGGATAAGAACGCTGGCGACCGCGGTGCTGTAGCTGCAGGGCGACGTGGCGGCGACGAGCGCGTGCCGACGAGCTTCAGGATAAGCTTGAGCTGTTCACAGGGGCAGCTGGCGCGCGCGGGTGGCTTGGGCGGCGCCGACCATGGCAGAGGCTCGCTGTCGACGCCGGCGTGCCGCCAAAGCTCTGCCAGCGGCGCTGTGGGGTGCCAGGGGTGGCGTGGAGAGTGGGCGAGCGTAGTGCGTGGTTCAGCAGGCGAGCAGGGGCCAGGGACGGGGCGCGACGAGGGTGGCAGTGCGGCGCGGCGGCTCAGTGCGCGCGCGCGCAAAACGTGCGCTCTGGGCGCGCCCAGAGCACGCACGGGACATGCTCGACGAAATGCCAGGGCAGCCTAGAGCGCGAGGGGGAGGCTGGTAATTAACAGGACTAGGGTAGGGATGGCTAGGAGCTCAGTGGACAAGGTTGCTGGGTCAGTGGAACAAGATCATAGTGCAAACTAGGAAACATGCCCAAAACTGACTGTGCACACCAAGTGTTCGACAGAATGCCAAGTGCAGTTAGGCAACTCTTGGAGTGGCCAAAATCTCCAGATCAGGGTCTCTCTAGTAGTAGGTGATGATGGTAAGATCATTTGGGCAAAACCAGAAACTTGCTAGTGCAAGTTTTGCAAAACTACAGTTTTGGACAGAAAGAAAGAGGTCTCATTGCATGCACTTAAAATCCTCCAATGGGTCCATTCTCCTGGACTTAAGGGTTCTGTAGGGAGGGCTACAAGCAGGAAAAAGCTCAGGGTCACTAGAGTAAAATAAAATAGGGTTGCAGTACAAATCACCAAACTGGACCAGAATGAAAAGGAGGTTGATACACTCAAATTTTTCAAACAACACCACTGGGTTTTTGCATGAAGATGAATTATATGCATCTACTGACCTCTCCAAACTCTTGGAAGAATTTTTAAAGAAATATTTAAATAGGTTGTAGTGCAAAGGTGCCTACTGGACCAGATTTGAAAAGTTGATGTAGAGCTCAAAATCTTCAATAGCCAACAGATATTTTTGCATAATAGTGATGTGGAAACATCACATGACATCCCCAAATTTTGGTGGAAATTTTAAATGCATTTGTCAAATGGTTGCAGTGCAAAACAGGCCCCAAATATTATGAAAGAACATTTTAAAAGAATAAAGCTCATGAAAATTTATTTTTGCAAATAAATCCACCGATAAAGAATTGTTTTTATAAAGAGGGCATACAAGTCCAATAATCCTTTTGGAAAACTCCCACTTGAGGTAAAAACCCAAAATATCAAAAGGTAAATCTAGACAAAATGGAAAGTTTAATTTCCTGGCAAAATTTTAATAAACAAAACAAGGTCAAAAATTTTGGGGTGTCACAACACTACCCCCCTTAAGAAAAATCTCGTCGTCGAGATTTGTTAAAAGCTGTTTTGAACAAACATTGCATTTATCAAAAGAAAACCTTCAACTGTGCAAAATAAAAAGGCTACAGTGCGAGAGTAATAAGTGGTGTAAAACCACAGTGGTACACTGGCGTAACATGGAAAAATCCATGGGCGGGGGAAAAACGAGATATTTCTACGTGGATACATTAATTTAGAATAAATTCTAAATTACTAAAACACGCTGGTCGTACCCGAGAGCACAGTGCTCTCTCTGGCTGACAGGTGGACCCGGGGCCCACTGTCGGCCTCTTCTTCTACCTCTGGTTCTCTCTTCTCTCTCGCGTGCTCTCCCGCGCTTCCTCCACCGGCGACGCCTAGCGCGTAGGGCATCTAGGCCGTACTGCGGTAGTGCGCGGCGTGCTAGTTGCCGGTGCAGCGTGCACTCACCTCGCGGGCCAGTGCACTGTCGGCACTGCTCGCGGACTCGCCTCCGAACACCGACGATCGAGCGATGATTGGCGCTGGTGGACCTCGCTCACCGTACACCGATCTCGAGCTATAAAACGATCGTGGTGCTCCTCTCTTCTTCCTCACACCTAGCCTCGCTTCTACTCCTCCTTCCTTCTCCTCCATTGCTGTTAGCAGGAGCTCGAGACGAGGCTCTAATGGCGGAGGCGATGCCGGATTGGTATGTGGTCCTGGTGTGTGGAGGTTTGGCGGTGCTGCTGGGGCTCTCCGTGCTCCTGTGCGCGATGATCCTGGATGATCGTCGTGATGCTGCCGCTCGAGTGTTAGCTCTTCGCGGTGGCGACGATCACGAGGATTAGGTGCGGCATCGAGTACTAATTGCTGTCGGAGTGCTGGGGCAACTCGCGCCCGAATGATCACTCACAAATTTCTATTATTGAAACTGTGGTGTCCTCGGGTGTGATCAGCTAGGTGCAAAAATGTGTACGAGGATTTGTAATTAGCGCACGGGGCCGAGTGGTTGTAGCTGTGAGTCTGCTGTTACGGTGCTGCGCGAATAAAAATCCATGTCGTGAAGATAAATACGCTGCAGCAACTCGGGGAAAGAAAAAACTCACTACAAAATTTACTGCGAGTGAAAAAAAAAATTTAGTTAAAACAAAATCAGCAGTAAAACTGCTCACATAAAAGAAACCAAAAATCTGGTCCGTCGCACAAATTTCAACACATAAATAAATACTGGGATAACAAACACAGCGGTGACGTTTACAATGAAAACGGCAAAAGGACAGGGTCTTGTGAAAACGCTTCTGGTACTGGGGCACACTCCTCTTCTATCGGGGGAAGCGGGTTGACTAGTCGATGAATGCGCCTCTCCTGGTCAGGCCTCAGTGGTCTGCCAATAGCGATCCGAGGATTTAAATCAGCGAGGCTCTGGAGATAACCCATTACTCGCTGAGTCAAACGCTCCTGAGCGATAACGTACTGGGCAAGGTTGGCCAGTACTGGATCTCTCTCAATTCGTCCACCGGGAAAAGATGCAACTTCTCCGGGTGCTGCACGACTCAGAAAATAATAATATCCTCGTTCGCTGGCATAGGGTACCGCGAATCGAAGGCGAGCGAGCGCCTCGCATGCAGCAGCTTCTATGGCCATATGCGGAGTCGGCATGGATTTTCCCACGAAGGAAACTTCCGTTGGGTCTTGGTTTGGGTATGCGGGAGGGATGTGCACCACTGCCCAATATTTCGAGGTGGATGGGGTGATCCTCGATTTGAGCAACTCGTACTGGGGTGGATGGATGGCACTCATGGTACTGCAGGTAAAGTCCCACAATAATTTAACAAAACTACCCGGGGTGGCATCTGGGGTTCTCAGGTAAATACTGGGGGTCGACATGGCAAGGAAATGACTGTGGGTGTTGTGCACAAGGTGAGGGGGTACTTGGCAAGGTCACGAGGTGGCCTTTTATAGCATTGGGGCTGGGTTATCCACCGGGGTGAAGGGTAACTGGTTGTCGATCCTGTTCTTGGGTCAAAGCCACAGATATACATATCACATAAATGTGACGCATTACTGTGGGTGCCGTTGGGGTTGGTCTTGGTAGCTGCGCCCGAAATTTAAAAATGCAACTGTACGCTAACGTACATATGCATAGCTACTATTCCAAAAGCAGGGGTGCTCAAGCAGGTAGCATTTAATAAAAGCGATACAAGATCTCACCATTACAAGGCGTAAGAAAACTAAGGCTCGATACAACTTGAGCGACTTAGTCTACTTCGTTAATGTCTAAGTGGGCTGGCCTGGTGGACGCCGGGGTTTCTCCACGGGTTTCACCATCGGGGTTAGCTGGTTGAGGTTGAGGGGCTGCAGGGTCGGGGAAGTGGTGATGACCATC
Source organism: Aegilops tauschii subsp. strangulata (assembly GCF_002575655.3). Lineage (NCBI taxonomy): Eukaryota > Viridiplantae > Streptophyta > Magnoliopsida > Poales > Poaceae > Aegilops > Aegilops tauschii. The sequence continues at coordinate 532,616,125 of NC_053039.3, forward strand.
GCGGGGGTTGCTGGCCACAATCCTGTTGGAATGGGTTCCCAAAAGGCGACGAAGCGCTTCTGGGGACACCAAAGCACTCTGGTTGATGACTGGGGCAGACCTCAAGGGATCGATCGGGTGTCCGAACAGAACGACTGGGTTGTCGGCGTCGGGCTCCATTTCTTCCCTCGCCGGGGCTCGGCGAACCAGTTCTCCACGAGCGGCGATCAGATCAAGGGTGACTTGATCGAACAGTTGCTCTAGTGCGCTCACATAGCGCACCAGATGCAATAGTGCAGGATCTGTCTCGTGATCTCCGTTGGCAACCTGGGGCGGCCTACCATACCCGTCGCGACTGGGGTAGTAGTAGAACAAGCGACAGTTAACTCTGGGCGACAAGTGCCGGAGTTGAACTATAGCTTCTCGCGCTGCCAATTGGATGGCTTGTGGTTCAAACGAAGTTGTCCTTCCGGTGAACCTGTAGGGGCGTTCTGGCGACAGACCCCTACCATAGATGTGCACAGTGGCCCAGTACTGACGGCTCTCACCTTACATGGGTCCTTGGTACACAACATATTCAGGGGGCTCTTCTAATGCATAGGCACGGCGGGTGAGGTTTGCGAGCACAGTCACAAAACCTCCCAGGTTGGTTGCTGTGGTCTCATTATGAACAATGGGGCCAGGCATCGTGGCTTGGTTTGGGAGAGAGGCTGTGCTGGGTTGAGGCTAGCGTGCCCTTTTTATAGAAAAAGGGGACGGAGTCTTCCCCCGCACGCTTGCGAATGAGACGGGTTAGGTGTCGGTCACTGGCGCGTGATCGACGGGCTAGGCTGATAGGTTGGGCACCGTCCGCCGAAAGGCGTCGGGTCACTATGGGGCTACCTTACGCGAGAAGCTTGGCCGGGATTAGGTTAAGGTCTGGTGGTTTGGTTAACCTAGGTTTATTGACCTGGATAAGATAGGATTAGCCAATGGTCAGCCTAGCTCTGATACCAAGTCTGTCACGACCGGGTTTTCGGGATATTAATTTCCCAGAAAACGGCCTCTGTGCTCACCAGCCCCAGGATTACTGTTAGCTGATGAGGCACCAACTTGATACAAGAATTCCAAGCAAAGTACAAAAATATGTAGTACAAGACCATTGTGGCCTAGGAGTACAACACTAGGTTTCTAGTGGTTGATGGCGGAAGCGGTTTGTGGTTCATCTGCGTCAATGGGACTCCATTTCCCACAAGAACAGCTGACCAGGATAACTCCTATCTTCGCGAGGCTGCTATCATCATAGCGTAGGTTCCGGGGCTGTCATCGCAACGCTATCTCCATGCGCGAAATCTGGCCAAGACAATAGCCAGGGACAAGCCAGTGAGTATGTTTGAATGTACTCGCAAACATCAAGAACACGGGTATAATATAATAAGAGATAATCATGCTCTGAAATATTTCATGACCGTAACGTCTGTCACGAATTAAACGGAACTCTGTGATGCACACATGCAGGAAAATATATGAACATGCAATATGGGACTAGGAATAGGATGGACTGATCGAGTGTCTGAAATGACTCCTCGAAAGGGTGCAAATAAATTTAACAATGCCGCAGTCGGGCGTCTGAGCGACACCACATAAAGGGCTTATAAAAAAAATAAAAAAAATAACAAGCATGCCGCAGTCGGGCGTCTGAGCGACACCACATAAAGGGCTTATAAGAATAAGTAAATAACAAGCATGTCGCAGTCGGGCGTCTGAGCGACACCACATAAAGGGCTTGTAAAGGATAAACAAATAACAAACATGCCGCAGTCGGGCGTCTGAGCGACACCACATAAAGGGCTTATATAAGAATAATCACAGTGAATATCCAGGAGGTAGAACCGTCCCAGGGATACTCAATAATTCAAATAAAGTAAAAGGTTAGTCCACAATAATAATGATCATAATCCATATGTGCCACAGTCATAAACGATCTCTAGTTCAACCGTTTCTCCATCCGAAGGCCGTCACTGTGTTCAAATTTAACCGTTCTCCATCCGAATACAGTTACTATGATCTAGTCAAGCCGTATCTCCATCCGAATACCGTTGCTAGACCCATCTTAGACTGAAATCCTTATCCATGAACATGGCTATCCAAAAAGATATGACCTCTGCAGAGGGTGTACTCTTTTCCCACGAGTAACGGATTTATTTAGTCCATCGGGACTAATTCCGCCTACGGCCTTTTAATTGAAAACACGCCTGACTTGCACACACCAGCTTAACTTACCGGTGTCTGGAATCACCGACAACACCTGTCAAGCCAAACTCTAAGTGGGGAGGCTACAACCTCGACGTAGCATGGGATCAAATTTATATACGCGCGCTCTAAGGGGTGTCCCCCTCTCGGTCCCAACCGGAAACACCCATGCCCCTGGACCAGGTGGCATGCCTACCGGAGGCCTCCGGTATCTTCCACCACGGCCTCTCTGTACGGTGTGTGCTTTGGTAAGGGGTTGGCAACTTACTGAACCGTACCTTGTCTGCGACAGGGACAAGTGGTAGTACAAAACAAATAGGGAAGTTACTGATCAAGACTCGACCTACGACCGACTCAGGTGGTCCAAGAGTTCACCAAATGATTAACACAACCAAAATATTTCCATTAACAGACAGAACCACCGCTGATCAAATCCCATCATGCCATACCGGACACACTCGTCCCGACGAGGAACTAGGGACAAGCTCGTGTCTACCCAAGACCACGACTTTCCCGGTTCCTTCCGGTATGCATGAGGGGCTCACGAGGATGATCACTATCACCAACATATCCATTAATAACAGCAAGGTATCTCCAGTATGCACTCATGCGTGTGACTTTATCGTTACATAAAAATAACGTATGCTCCAAGTCAAGTGGTGTTGTAACCGTATCAAAACACCACACAAAAATACTATGCCAGAGTTCAGAAATGCTTGCCTTCAAGAGTATGCAAGGGTGCACTTTTTTTTGAAAGCTTTCTTCACTCTCCATTTCCTATTTTGAAAAATATTCAAATAACAAATATTTCAAACGCAGTACAAAAAGTTGTCTCAAATATTTTTTAAAAAATCTTAAAATAAACTAGATGAAATTTGAGAGAGGTAGGAAAAAGAATCAATCCATTTGGAGTTTTATTTTAAAAGATATAGCCAGTCAAAGTTCTGTTTTAAATAAAAGCAGAAAATGGAAAACGCTTCGATACAGAATACGCTTTCGGGGTAGGGGATACGCACTCGCGGAAATACGCTTCCACTTAAGCCAGCGCGGGTGGCGCGGGTGTCACTGACAATGGGTCCAGAGGGCCCACTGGTCAGGTTTGACCATTCTCCCCTCTCCCTCCTCTTCCTCTGCCCGAACGGGGCGGGGCTCCGGCGATCGCCGTCGACGAACGGCGGCTCCTCGAGGGCATCTGAGGGCAGGGATGGACCCGCCAGACCGGGGCGGTCCTCTCGGTGGTCGTTGGGTCGACGGTGGTGGGAGGAGTCGCCGGCGGCGAGCTCCGCGGCGGAGGGGGCTACGGGAGTGAAGTGAGTTTTGGGCTCCGGTGGTCTCTGAACGAGGCTGAGGCGTTGGGCAGCTCCGCAAGGACAAGAGGAAGCGAGTCGTGGCGCTGGATGGGCGGGGGAGTGGCTGGCTGCGACGAATGGCACCGGAAGGTGGCGGCGGCCGAACCGGCCGGAGTTGGGGGAGATGGCCTCTCCTGGCCAATCCATTGCTTGGGGAGCTCTAGGGGGAAGGCTTGAGGTCGCCTGAGCGCTCGGAGGGGCTCGGGGTCTCCTTTTATAGGTGTTCGAGGCTGGACCGCGGCGGCGGTGGATAAGAACGCCGGCGACCGCGGTGCTGTAGCTGCAGGGCGACGTGGCGGCGACGAGCGCGTGCCGACGAGCTTCAGGATAAGCTTGAGCTGTTCACAGGGGCAGCTGGCGCGCGCGGGTGGCTTGGGCGGCGCCGACCATGGCAGAGGCTCGCTGCCGACGCCGGCGTGTCGCCAAAGATCTGCCAGCGGCGCTGTGGGGCGCCAGGGGTGGCGTGGAGAGTGGGCGAGCGTAGTGCGTGGTTCAGCAGGCGAGCAGGGGCCAGGGACGGGACGCGACGAGGGTGGCAGTGCGGCGCGGCGGCTCAGTGCGCGCGCGTGCAAAACATGCGCTCTGGGCGCGCCCAGAGCACGCACGGGACATGCTCGACGAAATGCCAGGGCAGCCTAGAGTGCGAGGGGGAGGCTGGCAATTAACAGGACTAGGGTAGGGATGGCTAGGATCTCAGTGGACAAGGTTGCTGGGTCAGTGGAACAAGATCATAGTGCAAACTAGGAAACATGCCCAAAACTGACTGTGCACACCAAGTGTTCGACAGAATGCCAAGTGCAGTTAGGCAACTCTTGGAGTGGCCAAAATCTCCAGATCAGGGTCTCTCTAGTAGTAGGTGATGATGGTAAGATCATTTGGGCAAAACCAGAAACTTGCTAGTGCAAGTTTTGCAAAACTACAGTTTTGGACAGAAAGAAAGAGGTCTCATTGCATGCAGTTAAAATCCTCCAATGGGTCCATTCTCCTAGACTTAAGGTTCTGTAGGGAGGGCTACAAGTAGGAAAACGCTCAGGGTCACTAGAGTAAAATAAAATAGGGTTGCAGTACAAATCACCAAATTGGACCAGAATGAAAAGGAGGTTGATACACTCAAATTTTTCAAACAACACCACTGGGTTTTTGCATGAAGATGAATTATATGCATCTACTGACCTCTCCAAACTCTTGGAAGAATTTTTAAATAAATATTTAAATAGGTTGTAGTGCAAAGGTGCCTACTGGACCAGATTTGAAAAGTTGATGTAGAGCTCAAAATCTTCAATAGCCAACAGATATTTTTGCATAATAGTGATGTGGAAACATCACATGACATCCCCAAATTTTGGTGGAAATTTTAAATGCATTTGTCAAATGGTTGCAGTGCAAAACAGGCCCCAAATATTATGAAAGATCATTTTAAAAGAATAAAGCTCATGAAAATTTATTTTTGCAAATAAATCCACCGATAAAGAATTGTTTTTATAAAGAGGGCATACAAGTCCAATAATCCTTTTGGAAAACTCCCACTTGAGGTAAAAACCCAAAATATCAAAAGGTAAATCTAGAAAAAATGGAAAGTTTAATTTCCTGGCAAAATTTTAATAAATAAAACAAGGTCAAAATTTTTGGGGTGTCACAGAGCCCATGCTCCTCTACATTGTCGCGACTAGCCGAGTGGTCAGCACAGTCGTCGTGGTCCAGCGCCCAGAAGAAGGTCGAGCCCAGCTAGTGCAGAGGCCAGTGTATTATCTAAGCAAAGTACTATCCAGCTCAAAGCAAAACTACCCGCACTACCAGAAGATGTGCTATGGAGTGTACTTCGCCGCCAAGAAGCTGAAGCCCTACTTCCAAGAGCATCCCATCACGGTCGTGTGCACCGCCCCGCTTGCCGAGATCATAGGCAGCCGGGATGCATCCGGCCGGGTGGCTAAATGGGCCATTGCGCTGGCGCCTTACACAATCTTTTACCAGCCCCGCACCGCCATCAAGTCCCAAGCATTGGCCGACTTCCTCGTCGACGGGGCCGAGACCCAGTACCTACCGCCGGCTCCCGACTCTACCCATTGGCGGATGCACTTCGACGGGTCCAAGATGCGCACCGGCTTGGGAGCCGGCATCGTCCTCACCTCTCCCAAAGGCGACAAGCTCAGATACACGCTGCAAATCCACTTCGCCGCCTCCAGCAATGTGGCCGAGTACAAGGCGGTCATACATGGGCTCCGGCTAGCCAAAGAGCTCGGCATACGCCGGATCCTGTGTTATGGCGACTCAGACTTGGTGGTCCAGCAGTCATCTGGCGACTGGGACGCCAAGGATGCAACCATGGCGAGCTATCGATTCCTCGTCCAGCAGATCAGTGGGCACTTCGAAGGGTGCGAGTTCCTTCACGTACCACGGGCCGACAACGACTAAGCAGATGCCCTGGCGCGGATCGGCTCCACCCGACAGGCTATACCAACCGGTGTCTCTCTCCAGCGCCTCCTCAAGCCGTCCATCAAGCCGTCTCCAGAGTCGGACTCTATCTTCGTACCGCCTACCCCGATGCAGCCGGATCCCACTGGGGGAACCCAGCAGGCGGCACGGGGACTCCGACAACCGGCCCGGGGACTGCCGTAGTCACACCCGGCTCAGGGACTTCAGAACCCGGCCCGGGGACTGCAGCAGTCGGCCCGGGGACTGCATCAACACAAGAAGCGGTGGCTGACTCCAATTCCACGACACCCGACCCACCCACCCGAGTCATGGTGGCCGTACTGACAGTAGAAGAAGTCACAGCTCCATCATGGGCCCAGCCCATCCTCAACTTCCTAGTCAATAGAGAACTGCCAGCTGATGAGATCTCGGCAAGACTAGTGCAACGTCGAGCCGGAGCATATGCAATAATAAACAAAGAACTTGTCAAGCGCAGTGTCACTGGAGTCTTCCAGCGCTGCGTCGAGCCAGAGAAAGGGGTGGCAATCCTCAAGGATATCCATCAAGGCGAATGCGGCCATCACGCAGCCTCAAGGTCACTTGTGGCCAAAGCTTTCCGCCACGGTTTCTTTTGGCCGAATGCTTTGGAAGATTCCAAAGAGATAGTCAAGAGCTGCAAAGGATGCCAAGTCTTCAGTTCCAAACAACACTTGCCGGCTTCTGCACTCAAGACCATCCCCCTCACCTGGCCCTTTGCCGTTTGGGGGCTGGACATGGTGGGCCCATTCAAGACAGCCCGCGGCGGCATGACGCATCTGCTTGTCGCCGTGGACAAATTTACCAAATGGATCGAAGCAAAGCCGATCAAGAAGCTGAACAGGCCGACTGCCGTGACATTCGTCGCCGACATCACTACTCGGTACGGCGTGCCGCACAGCATCATCACCGACAACGGCACAAACTTTGCCAAAGGAGCACTGGCACGTTTTTGCGCGACGCAGGGCATCCGACTGGACTTAGCGTCCGTTGCCCACCCATAGTCAAACGGCCAGGTCGAGCGAGCAAATGGACTCATCCTCTCCGGCATCAAGCCCCGACTGGTCGTGCCACTGGAGCGATCGGCCGGCTGCTGGCTCGATGAGCTGCCGGCTGTCCTCTGGAGTCTGCGTACTACTCCTAACAATTCAACCGGCTTCACTCCGTTCTTCCTTGTATATGGTGCCGAGGCTATCATCCCAACCGACATCGAGTTCGACTCGCCTCGGGTCACCATGTACACGGAGGCGGAGGCCAAGGAAGCGCGAGAAGACGGCATCGACCTGCTGGAAGAAGGCCGGCTGTTGGCACTCAGCCAATCCGCCATCTACCAGCAGGGGTTGCGCCGTTACCACAACCGCAAGGTCAAGCCAAGATCTTTCCAAGAGGGCGACCTTGTGCTCCGGCTGATCCAGCGAACAGCCGGCCAGCACAAGCTCTCGACCCCTTGGGAAGGCCCTTTCGTCATCACCAAGGCACTAGGCAACGACTCCTACTACCTGATCGACGCGCAAAAGCCAAGAGCACGCAAGAGGGATGATTCTGGCAAGGAGTCGGAGCGACCATGGAACACGAACCTCCTGAGAAGATTTTACAGTTAAAAGCAGTATGTATCATGCTCCCCTTTTGTATTAAGTACGAAACAACAGGCCCCCCGAGGAGCACTCGGGGACTGCCTTCCTTTATCTATGAATGACGAGTGTCATATTCATGAATGTATTATTACATTTGATTTTCTGTCTGGCACCGGGTTCGACTAATCGGCCCGGGGACTGGCCGCCTTAAGTTATATTAAAGTTCCACCTGAAGTCAGACAAGTAGTGTGCCGGCTCCTGAGTCCTCTCTTGTTGAAAGTCGCAGTTCGAAGAACCGACTGTCCGACTAGCAAGAGCCAAAGGCAGAAAGGATGCCCACACGAAAAACGGCTAAGGACTAACGAACTTGTATAACGAAAAGACGGCCTCCAACCATGCTTGCCGACTGTCAGAACAGCCGGCTGGCCGGCTTCCCAAACACTTCACTATAATCCAACAAAGCTAGAGTACTTGCCCTCCCAACTAGCCAAGCACTTCTCCAGCCACAGATGCAGAGCAACTGTCCGACTGGGGAGGCGGCAACCATGGGAGGGCGGCAAAGGAAACAGCAGAAGGATGAAAAGCAAAGAACAAGGGAAAGCCAAACGCATGCATAATCATATTTACATATAAGGCCCCCAACAGGCCGACAATCAACATAGTTGGAATACACCCCCAGTGGGTGGAATTGTGCAAACTTAACAAAATATTGTTCCAAAAGTGATAAGACAGGAAAATAAAGATAGCAGACTAGACTAAGGGCGCGGTGTGGGAGCTGGGTTGGTCGGTGGAGGCGGCGCCACCAGCTGGAGGAGTGGCCGGCTGGCGGGTCTCGGCTTGATCATCGCCGGCTGCAGGCGGTGCATCCGCGCGTGCCTTGTTGCTGGAGGCACGGTCGAGCTGAACCTGAACGGCCGCTCCACCATCTGGCCTGGCGTCTTCACCCTCCTCCTCCTCGTCCTCCTCCTCCTCGCCCTCGTCGCTGGAGTCGATCTCCTCCGCCGAGTCCTCGCCATCTGCCGGGTTCAGCCCGAACCACTCCTCCGGCTGGGCAACACCGTTGTCGTCCACCTCAGGAGCGAAGGCACTGGTGTCGGTGTAGTCGGCGATCACCGAAGCCCGCCGGATGATAGCCGGCCGCGCCGGCTCCGGCTCCGTGTCGGCCTCCTGCCGCCAGGTGGCCAACTGGTCCAGACTCAGCCCGGGATACCAGGCCTTGGCGAAGTCCAGCGCCCGCCTGGCGCCAGACCGAGCCGCCGACGCCTTCCAGGCCTCGAAGCGGCCAACCAGCACCTCCAGCCAGTCGGCGGTCCGACTGGGGGTACGGGGAATCACCTCGCCAGGCCAAAGGGCGGCCAGCACCTGCGCTCCGACATGCTGAAGCCGGCGGAGCATGCGGTGCGCCGGCTGAAGACGGGCCTGAATCGCCAAGAGATGCTCCTCCAGCGTCCGGTGAGCGTTTGGCACGATCTCGGCACCAGCCTGCCTCTGTGCCTCGCGGCGGGCCTCGATGATCTGGTTGGCGGCAGTAGAGTAGCCAGGAAAGTACTCTACGCAGGAAAGAAAGAGAAAGAAGAGAAAAACACCAAGTCAGAAAACGAGCCAAAGCGGCAAGCAAGGGCGAAGAAGAAGGCGGCTTACCGTCAACCAAATCTTCGATCTGGCCATAGCCGTTGATCAGCGTCTCCTTCGCTTCGGCCCAGCTAGCCGCCTCTGTCTCATACTCGGCTTGGAGGGCGGCCTCGCTGTCCCGCATCGCCTTCAGGGCAGCCTTGTGGCTCTCCTCCTGGTCAGCCAACCTCTTGGCCAGACGGTCACGCTCCTGTGCCAAGGCGGCAAACTCGGTCTCCTTAGCACGGAGGGCGGCCTGAGTCCCTCCCAGCTGCTCCCTTAGACCGGCATTGGCCGTTGTAGGGATGGCAGAGAAAAAAGAAGCAATAAGAAGAAGTCGTCAAGGAAGATCCGACCCGACTGCTCAGTAGTCGGCCTGAATCTCGGGGACTACACCCAGTGGGTGCGCTGACGCGCCCCCACGTGAGATAAAAGATGAAGCACTCACCCTGGCTCTCAGTTAGGTCAGCAGTCTTCTGGGTCAGCTCCCGAGCCTGGGAGTTGAAGGCAGCCGCGCGAAGGTTGTGGTAGTCCTGCAAGACAGGCAGAAGAGCAAATGAGAGCAAGATAGCAAAGCAAGGTCCGCTAGGAAGTTCCAAGCCGCCTGCTCAGCAGCCGACTCAGAACTCGGGGACTACACCCAGTGGGTGCACTGACGCGCCCCCACGGAAGAAACCAAGGTCAAAAAAGCAAAGACAAGAAGACTAACCCGGATGGCCACCCGTGTCGCAAGGAACTCGTCGTTGTACTTCCTCAGCGCCGCCGCCTGGGCTTGAAGCCGGGTCCGGACGTCCTGCGCGGCCACGTTCATCACGGCCGTCCCTCCGCCCGACGTCCACCCCGAGCTGGCGCTGGCCGCCTCCATGTCCTGGGCCGACGAGCTGGAGCCCGCGGCCGGCTGCGGCTCCGATGTAGCCTTCTGCGGCTCTGATGCGGCCTTCCCCGCGCGCTGGCGCGGCGGCATCCGGACCACCAGATCAGTCCTCGCAGCCGGCTCGCCCCCGGCCGATTGCACAGGCGGCAGGTTAGGCCGGCCGCCTTGAGTCGCCCCAGTCGGCAGGGCCGGTGCCGCCTCCCTCTCCGGGACGACGACGTCGTCCTCCCGCTCCAGCCCCGGCTGGTCACCGCCAGCTTCTTCTGGCGAGGGCTCTGGGACCCCAGGCGCCGCGACGCGCAGTGGGGTGACCAACAAGGCCTCCTCCGCCATCGCCGCAGCCGCAGCCTCCGCTTGGGCCTTGGCAGCTGCGTTGGCGCGCGCCTTCGCCGTCTCCTCCTCCTGCGCCGCCTTGGCGGCGGCCGCCCTCAATGCCTCCGCCTCCCGCGCCTTCCGCTCCTCCCGCGCCTCCCGCGCGTTCCGCTCCGTCGCCGCTTGAAGATCGGCACGGGGGTCCACGCGGCGAGTGGTGCTCCCGGATCCTCCCGGCGACCCAACGACGGAGGCGGCAGCAACCCGCTCGAGCGACAATGCAGCCCTGTTTTTTGAGAAAGGACAAGGATTCAGGAACTACCAGAGAAAAGAAGAAAAAATACATGAAGGAGTATATACTTATGCCGACACCGTCTGCGGCTGCTTCACCGCCTTGCGGAAGCAAGCCGCCTTCGCGGCCGCCTCTTCCCGCCTGGTCGCCGCTGCCCCGCCTCTGGGTTTCTTCGGCCGACTACCGAACAAGCCCGGCGCGGCACGACGCTTTTTCCCGCCGCCTCGAGCAGGCGGCGCGGCGGAGGAACCCGCGGCGCGGCCAGACGCTGGCTGGCGGCGTGGGACGACTTCGGCCTCGTCGTCGTCCGGCCAGTCGTTGAAGCTGACTCCAAGCCCGGAGCCGCCTGCCTCGCCGCCGGCTTGGCCGCCGCCCGCCTCGGTGTTGTCTTCCATGGCGGCCGCCCCCAAGTCGGGGTCCTCCAGATCGTGCTCCGTCCGGTCGGGGACGAATCGGCGCTCCGCGTCTGACCCGCCTGCAGGCCGAAGAAGAGGGCTCTGTCGAGACAAGCCGACTAGTCAGAGTCGGCCAAAAGGAACTCGGCGACAAAGCTGAGAGAAGAAAGGGAAAAAGAAAACATACCGTGGGCGGCGGGTGAGCTTGACAATATGGCTCCTTGCCAAACTGCCACTCTGCGGAGAGCTTGCAGTTTGCAAGGTAGTTCACCATATGAGCCACTTCGCCGTGCGGCATGTCTTTGGTGCACATCTGACTCGGATCGAGCTGGCCGCTCATTTGACAGATCAGATGAGGGCGGCTTTGGAGCGGAAGCACCCAGCACGTAACGAAGGCGGCCAGCAGGTCGGGCCCAGATAGGCCCTCCGACTGGATCATCACCCGCAGTCAGGCGACGGCCGCGGCTCCAGCCGGCGTCAGCGTCACGGCCCGATAGGACCACTGGGGCCGCCTACCCGCCGGCGGGCCGGCTTCGTAAGCCGACAAATTGACGTAGTCGCCTTGCGGGGCAACGTTCTTCACATAGAAATACGACTTCTGCCAGAGCTTCACCGACTGGATCAGCGTGATGACGGGGAAGGGGTTGTCGGCTGTCACCCTCCGCATCGCGATGAATGCGCCACTCTGAGCGGGCACGCCCTGCATACGCGTGCCCAGCTTGGACTGGAAGAACTTCCCCCAGAGCTCGAGGGTGGGGAGGACGCCGAGGTAGCCTTCGCAGAAGGTGACGAAGGCAGACAGCAACACCACCGTGTTCGGGGTAAGGTGGTGCGGCTGGAGTTGGTAGAATTCTAGAAAGGAGCGGAAGAAGGCGCTCGCGGGCAAGCCGGTGCCGCGCAAGAAATGTGAGCGGAAGACCACCCGCTCGCCCTCCTCCGGCTCTGGCGTGATCTCCTTCTCCGGCGCGAGACGGACCCGCACCTTGTCCGCGCCGGGCAGCCGCTGCGTCTTGCGGAGGAACTCGACGTGGTCCTCATGAACGTTTGAGCCGTCCCAGTCCCCGCCATACTGCATGGCGGCGTGAGGCCGGCGAGAATGAGCACGGCGGCGGAGAAAAGGATGATGGGATGGCGCGGCGGCGAGGCGCTGCTGTGAGGGAGAGCAGGAGGAAGAAGATGGCGGAGAGGAGGGGAGCGTGCGAGCGCCTGCCGCTTCCCCTCCTCCCCCTACTTATAGCCTCGTGCGGCGAAGCCGAGGAGGCGAGACGTGGGGTGGGACGTGGGATTAACTGCACCCACTCCCCCCACGCCCCGCGATTACTGCGCCATAAGATGTGCCAAAACCGCCGCAGGAAGACGTGCGGGCGGCTTTGGGCCGCAGAGAATCCGCGCCTGGGCCTAGGCATAGGAGTGGTGGGCCCCCGACCTGCGGCGATGTCTCGTCGCGCGCGTGGGCTGGCAGGCTTTTTAGCCAAGGGATGCCACGTGGTTCGCAGGCGGCGAGTGACCGGCCCGCAGCCCAGTGCGCGAGCCGGCCGACTCCCACCCTCCGACTTCAAAAAATTTCGCCAAAGCGGCGCGCCCAACCGAAGCCGGCTCCCAGCTGCCAGCTCGTCAAGATAGGAAGCTGACCGAGCTTCTCGACTTCCACCCAACCTCGAAGACAAATCAGCTTCGGGGACTACTATCGGAGTAAATAGCCACGGGTAGCCTAACCGACTCCCCCTGGCTCTTCAAAAATTACCGGGCCATTTAAGCCTTCAAGCATACAAAGCATAGGGCCGCCTTCGCCCAGCCGGCTATCCCCAGGGCCGACTACCAGAGGGCGACCCGGCCTCAGAAACCTTCCCCACGAAAGCTACGAGATGGCCGACTCCAAGAAGCCGGGCTCAAGAGGACCGACTCCTAGAAGCCGGCCATGGAGAGAGCCGACTCCCAGAAGCCGGCCAAGACTACACCCACCAATATTGCATCCACATAACGGCGACGAGACGGGGCGTGGCCGCAGTACATCCCACTACCCCCGAATCCCAAAGCAGGCATGGCCACAGGACGCCGTACGGGTCAGCCATCTCCCGTCCGGCACGGCACTGTAGCCATGTTGGCCTCGACGTCATCCACGACAGACGCCAGTACGGCCCGCGGGCGGCGGGCCCCTTTAGCCAGAGAGACGCTCGAAGACGGCCCGGCCTCCCCTAGTCGGCCAGGGACGTAGCCGGCCCCCAGGAGCCGGCTACCTCCCTCCCTCGAAACATGTGCCCCATTAAGGAGACAAGACGGGGTAAGGCTACAGTGAGAGCCCGCAAGGCGGCTGCACTGTAACCACGCTTACCTCGACAAAGCCTTCGTCATCAGGGGCGAAGCAACAGTAACCAGCCGCCGACAAGACCCCCAAGCGGTGGGGCCGGCATGTCGACCAAGAAGCCGGCAGCCGGCGGGACCCACCAGTCGGCGGGCCCAATGGCCGGCGGAGAAGCCGGCGAACACAGACACTGACGGCTGGGACCCGCGCCCAGCCGGATTACTATTGTACCCCGGGGGGTAGGCCTATATAAACCCCCTGGGGCACCCATGCAAAGGGTTGGACTCATAGAGTTACACACACCATATAGAGAGAAAAGGAGAGCTAGCCTTGCCCTTCTTCTCCCTCTAACCTGACAGCTCAAGGAGCGTTTGTAGCAACTTGTTTTGATCTAGTGATCATGCGGAGACCCCGCAGAGCAGGACTAGGGGTGTTATCTCCACGGAGAGCCCCGAACCTGGGTAAGATTCGCCGGCGTGCATGTCTTCGCCTCATCCCGTTTCCAGGCACCGGCGACGTCTTACTGGCTCCCACAATGATAAGCCACCCGTTGGCATATGTCGCACCTACCACCCGACAGACCAACCAAGAAACGGATAATCTCATAAGCAAGCATTAAGAATAATTAACACCGAATAATGCACCACAAGTAGGATCTAATTTCATTGCATGACTATTGACTTTCGTGCTTGCATAGGGAATCACAAACCTTAACACCAATATTCTTACTAAAGCATAATTACTCATCAACATAACTCACATATCACATCATCATATCTCAAAACTATTACTAAGAATCAAGTTTATTTTGTCCAATGATCTTCATGAATTTTTTATTATATCCTTCTTGGATATCTATCACTTTGGGATTAATTTTCATGTGTTGCTTTTGACAAGCTCAAACAAATATAAGTGAAGATCATGAGCATAATATTTCTTTCTCTCAAATTAATTTAAGTGAAGCAAGGGAGAATTTCTTGAAAATTTTACTAACTCTCAAATAAATCTAAGTGAAGCAAGAGAGAATTTCTTCAAAAATACTAAAGCACACCGTGCTAAAAAAGATATAAGTGAAGCACTAGAGCAAGTCCATAGCTCATAAAAGATTTAAGTGAAGCATAGAGAGTGATTCTAACAAGTCATGACATAGTTTTGGCTCTCTCAAATAGGTGTGTCCAGCAAGGAATCAAGACATAAAACACAAAATAAAACAAACAAAGACTCATATCAAACAAGACGCTCCAAGCCAAACACATATTATGTGACGAGTAAAAATATAGCTTCGAGTAAAATACCGATGGTCGTTAGAAGAAAGAGGGGATGCCACTCGGGGGCATCCTCAAGCTTAGTTGTTTGCTCATTTTTGGATAATAGCTTGGGATGCCGGGGCATCCCCAAGCTTAGGCTCTTCTACTCCTTATTCCATCATCCATCGTAAAATAACTCAAAACTTGAAAACTTCAATCACACAAAACTCAACAAAACCTTCGTGAGATCCGTTAGTGTAAGAAAAATAAATCACTACTATAAGTGCTATATCAAACCAATTCATATTTTATTTTTGCATTATATCTACTGTATGCCAACTTTTCTATGGCAAAAACTCATCAAAGAAAACCATAGAGCCATCAAAATAAGCACACAACGCAAAGAAAACAGAATCTGTCAAAACAGAACAGTCTGTAGCAATCTGATTTGTTCGAATACTTATGGAACTCCAATTTTTTTTGAAAAACTAGGACGACCTGGGTAATTTGTATATTAAACTTCTGCAAAAAAATTGGCATTTTATCACGCTCTGGTAAAAATAAGAATTTTTTTCGTGAGTGCAAAAGTTTTTGTTTTTCAGCAAGATCAAACAACTATCACCCAAGAAGATCCTATCGGTTCTACTTGGCACAAACACTAACTAAAATACAAAAAAAAATCATAACAGTAGAATAATTTTGCAAACACTCAAGAACAGAAAAAAGCAAAAATAAATTTTATTCATTGGGTTGCCTCCCAACAAGCGCTATAGTTTTACGCACTTAGCTAGGCATAGAGCAAGGATCTAAGTTTTGTCATCTTTGGTTCGAGATCCATAAGATGCCCTCATGATTGATTCATATGGTGGCCTAATTCTTGTTCTAGGAAAGTGTTCCATACCCTTCCTCAAGGGAAATTGGAACTTAATATTGCCTTCTTTCATATCAATCACGGCACCGATAGTGCGTAAAAACGGTCTACCAAGAATAATTGGACAAGACGGATTGCAATCAATATCAAGAACAATAAAATCTATGGGCACATAATTCCTATTTGCAAGAATAAGAACATCATTAATTCTTCCCATAGGTTTTTAATAGTAGAATCCGCCAAGTGCAAATTACAAGAACATTCTTCAAGATCGGTAAGACCAAGCACATCACATAAAGATTTCGGAATTGTAGAAACACTAGCACAAGAGTCACAGAAAGCAAAACACTCATAATTTTTAATCTTGACTTTGATAGTAGGTTCCCATTCATCATGCAATTTTCTAGGAATTGATACTTCTAATTCCAATTTTTCTTCAAAAGCTTTCATCATAGCATCAACAATATGTTTACAAAAGCTTTATTTTGTTCATAAGCATGGGGTAAATTTATCATGGATTGCAACAAAGAAATGCAATCAATCAAAGAGCAACTATCATAATTAAAGTCTTTGTAATCCAAAAGAGTGGGTGCATCACTAGCTAATGTTTTGACCTCTTCAAACCCACTTGATCAATTTTCTCAATAAGATTTTCACCCTCCGAATTATCGGGACGCCTTCTAGCTAAAGTTGCCTCTTCTCTAGTCCATTTTTCATCAATCTTAACTTTACTAAACAAGGAATCAATAGAAGAAACACCTACCATTTTAAGATCTTCATCACTTTTGCGAAAGTAATCACTAGAAAACGCTTTTTCTAAAAATTCTCTTTTAGCTCTAAGCATAGAGGTTCTTTTCTTACTTTCATCCATCGAAACATAAAGAGTTTTAATTGATTCATCAACCTTAGGCACAAAAATTTTCATCTTGAGATTTTCCACATCATGAGAAATTCTATCAACACTTCTAGACAAATCATCAATCTTACTCAACTTTTCTTCTATGGTAGTGTTGAAAACTTTTTGCGTGTTGATAAATTCTTTAATATTATTCTCAAGATTAGAGGTGTTCCTATTATTATTATAAGATTGATTTCCATAGGAATTACCATAATTATTACAGGAATTACTAGGAAAAGGCCTAGGATTAAAATTACCTCTATAAGCATTGTTGTTGAAATTATTTCGAGAGATAAAATTCACATCTATGGCATCACTATTTTGCTCAATCAAAGTAGACAAAGGCATATCATTGAAATCAATAGGAGCACTTCTACTAGCAACCAATTTCATAGGAGCATCAACTTTTTCACTCAAAGAAGAAATTTCTTCAATCGAATTAACTTTTTTACTAGTAGGAGCTCTTTCGGTATGCCATTCTGAATAATTTGCCATGATATTATCAAGCAATTTGGTGGCTTCACATAAAGTAATTTACATAAAAGTACCACCCGCGGTGGAATCTAAAAGATTACGAGAAACAAAATTCAATCCCGCATAAATTTTTTGTATGATCATCCAAAGATTTAACCCGTGAGTTGGCCAATTCCTTAGCATCATTTTCATCCTTTCCCAAGATTGTGCAACATGCTCATGTTCATGTTGCTTGAAATTCATGATCTGGGTTCTAAGGGAAATAATTTTTACGGGCGGAAAATACTTAGTGATAAAAGCATCTTTGCACTTATTCCAAGAATCGATACTATTGCGAGGCAAAGTAGAGAACCAAATTTTTGCAGAATCACGCAAAGAAAACGGAAATAATTTCATCTTCAGAACATCATTGTCCACATCTTTTTTCTTTTGCATATCGCATAATTCCACGAAGGTATTAAGATGTGATGCGACATCCTTATTAGGAGTACCGGAAAATTGATCTTGCATAACAAGATTCAGCAAAGCAATATTAATATCACAAGACTCCGCACTAGTGGCGGGAGGAGAAATCGGAGTGCCAATAAAATCATTGTTGTTGGTATTTGAGTGTCGGGGGAAATCGACACCTATGGAATCACTGGGATCCCTTCTACGGTTGGCGGCACGGGGTTGTGCAAAGAGCGGGTCTGACAGGAAGGACACGGATCGTTTACCCAGGTTCGGGCCGCGGAGATGCGTAATACCCTCGTCCTGCTTTGGTGGATGTATTTGAGTGTTCTTGTGTTCTTGAGCTAGCTACGGGGTGTAATTTGCCCAAAAGATCCGAATCCTTCTCCTGGTCGCCTCGGGCCTCCTTTTATAGACAAAAAGGGGTTGACACAGTGGCACATAGGAGGTGAAAAGGTGAACAGTGGATGAGTCTATCCTATGGCACCGTCGGACAGACGCATTTAATGCGCTGCCGACGTGCCCTCTTGCTTTATCGGGGACGGCAAGGAAACACGTCTCAGCTGTCGCCGCTTTGCCTGGCTTCAACACGCGTCCAAGCTGACGAGGCGTCGTGGCGCCTGATACGTCCATTTTGCATCATGCTTTTATATCGATATTTATTGCATTATAGGCTGTTATTACACGTTATATCATAATACTTATGCCTATTCTCTCTTATTTTACAAGGTTTACATGAAGAGGGAGAATGCCGGCAGCAGGAATTCTGGGCTGGAAAAGGAGAAAATATTAGAGACCTATTCTGCACAACTCCAAAAGTCCTGAAACTTCACGGAAGTCAATTTTGGAATTAATAAAAAATACTGGATGAAGAAAATACCAGAGGGGGGCCACACCCTGGCCACAAGGGTGGGAGGCACGCCCTACCCCCCTGGGCACGCCCCCCTGCCTCATGGGCTCCCTGGTGGCCCTCCTGTGCCCATCTTCTGCTATAGGAAGTCTTTAGTCCGAGAAAAAATCATAAGCAAGATTTCGGGAAGAAACTCCGCCGCCACGAGGCGGAACCTTGGCGCAACCAATCTAGGGCTCCGGCAGAGCTGTTCTGCCAGGGAAACTTCCCTTCGGGAGGGGGAAATCGTCGCCATCGTCATCACCAACGCTCCTCTCATCGGGAGGGGCCCAATCTCCATCAACATCTTCACCAGCACCATCTCCTCTGAAACCCTAGTTCATCTCTTGTATCCAATCTTTGTCCCAAAGCCTCAGATTGGTACCTGTGGGTTGCTAGTAGTGTTGATTACTCCTTGTAGTTGATGCTAGTTCGTTTATTTGGTGGAAGATCATATGTTCAGATCCTATATGCATATCAATACCCCTCTGATGATGAACATGAATATGATTTGTGAGTAGTTACGTTTGTTCCTGAGGACATGGGAGAAGTCTTGCTATTAGTAGTCATGTGAATTTGGTATTCGTTCGATATTTTGATGAGATGTATGTTGTCTCTCCTCTAGTGGTGTCATGTGAACGTCGACTACATGACACTTCACCATTGTTTGGGCCTAGAGGAAGGCATTGGGAAGTATTAAGTAGATGATGGGTTGCTAGAGTGACAGAAGCTTAAACCCTAGTTTATGCGTTGCTTCGAAAGGGGCTGATTTGGATCCATATGTTTCATGCTATGGTTAGGTTTACCTTAATACTTCTTTTGTAGTTGCGGATGCTTGCAATAGGAGTTAATCATAAGTGGGATGCTTGTCCAAGTAAGGACAGCACCCAACCACCGGTCCACCCACATATCAAATTATCAAAGTACCGAACGCGAATCATATATGAACGTGATGAAAACTAGCTTGACGATAATTCCCATGTGTCCTCGAGAGCACTTTTCTCTATATAAGAATTTGTCCAGGCTTGTCCTTTGCTACAAAAAGGATTGGGCCATCTTTCTGCACTTTATTTACACTTGTTATTCGTTACCCGTTACAAATTACCTTATCACAAAACTATCTGTTACCAATAATTTCAGTGCTTGCAGAGAATACCTTGCTGAAAACCGCTTATCATTTCCTTCTGCTCCTCGTTGGGTTCGACACTCTTACTTATTGAAAGGACTACGATAGATCCCCTATACTTGTGGGTCATCAAGACTCTTTTCTGGAGCCGTCGCCGGGGAGTGAAGCGCCTTTGGTAGGTGGAATTTGGTAAGGAAAAATTTATATAGTGTGCTGAAATTTACTGTCACTTGTTACTATGGAAAGTAATCCTCTGAGGGGCTTGTTCAGGGTATCTTCACCCCGACCAGTAGAGCAAAGAGTTGCTCCTCAACCTACTGAACCTATTGAAAATGTTTACTTTGAAATTCCTTCGGGTATGATAGAGAAACTGCTAGCTAATCCTTTTGTAGGAGACGGAACATTGCATCCCGGTTTACACTTAATCTATGTGGATGAAGTTTGTGGATTATTTAAGCTTGCAAGTATGCCCGATGATGTTATCAAGAAGAAGGTCTTCCCTTTATCTTTGAAGGGAGATGCATTGACATGGTACAAGCTATGTGATGATATGGGATCATGGGACTACAAGCGATTGAAACTAGAATTTCATCAGAAGTTTTATCCTATGCATCTTGTTCATCGTGATCGTAATTATATATATAATTTTTGGCCTCGTGAAGGAGAAAGCATCGCTCAAGCTTGGGGGAGGCTTAAGTCAATGTTATATTCATGCCCCAATCATGAGCTCTCAAGAGAAATGATTATTCAAAATTTTTATGCTCGGCTTTCTGACAACAATCGCTCCATGCTCGATACTTCTTGTACTAGTTCTTTTATGATGAAGACTATTGAATTCAGATGGGATTTATTGGAAAGAATTAAATGCAACTCTGAAGATTGGGATCTCAATGAAGGTAAGGAGTCATGTATAACACCTAAGTTTGATTGTGTTAAATCTTTTATGGATACCGATGTTTTCCGTAAATTTAGCACTAAATATGGACTTGACTCTGAGATAGTAGCTTCTTTTTGTGAATCTTTCGCTGCTCATGTTGATCTCCCTAAGGAGAAGTGGTTTAAATATCATCCTCCCATAGAAGTAAAAGTAGTTGAACCTATTAATGTTGAAGAAAAGACTATCACTTATAATGATCCTATTGTTCCTACTGCTTATGTTGAGAAACCACCTTTCCCTGTTAGGATAAAGGATCATGCTAAAGCTTCAACTGTGGTTCGTAAAAGCAATATTAGAACTTATACACCTCCTGAGCAAGTTAAAGTTGAACCTAATATTGCTATTGTTAAAGATCTCTTGGCTGATAATATTGATGGGCATGTTATTTACTTTTGTGATGAGACTGCTAGAATTGCTAAACTTGGTGCTAAAGATAAACATAGACCTGTGGTAGGCATGCCTGTTATTTCTGTTAAAATAGGAGATCATTGTTATCATGGCTTGTGTGATATGGGTGCTAGTGCTAGTGCAATACCTATTTCCTTATACAAAGAAATTATGCATGATATTGCATCCGCTGAGTTAGAAGATATTGATGTTACCATTAAGCTTGCCAATAGAGACACTATATCACCGATTGGGATTGTTAGAGATGTTGAAGTCTTGTGTGGGAAGGCTAAATATCCTGCTGATTTTCTTGTTCTTGGTTCCCCACAAGATAGCTTTTGTCCCATTATATTTGGTAGACCCTTCTTGAATACTGTCAATGCTAAGATAGACTGCGAAAAGGATATTGTTACTATTGGTTTGGATGATATGTCTCATGAGTTTAAATTTTCTAAATTTCGTAGACAACCCCGTGATGAGGAATTGCCTAGTAAAGATGAAATCATTGGTCTTGCTTCTATTGCCGTACCTCCTAGTGATCCCTTAGAACAATATTTGCTAAACCATGAAAATGATATGTTTATGAATGAAAGAAGGGAAATAGATGAAGTATTCTTTAAACAGGGACCCATTCTGAAACACAATTTGCCTATTGAAATCCTAGGGGATCCTCCTCCACCCAAGGGTGATCCCGTGTTTGAGCTTAAACCATTACCTGATACTCTTAAATATGCTTATCTTGATGAAAAGAAGATATACCCTGTTATTATTAGTGCTAACCTTTCAGAGCATGAAGAAGAGAAATTATTGAAAACTCTGAAGAAGCACCGTGCTGTTATTGGATATACTCTTTATGATCTTAAGGGCATTAGTCCCACTCTATGTCAACACAAAATAAATTTGGAGAAAGACGCCAAACCAGTTATTGATCATCTACGACGGTTAAATCCTAAGATGAAAGAAGTGGTAAGAAAGGAAATATTAAAGCTCCTTGAGGCAGGTATAATTTATCCCGTTCTGATAGTCAGTGGGTAAGTCATGTCCATTGTGTCCCTAAGAAGGGAGGTATTACCGTCGTTCCTAATGATAAAGATGAATTGATTCCGCAAAGAATTATTACAGGTTATAGGATGGTAATTGATTTCCGCAAATTAAATAAAGCTACTAAAATGGATCAATACCCTTTGCCTTTCATTGATCAAATGCTAGAAAGATTATCCAAACATACACATTTTTGTTTTCTAGATGGTTACTCTGGTTTCTCTCAAATACCTGTGTCAGCTGATGATCAAGCAAAGACCACTTTTACTTGCCCTTTCGGTACTTTTGCTTATAGACGTATGCCTTTTGGTTTATGTAACGCACCTGCTACCTTTCAAAGATGCATGATGGATATATTCTATGATTTTTGTGAAAAGATTTGTGAGGTTTTCATGGACGATTTCAACGTTTATGGATCCTCTTTTGATGATTGCTTGAGCAACCTTGATCAAGTTTTGCAGAGATGTGAAGAAACTAACCTTGTCTTGAATTGGGAGAAGTGCCACTTTATGGTTAATGAAGGAATTGTCTTGGGGCATAAAATTTCTGAAAGAGGTATTTAAGTTGATAAAGCTAAAGTTGATGCTATTGAAAAGATGCCGTGTCCCAAGGACATCAAAGGTATAAGAAGTTTCCTTGGTCATGCCGGTTTTTATAGGAGGTTCATTAAGGACTTCTCAAAAATTTCTCGGCCTCTGACCAATCTATTACAAAAAGATATTCATTTTGTTTTTGATGATGATTGTGTAGAAGCATTTGAAATACTTAAGAAAGCATTGATTTCTGCACCTTCAGCCTCCTTATTGGAATTTAACCTTTGAAATTATGTGCGATGTGAGTGATTATGCCGTAGGTGCTGTTCTAGGACAAAGAGATGATAAGAAATTAAATGTTATTCAATATGCTAGTAAAACTCTAGACAGTGCCCAGAGAAATTATGCTACTACTGAAAAAGAATTTTTAGCGGTTGTATTTGCTTGTGTTAAGTTCAGACCGTATATTGTTGATTCTAAAGTAACTATTCACACTGATCATGCTGCTATTAAATATCTTATGGAAAAGAAAGATCTAAACCTAGACTTATTAGATGGGTTCTCCTACTACAAGAATTTGATTTGCATATTATTGATAGAAAGGGAGCTGAGAACCCCGTTGCAGACAACTTGTCTAGGTTAGAAAATGTTCTTGACGACCCACTATCTATTGATGATAGCTTTCCTGATGAACAACTAAATGTCATAAATGCTTCTCGTACTGCTCCATGGTATGCTGATTATGCTAATTACATTGTTGCTAAATTTATACCACCTAGTTTCACATACCAGCAAAAGAAAAAGTTTTTCTACGATTTGAGACATTACTTTTGGGATGACCCACATCTTTATAAAGAAGGAGTAGATGGTGTTATTAGACGTTGTGTACCTGAGCATGAATAGGAACATATCCTAGGCAAGTGTCACTCCGAAGCTTATGGAGGACACCACGCTGGAGATAGAACTGCACATAAGGTATTGCAATCCGGTTTTTATTGGCCTGCTCTCTTCAAGGATGCTCGTAAGTTTGTCTTATATTGTGATGAATGTCAAAGAATTGGTAATATTAGTAGACATCAAGAAATGCCTATGAATTATTCACTCGTTATCGAACCATTCGATGCTTGGGGCTTTGATCATATGGGACCTTTTCCTTCCTCTAATGGGTAACACATATTTTAGTTGCTGTTGATTACGTTACTAAGTGGGCCACCAACTAGTAGTGCTGATCATAACACTTCTATTAAGATGCTTAAAGAAGTTATTTTTCCGAGGTTTGGAGTCCCTAGATATCTAATGACTGATGGTGGTTCACATTTTATTCATGGTGCTTTCCGTAAAATGCTAGCTAAGTATGATGTTAATCATAGAATTGCATCTCCTTATCACCCACAGTCTAGTGGTAGAGTAGAATTGAGTAATAGAGAGCTCAAATTAATTTTGCAAAAGACTGTTAATAGATCTAGAAAGAATTGGTCCAAGAAACTTGATGATGCATTATGGGCTTATAGAACTGCATATAAAAATCCTATGGGTATGTCTCCGTATAAAATGGTTTATGGAAAAGCATGTCACTTACCTCTCGAACTAGAACATAAGGCATATTGGGCCATTGAAGAGCTCAACTATGATTTCAAACTTGCCGGTGAGAAGAGGCTATTTGACATAACCTCACTTGATGAATGGAGAACCCAAGCCTATGAGAATGCCAAACTGTTTAAAGAAAAAGTTAAAAGATGGCATGACAAAAGGATACAAAAGCGTGAGTTTAATGTGGGTGATTATGTATTGCTATACAACTCTCGTTTAAGATTTTTTGCAGGAAAATTTCTCTCTAAATGGGAAGGTCCTTACGTTATCGAGGAGGTCTATCGTTTCGGTGCCATAAAAATCAACAACTTCGAAGGCACAAATCCAAAGGTGGTGAATGGTCAAAGAATCAAACATTATATCTCAGGTAATCCTATAAATGTTGAAACTAATGTTATTGAAACCGTAACACTGGAGGAATACATAAGAGACACTTTCCAGAATGTTTCAGACTCCGAAAAGGAATAGGTATGTGGTACGGTAAGTAAACCGACTCCAAAACAGTTCTAATGTCAATTTTTCTTCGTTTTGGAATAGTTAAGAAAATAGGAAAATAAGAAGTAGTCCGGGAAGGACACGAGGCTTCCACAAGGGTGGGAGGCACGCCCTACCCCCCTGGGCGTGCCCCCCTAACTCGTGGGCACCTCGTGTGCGCTCGAGACTCCGTTTTCTTGCACGTTACTTCTTTCGGTCGGTAAAAATTCATTATATAATCTCCCGAAGGTTTTGACCACCGTATCACGCAATTATCCTATGTTTTTGTTTCGAGCAGTTTCTGTAACAGATTGGGAGCAAGATGTCATCTCAGGATTCCGACGGAGAGAGCTATGTCTCACACCTCATTGCTGACCCAAAGACCTATGGGGATCTATCTCCTCGTGGTCGAACTACGGATGAGGAGGAGGATGCTCATTTGACGAGGATCAATGATTCAAGCTCAGAGGAGGAGGATGTCCCTCTACCTCAACCTGGGGATATGCACGTGAAGTTCAAGAAGTCTAGTCTTCCTAAGAGGGGTAAACTATCTAACAATCGATCTATCCCTTCTCGTTTTCGACAGAAAAGCAAAGGAGATTTATGTGACAAGATCTTGAAGCTGGAGTCGGAGGTTGATGATTTAAAGGAGGAAATTGCTCTTCTCAATTACTACATGAAGAAGCTGAAAGCACAATTTACATCATCAACAACTCCATTATCATCACCTCCGAAAAAGGAGATATAATCACATGGGTATGGGCACTCCCCTTGGCAACTGCCAAGCTTGGGGGAGGTGCCCCGGTATCGTATCACCATCACACTCCTATCTTTACCTTTTTTTCTTAGTTCGATCCTTTTAGTAATATCTTGATCTAGTAGAATAAAGTTTTAGTATGATTTAGCTTTTAGTTTTGAGTTTTGCCTTATGATCCCTCTATGTAATCGAGTCTGTGAGCTATATAATAAAGATTAGTGTTGAGTCAAGGGCTTGATTATTTTGCTATGATCTTGAGGGAATAAAATAAAAGAAAAAGAAAGAATAAAAAGAATAAAGAGATCATATTGATCTTATGGAGAGTAATGACTTCACATAGAAAGAGTATGATGATTAAAAGTTGTTGAGAGTTGACAAACATAGCTTTGGTCATCGTTGCAATTAATAGGAAGTAATAAAGAAAGAGAGGTTTCACATATAAATATACTATCTTGGACATCTTTTATGATTGTGAGCACTCATTAAAATATGACATGCTAAAGAGTTGATGTTGGACAAGGAAGACAACGTAATGGGTTATGTTTTCTTATATCTGAAATAAAGTATATTGTCATGGATCATCCAACATATTGAGCTTGCCTTTCTCCCTCATGCTAGCCAAATTCTTTGCACCAAGTAGAGATACTACTTGTGCTTCCAAATACCCTTAAACCCAGTTTTGCCATGAGAGTCCACCATATCTACCTATGGATTGAGTAAGATCCTTCAAGTAAGTTGTCATCGGTGCATGCAATAAAAATTGCTCTCTAAATATGTATGACTTATTAGTGTGGAGGAAATAAGCTTTATACGATCTTGTGATATGGAAGAAATAAAAGCGACGGACTGCATAATAAAGGTCCATATCACAAGTGGCAATGTAAAGTGACGTTCTTTTGCATTAAGATTTCGTGCATCCAACCATGAAAGCACATGACAACCTATGCTTCCCTCTGCGAAGGGCCTATCCTTTACTTTTACCTTATGCAAGAGTCACGGTGATCTTCACCTTTCCTTTTACATTTTATCCTTTGGCGAGCACATTGTGTTGGAAAGATCCTGATACATATATCCAATTGGATGTAAGTTAGCATGAGCTATTATTGTTGACATTACCCTTGAGGTAAAAGGTTGGCAGGCGAAACTATAAGCCCCTATCTTTCTCTTTGTCCAATTAAAACTCCGTACCCATAAGTATTGCGTGAGTGTTAGCAATTGTGAAAGACTAAATGATAGTTGAGTATGTGAGCTTGCTGAAAAGCTCTTACATAGACTCTTTCCGATGTTATGATAAATTGCAATTGCTTCAATGACTGAGATTATAGTTTGTTGGTTCTTAATGAAGTTTCTGATTCATACTTGACATTGTGAATAGATTATTACTTAAGCATAAGAAATCATATGATAACATCCATATATGTTGTTGTTATAAAAATGATCATGATGCCCTCATGTCTGTATTTTATTTTATCGACACCTCTACCTCTAAACATGTGGACATATTTATCGTTATCGGCTTCCGCTTGAGGACAAGCGAGGTATAAGCTTGGGGGAGTTGATACGTCCATTTTGCATCATGCTTTTATATTGATATTTATTGCATTATGGGCTGTTATTACACCTTATGTCACAATACTTATGCCTATTCTCTCTTATTTTACAAGGTTTACATGAAGAGGGAGAATGCCGGCAGCTGGAATTCTCGGCTGGAAAAGGAGCAAATATTAGAGACCTATTCTGCACAACTCCAAATGTCCTGAAACTTCACGGAAGTCATTTTTGGAATTAATAAAAAATATTGGACGAAGAAAATACCAGAGGGGGGCCACACCCTGACCACGAGGGTGGGAGGCGCGCCCTACCCCCTGGGCGCGCCCCCTGCCTCGTGGGCCCCCTGGTGGCCCTCCGGTGCCCATCTTCTGCTATATGAAGTCTTTCGTCCGAGAAAAAATCATAAGCAAGCTTTCGGGAAGAAAATCCGCCGCCACGAGGCGGAACCTTGGCGGAACCAATCTAGGGCTCCGGCAGAGCTGTTCTGTCGGGGAAACTTCCCTCCGGGAGGGGGAAACTGTCGCCATCGTCATCGCCAACGCTCCTCTCATCGGGAGGGGGCCAATCTCCATCAACATCTTCACCAGCACCATCTCCTCTGAAACCCTAGTTCATCTCTTGTATCCAATCTTTGTCCCAAAGCCTCAGATTGGTACCTGCGGGTTGCTAGTAGTGTTGATTACTCCTTGTAGTTGATGCTAGTTGGTTTATTTGGTGGAAGATCATATGTTCAGAACCTATATGCATATCAATACCCCTCTGATTATGAACATGAATATGATTTGTGAGTAGTTACGTTTGTTCCTGAGGACATGGGAGAAGTCTTGCTATTAGTAGTCATGTGAATTTGGTATTCGTTCGATATTTTGATGAGATGTATGTTGTCTCTTCTCTAGTGGTGTCATGTGAACGTCGACTACATGACACTTCACCATTGTTTGGGCCTAGAGGAAGGCATTGGGAAGTAGTAAGTAGATGATGGGTTGCTAGAATGACAGAATCTTAAACCCTAGTTTATGCGTTGCTTCGAATGGGGCTGATTTGGATCCATATGTTTCATGCTATGGTTAGGTTTACCTTAATACTTCTTTTGTAGTTGCGGATGCTTGCAATAGGAGTTAATCATAAGTGGGATGCTTGTCCAAGTAAGGACAGCACCCAAGCACCGGTCCACCCACATATCAAATTATCAAAGTACCGAACGCGAATCATATGAACGTGATGAAAACTAGCTTGACGATAATTCCCATGTGTCCTCGGGAGCGCTTTTCTCTATATAAGAATTTGTCCAGGCTTGTCCTTTGCTACAAAAAGGATTGGGCCATCTTGCTGCACTTTATTTACACTTGTTATTCGTTACCCGTTACAAATTACCTTATCACAAAACTATCTGTTACCGATAATTTCAGTGCTTGCAGAGAATACCTTGCTGAAAACCGCTTATCATTTCCTTATGCTCCTCGTTGGGTTCGACACTCTTACTTATCGAAAGGACTACGATGGATCCCCTATACTTGTGTGTCATCAGTGCCATGTTGGCTGGCTGCTGGGCTGGCGCGGTGGTGGAGCCTTCATGAAGATCTGCATGCCACCACGCAGGTTCTTGCTGGGTCGGTGTAGAGGTCGCTCGTCGCCACGTAGGTGCCTGCTCAGCTGGTCGAGCTAGCACCTGCATGGGGCCGGCGGCGGCGCCTTGGCAGACGTGGGTTGGCGGCGGCCCCGCTGGTGTCCTCGGCAAGGGTCTTGCCGGGGCCTCGACAAGGGTATTGCCGTGGCGTCGTGGTCGTCCCCGGCAAGGATCTTGCCGGGGGTCTTGTAGATTTCCTCGGCTTGGATCCGCCGAGAGTCGTCTTCTTCTGGTCCTCATCTAATCTTGTGTATTTATGATCTTGATGAAGATCTGCATGCCATCACAGAGGTACCTTCCGAGCCTTGGTTCCAGTGTGGTTTGATGGCGGTGTTGGAACCCGTGGGCTCAAGGGTGGCACACTCTGCTGGCATCAGGCAAGTTGCCCCGACAAGGGTCTTGCCGGGGCCGGGAGGCCGCCCCGGCAAGGGTCTTGCTGGGGGAGTCTACCTTGCCCCCTTGCTCTTCGTGTCCCTTGGTCTTGGCATTGCTCTGGTCGTCTTGTGCTCCGGCTCCCCTCTTCTGCCTTGCTTGGTGTGGTCGTGGTTGCGGCTCTGACTGCCTGTGCACAAGTAAAGGGGTAAAAAGGAGAGTCCCTACTTTTGTACACCAACAGGAGCCCCCGGGCATGGGCCACACATAAGCGCAACGCGTTGTTTGGCTAGGCCCAGAACGGTGCGCGGGTAGGTGGGGCGGATCTTTTTATCGTAGTAACTTTTCATCCACTGCGCTTCCCC
The DNA here is from genome assembly GCF_002575655.3 of Aegilops tauschii subsp. strangulata. Taxonomy (NCBI): domain Eukaryota; kingdom Viridiplantae; phylum Streptophyta; class Magnoliopsida; order Poales; family Poaceae; genus Aegilops; species Aegilops tauschii. The sequence continues at coordinate 532,645,082 of NC_053039.3, forward strand.
ACGACCCGCGTTGAACGCGTGATGTGGAGGGTCGTGTGCGACGACTTGGGGGTCCCGCGTGGGGCGGTCTCTGCACGCATGCGTCACATCATGGTAAAGAGGCAGCTCGCACCTTCCCCATAAAAAGAGGGAGACGCAGAGGCGCGTCTCATTTACTGAGTGGACCCGGGTTGTGGTCTTCAAGGCGTCCGCACCCCGCGATCACGGGGTGGGGAACGGTCGCCTCACCCGTCCCCTCGATTCTGCTTGCTCGCCACATGTCCCCCATGCAGGTGGCAGGCGGTGGAGGCGGGAAACCGGGCCGTCGCTTATTGGGGCAGCGGGTCGGTCTCGATTCCCTGCGCCCCCGATGGCCGGATTGGTCGAGTGGGGCGGCCGAGCCCCGACCCGGCCCCTTTATAAGAGGGGGAAGGGGGATGGTATCCCACATCTTCTCATCATCCGCCTACATTCACTTCGGCTTCTTTCCTCCATCTGCCATGGCGAGAGGAGGCGCCGGCCCTTCTACGGTGGCGGCGAGAGTCGCTGATCGACAGCGTGTCCCTCCTCCCCAAGAGCTCGCGGTGGCGGAGCTGGCCACGAGAGGAAGGGGGAGGGGCCGAGGCCGAGGTCGCCGTGGCGTTCAGGGAAGAGGGGGACGGGGCGGCGCACCAGCCTTGCCTCCGCCGGCGGTGCCTCTCCCAATGGAGGGCCACGTTGGGACCAACCTCGTGAGTTCTTCATCAGGCTGCGCCGGCCACCACGCCGTTGTCTTCGTCTCCCTACCCCGTTTGCTCGGGAGATGGAGCTCGATCCGCCCCAGACTCTCAGGCTGCACATGAGGGGCTGCGGGAATGGCGGCACGCGGGTTGACGTCGACTTCCCTGCCCCCCACATCATGTACCTCTGTGGCGGATGGAAGACATTTGCTCGTATCCACAGCCTGACGGCGGGGCTCGTTCTCTACTTCAAGTTAATGGAGAACGGCCTGCTCTCCGTCAAGGTGTTTGGAGATCTTGGAACTCGCTTAAAGTGCTACGTGGAGAGCTCCTCCGACGATGAAGATTCTTCCTCAAGCGGGAGTGACGAGGAGGACAACGACAGTGACGACGAGGGCGTCGAGCGGCGGAATGCCGACCTCGACTCCGACGGACCGCGTCGCCCCTCCCTCGGCCACGCGCCCTGCCGAGGGCCTTCCTCGTCAAGCTCTCCATCGGCGCGTTCCCCATCTACTCCTTGGGCGGCTGGCGTAGGAGGGTCGGGAAGGCGAAGAAGGCGGGTGGCGGCCGTCAAGTCGGAGTACGCGGGCACCGACGTCTTCGTCACGTATTGCCGGCCCGCTGCCTCATTTTCCAGCTTCCCTCCCGACACCGGGATGTTCTTTTGGTGCCTTCTGCTCCTCGCACCTCGCCTAGGCGCTCTTTTTTCCCTCCTGCTATCTTGGTCCACCTTCTGAGGACAGGGACAAGAAAGGGATTACGGGCATCTTATCTGTTTTTAGTTTGTGAGCCCGCGGGCACTTGTTAATTTTAAGACTTGTAATCCCCTTGCTCATGTTTTTTATCCCGTATGAACTATACATGTATGGGATGTTTTTAATGAAAAAGGGTGCTTGCCAGGTTCTTTGTGCGTGAGCAAGGCCCATGCCAAGGAATGAATCCTTGTTATTTTCAAGATAAACATTGTCGCCCGGCAACATGCCTTGCCGTCCCCTCACTTCAGTCGACCATTCTCACGCTCTTGGCAGAGGCAGGGGCGAAGTAGAGTTAGGCCCTTCATTTATTCCCTTGCCACCGCAACTACGACCCGGCTCCGACCCAGGGACTTGGGTATAGAAAAAAGGGGGAGCACGGTGGTCTAGCAGCAAAACGAGGTTTCATACGTCCCAACTTCATACGGAAATGCACAATAGAGGATAAAAAGACTTATCTGAATCTGCAGCCCCCGGCAGCCTTGGCTTGCCGTGGTTGGATTCTTGCATCTACGGCTCCCGGCAACCTTGGCTTGCCGGGGCCGGAGCGCCGGCCCGTTCTCTTTCTTCCAAACAGCTCAGCAGAAACGTCCATGTGCCCTTCGAACCAAAGAGGATGGAAAGGAACAGAGAAACGCGCACTCGACCTCTATGCTAGGGGTTAGTTGCCGCTAAGCACTATCAACCCTAACCGAGGGAGAGACTTAACCTAGCATGCATGCTAAAACTTAGGGCGCCAGCGCTTGATTTATTTATGCTCAGGGTCTGCGCCTGGCTTTGTACAGAGGGTTACATGCCTCGTCGGCAAGGCTTGTACAAAAGGTGGTTTGCCGGGGGGGGGGGGCGACAACCGCGCCTTATGGGTAAAACTTACGAAGATGCTCGATGTTCCAGGAGTTGCTCACCGGAATAGCATCTTCGGTCTCCAGGCGGACTGCGCCAGGCCTGGTGACTCGTCTTACCCGATAAGTTCCTTCCCACTTCGGCGTCAACTTGTTGGAATTCTTGGCCAACTGAACGCGCCGAAGAACAAGGTTCGCCTTCCTCAAAGCTTCGGGCATGAACCTTGCGGCTATGGTAGCGGCGCAAGGCTTGCTGGTAGCACGCTGCTCTCATAGCCGCCCGAAGACGATCTTCCTCAAGGAGCATTGCATCATCTTGCCGCAATTGCTCTTGCTCAAGCTCGTCATAAGTGAGCACTTGAGGTGACCCGTATGTGAGTTCCCTGGGGAGAACTGCTTCTGCCCCGTATACCAGGGCAAAGGGTGTCTGGCCGGTGGCTCAATTTGGCGTCGTTCTGATTGACCAAAGAACCACCGGCAACTCATCAATCCAGCGCCTTCCGCTCTGGTGCAGCCTGTCAAAAGTCTTGGTCCTCAGGCCTCACAGTACTTGCATTTGCCCTCTCTGCCTGGCCGTTGCTCCGTGGGTGTGCCACGGAAGCGAAACAGACCTTGCTGCCAAGGTCCTGGATGTACTGCATGAAGGTATGGCTTGTGAACTGCGTGCCGTTGTCGGTGATGATTCTGTTTGGCACACCAAAACGGCAGACTAGCCCCTTGAAGAACTTGACGACTGACTCTGCTGTCACCCTCCTCACTGCCACCACCTCCGGCCACTTTGTGAACTTGTCGATTGCAACGTACAAGTACTCAATGCCCCCGACAGCGCGGGGGAAGGGCCCAGTATGTCGAGCCCCCAGACCGAAAATGGCCAGGAGAGAGGAATTGTTTGAAGGGCTTGAGCTGGTTGATGAAGCTTCTTCGAATGGAACTGACATGCTTCACACTTGGTTACTAGTGCCGTTGCATCCTGGAGGGCAGTGAGCCAGAAGAAACCTTGCCGGAACGCCATGCCGGCAAGGGCCCTCGACCCTATGTAGGAGCCACATATGCCTCCGTGTATCTCCGCCAACAGGTCCAGTCCTTCCTCCTAGGGAATGCACTTCAATTTCACACCGTTCGGTCTTTTCCTGTACAGGACGTCATCAACGAATTGATACATAGCAGACCAACGGGCTACTTTCTCAGCTTCTTCCTGCTCCTCAGGAAGCTCCCCTGTTTGGAGGAATCAGACGGTATGCTGTGCCCATGCCGGAGCCTGGGGCTCGACGGCAAGGACTAAAGGAATTTCTTCCACCATGGGAGCGGCCGTCTCTACGGGCTTGACGCCCTGCCGGAGTCAGTTACCCCCCGGCAGGCTCAGTACCCATGGCAACATCCTTGCCGGCGGCGCCAGGGGGCTCGGCAGGAAAGTACTTGCCGGGGCCTAATTTCCTCTGCTTGTTCTGCTCTGTTGGTGTTTCAACGGATGGCTGAGTTAACCGGAGCACAAAAGTACCTAGTTCCACAAGTAGCTTGAACGCAGCACGCTTCGACAGGTAATCGGCGATGTCGTTCTCCACTCGAGGAACGTGCTCCGCTTGTATACCATCAAAGCGCTCTTCCAGCTTCCTCACCTCATCTACGTAGGCCTCCATCAACGGGCTCTGATAATATTTGTTGACCTGCCTGACGACTACTGTGAATCACCCCTAACGATGAGCTTCTTAATCCCGAGGTCTCCCACGATCCTGAGACCGGCAAGCAGCCCCTCGTATTTAGCAGTGTTGTTTGTGGACATCTCGCTGGGAAAGCGCATCTGGATCACATACTTGAGGTGCTCTCCGGTGGGTGCGACAAGCAGCACACCAGCACCGGCGCCTTGCAGCGAGAAAGCCCCGTCAAAGTACATGATCCAGTCGCGACTTGCTTCCTTGCCGGGGAGAGTGGTCTCCTCGATCTCTTCGTCGGGCGTTGAGGTCCATTCCGCAATGAACTCCACCAAGACTCTGCTCTGGATTGTCGAAGTACTTTCAAACTTCAAACCAAAGCTCGACAGCTCCAAGGCCGACACCACGATCCTCCCGGTTGCGTCTGGGTTATGCAATATCCGTTGCAATGGGAGGCGGGTGATGACGGTGATTTCGTGGGCTTGGAAGTAATGACGCAGCTTCCTCGAGGCCATAAGGAGGCTGAAGAGCAATTTTTGCACACCGGAATACCTCGACCTAGCCCCCTGCAAGAGGGAGCTGACCAAGTAGACCGGGTGCTGCATTATTTTCTGCTTCTACACCACTTCATTTGGCTGTGCGGGCCCCGTCCTCACGGCGTCAGGCTCTGCCAGGGGCCCTGCCTTGCCGGCGCCAGGCCCTGTCGTTGCCACTGCCTCTTCATCGACCTCCCTCTGTGCCACTAGCGCGGCGCTGACCACTTGATTCGTTGCCGCTAGATACAGCAGCAACAGCTCTTGTGGTTTGTGCGCAACCAGTATTAGTGTAGAGGAGAGGTATTTCTTCAAATCCTGCAGTGCTGCTTCGGCCTCTGGGGTCCATTCCATTGGTCCCGCCTTTTTCAAGATTTTGAAAAAGGGGAGGGTGCGCTCGGCAGACTTGGAGATGAATCTGTTCATGGCGGCAACGCAGCCAGTGAGTCGATGCACATCCTTGATCCGCTTGCGCACCTCAATTTGCTCGATAGCCTTGATCTTGTCTGGGTTTGCCTCGATCCCACGCTGTGACACAAACAACCCGAGAAGTTTGCCGGCTGGAACGCCGAAGACACACTTCTCAGGGTTCAACTTGAGGTTGATCTTGCGCAGGTTTGCAAACGCCTCCTCTAAATCTTGTACAAGTGTCGCCATGTCCTTGGTTTTGACCACTATGTCATCCATATAAGCTTCCATATTTCTATGTAGCTGGGGCTCAAAACCAATTTGGACTGCCCTTGCAAACGTTGAGCCAGCACTCTTCAACACGAAAGGCATCCGTAAAAAGCAATACATACCACATGGGGTGATGAATGCCGTCTTCTCTTCGTCTTCTCTTGTCATGAAGATCTGGTGGTAGCCCGAGTAGGCGTCAAGGAATGACAACAGATCACACCCGGCCGTGGAGTCAACAATCTGGTCGATGTGCGGCAACGGGAAGGGGTCCTTAGCACAAAACTTATTGATATCTGTGTAGTCAATACACATCCTCCACTTCCCGTTTGCCTTGCGCACCACCACCGGATTGGCCAACCACATCGGATGGAGCACTCCTCTCACCAAACCTGCCGCTTCCAACTTCCCGATCTCCTCTGTGATGAACTCCTGCCGTTCCAAAGCCTATTTCCTGACCTTCTGCTTGACGGGTCGCGCATGGGGACAGACAGCAAGATGGTGCTCAATCACTTCCCTGGGAACGCCGGGGATGTCGGATGCTTGCCATGCAAACACATCGACATTCGCCCGTAGGAAAGTGACGAGCGCGCTTTCCTATTTGCTATCGAGGGTGGAGCTTATGGTGAAAGCCCCTCCCGTGCCATCCTCCTTGACGAACACCTTCTTGGTCTTTGGCGGTGCAGCTCTGGATTTCTTGCTCTTGCCGGTGGAGCTCTCTGGCACGTCCTCGACGGGAGCACAACACTCCGAGGAGGTGTGCTTGCTGGAGTGGGTGCGAGAGGTCTTGCCGGTCTTCTTCCCTCCCGGGGCTTCAGCGGCAGGAGCAAGGGCCTTGGCGGCAGCCGCTGCAACTGCTTCCCGGTAGAGTTGATCGGCGCAGATCAACACGTCCTTCTTGTCAGAGGGGATGGTGATGATGGTCATCGGCCCAGGCATCTTCAGCGTGTTGTAGGCGTAATGTGATGCTGCCATGAACTTGGCTAGTGCCGGACGGCCGAGGATCCCGTTGTATGGCAAGGGGATCTCGGCTACGTCAAAGACAATTCTCTCCGTCCTGTAGTTCAACTCGCCTCCAAACGTCATAGGCAGCGTGACCTTACCCTTCGGCTGACTCCTTCCTGGATTGACCCCTTGAAATGTGCCCGTCTCCTCGAGGTCTCCATCAGGAATTTGCAGCCTCTTGATCATAACGGGCGAGATCAAGTTCAGTCCGGTCCCGCCGTCGACTAGCATCTTGTTCACCTTGAGGTTGTGTATCTTTGGTGAAACCAACAACGGCAAACACCCGACCGCAGTTGTGCGATCAGGGTGGTCCTCGGTGTCGAAGATGATAGGCGTGCTGGACCACTTCAGTGGCTTCTGAGCGTCGAATGATGGCTCTGCTGCTGTGATCTCACGCGCCCACTGCTTGAGCTGGCGGTGAGAGGTATCCAGTGAGGCTCCACCATCGACGCACACGGCCTTTGTAGCCTTTTGGAACTCATGCATGCCGGACTTGTCGTCTTTGTCATGATCATCGTCTTCCTGCTTCTTGTCGCGGCCCCGAGCGGGCCTCTCTTGCTGGTTATCCTTGCCGCGGCGACCTCCTTAGCCGCCATGCTTCTTGCCGGATCCATCGGCACCATCCTGGCCCTTCTCCTTGTCACGCCTCTCATACTTAGCTTTTTTCTTCTTAGCAAGCAGCTCGACTTGGCTGCAGTTCTGAAGTTCGTGGCCCTTGGTGCGGTGGATCTTGCAGTATTGCTTGTCGGAGCCTCCTGGCTTGCCGGCAGCCGCCAAGGCCCGGCAGGCGGCGCACCCGGCAATTTCCTTGCCGGGGTCGTCTTCCTTGGACTTCTTGGCAGAACCGGTGTCCTCAGATCCTTCGATGGCAAGCATGGTCTTGTCCTTGTGTTTCCTATTGCAGCGCCGACCCTTCTTTGTCGGGGCGGCGGTATCTTCGTCTGTCGAGTCGGTTTCTGCGCCGGTGTCCTCGCCGGGGTACTTCCTTCCCTCTTCAGCTCGGGCGCATCTATCGGCCAGAACATAAAGCTCGGCCACATCCTTGACCTTGTTCATCGCCAGCTCTTCGCGCATCTTGCGGTTGCACACATTCTGATGGAACGCGCTGATCACGGCGGCGGGATGAACATCTGGGATGTTGTATTGCACTCAGTTGGACCTCTGTATGTACTTGCGCAAGTTTTCACCTTCCTTCTGGGGAATGATATGCAAATCACTCGCCTGGCCATGAGCTTGGTGGCCCCCAGTGAAGGCACCAACGAACTCATGACACAGATCCGACCAAGAAGAAATGGAATCCGCCGGCAAGTGCATCAACCAAGACATGACATTGGGTTTCAGGGCCAACGGGAAGTCGTTGGCAAGCACCTTGTCGTCACGAGCCCCAGCGGCTTGCATCGCGATGGTGTAGATGCTGAGGAACTCTGACGGATGGGTCTTGTTGTTGTACTTTTCGCAGACGTCGGGCTTGAACGTGCGGTGGGACGGCCACTGGAACTGCCATAGCTCACGGGTAAAGGCTGGGCAACCCACCTCGTAAGGTAGGCCGCCAGAGCCTCCCGGTGCTGGGTGGTCCATAGTGGGCCCCGCCCGCCTATCTGACTGGTGGCGTGTATCGCGCCGACACTCGATGGTGATTCGAGCGTCTTCATGGGCTCGCTCCCGAAGAACTTGGTGCTGGTCGTGGTGGGTCTGCGGGTCGGACGACACTATGGAAATGTTATCGCAAGCGTCATCATGACGGATCGACACCCGCGGTGGCTGGCGTGGAGGAGGAGAGTGCACCGTGGCTGCAGCACCTCCGGTCCTTCCACCGCTGGCATGCGGTGGCTCGACAGAGCGTTGGCCCCAGGGCCCCACTGGTCACGGTTCATCTTGGTTGGCGACACCGACGAGGCTCCGGATGGTGGCTCTCCACTCGTCGAGCTTTTCCGCAGCAGGAGGGAAGTCGAGGAGCAACTGCGCGCGCGCCAAAGCTTCCGCCGGCGTGGGCGGCGGCGAAAGCTGCGTGGACCGTGGCGCGCTCCAACTCCTAACCATGTTAGAAGGAGCTCCATCACGGCCCTGCAGCTATATGCCATTTCCGCCAGCACTTCGGCGGGCATGTTGGCTTCCTCCGTCCCGCGAGTGATGCACGGGACTCTTCCCACGGCGGTGCCCGGGGTCCCCAGCATGGTGGCGCTGCTCGTCGCGCGCACCCTGGAAGAGCGCGTCGTGGGCGCCGGCGTAGGCGACTTGGAGGTCGCCGCACTGCCCGTAGGTGGCACGGTGCCGCCCTTGGAGGGCTCCGCGCTGCCTGCGAGGGGCCCGGCTCCGTCTTCGGGTTGGGCGGCGTGCGGCCCGCCGTCTCGCGGATGAACGACGCCGCTCGCCAGGCTCTGACTGCGAGAGCGATGCTGGTGCTCGCGGGTTGTGCCTGGGGTTCTGTCCGCGACCTGCCCGCTGCTCACGCGCACTGGTGCGGGCCGTCTGGCTCTGGATGAACCGATCACCGTGATCGTCTTCTTCTTGGGAGCCATGGCGACGAAGAACTGCTAGGCTAACCACTAGACCAAATTTTTACAACTGCGCCCCCTACCTATCGCGCCAAAGATGTCGGAGGAAATCAACACCTATGGAATCACTGGGATCCCTTCTAAGGTTGGCGGGCGCGGGGTTGTGCAAAGAGCGGGTCTGACAGGAAGGACACAGATCGTTTACCCAGGTTCGGGCCACGGAGATGCGTAATACCCTAGTCCTGCTTTGGTGGATGTAGTTGAGTGTTCTTGTGTTCTTGTGTTCTTCAGCTAGCTACGGGGTGTAATTTTTCCAAAAGATCTGAATCCTTCTCCTGGTCGCCTCGGGCCTCCTTTTATAGACAAAAAGGGGTCGCCACAGTGGCACACATGAGGTGGAAAGGTGTACAGTGGATGAGTCTATCCTCTGGCACCGTTAGACAGGCGCATTTAATGCGCTGCTGACGTGCCCCTCTTGCTTTATCGGGGATGGCAAGGAAGCACGTCCCAGCTGTTGCCTCTTTGTCTGGCTTCGACATGCGTCCGAGCTGACGAGGCGTCGTGGCGCCACGTTGGCTGGCTGCTGGGCTGGCGCGGTGGTGGAGCCTTCATGAAGATCTGCATGCCACCACGCAGGTGCTTGCTGGGTCGGTGTAGAGGTCGCTCGTCACCACACAGGTGCCTACTCAGCTGGTCGAGCTAGCAGCTGCATGGGGGCGGCGGCGGTTTCTTGGCATACGTGGGCCTAGCAGCGGCCCCGCTGGTGTCCTCGGCAAGGGTCTTGCTGGGGCCCCGACAAGGGTCTTGCCGGGGCGTCGTGGTCGTCCCCGGCAAGGATCTTGCAGGGGTCTTGTGGATTTCTTCGGCTAGGATCCCGCCGAGGGTCGTCGTCTTCTGGTCCTCATATGTTCTCGTGTATTTATGATCTTGACGAAGATCTGCATGCCATCACAGAGGTGCCTCCCGAGCCTTGGTTCCAATGTGGTTTGTTGGCGGTGTTGGAAACCGTGGGCTCAAGGGTGGCACACTCTGCTAGCATCGGGCAAGTTGCCCCGGCAAGGCGCTTGCCGGGGCCCAGGAGGCCGCCCCGGCAAGGGTCTTGCTGGGGGAGTCCGCCTTGCCCCCTTGCTCTTCGTGTCCATTGGTCTTGGTGTTGCTCTGGTCGTCTTGTGCTTCGGCTCCCCTCTTCTGCCTTGCTTGGTGTGGTCGTGGGTGCGGCTCTGACTGCCCGTGCACAAGTAAAGGGGTCAAAAGGAGAGCCCCTACTTTTGTACACCGACATTGAGAAATCACATAACTTGGTATTCTCTTGAGTCATGATGACTACACAACAAGATTGCACTCAAAAACAGACCCGGCAAGAAAACAACAAACGAAAAAGAGGGGCGAATAAAACGGAATAATTTTGTGAAGTGGGGGAGAGGAAAACGAGAGGAAATTGGAAAATAATGTAAATTGAGAGGAGATGAGATTTGTGATTAGGAACCTGGTATATGTTGAAGATCCTTCCCGGCAACGGTGCAAGAAATTCCTTTTGATGTTGCTTGAACCTACGTCGGTATTTCCCCAAAGAGGAAGGGATGATGCAGCACAACGGCGGTATGTATTTCCCTCAGATGTGAAACCAAGGTTATCGAACCAGTAGGAGAACCAAGAAACACAACGTTAACAGCACCTGCGCACAAATAACAACTTCTCACAACCCGACGTGTTAAAGGTGTTGTCAATCCCTTCCGAGGTACGACGCCTCAAGATAGGCAAACGGACGTGAGGTAAATTGTAGTAGATTGATAGATCGAACGCCAAATAAAATAAATATGAATAAAACATAGCAAGGTATTTTTGTATTTTTGGTTTAATAGATCTGAAAATAAATGCAAAGGAAAAGTAGATCGCAAAGGCAAATATATGAGAAAGAGACCCGGGGGCCGTAGGTTTCACTAGTGGCTTTTCTCGAGAAAAATAGCAAATGGTGGGTGAACAAATTACTGTGGGGCAATTGATAGAACTTCAAATAATCATGACAATATCCAGGCAATGATCATTATATAGGCATCACGTCCAAGATTAGTAGACCGACTCCTGCCTGCATCTACTACTATTACTCCACACATGGACCGCTATCCAGCATGCATAGTGTATTAAGTTCATGGAAAAACGAAGTAATGCAATAAGAACGATGACATGACGTAGACAAGATCTATCTATGTAGAGATAGACCCCATCATTTTATCCTTAGTAGCAACGATACATACGTGTCGGTTCCCCTTCTGTCACTGGGATCAAGCACCGTAAGATCGAACCCACTACAAAGCACCTCCTCCCATTGCAAGATAAATAGATCGAGTTGGCCAAACAAAACCCAAATATCAGAGAACAAATACGAGGCTATAAGAGATCATGCATAAAAGAGATCAAAGAAACTCAAATACTTTCATGGATATAAAAAAGATATAATTGGTCATAAACTCAAAGTTCATCAGGTCCCAACAAACACACCGCAAAAGAGTTACATCATATGAATCTCCAAGAGAATATTGTATTGAGAATTCCGCGAGAGAGAGGAAGCCATCTAGCTACTAACTACGGACCCGACGGTCTACAAAGAACTACTCACGCATCATCAGAGAGGCACCAATGGAGGTGGTGAACCCCATCCGAGATGGTGTCTAGATTGGATCTGGTGGATCTGGACTCTGCGGCAGCTGGATCAATATTTCGTCGACTCCCCTAGGGTTTTGGGAATATTGGGGTATTTATAGAGCAAAGAAGCGGTCCGGGGGGCACCCGAGGTGGGCACAACCCACCAAGGCGTGCCTGGGCCTCCAGGCATGCCCTGGTAGGTTGTGCTCTCCTCGGAGCGCCCCCAGGCGCAGCCAGGGCCCATTATGTGTCTTCTGGTCCATAAAAAATCTCCGTGGAGTTTCGTTGCATTTGGACTCCGTCTGATATTGATTTCCTGTGATGTAAAAAACATGCAGAAAACAGCAACTGACACTTGGCACTATGTCAATAGGTTAGTACCAAAAATTGATATAAAATGACTATAAAATGATTATAAAACATCCAAGATTGATAATATAACAACATGGAACAATCAAAAATTATAGATACGTTGGAGACGTATCACGCCACCCCCCCATGGGGAGTCCGAATTTGGACAAGGGGAGGGGCGCCACCCCCCTTTTCTTCTCCTCCTCCCTCTCGTCCCCCCTTTCCCCTTCCGGTAAAAGGAAAGGGCGGGGGGAATTGGACTAGGGGTCCAAGTGAGACTCCTCCCACTTGGCGCGTCCTAGGTCGGCCTCCTCCCGTCTCCCTCCTTTATATACGGGGGCAGGGGCACCTCTAAGCACATCAATTGTTTCTTAGCCGTGTGCGGTGCCCCCTCCACCGTTTACTCCTCCGGTCATATTGTCGTAGTGCTTAGGCGAAGCCCTGCGCGGATCACTTCACCATCACCGTCACCACGCCGTCGTGCTGACGAAACTCTCCCTCGACACTCTGCTGGATCAAGAGTTCGAGGGACGTCATGGAGCTGAATGTGTGCTGAACTTTGAGGTGCCGTACGTTCGGTACTTGATCGGTTGAATTGAGAAGACATTCAACTACATTAACCGCGTTAAACTAATGCTCCTGCTTTCAGTCTGTGAGGGTACGTGGACACACTCTCCCCCTCTCGTTGATATGCGTCTCCTAGATAGATCTTGCGTGATCGTAGGAATTTTTTTGAAATTGCATGCTACGTTCCCTAACAGTGACATCCGAGCCAGGTCTATGCATAGATGATACGCATGAGTAGAACACAAAGAGTTGTGGGCGATCATAGTCATACTGCTTAGCACCAACGTCTTATTTTGATTCGGCGGTATTGTTGGATGAAGCGGCCTGGACCAACCTTACATGACCGCGTTCATGAGACTGGTTCCACCGACAGACATGCAACTTATTTTGCATAAAGGTGGCTGGCGGGTGTCTGTTTCTCCAACTTTAGTTGAATCGAATTTGACTACGGCGGTCCTTGTTGAAGGTTAAAATAGCAAACTTGACGAAACATCGTTGTGGTTTTGATGCGTAGGTAAGAACGGTACTTACTAGAAGCCCGTAGCAGCCACGTAAAACTTGCAACAACAAAGTAGAGGACGTCTAACTTATTTTTGCAGGGCATGTTGTGATGTGATATGGTCAAGACATGATGTGATATATGTTGTTGTATGAGATGATCATGTTTTGTAAAATTTATCGGCAACTGGCAGCAGCCTTACGGTTGTTTCTTTATTGTATGAAATGCAAACGCCATGTAATTGCTTTACTTTATCACTATGCGTTAGCGATAGTTGTAGAAGAAATAGTTGGCGAGACGACCACGACGCTACGATGGAGATCAAGGTGTCAAGCCGGTGATGATGGAGATCATGACGGTGCTTTGGAGATGAAGATGAAAGGCACAAGATGATGATGGCCATATCATGTCACATATTTTGATTGCATGTGATGTTTATCTTTTATGCATCTTATTTTGCTTAGTACGGCGGTAACATTATAAGATGATCCCTCACTAAAATTTCAAGGTATAAGTGTTCTCCCTAAGTATGCACCATTGCGACAGTTCGTCGTGCCGAGACACCACGTGATGATCAGGTGTGATAAGCTCTATGTTCACATACTACGGGTGCAAGACAGTTTTGCACATGCGGAATACTGGGGTTAAACTTGACGAGCCTAGCATGTACAGACATGGCCTCGGAACAGTGAGACCGAAAGGTCGAACGTGAATCATATAGTAGATATGATCAACATAGAGATATTCACCATTGAAAACTACTCCATCCCACATGATGATTGGACATGGTTTAGTTGATATGGATCACGTGATTAATTAGATGACTCGAGGGATGTCTATCTAAGTGGGAGTTCTTAAGTAATATGATTAATTGAGCCTAATTTATCATGAACTTAGTCCTGATAGTTTTTGCATATCTATGTTGTAGATCAATGGCCCGTGCTACCGTTCCCTTGAATTTTAATGCGTTCCTAGAGAAAGCTAAGTTGAAATATGATGGTAGCAACTTCACGGACTGGGTCCGTAACTTGAGGATTATCCTCATTGCTGCACAGAAGAATTATGTCCTTGATGCACCGCTAGGTGAAAAGCCCCCTCCCGCTAAGGTAGACCCTTTGAATGTCTGGCAGACGCGGTCTGATGACTACTCTATAGTTCAGTGTGCCATGCTCTACGGCTTAGAATCGGGACTTCAAAGACGTTTTGAACGTCATCGACCATACACTACAAAAAAAAGACACATCCGCGACATTTTGGGCCGAACGAAAATCTTTTCTGTCATACTTATGACACTTCTATGACGATAATTGTGACAAAACATGGTATCATCATAGATGTGGTGGGGTCCTACTTCTATGACAAAAAATCATGACAGAAAATGGGCTTTTCGTCCTGGGCGGGCCAGAGATGCAGCTGCATGACATTCTTTGGGCCGTCCATGACGGAAAAAACCGTGGTAGAAGCGAGGGCGCGGAAAATATCGGGGAGTCCCCGGTTACGATGGGTGGTCGGGGGCCAAGCGATGCGCGTTTCTCTCGTACGTACGCGCGTGTGTGCGAGGAGTTGGGCTCTAACTGAACCCGAGCGAGGTGTTGGGCTCTAACTGAACCCGAGCGATTGCACTGCAGGCTACGCGTTACTGAACCCGAGCGATCGATCGATGGCTGTTAACTGAACCCGATCGAGCGATTCCTTTGCTACTGCTACTAACTGAAGCCGATCGATGCTGCCTCTGGATGAACAGTGAGCATTTCGGGGGGGGGGTTGGATGAACAGTTCCCGGTGGGGGTGGATGAACAGGACCCCATGGCGTTGCCTCTGGATGAACAGTGAGCGTTGCCGGGGGGTTTGGATGAAGAGTTCCCGGTGGGGGTGGATGAACAGGACCCCGATCGTTTGAGCCGGTTGGGGCTGGATGAACAGGACCCCATGTAGGGCAGGATGAACAGGACCACCCCGTGGAGGGCGGGATGAACAGTAGACGGTGGACGGCTGGATGAACAGTAGCCCGTGGAGGGGTGGTTGAGCAGGAGCCCGTGGAGAGGGCTGGTTGAACAGTAGCCGGTGGAGTAGCGCGCGGTGGAGGCTGGATGAACAGGAGCCCATGGATGAACAGTCACAGGTGGAGGCTGGAGGAGGTCGATGGTGGATGAACAGTAGCCCGTGGAGGCTGGAGGGGGTCGACGGTGGAGATGAACAGTATCCCGTGGGTATCGGCCACACCCCTCTCGATGAACAGGACCCCCGTTTCGACCGTAGCGCTCCAACACAAGTCCGTTTCCCTTTTTTTGCGGTACGCCACACCCCTCCCGATAAACAGGACCCCCGTTTCGACCGTAGGAGGTCAGTTTCCTCCATTTTGCAGTACGCCAGACCCCTCCCGATGAACAGGATCCCGTTTTGAACATGGTCGGTCGAACACAAGGCCGTTTCCTCCGTTCTGCGGTACGCCAGGCCTCGTTTCCATCGGCTGTTCCGTCCAAGCCCTCCCAGTGAACACGACGACGCATTCCGTTCTGACCCACCCGGTTGGCTCCCCATGAACACGACGACGACGCTGTTTCTCCGTTCCGACCCAGCCATGTACACGAGCCCTGGCCGTACGTACGCGCGAGTAGGCGTTCGAGATCCCGCCCGTATGTACGTACGTGGCCGTATTTACTTTCTTGCACCCTGGCTGCTGTACGTATGTGTACATGCTACGTGCGCGCCTCTACTATGACACGTGCGCGCCTCTACATCGATGAGTATGCACGTACATGTTCGCGACCAGAATGACAACGGTACGTACGCTTCGACCAGGTGGGTCCTGACTGTCAGGCACTTCCTTGCCTGCGAAGATGTAGCTGGTGGGTCCCAGCAGTCAGGGGGCGAATCGTATTTCTTTGTTTTTGCCCGGACGCACTTCCTTGTGTGCGAAGATGTACCTGGTGGGTCCCAGCAATCAGGGGGAAACATTTTTTTTCCGTGAAATACGGTGGCCCATCCGGTGGGTCCCCGCTGTCAGGTGGAGGAATAATTATTTTGCGCGTAATAAGGAGGCACTTCCTTGCTGCGGCCGTGGACCCAGCTGTCAGCCTCTCCACGTACAGTACTCTTCTGACGGAAGTCGTTCCTTGACCACGTTGACCACGCCGCGCCGACAGCACCAGGGCGGTGGACGACGGTGAGGCCTAGGAAGGGGACGACGCGGAGCCAGGGAAGACGCGGCAGTGAAAGCCCGCGCGGAGAGGAGTACGAGGGTTCACTGGTTCGGCTGTGGTGTGAGGGTGCCGTCGCCGTAGGGCCTGGCCAGCGGTGGGAATAGTAGGGGTGGTGAGGCCTCCATGGTAGCACAGCCGACCACGGGAGGCAGGAGCATGCGGCACGACCGGCGCTGCTTTGGGCGGCTGGAGCAACAAGAGCAGAGGTTGAAGAAGCACTACGGCCGTTGGATGGACATCGTACGGTCACTGGAGCTAGAATCGTTAATATTGACTAAGTTGACAAAGCACTCCATCCCCGTCAACTTAGTAGGCCCACAAGTCAGCCTCCCACCAAGGTGGGTCCCAACTAGCAGGGGGAGTATTCATTTTTTTGTGCATAATAAGGAGGCACTTCCTTGCGTGCGAAGATATAGCTGGTGGGTCCGACCTGTCAGCGGTGGGAACGTTTTTTTCGCGAAATACAGAGGCCCTTCTGGTAGGTCCCAGCTGTCAGGTGGAGGAATCATTTTTTGCACGTAATAAGGAGGCATTTCCTTGCGTGCAGCCGTGGACCCAGCTGTCAGCCTCTCCACGCACAGTCTACTTCTGATGGTATCGTTTGTTGACCACGTTGACCACTCCGCACCAAGCGGACCCAAGGTGGTGGACGACGGTGAGGCCCCGGACAGCAACGAGCCAGAGATGGGAAGACGCGGGAGTAGAGTCGTAGACGGAGAGGTGTACGAGGGTTAACTGGTTCTGGTGCGGTGTGGTTCAGCAGTCGGTGTAGAAGAACAGGAGGTGTGGAGGGGTGGAGGGATGGCCTGGCCAACGGTGGAGTAGCGCTTCACAGCGAAGCAGAGCTGCTAGCAGCAGGAGGCGGGAGCAGGTGGTCCCGGCGGCGCTGGAGGAAGAAGACGAGAGATTGAAGATGGATGCCGGTCGTTGGATGTATATCCAACGGCTAACGATGTCAGAATCATTTGTTGACTAAGTTGACAACGACTTGCATTGGCTTCGGCCTATTGGCCCACATTTCAGCCTCCAAAAATGTGGCACGTATTCAACCCATTTTTTCGGAATTTACAGTCTTTTTTTGCGGGGTAGAATTTACAGTCCATTTGATCTTTTTTTTGAACTACAGTCCATTAGCTGGGCTGGGTGAACAAATAATTTAGCGTCCATGCGGCCCATTTATGTTTTTCCTAAAAAATTACAGGCCATTTGTACTTTCTCGAAATACACGATTTTGCTGGGCTGATTCTAATTATAATGTTGGGGTGGGCGTAGCAATATTATCAAAAAATAAACAGGGGCTGAGCATTTTGTTATATATATATATATTTAAATAATAAGTGATTTAATATTACATTGGTCCTTAAATCTTACCAAGCTTTTGTACACAATCACCAGGATTTTCATTGCCAAAAAAATTCCAGGATTTTATTGTTAAGAAATTATTTTTATAAGTTAACAAGATGTGGGATATTGTTTTCTTACACATGTAAGTATCTGTTAAATATATGATGACAATAACAATAATATATAATAACATATAAAATAATTTAAATATATATAATATAGTTAGAAGGGACACATAAGTTGGATCGGGCGTTCCTATTCTTATGTAGAAAAATAGAACAGACCTCTGCGTTTTCTTAAAAAAAATACATAAATTGGGCTGCCGATGTTTCAGGAAAAATAAAACCTCGGATAGGAGGTCCATAGGCCGGTCGATACATGACGGCCCTCAAGAAAATACAAACAGCCTTATGGACCTCCCATCCGAGGTCGTGGGCTGCGCATGTTAAAAATGAAAGCCTAGACGGGGCAGTTGTTCCGCCCGGGTTCGATTCCACCTGTGCAGAGAAAATATCTCCAAATTTTTTGCCTTCGCCTTTATTGACATGTGGGTCCCAATTGTCATGTACGCACACCATGTCCTACACTTGTCAAAACTTCGTCCCTCGTTTTCTCTGTTTTTCGCACACTCAACATTATGTGGGCATTTTGAAAATATCATATCTTTTTGACTGTGCAACATATGAAGATGTGCTATGCATGAATGTTGATCAGCATGATGTTAAGTGGCTGGTAGTTCCAGTTTCGACCATGAATAAAACTTCCAGCATGATGTTAACACTGTTTGAAAAGGCCGTGTTAATATAAATGCTCTGCATCTGAAAGTTGCAGTTTCTTATCCTAAACTGAACTTGGAGTTTCTTATCTGAAACTGAAACTTGCAGTTTCTTCTCTGAGAATCACATTGTCTACACTTTTATACTCCTATGAAACTACATTGTTTTAAGTGCTAAAAATAGATCTCTAGAATTCATAAAATACTTCATATGCTCAATACTACAAATCTGAAATTCAAAAGACATTCATATCTGAAAGTACTCTCAAAATACACAACACAAAACACAACTCACAACCTGCAAATACTAACAACCCTAAGCTCCTCCTGACAATTCACAACCTGCCCGACTATTGGTCTGGGGGGGGGGAAATCCCTCCTATTCCTCGGCGGCAGACAGCGGCCCCGTGAGACGATGTGAACGGCGAGGGAGAGGATGGCGGGGAAGCATCGTCGGGCCAACTGTTTTTCTCCTCTTGCAGTTGGGTTCGGTCGACGAAGACTCCACCGGCTCGCTCTGGCATGTCACCCTCACAAACGGCACCCTATAGATGCTCGATCCTTCAATCTCTGGTGGATGCTCCATCTCGGATCGATACTCCCACCACCGCTCCCTCACGATCGGATTCGGTGAATCTGTTTGCTCCATGGCCCAGAGGAGCAGCTCTATGTACTCCCGCATGACTCCCTGCGGGAGTATCGCCGCCTTTTCGCTCTGTTGCAGATATTTGGCCATGGATGTCGCCGTCGCCACTAGTTGGTCCTTGTTGTCAAACCAAGACTGTATCTCCAACATCCTAGCTAGCTTCACAGGGTCGCCGTCTGCGATCCTCACGTATCGGTTGTACTCCTCCATCGATCTACTTCTCCACAACACCTTCACTCGCCGACGGCGGTTTTTGAATGGAAGAGGAGAGGAGCAGCGCTGGTTTTGGTTTAGAACGGGAGAGGAGCGACGCTGGTTTTGGATTGGAACAGGAGAGGAGGGGCGGTGGTTTTGAAATGGAAGAGGAGAGGAGCGGCGCTGGATTTAGATTGGAACAGGAGAGGAGCGGCGGTGGTTTAAGAGGAGAAGAGCGGCGCTGGTCTTGGAAGTATTTTTTTGTTTTGCGTATTTTGGGTCAAAGTTTGACCACGTACTCTATTTGACAAGCAAAATGTGAATGCATGTCACCAAAAATTGTATCGTTTGGTTCGTATCTGAATGTACTTTCAAATTATATTACTTTTGCAACGTATAACATATATTTTATTTGCGAAAATCATGGTCAATTATGAACCAGAATAAAAGGGAGACTAGTTAATGTGGGGTCGCTTTTTAATTAAAGGGTAAATTGATTTTGATTTTGATCCAGTCACAGCGCGCCGGCCCTCTCGTCCAATCCTAAATCGCTGCCGCACGCTCCTCTCCCTCTTCTCCATTGCAAAACCACCTCCTCTCCTCTCCATCATCTCCATTCCAAAACCACCATCTCGCCTCTCCCTCTTCTCCATTGCAAAACCACCTCCTCTCTCCTCGGACGAGGATCCCCTGACGTAGCCCATCCTACCATTGAGACACTGAAACATGGGTCCCACCAAGCGCGGGGCCCACCTGTCAGCGACCGAAAGGCAGGGGAACCTCTCCTCTCCATGATCTCCATTCCAAAACCACCGTCTCGCTTCTCCCTCTTCTCTATTGCAAGACCACCGTCTCTCCGCCCATCTTCCAAAGATAGCACCGGACCACTCAGAAGGACATCTATGGAGGGGATGCAGCAGTGAATCTGGCAGATCGCCGGCGGCGACCAGGCAAAGTTAGCCAGGTTGAAGGAGATCCTTACTTGGTTTGACAATGAGTGGGAGATTTCGAGGACGGTGAGGGCCATGTGGCAATATATGCGAAAGAGTGAGACGACGGCGATGAGGGCAGTAATGTACTCCTCGGCGGCAGTCACGTCGCAGTCCTTTGAGTTCATCGAGTATCTCCTCTGGGTGATGGAGCAGACAAATTCGCCCAAGGTGAAAGTTGGGCAGAGGTGGTGTGCGTACAGGTCGAAGGTCGAGCACCCAGAGGATAACGAATCGATCGAGTACGGTGTGCCGTTCGTGAGGGTGCAGAGCCAGCCGGAGCCACAGGAGTATTCGTTCTCCCACCACAAGAGGAGGCCGGATGGAGCGACATCGCGTCCCCACCGCTCTCCACGGTTCCCTCGACGCTCGCCTCGCTTCAACGGCGTCGGTAGGTTTAAGGTAAGCTTCGCACTAACCTAATCTTCCATCTGCTCATGCTTACAATCAGTGTGACAACTAATAAAAATCATGCTGACAATCAGTCTCCGAGTACTACGCCAATCACCCTAAAATAGCTCTGGACCTTTGGGTCAAAGTTGTGACACTGTGTACAAATAAAGAAAAATAGATTGATGCTTCTTTCAGAAAAGAGCACACCCCTAGAAAACTGCCAATATAAGCTACTAGTATTTTTTTAAGTCTAAGCTACTAGTATTTGGTTAGAGGATTTTCTGCCGAGAAAGATCCGTCCACAGTGAGCGCCACACATCCCACTGATGGTGGTGGATGCCAATGCTTAGATGGAGCAGGGTTGGTGTCGGTAATTTTTACTTGGCACCTAGCACTCTGCATATATGCCGGTTCCATCCGTACATTTGTGCAGTTCCACCAAAATGCAGCTGAATAACCCTGTTTGCATAGATAATGAAAATGCGTGATTACATTATAGTGGCACTAGTTGATGTAACATACACTAATAAACAGAAGAAAATATTACATCATACTGGAAATCGACCCAAGTCTCCCCGATACACCTTCTGCCAGTGATGAACATCAGTGTACAGCGGTAGTACAAGGAGGGGCCTTGAGACATTCAAATCTCTATTTTTATGCAGATCAACTAAAATTAAGCACCCCAGTTTGCAGAAACGCTTAAACATTAACAATGGGACTAGTTGATGAAACATACATTAACAAAGAGAAGCACTTTCTTTATCTACATTGGAAATGAAATGATAGAGAGGACACTCGCTCTATTGTAACTGTATTATTACTTCATTTTATCAGTGACACTAGGGTCGAGCAGGTGGCAAACGAGGTGTACCGTGCGTCGCAAGGATGAAGGCCGGGGGTGCTTAGACTGGGATGCTAAAGCTGGCTCTTTCAGTCCCTATCTCCCCCCTGATGTTTCTGTGGTAGCATTTGGGTTGTGATCCAAACTTGGTCGAGCTGGTGCTGCGTCCCCTACCTGCCTAGCTTATGTGGCGAACTTGTCTCCTGCTAGTACTCAGTCCGTTCTAGTAGTAGTTGCATAACTGCCCGTTTACACTGAAATGTTGTCGGATAATGGTTCTCTATGGTTGGGTTTCTTTAATGAAATCGGAGGGAACCCCCTCTTTCGATATATAAAAAACAGTGGCACTAGCGGTGCCAAAACATTGCCTCAAATTAATAGTGCCACTAGATTAAGGTGCAAAATAATAACATTACTACTTTATCATGGCAGTGCCAAAACAGTAGCACAAGAGCAGGATCAACATGCATGATCTTTGGCAAACGGTCAGACCAAAAAGGAACATACCTCGTGATGGGAACCATATCTGCAGTCAACGCCATCGTAGAAGGGATGACACCAGTCACCAACATGGATGATTCAATTCATGGGACCTTTTGGTGCAGTTCACCTAAAATGAAGCAATGTACCATGAGCTAGCAGCTTCTTCTTCTTCTTCTTTTAAGAAAAGGGCTCCAGCCCCGGTTCCATTTCCATCAGAAAACGAAACCCACAGAGCTTCTTCGTCATTAGTTGCAATAAAATTGAGCAACATCAAGGTTGGTCGTGAAGCTCCTGGAATGTTCAACTATAATTTGGATATCATTTGTGCAGTTCAACTAAGATCAAGCGTGAAATGTATATCTCTGTTTGCACAAAAAAGGTGGAAAGGAGGGTGACTAACAAGTGATGAAACATGCATCAAATGAAAAAAAGCATGTTCCTTATCTGAATGGCAATCGTACAAGGACAGTAGCAATTTCTAACAGCATTGCTAGATATTAGTGTGGGCATTAGGATTAACTATGACAACCGTTAAATACGACATTACTTTAATGGTGCCATTCCTTCATTTTACCAGCAACATTACATTAACAGCTGCTACAGAGTCGGTATTTGGGCACGGGAGAGTAGGCGGACCAGGACAGTTGCATCTCTAACGAAAAGAAGCAACTTATCTTAATGGGAAATTTAGCAGGACATGAAAAAAAAGTGCCATTGATTCATATTACTGGAGGCATTACATTGAAAACAACATTGGTGTAACCTGTCCTTACTTTTAACAGTGCGACTGCTACATTTTACCAGTGGCATTACATAAGAGCGGCTCGGGGCAACAAACATCAGAAGAGTCTGGGTTGGTCCCATTTTTGTTCAGTATATAGCCACCTTATACTGTGTGAGGCTAGCAAATCTAGTGCTGGACTTACTTTTTTGACTTGTCCCCCAGTCCCCACTTTCTTTCCTTTTTCAACCAATAGATCGGGTTTACATTGAGTTTGTACTGCGTTCCCTTTATTTCCCTATTAGACCTAGACACCAGTTGGATAGCCAGTCTCTGCTACTTTTCGCCCCCATTATTTTCTCTTTCGAACAAGTCCTAGATTCAGGTAACAAATCTTCCCCCACCCCCACCCCCTTTCTTCCTTGTTTGAACCAAGTACTACTAGATTCGAGTGCATGAACTAGTTTTACCTCTTAACAGTAAAAAATTAGGTGGTTTTCGAACAGCTGATCGATCCTATCTACACGAGGGGGCCTGAGAAATAGTAAAAGATACAAATACAGCGATGTCAGGAGCTCGGGAAGTAGAGCAAGGCCGGTTTCGAAGGAAGTCTTACCTGAGGGTCGCCGGGATGTCACTAGGTGGGCGGCGGGAGGCCGGATCTGCCCACACTACGGCAGCGAGGAAGAAGGGGTGGGAGGCCCTCCCTCGCCAGCGATGCTTGGGAGAGAATGGCAAGGCACACTGATCGGGACGCGCCGACAGTGGGTAAGAGCCGTCGCCGAGGACGACTGCGTGAACATTGCACCTTCTCACCTTCCCCGGCGGAGAGGATCTGGCTGGATCTGTGACCAGCGGTGAGTAGAGAGAGAGAGTGTGGCCACCGCTGTCGTGTTTAGATCTGGAGAGGACGAGACAGTGTGAAGAGAGCAACACTAGCAAGCAAGCTCAGAGGCTCCTGTCTATATAGTGGAGTACTAGTTTTCTTTTGTCTACCGGCCGGAGCCGGCTTGACCTTGGCAATGACTGTCGGGAAGTCTTCATTCACGTGCCCCGGAGGCGCAGTTGTCGTCATTTTGATCTGAAGCACCGGATTATAACATATAACACGAAAAAATGCCACATGACAAGAAATCATAACCTCACTACCCAAAGGAGACAAGATGAATCCCGACGGACAAACTAGACGAGGATCAAAGCTCAAATTAAAGATAAACTCGTAGAAAAGGGGTCCGTCGATAGTAGTCTTCGTGCATGTGCCCCCAATGACTAGCCCAACTCAGTTGTCGCTGTTTAACCCTCGAAGCGATCTGAAGCACATGACACCTAATTTTGCGAGATGACAAGAAACCTTTTTTTAGATTTCTCACCAGAACTACAGCCCTGTACAACACAGCCTGCACGATATATAGACGATAGCCAATCCAGGCGTGTCTGCTGGAGTCTGGTCAGATGCATGGACGAACTGATCTTCCGTGTCTTGCATGGATCGTCCAGGTACCAAGGTGGAGTATGTGCTTCTATTAACTCAGCCGACTAGCGGGGCTGGGGAGTGTGCCCATGGTCGGTTCTCAATTGCGGTCCCACATGTGTGTGCAAACGCAATATGACGCGCATTCCATTTGGAGAGCGGCATGCCTGACCGACCGACCGTCTGTGGTGCGACGCGAACGCGACGGGCGTGCTGTATAGTCCGTACATGTGTACCGCCGTTTTCTTGAGGCTTTGCTCCATGGCGCAATCCATGGATACAAAATTAGTACACTGTACTATTTAAAAGTCGAGGGCGGGGCTTTTACCACGCGGTAGGCGGGGCAGTTCCGCCTAGTCAGTTCGACAGAGACGCGAGAAGATGAGGGAGTAGGCTGCTGCAAACGTAGGGCTGTGTGATTTGACAGTGAGTTACTGCTGGACAGGTGGGGCCCGGTGATTTGACTTGCCATTATCATTTTAACTGCGGCGCTATGACCAGCTTGAGTCTCCCGATTCCTGACCACCTCCATACAGGTGCCTCTCCCGATGCTCCACCACGTAGAGGCTGGCTCTTGCTTGAAAGCCCACTCCTCCACTTTTTCCTTGCCTCTTTCCCCCACATATGCAAAAATGCCAGGTAAAGCGGGCTTATAGCCCACTATTGTACTTGATCCTACAGGTGCTAAGCCTGCCACATAGGCATAAAGTCTGATGTGGCAAGTTAATTAAGAAGAGAGAGACTAGTTTGGTGACCCCAGGAAGAAACGGTGCTAAGGGCGTGTACCTAGATGATAGACTAGTTTGGTGGTAGGCGCGACCATGATACGGGCTGCTGGCAGCCCTTGGATCTGAGATCGAACGGTCGCATGCTAAGTTGCTGAAAATTTGCAGAATAACCCTCCAGGATAGGATATTCACCCATTGGTCTACAATCACGCCATGCAACCGTTCGATCTCAGATCCAAGGGCTCTCAGAAGCCCGTATCATGGGAGAATGGAAAGCTTCTTATCACCTGTAATTTTCCCGACGCTTGACATGACATCGAAAGCCATTTAATTGGGCTTCGAGTAGACATGACATCTAATTGGGCCCCCATAGTACTGTGCATGAATCCATTTATCCACCAGGCAAGCCACTACCCTGCCATTCGCACGCGCCCCCCCCCCACTCGATATTTTTACAATCGATAAACCGCTCCTAGTCGTCCCGTCCTTTCACATTACGGCAGTTCCACTAATACTAACCCTGCTCCCAAATCCATGGCGTCCCAAATCTCCATGATCGACGGTGAGTACAAGGTTAGAACCATCACCGGCGATGAGTTCGACGTCATCTACACCCGTTCTTCCGCAACGGTGAAAGAATGCCTTGCTCGCTTCAAATGCACGTTCGAAAACTCAAATGATGAGTGGGTCGCTGGGCTAGATGTTGAGTACACCATAGTCCTGGGAAGCGCCAAGAAACTATAGGAGGCAGAGAAGAAGAAGCCCGTCGTGATCCAGGTTTGCGTGCATGACTTATGCTTGGTCTACCACATATGTCATGCCGACGTTGAGTGCGAGGAATTTAAGAAGTTCCTCAAGGGCGGCCGAGTCAAATTCATTACTGTAGACTTTAGGAACGACAAGGAAATCCTGGGTCGGATAGGCCTCGTTGTAGGCGACCCCTTCGACCTCCAGAAGGAAGGGCTGGTGCCCTCCCTTGATCAGCCTTCAATGCTGACCCTAGCAGGAGCCATGGTTCATCCTTCGTACGGTAAACTAGAGAAACCTTCGTACACGTTTCATCGTCATGCATGGCAGCGAAATGTACTAGATATGGACCACATCCACTATGCTGCAATGGATGGCTACCTTTGTTTCAATATCTACAAGGGTTGGATGAAGAGCAAGAGCCAAGTGTGCGGTTCAAGCAAAGAAGTATCGCCCAAGAGGAGGAGGGACAAGGGCGAAGTCGAGGACGTGGATGAGGACTCCGAGTAAGGTGGCAGTGTCGTTGCTCATGGTGGTTCTAATGCAGTGTCTACCAGATTAGTTGCTTAGTTTAATTTCTGGTGTGCTTAGTTTTATTTGAGGGGTGTGTTGTGTTGAGCCCCCAGCAGAACTATGTTATGTTTCTTCTCGTTATATTTCGTA